>NC_090651.1:105705420-106317920 GCF_040937935.1 Hyperolius riggenbachi
CCTCCTGATATGGAGGGATCTGCCCAATCTCCGGAACAGCAAAAGAGGAGGGTCCGGTGGATGCCCCACTACCAACATTCACTTCATCTGATGCTTCTGTTTCAAGGAAATGCTTTCTCACCATCAAATTTCTCACAAATTTATTAACGTCTAGCATAGTGCTAAAAACATCAAAGTGGTAAGACGGTGCAAAGGAAAGACCCCTAGAAAGAAGAGCTGTTTCAGCCTGGGAAAGTTCTACACTTGACAAGTTAATGACATTGGTAGTAGCTATGGAATATTTCGTTCTCTTGCAGTGCTTACGACCTGCTCTCCTGCTCTTTCTCCTCTTTTGTTCCTGTATTTGCGGTTCCCCCTCTTGGGACGTTGGTAATATGTGGGTTGCCTTGGAGGGGTCTCTTGAATGGTCCGTCCGCGCTGGTCCCCCCCCTTTGGTCAGTCAATACTTGGTTCCATTCGAGTACGAACTGATCCGAATAAATGGTGGTAGGGACTTTTTTGATGCGCAGTCCCCTAGGTATCATGCCTTCAGCTACATAATGTTTTAAGGTTGTTATGTCCCACCAAAGGCGGACTTCTTTATCTAGAAGGCACTCCAAACCTGAAAAGGAAGATTGTAAATTCATAGCTGGATCAACATTACATGACCCTGATTCTTTAGAAAAAACAGACATATATTTGTTAATTTTGTCTGGGTACATTAATAATTCACCCAAAATGTCCAACGCATAATCAGATCCTGCTTCTACTGATTCTAGGTTCTCAGGATTACCATTATCAGTTACTACAGTCTGTGTGGAAGAGAGTTCAGGTGCAGATGGATCTGGTCTTATCCGCTCTGGACTACTTGACTGAGTCCTAGATGCAAACACATTCAGCAACTCTGCAGGCTGGAGATTGTGTTTTGAAGAGGAGGCATAGGGTTCAGTACTGCTTCTATTGAAGCTTTCATTGGCTGCAGAAAACCCCCTAATCAGCTCTCGTACATTGGAAGCTTTGGGAACAGCCCCAGCTCTTAACCAGTCTGCCAAATTGCTCTGAACACATTTTAAGGTGTTAAGATTAGTACTCACACTGCCTGGAGCTGGGTTTTGTTCCACATTAAGGCACTGTCCCAGTCCCTCCGCTGTCGTGGATGTCATCACTGTATAAAGAGTGGACTGTGCTGGAAGAGGAGCAGCCTGCTGTGCAGGCGGACGATGCTGTCCGGGTTGCGGATCCGCCGTCTGTTTAGGCTGTGTTGACGGAGGTGAAGATGCCGACAGCTCCACACTCGGAGGGCTGCAGTGGATGACGTCATTTCCGCTAGGCTCCTGGCTTTGATGAGTAGATGGCGTGCTCTGTATTAGCGGCGGCCATTTTGTTGTAGCCAATTTGTCAGCGTCGCCTGCCTTCATGCTCTCCCATTTCTGTCCTTCACAGGACGCAGGGGCACCACGGCTGCGGAGGGATCTCGCCTCCATATGGACCAGCACGATCTACAGGGGGCAAGGAGCAGAAACCCCACAGAAGCCGAGCAAGTCCCCAGCCTCCAGGACTAAGAGGGCAGCAAGGACAGCAAACACAGGATCAATGCACAGGTGGGTTATGTCTGCATGCGATGGTGATGCAAGCAACAGAGATGTTGAACACAATGTCTCTTAAATGGTCCAATCCCAAAGACGTGGGAGCTAGCCTTAGGAAGGCATATGAACAAAACTGGTAGACAGGCTGCTACACTCACGTCTGTGACACATATGGGAGCAGGGAAGTTCAAGCCAAACATCCAAAAATCCAAAGAAAAAATCCCGCTGCACCAGATGGAGGGATATGATAAAAGAAGACCTTTATTTGTAATCCAACATCAAAATTGCAAGGAAAAGCTCACGCGTATCGGAGCGACGGCTCCTTAATCATAGCTTACAAAAGACAAACATTACACGGATTATATAGGTGAAAAAAGACACGCCCATAGGTGTCGACTCAATTCTTAAAGAGACATGATTAAAATGGTGTGAATCAATACAATACACCTAATAATAAAAAACATACACAGTAGATGTCCTTTTAAAACATAGCATCAAACATCGCATGTTGACAAATATGTGCAAATCGAAAATATATATGAGAGAGGGAACAGGACTAAATTAGAGGGAAAAAGGAGGGGTTTGGAGAGAAAAGGGGGGAGAAAAGGGGGGGGGGGGAAGAGGGATTGATAATAGCAAAAGGGGGGGGGGGGGGTATTGTATGAACATATACATGTATAAATATATCAATGTGTAAAAATGCGTACATGTACACCCACAGTCTATAATGGTCGTTGGAAAGTGTCGGAAACTATATGGAGACCTGCCTAACGCACAACTAGGAGTGAATATGCATCACTGTTTGTTAAACATTATATATCGTACTTAGATCTAACCTAGAATTCAAACCTAAAGGTAAGCGTGTCCCCAATTTCCAAATCCAGTACGCCTCTCTTTTTAACAGCATCCTGTCTGTGTCCCCACCCCTCACAGAACTCACAATCCTCTCCACACCCTGAAACTTAAAGCTGGACATGTCCCCGGAGTGGACATGTAAGAAATGTTTGGAAACACTAGAGATCTTGGTGATATAGGACTTATCCCTAAGGCACCTACCCGCTCCATTATAATGCTCAGATATTCTTTGTCGCAATGGGCGGGTGGTACAACCAACGTACTGGACTTTACATGTTTGGCACGATATTAAATAAACAACATTACATGTATGGCAATTGATATATTGTTTCATATCGTGCATGGTAGATTTGGAATATGAGACAATTACCCGAGTCTGGTCGTGAACACCACAGTACCTACACGTGTTGTACCCACTCACATATAAAGGCTCCTACAGGTGTGGGTACAACACGTGTAGGTACTGTGGTGTTCACGACCAGACTCGGGTAATTGTCTCATATTCCAAATCTACCATGCACGATATGAAACAATATATCAATTGCCATACATGTAATGTTGTTTATTTAATATCGTGCCAAACATGTAAAGTCCAGTACGTTGGTTGTACCACCCGCCCATTGCGACAAAGAATATCTGAGCATTATAATGGAGCGGGTAGGTGCCTTAGGGATAAGTCCTATATCACCAAGATCTCTAGTGTTTCCAAACATTTCTTACATGTCCACTCCGGGGACATGTCCAGCTTTAAGTTTCAGGGTGTGGAGAGGATTGTGAGTTCTGTGAGGGGTGGGGACACAGACAGGATGCTGTTAAAAAGAGAGGCGTACTGGATTTGGAAATTGGGGACACGCTTACCTTTAGGTTTGAATTCTAGGTTAGATCTAAGTACGATATATAATGTTTAACAAACAGTGATGCATATTCACTCCTAGTTGTGCGTTAGGCAGGTCTCCATATAGTTTCCGACACTTTCCAACGACCATTATAGACTGTGGGTGTACATGTACGCATTTTTACACATTGATATATTTATACATGTATATGTTCATACAATACCCCCCCCCCCCCCTTTTGCTATGCCAATCCCTCTTCCCCCCCCCCCTTTTCTCCCCCCTTTTCTCTCCAAACCCCTCCTTTTTCCCTCTAATTTAGTCCTGTTCCCTCTCTCATATATATTTTCGATTTGCACATATTTGTCAACATGCGATGTTTGATGCTATGTTTTAAAAGGACATCTACTGTGTATGTTTTTTATTATTAGGTGTATTGTATTGATTCACACCATTTTAATCATGTCTCTTTAAGAATTGAGTCGACACCTATGGGCGTGTCTTTTTTCACCTATATAATCCGTGTAATGTTTGTCTTTTGTAAGCTATGATTAAGGAGCCGTCGCTCCGATACGCGTGAGCTTTTCCTTGCAATTTTGATGTTGGATTACAAATAAAGGTCTTCTTTTATCATATCCCTCCATCTGGTGCAGCGGGATTTTTTCTTTGGATTTTTAAAAGAATCCCAGACAGAAAGGCAATGTTCTGTCTATTTTTGTTCATGTCTGCCAGTAGTAAAGATGATTACATGCAGGCTGATTGTACATCAAACAATATGAACAAATCACATAGTGATTATCAATTATTTCTTAATCTTTCTTGTATTTTTTTTTAACTTTCTACTTTGCAATGAGTAATATAATATATAAGTAAAGATTTATTTTCTTTCCCCTTTTTGCTTAAGTTTCTCTTTAAAGACACAGTAATGTTTTTAAATCTCTAGTTCTGGCTCTATTATGGGCTGAACCGAATTATGCTATCTCTTCTATACTAACCACCAAAGAAACCACCTACTCAAATTAAATGCAGCCACTAGAGAAACCACCCACCACTACTTCTTCCTGGTGCTTTGCTCAGCTGTTATCATTTGCTTAGTTGATTAGTCACCATTTGCACCTCTGTAACTGGCTCTACCTCTTTGAGGCTAGAGTCTGCTCTTCTCACACCTAAACTAAAGGCTGCCAGACACTGGTCCATTGCCACCAGATCGACCAACAGATAGATCCCTCTCTGATCGAATCTGATCACAGAGGGATCTAATGGCTTCCCATACACTGCACACACATTTTAAATTGATTTCAGCAAAAAATCGATTCACAACCTGTGGAACTGCCGCCCTGCCTTGCCGCCCCTGCTCCCTCGTCCAGCAGCAATACATCACCTGTGCGCCGGCCCAAGTTTCTGGGTTCCCGCGGTCTCTCACTTCTTTCAGCATCTTCCTTCATATTCTCTTCTCTTCCTGTCTTGTCCTGTGACAAGCAGAAGTTCAAAAAGAGCACCCCCAACTGTTTGAACTTTGTCTTCTCACAGGACAGGACAAGAAGTGAAGAGAAGAAGGAGAAGACACCTGGATGAAGTAAGAGATTGCAGGGACCTGGGGATTCGTGCCAGAAGACAGGTGATGTATTGCTGCATTGGTCATCACCGAATTGAATGTCGCTAATGACCAGCTGATGATAAAGCTAAATTTTCCGCCTGGACAGATTGACTGAATCGATCAATTTCGGGTGGAAATCGGTCGATCGGCCAACATTTGCATTAACGATTTCACATCATAGTGATCGAATCTTCTGTACTTCGACAGGAAATCCTTGTAGAGTATGGGTAGCTTTAGTCTCCCATTAAATGTTATATCAATAGACCTGGTTTAAATAAATATGTAATTTAGGCCGCAGTGTATCAAATTCAAAGTGCACCCTTAAAGTGGTCTAACACCCAGCATTTAAACTTTGCTTTAAAAGATTGCTTACAGCTTAGAAACTATTATGCCAGATTTTTTTTTTAGCAGAAATTCACTGAATGGGTTAAACATGACATTTTAGTGTTGCATTTAGCTAGAAATCCGCATCCGTGCTGAGGTTTAGATACAAATGTATCTATTTACAATGTAAATAAACAAACACCTCTCTGAGAGAGCACAGAGGGCTTCCCAGACAGGCTTTTCAGAGGTCTATTTGCATTCCAAACAAAGATACATTTGTATCTAAACCTCAGCACGGAAGCGGATTTCTAGCTAAATGCAAAACTAAAATGTCACCCATTCAGCGAATTTCTGCTTAAAAAAAAATCTGGCATAATAGTTTCTAAGCTGTAAGCAATCTTTTAAAGCAAAGTTGAAATGCTGGGTGTTAGACCGCTTTAAGTGCAACCAAACAACCAGTTTTTCGTTATCACTTAATCTTCTTGCTAACTCTGAAATAGTACATAAGAAGGTGGCACAGCACTGGCTTTGCAATCATGCATTTATTGCAGGGCAAAGCAGAACAGTGCATGTTGACGGTCCTTCATAAGGTGTACAATAGTGAGTGCGCTTGCCACAGTTTGCATAGCAGGTGGCCTCGGCTCCCGTTATTTTATTGGGTGCCTCCAGTGCACAATTGTCATCCTCATCTTTATTATCTCTCCATGCAGGTAGCAAGGTGACATTCTACTGGCTGGGGGACATTGTAATGGGACCTGTCCAAGAAAGTTAGGGTGCATACACACATACTATTTTGATTGACCAATGACTGGCCAATTGATCCACTTCAGTGTAACATGAGGGCCAACAGAGTTTGAATACTATGAACATATTGGCCTCAATTCTGGTAGCTATGTGCAGTAAATATTCTGAAAGATTTTTCTGCATTCCCGAACATACTGTAAACCGTGTGGTATATGCACAAAGTTCGGTAAAAAGTGTGGTATTTCAGCGGTAACCCTGCAGTAAATAAATAATAGTAGTCTTTAATTGTCTTCTGTAAGTTAGGATAGTATTTGGAAGATGTTTTTCTTATTTTTTTTTGTGGGGGGGGGGGAGGTGTATTTGATTATGTAGCAACCTATGAAAAGTACAGTATATTTATAGGCATCCCCTATAAAAAAAAGGAGATATTTGGAGTTTTATTTCTACTATTCTTTTCTATTACACATCCTGAACAGGAACTAAAACAGCAATAGGAACTCCAATAAAAACTGCAAAATGCATACAAATTGACTTTACCTCCAGGTACAGGCAGGTCTTAAACTGAACGGTAAATGATGTGCTAACATGCCCACTAATTTCTCTCCACTCCACTAAAACAGCAACAGGAATGTCACTAAAAACTGCAAAATGCTGAATTGAGGCCATCATGTAGGTATGCTCTCTATGGAAGTTGTATAATTGGCCAATTGTTGGCCAATCAAAATTGGACGTTTGTGTGCACCCTAAAGCCTGGTACACACTTTCCATTATACCTGACCAGTCACTGACCAATTTTACCACCTCCATGTAGTATGAGGATCAACATATATTGAATACTACGAGCAGACTGTGTCGGTAAACTTTCATACTACATGGAGATGGTGAAATTGGTCAGTAATTGGCCAATCATCATTGAAAGTGTGTACCAGGTGTTAATGTAAGTAAATTAGTGCCATTTTACCTGTAGAAAACTTCTCTAGCAGATTCTTAAATAAGCCTTTGGCTGTAATCCCCGTATGGCGGAAATGCAGAATCTACTCATCAAGAATCAACATAGACTGAGTGGCTCCCCTGGGTGTTGCTTAATACGATTAATTGAACTATATTAAGCTGTAATGTTGTGGACTACACTAGTATTACTGAATTAATCACAACATAGAAAGCATGGTGTGCAGGCTTTATTTAAAGGAAACATCAACCGAAAAAAAAAGAGTTTCACTTACCTCGGGCTTCTACCAGCCCCATGCATCCATCCTGTGCCCTCGTAGTCACTAACTGCTGCTCTGGTTCCACGCCGCCAACTAGTTTCGTTTTTGCCGACCTCGGGGTCGGCAACCGTGACGCGTGCATTTGCATGCATTTCCGCTGGTGCATGAAGCTATCGCGGACATTAACACATACATTTTTACGCGTTAGCAGAAATGCGTGCAAATGTACGTGTGGCGGCCCACCGACCCCGAGGTCGGCAAAAACAAACCTAGCTGGCGGCGGGGGACCGGAGCAGCAGTAAGTGACTACAAGGGCACAGGATGGCTGCATGGGGCTGGTAGAAGCCCCAGGTAAGTGAAACTCATTTTTTTTTGGTTGATGTTTCCTTTTTGTTCACCTTTCCCCCCCAAAAAAGAAACAAAAAGTGGAGGTAAAAGTGGAGCAGTGTAGCAAGGACAACAGATGTGTGACTTGTAGTGCACTGGGCGCTGCATTCCTATTATGTAACAGCTGCTGCATTGGGCATCTAACAGGGACTCTTTAAATATTTATACTTCCCTTTCATTGTAAGAGAGAATTTTGGCCATCTTCATTTCTAATTACCCATGCTAACCAGTCATGGCAATTTGTGTTGCACAATTACTATGCATATAACCCCCCCTCCCGCCCCGGTATAAAAATTCATGAGCACATAGCTTATTAGAAACGGACCACAACAAGCCTTAGAAAAAGCTGGTGCAGAGGAGTTAATTGGAAATTGAATTGAGGGATGTAGTCTAAATTACACTATTGATTACTATCTGATTTGCTCACTCAGAAGAACATGTATTAAATAATTAGAATTCCCTCATTCCCATAGTAACAAACATTAAATTACACACTGCAATGTGCTTTTCCTTTACAAAACAATTTGTACGTTTAACATCTTCAGAGGCTCAAAAGCATCATCTGAAGCACAATGTAAATATTTAATACGTTAGATTAATTATGATGCAGGAAGCAATGAAAATGTATGAGCTTTCATGGCAGTGGCTCATTTGGTCTTATTGTCGGGGAAGCATGTACAATGTTCAGATAGGAGACCAATTTAAATATCTGTCGGATGCATGAAAGCACTAAAAGTGATACCTGAAATCTGGGAGCTAAGCATGACATTGCAGCAGACAAGAATTGTTCAAGCCCAAGTTACTCCTGTTCATTTATTATGCATTAGCATCGCTACTGGAATTTATAACTAAGGTCCGGGCAGGAACTATCTATCCTGGATTATGTGCGCTAATGTAAACCTGGATAGATGACAGAAACAAACATTGAGATGGGTTAGGGCCTATTCACTTAGGCAATCATGTCAACATTTGACAGCACCTCCTTCCTATTGTATCATAGCTGCTATTTCCTAAGCCTCATAGACAAGTATGAGGACTGCTGCCGGGCAGTGGTCAGAACTCCCTTGATGATAGTGCAAGCTGAAGGATGTACAGATGTGACACTAGCCTCCAAATTAGCAACACTGCTGTTGGTATGAGGGAGGAGGAGGGCCAATGGAGCGGTGCATGAAGACGCGGTGATTGCCGAGAACAATGCCCTCGGCCAAGTCTTGGCCGAGTCAATCTGCCCGGTGGATTGCTTGCTGGCATGCCAAAAGGGATAAGGGGGCACTGTACACATTATAAATTCTTAGCAGTGGCAGACATTATCGGCTGCCTTGGTCACGTTTAATCTATCTTGAGTACCTGGCTTAACGCCTTGCTTCACTTCATTCTTTTGATCACTGTAGAAAAGGTGGTCACTGTAGGGATACCACGGTAACCTGTATGATAAGGAGAGACCAGGAGCCAAATAGTGCAGTATTGTGGGGCATTAGATGTTAGATTGTAGTACAAGAGTATTTATACTCACAAAGGTGGGTTGCCGTCCCTGCAACCACTGTATATTGCCAATGGGGAAATAACCATCCCCGCTCAATATTCCAGGTCCTACAGGAGCTGGATGGTCGCACTCCTGGTTCGTCCTTCTTGGTTGTAGAAAACACCACACCTGGAAGGTGTACACCTCCAAAGGAGATGTAATGTACAGGATCTTGTCAAAAAATTAGCATATTGTGATAAAGTTCATTATTTTCTGTAATGTACTGATAAACATTAGACTTTCATATATTTTAGATTCAAATACACACAACTGAAGTAGTTCAAGCCTTTTATTGTTTTAATATTGATGATTTTGGCATACAGCTCATGAAAACCCAAAATTCCTATCTCAAAAAATTAGCATATTTCATCCGACCAATAAAAGAAAAGTGTTTTTAAAACAAAAAAAAAGTCAACCTTCAAATAATTATGTTCAGTTATGCACTCAATACTTGTTTGGGAATCCTTTTGCAGAAATGACTGCTTCAATGCGGCGTGGCATGGAGGCAATCAGCCTGTGGCACTGCTTAGGTGTTGTGGAGGCCCAAGATGCTTCGATAGCGGCCTTAAGCTCATCCAGAGTGTTGGGTCTTGCATCTCTCAACTTTCTCTTCACAATATCCCACAGATTCTCTATGGGGTTCAGGTCAGGAGAGTTGGCAGGCCAATTGAGAACAGTAATACCATGGTCAGTAAACCATTTACCAGTGGTTTTGGCACTGTGATCAGGACGCAGGTCGTGCTGAAAAATGAAATCTTCATCTCCATGAAGCTTTTCAGCAGATGGAAGCATGAAGTGCTCCAAAATCTCCTGATAGCTAGCTGCATTGACCCTGCCCTTGATAAAACACAGTGGACCAACACCAGCAGCTGACATGGCACCCCAGACCATCACTGACTGTGGGTAATTGACACTGGACTTCAGACATTTTGGCTTTTCCCTCTCCTCAGTCTTCCTCCAGACTCACCTTGATTTCTAAATTACATGTAAAAGTTGCTTTCATCCGAAAAAAGTACTTTGGACCACTGTTCTTTGGTCCAGTGCTGCTTCTCTGTAGCCCAGGTCAGGAGCTTCTGCCGCTGTTTCTGGTTCAAATGTGGGTTCATGCTTCCTGCTGCTGAAAAGCTTTATGGAGATTATTTCATTTTTCAGCACGACCTGGCACCTGCTCACAGTGCCAAAACCACTGGTAAATGGTTTACTGACCATGGTATTACTGTGCTCAATTGGCCTGCCAACTCTCCTGACCTGAACCCCATAGAGAATCTGTGGGATATTGTGAAGAGAAAGTTGAGAGACGCAAGACCCAACACTCTGGATGAGCTTAAGGCCGCTATCGAAGCATCCTGGGCCTCCATAACACCTGAGCAGTGCCACAGGCTGATTGCCTCCATGCCACGCCACATTGAAGCAGTCATTTCTGCAAAAGGATTCCCAAACAAGTATTGAGTGCATAACTGAACATAATTATTTGAAGGTTGGCTTTTTTTGTTTTAAAAACACTTTTCTTTTATTGGTCGGATGAAATATGCTAATTTTTTGAGATAGGAATTTTGGGTTTTCATGAGCTGTATGCCAAAATCATCAATATTAAAACAATAAAAGGCTTGAACTACTTCAGTTGTGTGTATTTGAATCTAAAATATATGAAAGTCTAATGTTTATCAGTACATTACAGAAAATAATGAACTTTATCACAATATGCTAATTTTTTGACAAGATCCTGTATTTATTTATTTATTGTACTTATAAAATGCCAACATATTACGCAGCGCTGGACATTAGTTTAGGTTATAGACAATATTTAGGGGACACATAAAGCAATATGTCGAATACAAGAAAAACCAGATCACACAGCACAGTATGAGTAAAAGGTAATCAGTCACTGGATGGGAGCATGGAGATTAGGCAAGTTAGGGTCACTCAAATGCATGGCATGGGTGCACAGTAATGGAGGTGCATGATCATGTAGGACACAAAAGGAGGAGGACCCTGCCCAAAGAATTACAATCTAGAGGGAGAGGTAGGGACACGAAAGGTAGGTGACCAGAGTTCAGCTGCCGGATTAGAGCACGTGTGAGGGGTGGTAGGCCAGAGTGAAAAGGTGAGTTTTAAGAGCCTTCTTGAAGATGTTGAAAGAGGGGGCTGCCCTAATGGGTGGAGGTAGGGAGTTCAATAGTGTTGGAGCAGCTCTTGAGATGTCCTGGAGGCGTGCATGGGACTGGGTGATGTGGGGGCCAGTTAGGCGAAGTTCATTGGAGGAGCGGAGTGAGCAGCTAGGTGTGTACCTCTGAGTAATATTGAAAATGTAGGTTGGGCAGGTTCTGAGGACAGATGTGTAGGTCAGACACAGTAATTGTGCTGAATAAATAATTTAATCTTTTGACTTTAACCCTGTGGTTTGGGTTCTTCCATCTGGAGTGGTAAAGACACCCTCCCTCCACCATATATTTTTTTGTTTTATTACATTACCTATTTTTGGGTCTCTCCACCCCCAGTACTTTTGATCCCTGTGTTCATCCAGCATGGAAACATTGGGGTAGATTCACTAAACTGTGTTAAGCAAAAATGTGTGTATGATTCTGAAGTCTTACGCAGGATAAGTAGAGTGTAGGTAAATACGTAAGTAAATTATAGCTCTTTATTGGATAACAAACAGAGAGATAGCCATGGCCAGGTGGTCATGGCTATCTCTGTTTCTTACCCAATAAAGAACTATAATTTACCTATGTGGTGCTGTTGGATTTTTTGCTTCTTACCTAGACCCTGTAACGTTACAGGGTCATTTCTGCAGAGCACACATTTTTTCCCATTGTGTGCTTGTCAACTTTGTTGCATTTCTATATCAGTGCTTTACAGCTGTATTTTTTCAACAAGCAAGGTTTAGAAATATCAACAGACCATTCCAAAATGTCCAAGTAAAGCAAAGTTGAGGCCAAAGGTAGACAATGTATTGAAAGATGGGAAAGTGAATATTTGTCCGTGCCTCGAGAAGACAAACTGGTAGGTATTTTTTGTAATGAGGCAGTGTCGGTAATAAAGAAGTACAATATATGTCAGTATTTAGACACCAAACATGGAGCTAAGTATTCAAGAAAAGCATCAAACTGTTCAAGGATTAAAAGTCAGACTGCAATCACAGCTGGAAATGTTTACTAATGCTACAGCCAGGAATGATGCAGCAGGGAAAGCTGGCTTTATCTTGGCTGAAAAAAATCGCCTGGGCTTCAAGGTATTTTTCAGAGGGTGCCTTTTTGAGACAATGAACACTAAATATGTATGAGTAGGTGTGCCCCAGCTAGATACAGACTTCTCTGAAAGTAAGTTTGAGACTGTTCAATTTAATGTAATTCAATGTAATTTTTCAAAACGAGGAACTGGTTAAACACCAAAATGGTATGGTAAGCCCACCACTTGTCTGAGGAACACTGTGCTACTAAAAAAAATATTGAACAATCTGTGCAGTAGAGTGGAGGGGCATTTTATTTGTCTATGAGGGAAAAATAGAAAAAATGCAAATCTGCCAATATACAGCTGATTGCGGCCTCCTAATGCTGTGCATGCTGGGTTGGTAGTTACTGAGACTCATTTCTAGGAAGCTCTACTTTGGCAGTGTATGCTTTGCTTTATATGTCAGCATTCTTTGTGTGCTTTGATTTCTATACAGCCAGAAACATATTTAACCACCTTCCGACTGCCTCACGCCAATGGGCGGTGGGAGCGTGGCAGGCACAGGACCACCTTGCCGTCATCGCAGTCCTTGCGAAATTAGCAGGGAACGAGCACTTGCTCTCACATGCGTTCCCTGTAGGGGACACAGGAGGCTGCCGCAAACAGCCTGCCAGCCAGCAATTGGAGCTGACAGGCTGAATTTACTGAAAAAAAGCTAAAATATATGTGTACAGTGCTGTGGTCTAGCACAGCACTGTACAGAGAACAACCTTGTCACTTAACTGTCTCTCTGTTGGGATCACAATCTAATCGCTAACATAGACATATGTCTATGTTAATGTAGCGTAGTGGATGTATCATAGTATAGGGACAATTTAGAGGGGGGGGGGGGGGGGGGAGACAGGGCGCTATAAAATAAAAAAAACACACTTTTTTAAATTAAAAAATAAATAACAATTGCAGCAGCAATCAGAGACCAGCAGAAGACTATTAGTGGGAATAAAAGGAGGTAAGATTCATTTTTGTGCTAAGTTGTACGGCCGAGCAATAAACTGTTAAAGTTGTGCACTATGCAGTGCTGAATTGTAAAAAAATATCACCTGGTTACTGGGGGATGTAAATCTCTGGTCCTCAAGAGGTTAAGAAATATTTAGTTAAATTAAAAGGATTTTTTTCTGATCTGCAAGCCAAAGCTGCTGGTCCATCTTGGCCACCTTGTAGTCACTACAGTGTTCATGTAACGATCGGTGGGCGCAGAGAGTATCTGATTACCGGTGATCTGCAGTATCACTGGAAATACAGATATATACCAGATTATAAATGATCTGCAGTCTCACCGATAATCCGATATACAAACTAACCTCTGTTCACCTGAGTAGAGTGTAGTTTTTGGTGTAACAGTATCACTTTGAGGACTAGGCCTCAGTGCAGCAAGGAGTACTACACAGATTCCTTCCGCAGACCTGAGCTCTCCAAGACGGGAGGCGTCAGACTGACAGTAGGAAGGATGTCTGAAAGTGACCCTCAGGAGAAGGGTCGCTAACAGAGCGAGGAACCGCCTCCAACGGTAAGGTCGGTTCTCGAGGTCGGACAAGCCAGGTCGTATACACACGGACAGATAAAGTACAAGATCAGGAGTCAAAAGGCGGAGTCTAGGTACAGGCAGGGTTCGGCAACGGGGTATCAGATATATATCGAGGTACAGAATCAGGAGGCTGAGGCGGAGTCTAGAAACGAGCTGGAGATCGGCAACAGAGTATCAGAATTATCGAGGTACAAGATCAGAGTTCAGAAGGGTAGTCAAGGCAGGCAAAAGTCATAACAGAATCACAATCAAACTAGTACTTTAGCTATCAACAGAATCTATCTAAGTGTAGGATTACAGCTCCAGCTGGTCCCGGCACACTTGCGGATCTGACTACGGATCTGGGTGCTCCCACATATGCGATCGCACGCCAGACAAAGAGCAAGTGAACAACCAGCAGTATATATATTCTAGGACCTTTCCAGGACCTCCCTAATTGCTGGTCCAATGGGAGCAGTGGAATTTGTCAGCTGACCCAGCTGGTCAGCCGACTCCCTTCTAACTGCTATTTAAACTCTGCCTCTGTGCTCGCGCGCGTGTAAGTCTGAATCTTGGTGGACTATCAGTCCCAGCCACACCAGTACTGTCTTGCAATGTATCCAGTGAACTGAGTGCGGGAGCCGCCTCCAATGCGGATTCCGCCGTTCCCAATGCGGATTCCACCGCTCTGCCTAAGCGGCATGCGGCGTTTTTTCCGCGTTGTGACGCCATGCTGGACGCGGAAACAGCCGCCTCGCCTTGAGAGACAGCGGCTTTTCCGTGTTTCATCACAGTTCACTTATGGGTTTGTAGGTGTCCGAGCTGTAGCAGTGGACATACAATTATGGCAATTATGAAAATGCATCTCAGTGCACCTGAACATTCCTATATGGATCCAATTACTACTTCCTGTTGTCAGGGGTCAGAGCTGCAACAGGTGGCAGAAGTAAGTGTGTGAGGGTTGTTATATAAGCACTACAACATGAAGGTGCTCATATTCATCCTCAAACTGCCTACTGCTGTATACTGAGATATATGAGGGCATTCCTGTATAACAATGTATTTTAGCAGTTACCCATTCTTAGTGTTGGGCGAACAGTGTTCGCCACTGTTCGGGTTCTGCAGAACATCACCCTGTTCGGGTGATGTTCGAGTTCGGCCGAACACCTGATGGTGTTCGGCCAAACTGTTCGGCCATATGGCCGAACTAAGAGCACATGGCCGAACGTTACCCGAACGTTCGGCTAGCGCTGTGATTGGCCGAATGGGTCACGTGGTTCGGAACCGAACGCGCTCTGATTGGCCGAACGGGTCACGTGGTTCGGGTAAATAAATACCCGATCCACGTAATTTTTCCGCCATTTGTCTGTGGGTTTAGCTTTTGGGTAGGCAGGCAGGGTAGTTCTCTCTCCAGCTAGGCTAGCCAGGGTCCCCCGGTCATTGTGTCGCTGCTGGGAATAGTAGTACACCGCTCACCCACACTATATAGCATTGTGTTTACTGCCACTCTGTGTGTCTGCTGGGAACAGTAGTACACCGCTCACCCTGTATAGCATTGTGCTCTGTGTCGCTGCTGGGAATAGTAGTACACCGCTCAGCCTCCACTGTATAGCATTGTGTTTACTGCCACTCTGTGTGTCTGCTGGGAACAGTAGTACACCGCTCACCCTGTATAGCATTGTGCTCTGTGTCGCTGCTGGGAACAGTAGTACACCGCTCACCCACACTATATAGCATTGTGTTTACTGCCACTCTGTGTCTCTGCTGGGAACAGTAGTACACCGCTCACCCACCACTGTATAGCATTGTGCTCTGTGTCGCTGCTGGGAACAGTAGTACACCGCTCACCCACCCACCACTGTATAGCATTGTGCTCTGTGTCGCTGCTGGGGACAGTAGTACACCGCTCAGCCACACTATATAGCATTGTGTTTACTGCCACTCTGTGTCTCTGCTGGGAACAGTAGTACACCGCTCACCCACCACTGTATAGCATTGTGCTGCATTGTGCTCTGTGTCGCTGCTGGTAACGGTAGTACACCACTCAGCCACACTATATAGCATTGTGTTTACTGCCACTCTGTGTCTCTGCTGGGAACAGTAGTACACCGCTCACCCTGTATAGCATTTTGCTCTGTGTCGCTGCTGGGAATAGTAGTACACCGCTCACCCACCACTGTATAGCATTGTGCTCTGTGTCGCTGCTGGGAACAGTAGTACACCGCTCAGCCACCACTGTATAGCATTGTGTTTACTGCCACTCTGTGTCTCTGCTGGGAACAGTAGTACACCGCTCACCCACCACTGTATAGCATTGTGCTCTGTGTCGCTGCTGGGAATAGTAGTACACCGCTCACCCACCCACCACTGTATAGCATTGTGCTCTGTGTCGCTGCTGGGAACAGTAGTACACCGCTCAGCCACACTATATAGCATTGTGTTTACTGCCACTCTGTGTCTCTGCTGGGAACAGTAGTACACCGCTCACCCACCACTGTATAGCATTGTGCTCTGTGTCGCTGCTGGGAACAGTAGTACACCGCTCAGCCACACTATATAGCATTGTGTTTACTGCCACTCTGTGTCTCTGCTGGGAACAGTAGTACACCGCTCACCAACCACTGTATAGCATTGTGCTCTGTGTCGCTGCTGGGAACAGTAGTACACCGCTCAGCCACCACTGTATAGCATTGTGCTCTGTGTCGCTGCTGGGAACAGTAGTACACCGCTCAGCCACACTATATAGCATTGTGTTTACTGCACCCTTCAACTATTGGGTATCGAAGCTAGACACCTGGCACGAACTGGCAATGTACGCAATAGAGGTGCTGTCTTGCCCGGCAGCCAGCGTTATGTCGGAACGCTGTTTCAGTGCTGCCGGAGGCATCGTCACACATCGGCGTATCCGCCTCTCCACAGAAAATGCAGACCGTCTGACTCAAATTAAAATGAATCAATCCTGGATTGGAAACGACTATGCAACACTCCTGGACCCCAACCAAGTAACATGAACAATGACCATCTGTGATGGGTTAGCGTTGCCGGTCCCTGTTTATTGAACCTCTTATCTGTATTACATTTATGACTGCATGGCGGCAAAAAGCATGCTATCCGCACGCTTCTTGTCCTCATGCAAGGCCTGGGTTGTTGTGTCTGAAAGCGTGGCCTTCTCCTCCTGCGCCTCCTCCTGTTCCATCACGTGTGCTGCTGCTGGGTTAGCGTTGCCGGTCCCTGTTTATGGAACCTCTTATCTTTATTACATTTATGACTGCATGGCGGCAAAATGCATGCTATCCGCACGCTTCTTGTCCTCATGCAAGGCCTGGGTTGTTGTGTCTGAAAGCGTGGCCTTCTCCTCCTGCGCCTCCTCCTGTTCCATCACGTGTGCTGCTGCTGGGTTAGCGTTGCCGGTCCCTGTTTATGGAACTTCTTATCTTTATTACATTTATGACTGCATGGCGGCAAAATGCATGCTATCCGCACGCTTCTTGTCCTCATGCAAGGCCTGGGTTGTTGTGTCTCAAAGCGTGGCCTTCTCCTCCTGCGCCTCCTCCTGTTCCATCACGTGTGCTGCTGCTGGGTTAGCGTTGCTGGTCCCTGTTTATGGAACCTCTTATCTTTATTACATTTATGACTGCATGGCGGTAAAAAGCATGCTATCCGCACGCTTCTTGTCCTCATGCAAGGCCTAGGTTGTTGTGTCTGAAAGCGTGGCCTTCTCCTCCTGCGCCTCCTCCTGTTCCATCTCGTGTGCTGCTGCTGGGTTAGCGTTGCCGGTCCCTGTTTATGGAACCTCTTATCTTTATTACATTTATGACTGCATGGCGGTAAAAAGCATGCTATCCGCACACTTCTTGTCCTCATGCAAGGCCTTGGTTGTTGTGTCTGAAAGCGTGGCCCTCTCCTCCTGCGCCTCCTCCTGTTCCATCACGTGTGCTGCTGCTGGGTTAGCGTTGCCGGTCCCTGTTTATGGAACCTCTTATCTTTATTACATTTATGACTGCATGGCGGTAAAAAGCATGCTATCCGCACGCTTCTTGTCCTCATGCAAGGCCTGGGTTGTTGTGTCTCAAAGCGTGGCCTTCTCCTCCTGCACCTCCTCCTGTTCCATCACGTGTGCTGCTGCTGGGTTAGCGTTGCCGGTCCCTGTTTATGGAACCTCTTATCTTTATTACATTTATGACTGCATGGCGGCAAAATGCATGCTACCTGTGCAAAGAAAACAGACATTTCCCGCATTTAAAAGACAGTTTTCCCTTTGAAACTTTAAAATCGATTTTCTCAAAAACTATAAGCTCTTTTTGCTAATTTTTTTTCCTCTTGTACCCACTCCCAAGGTGCACATACCCTGTAAATTTGGGGTATGTAGCATGTAAGGAGGCTTTACAAAGCACAAAAGTTCGGGTCCCTATTGACTTCCATTATGTTCGGAGTTCGGCGCGAACACCCGAACATCGCGGCCATGTTCGGCGAACGTTTGTGAACCCGAACATCCAGGTGTTCGCCCAACACTACCCATTCTCAGACAATGACTGTGTCTCAAAATAATCCATTGTCTCCTGTAATAACAACCCCATCCCCTTTCCTCCTACTTTTTCTCTATCTGTGCCCATGGACAGTGGCATAACTATGGGGTAGCATCCCTGGTGATTGTGAAGGAAAGGGGGGGGAGGCACAGGAAGGAACAGCCTGGATATCTTCCTTTCTCCTCCTCCAGCAGGGCCCCCCTTCCCTGCTCCCCTGGCTGTATCAGACCCACAGATCAGCCCCATGGCAGTGACAGTCGGAGCTTACCTCTTCTCCCATCGGGTCTCTCTGGTACTCTCTGTTGCAGCCACTAGGTGTCCTCTGGTCTCCGCCTTCTTCTTAGTCTGTGTTTGCATGTTGCACGACATATGGAAAACTGAGAGGAAGACATAGACCAGAGAGCACAGTGACAATGAAATGTATATATCGTTTAGGGAAGGAGTTCTGAATTTGCAATTTATTGAAAAACATGTCTGAATGTCTCAATAGGACACAAGCAAGAGTTGCAACCACGGACTGTTAACTGGAGATACTTTAGTAAATCCAACCTGCAGTGTTAGTGAGGATAAGTTTGAGAATCCTCAGAAGAGTTTGATGCTTCACAAATATACTATACAAAATCCTATAGTTTTATTTCATAAGGCCAATGCTGATAAATCACACTGGATTCAGGAATAGTTATGTACTTTGGATTTATACAGCCTGAGAAATGGAAGGCCAGTATGATCCGTCACTCTTGAACGGTACCTTTGCCATGTTAAGCCAGGCCATAGGCAGGAATGACACCGACTATGACACCGGCCAACGCTGACAGCCAAGCTAGAGCCAAAAATTGCTGCTTTCAATAAAACAACAGAGCAACAGTTAACAGTATTTGTATTTCCTCCCAAAAAAACAGCAATTACATTCAGTTTAATATATTACTCATGTCTGACAGGGAATTGAGTAATGTTATTCGATACTTGATAATTAACACGTTTGTTAAATTTTGTTTTTATTATGCACTAGCAAAAAGATAAAAACAGAATAATAATCAAAATTAAATCCAAAAAAAAAAAGAGAATGACGCTTAATATATTGCAAAATACAAACTCTCCTATTTTGATGGGTTATTGGTAAATGCAGGAAAAGAGGTATTTTTTACTCAGCTAAAAGAGGTCATCTGCTGGAGGGTGTGCACAGAGTGAATCCTGCCAGGGAAAACAAACAGCAATTTGTTTGTGACCCAGTTCTAGGGCATAAACGGAACGAGAGGCTCACTTGCAATGCTCCTGTCACTAATTTAGACATATTTGGAAGTGTTTTTAGTGTTGTATTCATCAAAATAAACCTATCACAGTTGATGTCTTTTCTGGCAGCTGCTCCTTTACTGTTACTGGGAGAATTAAAATGTCCCACAACAGGATTGTAGAATGACACCTTCCAGTGGGTATGCAATAGATTTAAATCCACAGTACACATATGACTTTATAGGCAAATGTTTGGGCATCCCTGGCCACATTTCATGTTTGGTTAATTTTGTAAGTGAAAAGTAGTAAATAGCTACTGTGGGACACAGTCTGTTAAAAGCAAAATAATTCCAAATGTTACTGAACAGTTTTATCTTCATTGTGCTCTTTAAACCACAGAGTTAAACCGAATATTGGTTGTAATAGGTAAAAAAGTTTGGACACTGTAGTAAGTCAGTATCTAATAACATTCCAAATCCAGCTATAAATCTTTCAATCCTCAGAGATTCTTACACATTCTTCTTTTCAGACCACAGGTCATTCTTAGATAATTTGCTCCCTTCTTTTTTATAAAGAGCATGCTTAACCACCTAAGGACCACTAACCTAGCATCCTGTCTTGCACATAGACGTTTTATTACACTGTTCTTTGCTGCCACCGCCGTGCATGGACGCGCACGACCCTGCTGAGACTTACACATCTGTGATTGGTGAACAGGAACATGTGTTCCCTGAGCCAATCAAAGTGCCCATAAGGGAATGATCATGGCTTCAATCTAGTGGTAAAAAATACACATTTTACAATACAATGCAGGTTTCCAAGTATAAAAGGGGCCTTAAAAAAACCTTCAAAATAAGTTAGAGGAAACCTTAGACGGGATAATTTGATATATTAATACTTACCTGGGGCTTCCTCCAGCCCCATGAGGTGCGTGGGCTCCCTCCACGTCCTCCCTGGCAGCTCCGTTCACTTGATATGCCTTTCCATAATTTGGCCAGCAGAGCTCTTCTGTGCATTTGCGGCCTGGCCGCGTGCACCCCTTCACCTGTGCACCTCCCCTGCCATGCACCCCCCCCCCTTTGTGCTCCCACAGCCAGGAGCCTTCTGTGCAGGTGCAGAATGCTCCCAGGCATAGAGGCGCAGCGGGGGCACATGCGTATAGCTAAGCCGTGTATGCACTAAAGCACACAACTACCAGTGACTGGCCAGATTACTGGGAGGGATATCAAAGTAAGCGGAGTGGGCGGAGAGGATGGCGAGGGAGTTCATGCACCTCATGGGGCTGGAGGAAGCCCTAGGTAAGTATAAATACACCTAATTATCCTGTCTCAGCAATGTACGGTGACCAAACACCCTAAAAAAGAAGACAAAGGGAACCCAAAAGTTGCAGTATGTCACAAGAAGAGTGATGAAAAACAAAATGGATTAAGGTATTCACAAATTAAGGTTGTAAGAAGGGCAACCAACCGCTGAAAGCAGGTGGAGATCATTAAATCCAACTCCACTTGGGTGTCCAGTTGGAGCTGGATGTGGTCGCACTCTTGGGAAAAACAACAAAGGTCCTATCGATGGCAAAGCCACTGGGTGGCAACATACACCCCTCCCAAAGGAGGGTGAAAAGCAAGAAGGGGCCCAGAAAAAAAATCACAAAGGTGCCCAGTAGATAAAACTGAGTTAAAAACAGTTAAAAATAGAAAAATAGAGGTGACTTACCTCATTAACAAAAAGTTCATATAAATATGAATTTTATTAATTATGCAGCTCACATTATGGCAGGAACGTAACAATCGCCCCTGCAAGGGATGCAGCTGTAGGGGGGGGGGGGGACCATGGGGGGAGAAGCCTGTGAGCGGTCTGCTCCGGGTCATTTTTAGGGGCACAGTGCACGAGGGGGGAACAGCGGGCACACAGCGGCAGGGAGGGAGCCCACTCCCCCCAGTCCTCACCTAGGACTCCCACTTCAGGGCTCCCCCCTCCAGTAATTAGCGCAGCAGGGCGGGCAGGCAGGAGATGCTAACTCACCTCTTCCTGGCTTCATGCGATGGAGCTCTGTGTGATGCCAGTCTTCTATGGCTCCCTAATGCTGCTCACTGTACGTCCACTAAACAGGAAGTACAGTGAGCAGCATTGAGGGAGGCAGGGAGTTTCACAGGGGGGCCAGTGATTTCTAGTTATGCCCCTGCATTAAAGTGAACCTAAAGCTGGGGGAAAAAAATGAGATTAACTCACCTGGGGCTTCCCTCAGCCCCCTGCAGCCGATCGGTGCCCTCGCAGCCCCGCTCTGACGCTCCAGGACCCGCAGGCGAGCACTTCCGGTTTGGCCGTCACCGGCCGACAGGCATGGAAATGCTAGTGATTGTTCGCGTTCCCAGCCTGTATATTGCCCCCTATGCTGCTTTTGCGGCCAGGAGGAGGGCACCGATCGGCTGCAGCGGGCTGAGGGAAGCCCCAGGTGAGTTAATCTCATTTTTTTCCCCCGGCTTTAGGTTCACTTTAAGGGTCTATTTCCACTGGGTGCTGCATCCATGTCTAAATGACTAAATCAAACACGGCGACCATGCTGCTGCAAAGCTGCAGCTGAACCACTATAGCTGCTCCATGCATGGCTATAGGGATTACGATGCTTGCTATGGAAAATTACAGCATGCCAGGGGCGTATCTACCGCCCCTGCAAAGGATGCAGGGGCAGGGGGGCCCGAGGGGTGAAGGGGCCCGCGGCTCTGGGGCCCATCACTTGCCTGCATGCATTAAAAAGCGGGCAGACGAGTAGGAAACATTGTTTGCAAGCAGGCTGTTGCTTTCTGGCTGGCGTGGTGGTGGGCACTAGGACCTGGAGGCATACGTCTCTTCAAGCTCCTGCTCCGACGCTTCCTTATCAGCCTCCCTCCCTGCCCCCTCAAGCACGCAGGATGGACAGCAGCATGGCGAGGTAATCCCTTGTCGGCTGCTATGAGCTACGCAATCTTTAGAGACAGGGTGATGACTGTAGGAAATGTCTTGTCTGCCGCTGTGAGAATGTATTGCCTAATCCTTCTGTTTATGTAGTGTGTGTGTGTGTGGGTGTGTGTATGTATGTATGTATGTATGTAGGTAGGTAGGTAGTATGTGTGTATGCATGTATGTATGTGTGTGTGTGTATGTATGTATGTATGTATACAGTGTGTGAGTGTATATGAAGTGTGTATGTATATGTGTGTGTGTATGTATGTATGTACTGTATGTATGTAGTTTGTGTGTGAGAGAATACTGTATATGTGTATGTATGTGTGTATGAAGTGTGTATGTATGTATATATATATATATATATATATATATCTGCTGTCTGCTTAATTTCTGTTTTGTGGGGGTGCCTCAGACTGCCTGATTTCTGTTTTGTGGCTGGGGGTGCCTGCATTAGGTGTCGGGGGGGGGGGGGGGGGGATTTCTGTGTGAGAGATAGCTTACTCTGTTACTAGGCACGCAACAGTCATTTTGTTTGAGGTGTGTTGCCTGGGGGTGGGGGGCAGAAGGGTTGGATGGGGGGGGCCTCATCCAAAGTTTCGCAGGGGGGCCCACTGGTTTATAGTTACGCCCCTGCAGCATGCCATTCAGAATCACACTGGAATGCAATTCAGGCAGCAAGCCTATTGTCTGAATAGGCAGATTTTTCCTATTCCGACTCACATGTGGAAAAACACTGCATATTTGGACGTAGTGAAAATGGGCCCTTAGGTGAGGAAGAGGATGTAAGGTTCGGGTACTAATAATTATGTGTGAGATTACTTTATTTGAAATTATATTGTTTTCTTATTCAAAGTCCTGTTCAAAATTTTCTAAGTTTTTCTTTCAGTTATAAACCATTCTTTCCACTACGACATTTGCAAATGTCCTTTTCCCATTTCTCACAAGATTTAAAAGAGTGCGAGGAAATAGTGAAACTGTTTTGTTAAGCAGTTTGAGGGTACTCAAATATGGTAGTTTAAAAAGCAACTTAAAGGGACTCCGAGCACCTCTCATGGGCATGCCTTTAAGCCAGATGACTCCCAACGAAGTCGTGCTATGACCCCTCTGGAGGAGCCTCTTGCAATGGCCATGCATGTCACTTCCTCTTCCTGCTTCATTCAGTGATGCACTTCTGTAACAGAGAAGACAGGGATGACCCAGAAGTTATAACATAGCCAAGATGGCAGCCACGATTTTTAAATTGAAATTGAACGAAAACTAGTTGGTGTAGAATGGCGATTCATTCATGCATCAAACAAAAGAGGAGAGCACAAGCTACAGAAAGTTATGCATCTTTAAGTACTTTGCAGTACTGGTCGGAGTCTTAAAGGCATGCCCATGAGAGGTGCTCAGAGTCCCTTTAAAGAGAAACCTTATGGATAAAAAATGTAATGAAATATCCTTTAAACTACCAGGAAGCAAGAAAATACTCAAATAATTTTAATAGAACTTGTTGGTACTTTTTCATTGCAGAGTGCTGAGAAGTTATTTTAACCTGTTGCTGACCGCCTTACACCAATTAGCGTGAACGCGGCGGCTCCCCCAGTACCGCCTAACGTCAATCGGCATAAATTCCTGAGGGCTGATCAGGGCTGTGGAGTTGGTCCAAAAATCCACCGACTCCGACTCCTCAGTTTAGGATTCCACCGACTCCGACTCCGACTCCTCGACTCCGACTCCTCTAATTTGCATATTACAAATTTGTTGATTAAAAGTATGTAACATGAAATTCGTCTCTTAACTGCCAACGCTTAGGAATTTTAAAAGACAACTGAAGTGAGAAGGATATGGAGACTGCTATATTTATTCCCTTTAGTCATAGACTAAAACTAGTCCTTGGTAAGAGTACTTGTAAAAGGTACAAACCAGAACAAAGAACATCTTTCAGGCCCTAGGCAATGTAAGTGTGGGTACATGTAAGAATGATGTGCAGGTACTCTGCAGGGGAATGAGGAGATTCTTCCTCTATTACACATTCTTCATGCACAATCTGAACCAGGTTTATGGGTGACAGACAACACCTCTGTGTTCAATGTGCACAGCATTCTCATTGGTTTTTCTGCAGCTCTGTGGGGAGTGCATATGTAGAGTATAGTACTACTGTGTAACAAAGTAAACCTGAGACAGATGAAATTAAAGTTTTATACATACCTGGGGCTTCCTCCAGCCGCCTTCAGGATAATCAGTCCTCCTCCACCACCTGGATCTTCTGCTATGAGTCCAGGTACTTGAGCCAGTCGGGTGTAGTGCGCATGCACACACTCCGCCGCCAGGAGCATACTACACCTGTGCAGCACTATTGCGCAGGTGCAGAATGTTCCTGGCTGTGGGAGCGGCATGCGGCCGGACAGCGCTGACTGGCTGAATTACCAGGACTCATATCAGAAGATCCGGGTGGTGGAGGACAGCGAGGGACTGATTAGCCTGAAGGGGGCTGGAGGAAGCCCCAGGTATGTATAAAACTTTACTTTTCATCCGTCTCTCGTACCCTTTAATTTGTAGTCGCCAAACCAAATTTTAACAACATATCAAATTATTTGATTTCATCAGCAAAGGTAGTGCATACATTTGCAAAAATCAGCATCAATGCAGAATTATTTCCATCTCATTGACCATCTCTATTAGTGACACGGCTACACATCAGGCTTTATTCTTACAGCATAGATGTTATTTAGTATATATAAGAGATTCCTGTGTACACATCATATATACAGTCACAATCAGATATGTATATCTGACCTTAAAAATTGGGGGACTGCTTTATTGAAGCAGCACAAGTAACTAATTTTGATTGGTTTATTTCATTTTTGTGGACTAAGCACAGCTATTACTGTATATATACATTATTTTTAATGACTATTATCTGAGAGATAGAAAATGTTATCATATTTTCTATTTTAATTACAGTTACAAATTCATTAGGAGTCTGAGTCGGAGTCGGTGCATTTTTTCCCGACTCCGACTCCAGGCACCCAAAATTGCCCGACTCCACGACTCCGACTCCACGACTCTGACTCCGACTCCACAGCCCTGGGGCTGATGCCTATGGGAGCCGATCACACTGATTGGCTCTCGGGGGGAGATGATGGGTAGTGAAATTGAAAGTAAAATAGGCATTTTTATAAAAAAAAAATACAAAAAAAAACAAAACATACAAATACAGCAGCTGTGATCAGATGCCACCAACAGAAAGCTCTGTTGGTGGCAAGAAAAGGGGACACAATTAATTTTTGTGCTAATTGTTATGGCTTTTCAGCAAACTTTTAAAGATGCCGGGCCCTGAATTGTAAAATATAGCCTGGTCACTGGGGGGGGGGAGGGGGGGGGGGGGTGTAAGCCTACGGTCCTCAAGAGAGTAACCTCCTGCCGACCGTGTCACGCTGATGGGCGTGGCCGCCGCGGCAGCCCCAGGACCGCCTAACACCGATGGGCATAAAGTCCTGGGGCCAGCTAATGCAGGAGATCACGCGCAGGCAGCGTGCGTATCTCCTGATTGGGGGGCAGAGCTCCGTCCCGCCTTCAGTCTCCGAGCAGCAATCGCCGTCTATTTACATGTACAGTGCTGCAATTGGCAGCAGCGCTGTACTGGGGACAGCTGTGTGACACGGCTGTCCCCCTGGGACACTAGAGACCGATCGGCTCTCATAGGCAGCCGATCGTCATGATTGGCTGGCTGTGGGGAGGGAAAATATTTAAAGAAACAGCATTTTTTATTAAAAAAAACCAACAATAAAAATATTTGTGTAAACAAAAATAAACATTGGGTGAACGATCAGGGAGAAAAGGGGGGGGGGGGGGGAATGACTAGTGTACTGTGTTGTGCGGCCCTGCAGCTTGGCCTTAAAGCTGCAGTGGCCTATTTTACTAAAAATGGCCTGGTCACTAGGGGGGGTTTAGCACTGCGGTCCTCAAGAGGTTAAACAAAGGATGAAAAATCTCCTAGGAGATAAGTCAGGAGAAAAGGTGAATTGCCTATGGGCCCTTGTTTGTTTTTGGATTCTCTGTCATTTATGTGGCCAGACAAAATCCTCACATTGTTGCTGAAACTTAAGAGCAAATCTTTTTGTCAGGGGGATGGGCAGAGCCAAGGAAAAGAAAAGCCCTGTGGCTTTGGAAGAATTACCATTTTTAATGTGTTGATTCTCTGCAGCCAAGAAATGTGATGGTGGTTCCATTTCTCCAATAATTTAGATCGCTTTTTAATTACCTTTAGATAATTAGATCTAAACAAATTGGAATAAATTTGTAAACATAATTCCCAAATAAGGCATTTTAGTAGAACATATCCTGACATAAAAATTTGCTTCATAAAACATTAATTCTGTTTTAGCCATATTAACTGGTAAAGTGAAAGATTTTGCCTAGTTCACATTAAATCCTAGAAAACGAAGCTAATTAAGGCTAGTCTATCCAATACAATTTTGGAAGGCTGGTAAGAGGATTCTCAACATATATCAGCAAGCAAGTCATCAACATAAAAGCTAATGAGCTGAATTTAAATTCACCATTCCGGTTTGTGTGTCCTATAATATTAGGATTTACTCTGATTGTTTCAGCTAATGTCTTCATAGCAAGAGCAAGAATCAACAGGAAAGGGGGACATCCCTGGCAAGTAACCCTACTTATTATGCAAGCAAACTTGAAGTGAAAAAAACCTTCCAAAAAGCATGGTATAATGAATTGTATGTGTAGTACGGATAAGGAATAGAACATTAGTAGCAAAGACAAGAGTCTCATATTTTTATTTTCAGTTATGTAGCTTTTTTTTATACAACATCGCATCATACTGTCACAGTTGCAGTTTTAAAACCACGCTCTCTTTTAAGCTATAAAAAAAGCAGAACTAATGACTCTTTGAACTTTCCTGCAGTAAAACCTTATCTCAAGCTGTCTCTATTTCTCGGCTGTTTAAGTGCTTAGAAAAACAGTACTGTATTCAACCCACTGGGTCAAATAGCTCAGAGAAGCTCTTTTCCATAGATAACAACTGAAGGTTTTTTTTAAACTCTTCCTGTTCTGGAAAACAATATGCAACACTTTTCTTTGCTACGAATGTTCTTTTTTTAGCTGTACTACACATGCAATTCATTATCTCCTATGTTTATTTTTGCTTGAGGTTTGTGTTAATGGAAACATCCGAGGTGAAAAAAAAACAGATTTATGTACCTGGGGCTTCCTCCAGCCGCTGGCAGCCTATCTGTCCCTCGCAGAAGCTCCGGTGCCCCGGGATCCCCACTGTTGCAGATGCCGACCTCGCTAGGTCGGCATCTTCTGCGCCTGCACAAGTGCGCAGCCGATCCACTTGCAATTGCGCTCACAAGTCCTGGAGCGTTCTGCGCAGGTGCCGAACTTCAGCACCTGCGCAGAACGCTCCCGGCATGGGAGCACGATTATGAGTGGTGCAGCCGCATGCTCACGCAAGTGCAGAAGATGCCGACCTGGCGAGGTCAGCATCTGCAACAGTGGCAATCCCGGCACAGCGGAGCTGTGGCGTGGGACAGATAGGCTGCCAGGGGCTGGAGAAGTCCCAGGTAAGTAGATATGTTTTTGTTTTTTTTTCGGACCTATTCCTTAACCACTTGAGGACCGTGGGCTTTACCCCCCTTAAGGACCAAGCACTTTTTTTCCATTCAGACCACTGCAACTTTCACGGTTTATTGCTCGCTCATACAACCTACCACCTAAATGAATTTTGGCTCCTTTTCTTCTCACTAATAAAGCTTTCTTTTGGTGCTATTTGATTGCTGCTGCGATTTTTACTTTTTATTACATTCATCAAAAAAGACACGAATTTTGTCAAAAAAAATGATTTTTTTAACTTTCTGTGCTGACATTTTTCAAATAAAGTAAAATTTCTGTATACATGCAGCACGAAAAATGTGGACAAACATGTTTTTGATTAAAAAAAAAACAATGCAGCCTATATTTATTGGTTTGGGTAAAAGTTATAGCGTTTACAAACTATGGTGCAAAAAGTGAATTTTCCCATTTTCCAGCATCTCTGATTATTCTGACCCCTGGCCCCTGTCATGTTTCATGAGGGGCTAGAATTCCAGGATAGTATAAATAGCCCCAAATGACCCCATTTTGGAAAGAAGACATCCCAAAGTATTCACTGAGAGGCATAGTGAGTTCATAGAAGATATTATTTTTTGTCACAAGTAAGCGGAAAATGACACTTTGTGACAAAAAAAAAAAAGTTTCCATTTCTTCTAACTTGCGACAAAAAAAATGAAATCTGTAACGGACTCACATGCCCCTCTCTGAATATCCTGAAGGGTCTACTTTCCAAAATAGGGTCATTTGTGGGGTGTGTTTACTGTCCTCGCATTTTGGGAGGTGCTAATTTGTAAGCACCCCTGTAAAGCCTAAAGGTGCTCATTGGACTTTGGGCCCCTTAGCGCAGTTAGGCTGCAAAAAAGTGCCACACATGTGGTACCGCCGTACTCAGGAGAAGTAGTATAATGTGTTTTGGGGTGTATTTTTACACATACCCATGCTGGGTGGGAGAAATATCTCTGTAAATGACAATTTTTTGATTTTTTTTTACACACAATTGTCCATTTACAGAGAAATTTCTCCCACCCAGCATGGGTATGTGTAAAAATACACCCCAAAACACATTATACTACTTCTCCTGAGTACAGCTATACCACATGTGTGACACTTTTTTGCAGCCTAGGTGCGCTAAGAGGCCCAACGTCCTATTCACAGGTCATTTTGAGGCATTTGTTTTCTAGACTACTCCTCACGGTTTAGGGTCCCTAAAATGCCAGGGCAGTATAGGAACCCCACAAGTGACCCCATTTTAGAAAGAAGACACCCCAAGGTATTCCGTTAGGTGTATGGCGAGTTCATAGAAGATTTTATTTTTTGTCACAAGTTAGTGAAAAATGACACTTTGTGAAAAAAAAAACAATAACAATCAATTTCCGCTAACTTTTGACAAAAAATAAAATCTTCTATGAACTCGTCATACACCTAACAGAATACATTGGGGTGTCTTTTTTTCTAAAATGGGGTCAGTTTGTGGGGGTCTTATCCCGCCCTGGCATTTTATGGGCCCAAAGCCGTGAGTAGTCTGGAAACCAAATGTCTCAAAATGACTGTTCAGGGGTATAAGCATCTGCAAATTTTGATGACAGGTGGTGTATGAGGGGGCGAATTTTGTGGAACCGGTCATAAGCAGGGTGGCCTTTTAGATGACAGGTTGTATTGGGCCTGATCTGATGGATAGGAGCGCTAGGGGGGTGACAGGAGGTGATTGATGGGTGTCTCAGGGGGTGGTTAGAGGGGAAAATAGATGCAATCAATACACTTGGGAGGTGATCGGAAGGGGGTCTGAGGGGGATCTGAGGGTTTGGCCGAGTGATCAGGAGCCCACACTGGGCAAATTAGGGCCTGATCTGATGGGTAGGTGTGCTAGGGGGTGACAGGAGGTGATTGATGGGTGTCTCAAGGTGTGATTAGAGGGGGGAATAGATGCAAGCAATGCACAGGTGATCAGGGCTGGGGTCTGAGGGCGTTCTGAGGGTGTGGGTGGGTGGTTGAGTGCCCTAGGGGCAGATAGGGGTCTAATCTGATGGATAGCAGTGACAGGGGGTTATTGATGGGTAATTAGTGGGTGTTTGGAGGAGAGAACAGATGTAAACACTGCACTTGGGAGGTGATCTGACGTCGGATCTGCGGGCGATCTATTGGTGTGGGTGATTAGATTGCCCGCAAGGGACAGGTTAGGGGCTGATTGATGGGTGGCAGTGCCAGGGGGTGATTGATGGGTGGCAATGACAGGGGGTGATTGATGGGTGATTGACAGGTGATCAGTGGGTTATTACAGGGAAGAATAGATGTAAATATTGCACTGGTGAATTGATAAGGGGGGGTCTGAGGGCAATCTGAGCGTGTAGGCGGGTGATTGGGTGCCCGCAAGGGGCAGATTAGGGTCTGATATGATAGGTAACAGTGACAGGTGGTGATAGGGGGTGATTGATGGGTAATTAGTGGGTGTTTAGGGTAGAGAACAGATGTAAACACTGCACTTGGGAGGTGATCTGATGTCGGATCTGTGGGCGATCTATTGGTGTGGGTGGATGATCAGATTGCCTGCAAGGGGCAGGTTAGGGGCTGATTGATGGGTGGCAGTGCCAGGGGGTGATTGATGGGTGGCAGTGACAGGGGGTGATTGATGGGTGATTGACAGGTGATTGACAGGTGATCAGTGGGTTATTACAGGGAAGAACAGATGTAAATATTGCACTGGCGAATTGATAAGGGGGGGGGGGTCTGAGGGCAATCTGAGCATGTAGGCAGGTAATTGGGTGACCGCAAGGGGTAGATTAGGGTCTGATCAGATGGGTAACAGTGACAGGTGGTGATAGGGGGTGATTGATGGGTGATTGATGAGTAATTAGTGGGTGTTTAGGGTAGAGAACAGATGTAAACACTGCACTTGGGAGGTGATCTGACGTCGGATCTGCGGGCGATCTATTGGTGTGGGTGGGTGATCAGATTGCCCGCAAGGAGCAGGTTAGGGGCTGATTGATGGGTGGCAGTGCCAGGGGGTGATTGATGGGTGATTGACAGGTGATTGACAGGTGATCAGGGGGCTAGAGGTATACAGTACACAGAGGGGGGGGGAGTCGGGGGGGGGGGTCTGGGGAGAATCTGAGGGGTGGGGGAGGTGATCAGGAGTCCCCAGGGGGTAGTTAGGACCTAAACAAAAAAATAGCGTGGACAGATAGTGACAGGGAGTGATTGATGGGTGATTAGGGGGGTGACTGGGTGCAAACAGGGGTCTGGGGGGTGGGCAGGGGGGGTCTGAGGGGTGCTGTGGGCGATCAGGGGGCGGGGGGGGGGGAATCAGTGTGCTTGGGTGCAGACTAGGGTGGCTGCAGCCTGCCCTGGTGGTCCCTCGGACACTGGGACCACCAGGGCAGGAGGCAGCCTGTATAATACACTTTGTAAATATTACAAAGTGTATTATACACTTTGTATGCGGCGATCCGGGTGCTAGTAACCCGCCGGCGCTTCCGAACGGCCGGCGGGTTACAGCGCAAGGGGGGCGGAGCCAGGCGCCGGCAGCCGATCGCGTCACGAATGACGCGATCGCGCCGTCCATGCCCCTACAAGGACCGCCGCCTTTGGGCATGAGCTGGTCCTTGCGGGGTCCACTTTCTGACCGCCTCTGTGCGTTAGCCGGTCGGGAAGTGGTTAAGGAAACAAAAATCAGAAACAGCCTAAGGATGCAAATCATAGATTTTAACCAAGAGTATTAAAATTACACCTTTCAACGTAAATGTATGCAGGGCAGCAAAAATATATTTCCAACTGATTTGCAAAAAGACTTTCTCTAAATTTAGCCAAAATTACCTATATTGATTAACTTATAATATTAGTATGTAGCTTGATATCTATTACTTGATATTTGGGGATATACCTTGTTTTATCCAGCTACACTACTGGAGGGTTTTTGAGTAATAAGGGCTTACTCTGAAACATGGTTTGAGCATGATAGCTGAGATAAATTCAGCAGTGTAATTCCCCCAAAAAATCCTGGATCTTGTAGTTTGACTGCAGTTTTCACTGAGCCCACTGACAGATGTTTTCAAGATCCAGTCCTCTTTCACAGTGCGACTTTAAAGTCGCATGTTAAAACAACATTTAAAGAGTAACTGTCAGGCTGCAAAAGCTAATTTAAACCTCTATTCCCCTGTGTTAAACAGTTTAGAAGGAAGCCAAAAAGGCAATACTGAAGTTAAAAATCTCTCTTACTTTTGATGTGTGCTGACAGCAAGGCTCTGTATTCCCAAGCCCTTAAAAAGGACGAGAGGCCGCATACCATACAGCAAAGCATTCTGGGGCCCTCCCCTCGGCTGCTAGTGAGAAGTTACAGGCTCAAGTTACAACAGCATGTAATGCAGCCCAGCTCACAGCACTGATAAATCTCCGGGCAGAGTACACTGCAGGAGTCCGCTATTGTTCCTAGCCACATGGCTAATTAATATTTACTGCACAGTAGTGTTATTTATTAAGAGATTTTTTGTGAATGGAATCATCAGGAAGCAGGGAGGATATGACATCACAATTGGCTTCATAGTAGACAGACAAACATGGAACCTGCCATGAGCTGTCAGGAGCATCATTCTCTGCAAATACTATATAAAAATTCTGTGAAGTCCAAACGTGGACAGTGAAATGCATATGTAATGTAAGTACAGCCAATATTTAGCTACTGATATATGTGTTTATTTTCTCTGAGACCTTATACTGGACACAATAGATATGCCACATTGGTATAGACAGCTCTGATTGGTCGGCACTCCGGGCCTCTTCAACACCTATGGGTGACGTCAGCGGCTACTTGCCGCTTGCGTCTCCCAAGTATCCGCCTAGACGCGCCGGGACGGCGCTTCGGCGCCGCCCCTGGTGCGACGTCACTCATGTTCTCCATCAGGTCCGCCGCGAGCGGACGGGTGGAGTGGGAGTGACGATGGGCGGACCAGGGAGGTCATGGAGCGTGCGACCAGGAGGGGCTGAAGAGATGGGAGGATCCAACCTGTGTGTCCTATCATAGCAGCCACATGTAAGTTCCCCATCAGGTCCGATATAGCGGGATCATTTTGATTGGTGGCTAGTAATTTGAATTGATTGGCTGTTGTCAACCATGTTTGCTATAAATGCCAGTGTATGTTTCTTATGATTGTAACCTCCAGCTAAAGCTTGATAAAGAGGCGTGCAGCCTTGAAACGTCGCATTATTTACTGGAAATGCTTTGACGAATAAAAGAGCAAAAGATGATCTAGATGGTGCCGGCTTTTTCTATTTTGATCTGCTGAATGATCCGGAGTGCTGCGGGATCGCTAGCCGGGCACGTCACATTGAAGATTACCATCTGGGAGGGTGCGGTCACTTCATCACTTACTCTGAGACCTTATACCTAACAGCTCCTCTTTAACGCAGAATAACTCACTGCAATGAAAAGTCAATGCCCCATTCACATTGCACACGTTGCGTTAGTGAGTAACGCTGCACGTTAAGTGAAAGTACTGCATGCAGTGTGTTATACACGTTATTAGCTGCGTTGGACTGTTTGCACATGCTCAGTAATGACTTGGAAACATACTATTCATTGCCTGTATGCTCTACTGTATGCGACTGTAACGGGGCATTAAGTTGCGTTGCGACTTTTTTGGGGCATTGAGTTGAAATTTGTGCTGCGACTTTAATGTTGCATCAAAACGCTACTGTGAAAGACGCCTTAAGCAACAGCAGCTTCAATATTTCTAACATAGCTAGAGATGCAGTGGAACGTTTCAACAACAATTTGCGTTTTGTGGATGTCTCTATAGGAGCACTTAAAATTCTAGCTAATTAATTTTATCAGTGATCTATGTTTTGGAGATAAATTTATAAAATGTACACTGCTGGTTAAGTCTGAGAAATGGCTTAAAGAGAACCCGAGGTGGGTTTGAAGAATATTATCTGCATACAGAGGCTGGATCTGCCTATACAGCCCAGCCTCTGTTGCTATCCCAAACCCCCCTAAGGTCCCCCTGCACTCTGCAATCCCTCATAAATCACAGCCACGCTGCTGACAACCAGCTTGTCAGAGCTGGCTGTGTTTATCTCTATAGTGTCAGTCTGCTGCTCTCCCCGCCTCCTGCAGAACTCCAGTCCCCGCCTGCATCCCTTCCCTCCCTGCTGATTGGAGGGAAGGGACGGGGGCAGGGACCGGAGCTATGCAGGAGGCGGGGGAGCAGCTGAGACTGACACTACAGATGTAAACACAGCCTCACAGCACGGCTGTGATTTATGAGGGATTGCAGAGTGCAGGGGGACCTTAGTGGGGTTTGGGATAGCAACAGAGGCTGGGCTGTATAGGCAGATCCAGCCTCTGTATGCAGATAACATTCTTTAAACACACCTCGGGTTCTCTTTAAGAACGATTTATACATTGTACATATGTACTGTATATTGAAAGAAAAAAAAATAATATTTTGTATTTTGTTCCATGGTGCAACTTCTTTAACCATTTCGGGAAAGGCCACCTAACCCCCCTTAAAGGGATACTGTAGGGGGGTCGGGGGAAAATGAGCTGAACTTACCCGGGGCTTCTAATGGTCCCCCGCAGACATCCTGTGTTGGCGCAGCCACTCCCCAATGCTCCGGCCCCGCCTCCGGCTCACTTCTGGAATTTCTGACTTTAAAGTCAGAAAACCACTGCGCCTGCGTTGCCGTGTCCTCTTTCCCGCTGATGTCACCAGGAGTGTACTGCGCAGACATAGACCATACTGGGCCTGCGCTGTGCACTCTTGATGACATCAGCGGGATCGAGGGCACGGCAACGCAGGCGCAGTGGTTTTCTGACTTTAAAGTCAGAAATTCCAGAAGTGAACCGGAGGCGGGGCCGGAGCATTGGTGAGCGGCTGCGCGGGCACAGGATGTCAGCGGGTTACCATTAGAAGCCCCGGGTAAGTTCAGCTCATTTTCCCCCGACCCCCCTACAGTATCCCTTTAAGGACCAGGGCAATTTGCATGGAGGGGGGGGGGGGGGCGGCCGGATCCAGTCTGTGGCTGGCTGGGCATGGTGTTCCCCATGGAGGCAGGTGTCACCCCTGTAGCTGGCAGCTTTCACTCACCTTCCAGGCTGCAGCGTTGAGCCGCAGTAGCCCCCTCTTCTCCAGCCGGCATCTCCGCTGCAAATGACGCTCAGGTCAGGTCGGCTTGATGACGTCATCAAGCCGGGACCCGGCGCTAACGTCAGACGGAGCAGAGATGCCGGCCAGAGCAGAGGGGGGCACCGATCATTGCTGGAACGGCAGGGAGGTGAGTGGATCCTCTTCTTTTCCCCCCTGCCGCCGCCGCTGTCAAAGTGATCACTACGATCCGAGAGCGATCGTAGTGATCACGTGATCAGCAGCAATACGCGATGGCTGCTGATCACTGAGGGGAGATGCCAGCTGTCATATGACAGCTTAATCTCCCCTCTGGGGTGCGCACGACCGCGTCGGGACGGTTCGTTAGCGCGGACGTTGAATCAACGTCCAGTCAGAACGGTAGCACCACCTTCTGGACGTTGATTCAACGTACCTGGTCCCCAAAAGGTTAACCACTTGCCAGTATAAACATTTTCTCATTATCATACCATGTTTTTGCTTTTAGTGGGTTCTCTGATTATAACTCTTACATGCAGTTACAGTATAGTTCTCCTTAGCCCCAGGAGACCTGGGTTCGAATCTTGGCTGTTCCTGTTCAGTTTTGTGAGGGGTTTTTTTTTGTGTTTTTTGTGAATATTCGCAAAGGAATACAAATTATTTTTCTTTGACCATATTGAGAAAATACAATGTATTTTCGATACTATATTCTCGAAATCAAAAATAGCATTTTTGATGCAAATTTGATGGGAGTCCCTTTGTGAAATGTAGAACTTTAATTGTAGGTAAATCATCCGCAACATTTATCTTATGCATAGATGAAGACAAAAACATTTGGAAAACTAAATTCATATTAAAGGACCACTATCGCAAAAATGTGTAAACTTTATAATACATGTAAACACATACAAATAAGAAACTAGTCTATCTCTTCATGGGGGTTCTCAGAATTTAATTTATTCTTTACAAAAGCACTCACTGGAAAGGATGCATACAAAGATGAAGGCCACCCCCTAATTGTTTGCATGCTATTCTGGAAGTTAGACTGAGCAACTAAGTGCAACGTGGAGAAGGGTTATTTCAAAACCTGACAGGTCTGTCAGATTTCTACCACCTACTGTAAGTGACAGCAACATAGTAGAAAAGTCATTTATAGCCCATTTTACTCTGGGAAAAATTTACTTTTTATAATTTTTAAATGTTATAGTTTAGTGGTCCTTTAAACATCTGTGACTTTAAATAATAAAAAATATGATACTTTGGGAGGGGGAAACCTTTGGATCCAATGAGGATTTCCCCGTCCTACTTGGCCAGCCGGATCCAGTGCTAGGACCCCCACACAGATGTCAAGAATAACATCATAATTCGCTGCTATACGAGCCGTCGGCCCCTGCACAGTAAAGAAGCTCTATCAGGCTTGGCTATATCCACCAGAGTAAAAGGGGAAGCTGATACTGCGTCTGTGGGAGGCCCCCAACAAGCCACAACAAGGTGATTTTCAGGGAAGCCCCTGGGGCACTTTTTCCCTTCAGGTACATTTTAAGCCATTCAGATTTCTGTTTAGGTTTTGAAATTGCCAATATATAGAATCCATTGACATGGCCATTGGTATGGTCATCAAACTAACCAATTCCATATTTAATGTGAATTTCTAAACACAATTCAAACAAATGGAAGGTTTTATTTTTGCCTTCAGTTTTTTGTTCTCGATTTTGATCTCATAAGCAATAGACTATGATGGAAATTATAATTGGATTAATGACGGATTATGGATGATGGATTAAATTTAGTTAAGGCTATTGAGAGGTCAAAAACATCCCTTTTCAGTTTAAGAAAACTGGAATCAAAATATAAAGAAAAATATAATATTGTTAATAGTTCGGCCACCTTCAGAGGGATCTTGGATGTTTGTCTTCTATATCGACCACCACAGGCCTAGCAGCAATGTAAATCTAAACCTTGTATTTCTCCATTGCACTTTTAACTGCTCCCAAAGTCTCTACTGAAGATTGTCAAATGACATAAAATACCTTCCAGGCTAAGTACTTTGACATTTTGAAATTCAGTAACTTTTAAAATGAAATATGAAGTAAAATCCCTGTTTTAACATATTAAGGAATAATCTTGGTCCTATACTGGCAGCTCACTTTATATTGCTTTCCTAAAATAGCAAAGCAATTTAATTTTTACTTGCGTATAGAGGAAGTAATATAAAGCTTGTCATTCTTACAATCCTTTTTACTTTCTAATGCAGTTCCATTTTTCACAATTAGCTCAATCCCTACTGGCCCGAAGACCAGCAAAACCATTGGCAGCAAAATTCTTAATTTCACTGTATACACCAGTAAAAAGCGGTTGTTGGTGATTTATCCCCTGTGGACTTGTCCATAACCATTAGTTCCATGGATTAACGTTGTATGTCCTGCAAACAGAACATTGCAATAAAATAGCCTGTTAGATGTGTATACACACACTGCTGCATTTCACATCAAGTACTGAATAATGTTTACTGTAATCTACTGTAAAATCATGAAAATATTAGTTATGACACAAGAAAAAATCTTTAGCTACAAATTTCCTACACATCGGCAAGCAGCCCATAAACATAAGTCATTTTATCATCTTATGATCTGTGGAGGACGCCATCAATGCCAGCGTTACATTACCATATTACCATACCATATCCATACATTACCAAGCATCTAGACAGCCCTGCCTCCTATGCTAGGATCCTGTTCCTAGACTTTAGCTCAACGTTCAACACGATCTGCCCAGACATCCTGATCACCAATCTGACGCAGCTTGGAGTTGACCCTACTCTTCGGGCATGGATCAAAGACTTCCTGACAAACAGAACGCAGCAGGTGAAGCTCGGCAACCACCTCTCCAGTGTTCGAACCACCAACACAGGGGCTCCACAAGGCTGTGTTCTGTCACCTCTACTGTTCTCCCTCTATACCAATAACTGCATCTCATCCGCTGACTCTGTGAAAGTCATCAAATTTGCAGATGACACCACTATTATTGGCCTTATTGGTAGTAACAGGGAGTCGGAGTACCGCAGTGAAGTAGAGAGAATATGTAACTTGTGGAAGGACAACAACCTAGTTCTCAACGCAGCAAAGACTGTCGAGCTAGTTGCTGATTTCAGGAGAAACCCTCCCACCTGTCCTCATTGGGGGAACCGAAGATTCTAGGGTGACATCTGTGCGGTTCCTCGGCACGACTCTAACAAACAATCTGAAGTGGGAGCAGAATACCACCAAAATCCAGAAGAAATCTCAGCAGAAGCTGTTCTTCCTGCGCCAGCTGAAGAGATTTGGCATGCCCAGGGAGCTGCTGACCAGTTTCTATACTTCCACCATAGAATCCATCCTCTGCTCCTCAGTCATTGTCTGGTATGCTGGTGCAACGGCCAGCGACAGACACAAACTGCAGAGAGTCATAACGGACGCGGAGAAGATCATCGGATCTCCTCTTCCACCTCTTGATCTCCTCCACTCAATTAGGATGATGAAGAGGGCCACCATGATCTCCCGTGACCCCGCTCACCCTGGCAGCCACTACTTTAAGCTCCTCCCATTGGGCCGTCATTATAGGGCTATACCTTCCAAAACCACCAGAACACCTTCTTCCCCCAAGCTGTTCGGCTTCTGAACTCCAACCTCCCCCTATCTGGCCCGCATACCAGCGTACTCTAGCTGGGTTGGTCAGCCAGTTCCCGCTGCTGCCTGCCTGGGCTCATCAAAATTGACTTGAGGCCACTACATAGTTACATAGTTACATAGTTACATAGTTACTTTGGTTGAAAAAAGACATACGTCCATCGAGTTCAACCAGTACAAAGTACAACACCAGCCTGCTCCCTCACATATCCCTGTTGATCCAGAGGACTACCTGCATCTTTATTATTATCATTATTATTTACCTGTGTTTTTTTAATAGCAGTGAAATGGCCGATACAAACTGACTACTGCATTTCAAGTGTACGTGTTGTGCGTCTGTCTGTATTATACTAATTATGCCTATGCCATGTGTACCACAAACAATTCCGAGTACAGCTCTTGCTGTACTTAGAGAAATAAAGTGATTCTGATTCTGATTCTGATTCTCCTTCCAATATCAACAACTTCTTGCAGACCCTTTGTATTACCCATCATTAATTATTTATTGAACGTCGAGCAAACTAACCCTTATGATTATGATATTTATATAGAGGTCAAATGGCTACTTGGAGATTTATGAAGCTTTTGAGATCATTTTCATAATAGTGGTACAATTACGGGCAAAGTTACTTAAATGCAGCAATTGCTATTGTTATCCTAAGTGGAAACTCAATGATACTGTAGAACCTACTGTTATCTATTAGCCTGTAAATCATTTACCTAAGTATATACTGATGATTAGAGATGGCCCGTACCTCCGATTTGCGGTTCGCAAACCGGGTTTGCGAACTTTCGCAAAAGCTCGGTTCGCGCAAACTTTTGTAAACCGCAATAGACTTCAATGGGGAGGCGAACTTTGAAAACTAGAAAAATTTATGCTGGCCACTAAAGTGATGGAAAAAGATGTTTCAAGGGGTCTAACACCTGGAGGGGGCATGGCGGAATGGGATACACGCCAAAAGTCCCAGGGAAAAATCTGGATTGGACGCAAAGCAGCGTTTTAAGGGCATATATCACATTGAATGCTAAATTGCAGGCCTAAAGTGCTTTAAAACATCTTGCATGTGTATACATCAATCAGGGAGTGTAATCAGAGTACTGCTTCACACTGACACACCAAACTCACTGTGTAACGCACCGCAAACAGCTTGTGTTTGTGTAGTGACGGCCGTGCTGGACTGGTGCGCACCATGGCGAGAGTGCAGGCCATGGCGGTTTTCCAGCCCATATGGTCTCCGGGCTGTGGTAGCTCAATGATAGAACAACAGTGACTGTTCAGCTGATTAAATTTGGTCTGTCCACAATGAAGCAACAACCTTATTATTTTGGGTGTGCCCCCCCTCCCCCCGAGACACTCATATAGCCGTCGGTCATTGCTTCATTGTGATACGCAAGTCCCCTTCACCGTGGCAAGGTAATGATCACAAAGGGGAATTGGCACATGTACATGCTTTTGTTTTGTTATTGAAGCTGCACTGCAGGCAGAAAAATTAGGCAGGCATGTACACGCACCAGAAAAATTAATATAGCGGCCGCTGCTAACAGCGGCCTTAAAAATTCAGGAATCCGCCTGGAGTCCTGGAGTATGTTGGTGGTGGCGGAGAAGGCAGTTGAGCGGCCTGTAGGCAGAGGTGCTGTATGGGGAGCGACTTAGTCTTGTAGGCAGGCAGCCAGTCACACGGCGTGCAGGCAGAGATGGTGTGTGTGGGGACTGACTTAGTCTTCGGGTGGGCAGTAGCCCTCCGGGATCCATGCCTCATTCATTTTGATAAAGGTCAGGTACTGAACACTTTTGTGACTTAGGCGACTTCTCTTCTCAGTGACAATGCCTCCAGCTGCGCTGAAGGTCCTTTCTGACAGGAGGCTTGAGGCAGGGCAAGACAGAAGTTGGATGGCAAATTGGGACAGCTCTGGCCACAGGTCAAGCCTGCGCACCCAGTAGTCCAAGGGTTCATCGCTGCTCACAGTGTCTACATCCAGACTGCCAGGTAGTCGGCTACCTGCCGGTACAGGTGTTGGTGGAGGGTGGATCCGGAAGGGCTAAGGCGAGACGTTTGACTAAAGAATGTCCGCATGTCCGACATCACCATGAGATCACTGGAGTGTCCTGTCCTTGCCTGCGTGGGTATGTGAGAAGGATTACTGGCAGTGGTACCTTTATTGCGTTGTGCTGTGACATCACCCTTAAACGCATTGTAAAGCATAGTTTCCAGCTTGTTCTGCATGTGCTGCATCCTTTCTGCCTTCTGGTGAGTTGGTAACATGTCCGCCACTTTGTGCCTATACCGAGGGTCTAGTAGTGTGGCCACCCAGTAATTGTCATTCCCCTTGAGTTTTTTATACAGGGATCCCTCAACAGGTTGGACAGCATGAAAGACGCCATCTGCACAAAGTTGGATCCAGACGTACTATCCATCTCCTCTTGCTCTTCCTCAGTGACGTCAGGTAAGTCCTCCTCCTCCCCCCAGCCAAGAACAATCCCACGGGAACGTTGAACAGCACAAGCCCCCTGTGACGCCTGCTGCGGTTGTTCTTCTGCTGCCGCCTCCTCCAAAAAAACACCTTCCTCATCATCCGAGTCTGACTCCTCTTCCCCACACCACTCTTCCTCCTCCTCCCCCCTCTGTGCTGCCGCAGGTGTTGAGGAAACATCTGATTCTGATGAAAATTGCTCCCACAACTGTTCCTGCCATAACTGTTCCTGTTCACACTCCTCCACAGCTTGATCCACCACTCTACACACGGCAAGCTCCAGGAAGTAAGCATACGGGATCAAGTCTCTGATGGGGCCTTCACTGCAACTCACCAGGTTGGTCACCTCCTCAAACGGCCACATAAGCCTGCATGCATTTCGCATCAGTGTCCAGTTGGGGGGCCAGAACATCCCCATCTCCCCAGATTGTGTCCTTCTACTGAAATTGTTGAGGTACTGGGTGACAGCTTTCTCCTGTTCTAGCAGGCAAGAGAACATGACCAGGGTCGAATTCCAGCGAGTCGGGCTATCACATATCAAGCGTCTCACTGGCAATCTATTTCTCCGCTGAATGTCCGCAAAGCGTGCCATGGCCGTGTAAGACCGCCTGAAATGCCCACACAACTTCCTGGTCTGCTTCAAGACGTCCTCTAAGCCTAATCTTTGAATTACTAGATTGAGCACATGTGCCATGCAGGGTACATGTGTCAGCTTTCCCAAATTCAATGCAGAAAGTAGATTGCTTCTGTTGTCCATTACCACGTTGCCGATCTCCAGCTGGTGCGGGGTCAGCCACTGATCCACCTGTTTGTTAAGAGCAGCCAGGAAAGCTGGTCCAGTGTGACTCTCTGCTTTGAGGCAAGACATGTCTAAGATGGCGTGACACCATCTTACCTGGTGTGCAGCATAGGCCCTGGGGAGCTAGGGCTGTGTAGCTGGAGTGAAGATCGCAGCACCAGTAGAGTTGAACTGCCACTCAGCCAAGAAGGAGGAGGAAGATGACAGAGAAGAGGATGTAGCAGGAGGTGAGGAGGTGGCAGGAGGCCTGCCTGCAAGCCGTGGAGGTGTCACAAGTTGGTCTGCTGCACAGCCACGTACTCCCTTCTTGCCATCGGTCACCAGGTTGACCCAATGGGCTGTGTAAGTTATGTACCTGCCCTGACCGTGCTTGGCAGACCAGGCATCCGTGGTCAGGTGGAAACTTGACACAACGCTTGCCTCTCAACTTCACGGTACAGTTTGGATATCGCCTTTTTAGAGAATAATTGCGGCCTGGCATCTTCCACTGCGGTGTCCCAATGGCCACACATTTACGGAAGGCCTCAGAGTCCACCAGCTGGTATGGTAACAGCTGGCGAGCTAACAATTCCACCACGCCACCTGTCAGACACCAGGCAAGGGGGTGACTGGCAGAAATTGGCTTCTTCCGCTCAAAGATTTACTTCATGGACACCTGGATGCTGTGGGCAGAGGAACTGGAACCACTCAAGGGCAGAGGCAGAGTGGAGGAGGATGGCTGTGAAGGTGCAAGGGAGAAAGCGGCTGAAGAAGATGCTGCACCTGAAGGAGAAGGAGGAGGAGAAGGAGGTTGGCTTTTCTTTTGTGTGCTGCTTTTGCTCAGGTGCTCTTCCCATTGCAGTGTGTGCTTTTTTTCCATGTGCCTTCATAAGGCACTTGTCCCTACGTGAGTGTTGGCCTTTCCACGGCTCCATTTTTGGAGGCAGAGAGAGAACAGGTGGCATTGCTCCGATCTGAGACAGACACATTAAAACATTTCCAAACCGCTGAGCCCCCCTGGGGTGATGGCACTATGGTGGCATCAGCAGCTGATGTTGAAGGGCATGCTGGGCTGGCTGTCCATAGGTGGCGATACATGGCGCCGGACACTGCCACCAGCTGTTTCTGATGACGAGCTGCCCCGGCTTCTTTCAGGAACTCGTCTCCTCCTACTCCTCTATGACTCCCCCTCTGAACGGTCCCCTTGGTCATCTTGTCTCTTAGGAACCCATGTGGGATCCGTATCATCATAATCATCATATTCATCCTGCCCAGCTTCGCTTGCCTCAGACACCTCAAAAAATGCACCAACAGCAGGTACTTCATCCTCCTCCTCCTCACACGTTACGTCCATAGTGTCGCCGCCTAACTCAGACATATGAGGTGGTGTAACTTGCTTAGCGCCTTCATCTGGTTGTAACAATAATGGCTGTGAATCAGTTAATTGCCCACCAATTAACTCCTGCAAAGCGTGAAATGCAGCTGATGTGGTACTTGTACAGTAGTAGCGCTGGTGGGTGCGGAAGATGAGGTGTTCTGTTTTAAATAGTCAACCACGTCCTGACAATCTTGGGAGTTGATGGGATATGCCTTCTTCTGAGCACTGTACTTTGGGCCAGGGCCGCACGAAATCACATCAACACGACCTCGCACAGACCTGGCGGGTGGTCTTCCTCTGGGTCTGCCTCTACCTCTGCCTCTACCTGTTTTGTTCATTGTGTCCATATCGGGGAGGATGAAGTGAAAGGTATGCACTGACTTGAATAATACAATGTGCAGTCACACAGGTGCAGTTAACAGGTATGCACGGAGTGGTATATCACACTGCGTGCACTCACGTAGGTAGGTGTGTGCACTGAACACAACAGGTAGATATATGCAGTGATGAGGTGGGTACACTGAACACAACAGGTAGGTATATGCAGTGATGGGTATTACAATGTGCACCTGTCACACACAGACAGGTAGTGGACAGGCACAGTGACACTGCGTGCGCTCAACTCACGTAGGTAGGTGGGTGCACTGTGAACAACAGGTAGGTAGGTATATGCAGTGATGGGTATTACAATGTGCACCTGTCACACACAGACAGGTAGCGGACAAGCAAAGTGACACTGTGTGCGCTCACGTAGGTAGGTGGGTGCACTGTGAACAACAGGTAGGTAGATATATGCAGTGATGGATATTACAATGTGCACTTGTCACACACAGTCAGATAGTGGACAGGCACAGTGACACTGTGCGTGCTCATGTAGGTAAGTATATGCAGTGATGGGTATTACAATGTGCACCTGTCACACACAGACAGGTAGCGGACAGGCCCAGTGACACTGCGTGCGCTCAACTCACGTAAGTAGGTGGGTGCACTGTGAACAACAGGTAGGTAGGCATATGCAGTAATGGGTATTACAATGTGCACCTGTCACACACACAGGTAGTCACTGAATGTGCTGGGCCTGTCAGTGGCACACACACAGTATGAATTATCAAGGCTGTCTATGCAACACAAGTGTCAGTGGGACACACAGAAAAAAAATAGATCACAATAGATCACAAGAACAAGATAAGCTCTCAAAAGAGCTGTTGTGGGGTGCTATTTTAGCAATAAGAATCAGCAAGGAGCAAGCTAAGAAGCCTACAAGAGCCTAACTAATCTTTCCCTATGAGAGTCTGCAGCAGCAGCAGCAGCTGTCCCTTCTCTATTTACTGCAGGCACACGAGTGAGTAAAATGCCTTTTATAAGGGGGGAGTGGCTCCAGGAGAGAGTGTAGCCTGATTGGCTACAATGTGCCTTCTGACTGTGATGTAGAGGGTCAAAGTTGATCTTAATGGTGCACTATGGGGGCGAACCGAACTTCCGGAAAAGTTTGCGCTTCTCCGCGATCGCGAACCCCCGGAAGTTCGCCGGGAACCATTCGCCGGCGAACCGTTCGGGCCATCTCTACTGATGATTCCTATTTTTCTGTGTATCATGGTTTGCATGTACCAATAAAGTGGGATTAAACTCTATACATGATGAATAAGGAAGAAAAAAAACATTATTTGGCACCAATTAATTGTACTGTAACACATTTTCTTTTGTCTGAAGCCCAGCACCATGATAAATACTTTTCTTTTCTTTTCTTTTCTTTACATTCATGCCAGGTGAGCATCCATCTTGAGCTCACTTTTGCATGAAAATGCAAATGCTCCAAAATAGCTCCACAAATCGCTCCAAAATCGCTCCTAAAATCACCATCATTGCAATCACTCCAAAATCGCTCCAAAAACCACTTCAAAAATCACAATTACTGGGAAAATGGCTTTCTCTTTCTTGGTTTCAGAAGGGACTGGAAGATCAAACAGGTACATTCTTCTGACTGTGTAATAGTTATTTATGGCATAGGGGCATTGAATTATACACATTTTAGAGGCGTTATTTTCACCTTATCGTTCAGAGCAGTTTGTACATTTTACTTATGTCCACATTGATTCAGGATTTAAGGATTTTTTTTTGGAGCGATTTGTGGAGCTATATAGTAAGGAGCACAAGTATTTGAACACCTTGTGATTTTGAAAGTTCTCCCATTTAGAAATCAGGGAAGGGTCTGAAATTCACTTTGTAAGTGCATTCCCACTGTGAGAACCGGCGTTTAAAAAAAATTCAGGAAATCACATTGTATGATTTTTAAAGAGTGTATTTGTATTGTACTGCTGCACATAAGTTTTGAACACCTGAGGAAATCATTCTTAATATTTGGTACAGAAGCCTTTGATTGTAATTATAGAGGTCAAACATTTTATGTAGTTCTTGATCAGGTTTGCACACACTGCAACAGGGAATTTGATCCACTCCTCCACACAGATCATCCTTAGATCTGTCAGATTTTGGGGCTGTTGCTGAGCAACATGGAGTTTCGGTTCCCTTTAGAGATTTTCTATTGATTTAGGTCTGGAGACTGGCTAGGCCCTCCAGAACATTGATATGCTTCTTATGGAGCCACTCCTTGGTTAACCTGGCTGTGTGCTTTGAAACATTGTCATGTTGGAAGCCCCTGCCATGATCCATCTTCAATGCTCTGACTGAGGGAAGGAGGTTGTTGCTCAAATCACAATCATCTCACAATATATGGCCTCATAGTGGTTCCCAACCCATGTGCCGCGACACATACATGTGTCGCGGCAGCTTCGGGTATGTGTCGCGGCTCTCTCGGAGGGGAGCAGCGCAGTGGAGGGAGAGCTGTGTGCAGCGGCGGAGAAGGGGGCCATCTCCCCCCTTCTCTCACCTTACGGTGCTCTGTCTCCCTCGCTCTCCCCTCCGATACTAAGTGTGGCGGCGATTGGCAGCGGGCGGGACTTACCTTCCGTGTCGCTCCAAGCGCCGGCCGGAAGTTCTGGTTCTGCCTACATATACTGGGGACATAGACCCCTGCCTACATATACTGGGGACATATACCCCTGCCTACATATGCTGGGGACATATACTCCTGACTACATATACTGGGGACATATACCCCTGCCTACATATACTGGGCACATATACCCCTGCCTACATATACTGGGGACATATACCCCTGCCTACATATACTGGGGACATATACCCCTGCCTACATATACTGGGGACATATACCCCTGCCTACATATACTGGGGACATATACCCCTGACTACATATACTGGGGACATATACCCCTGCCTACATATACTGGGGACATATACCCCTGCCTACATATACTGGGGACATATACACCTGCCTACATATACTGGGGACATATACACCTGCCTAAATATACTGGGGACATATACCCCTGCCTACATATACTGGGGACATATACCCCTGCCTACATATACTGGGGACATATACCCCTGCCTACATATACTGGGGACATATACTCCTGACTACATATACTGCGGACATATACCCCTGCCTACATATACTGGGCACATATATCCCTGGCTACATATACTGGGCACATATATCCCTGGCTACATATACTGGGGACAACTGGCTGTTTGTCATTATGTGCATTTACTGGTGAAAAGCTGTCTCTTATTATGTGCATTTACTGGTGAAAAGCTGTCTCTTATTATGTGCATTTACTGGTGAAAAGAGGTCTCTTATTACCGTATGTGCATTTACTGGTGAAAAGCTGTCTCTTATGTGCATTTACTGGTGAAAAGCTGTCTCTTATTATGTGCATTTACTGGGGAAATGCTGTCTCTCATTACGTGCATTTACTGGTGAAAGGCTGTCTGTCATTACCTGCACTTACTGGTGAAAAGCTGTCTCTTATGTGCATTTACTGGTGAAAAGTTGTCTCTTATGTACATTTACTGGTGAAAAGCTGTCTCTTATTATGTGCATTTAGTGGGGAAATGCTGTCTCTCATTACATGCATTTAGTCTACGTGTCACGGAGATCTGAACGTTTGGTTTGATGTGTCACGACTCCAAAAAGGTTGGGAACCACTGCCTTAATACAATGCAGTCATCCTGTCCCCTTCACAGAAAAGAACCCCAAAAGCATGATATTACCACCCCCATGCTTCACAGTAGGGATGGAATCCCTGGGATGCAATTCATCCTTCTTTTTCCTCCAAACATGGTGAGTGAATTTAGACCAACATGTTCTACTTTGGTCTCATCTGACCACATGACTTTCTCCCATGCCTCTTCTGGATCATCCAGATGGTCATTAGCAAACTTCAGATGGGCTTGGACATGTGATGACTTGAGCAGGGGAACCTTCCGTGCAATGCTTGATTTGAAACCATGACGGCGCAGTGTTCTACAGACAGTGATCTTTGAAACTGTGGTCTCAGCTCTCTTCATTTCATTAACAAGCTCCTCCTTTGTAGTTCTGGGCTAATTCCCCACCATTCTTTCTTATCATCAGTGATACCCCACAAGGTGAGATCTTGCATAGAGCCCCAGTCTGAGGGAGACTGACAGTCTTCTTTAGCCTCTTTCATTTTCTATCAATTACAACAGTTGATCCATTTTCCCCAAGCTGCTTGGCAATTGCCCTGCAGCCTTTTCCAGCCTTGTGGAGGTCCCCAATTTTGTCTCTGGTGTCGTTTGATAGCTCTTTAATCTTGCACATGGTAGTAGTTGAAATCTAACTGACTGTGGGGTGGACAGGTGTCTTTAAAGAGCTCAGGCAGGTGCTATTAATTTAGATTAATGAGTGGAGTAGAGGTGGACTTTTTAAAGGCAGAGTTTTAAAGGCAGGTCTTTGAGAGCCAGAATGCTTGCTGATTGCCAGGTGTTCAAATACGTACGTGTAGCAGTACAATACAAATACAGTCTTTAAAATTCATACAGTGTGATTTCCTGATTTTTTTTTTTTAAATGCTGTCTCTCACAGTGGGAATGAACCTACAATGTAAATTCCATACCCCTCTATGAACTCTAAGTGGGAGAACTTGCACAATCGCAGGGTGTTCAAATCAGCGGCGGACACAGCCAGCAGTGGGCCCCTGTGCAAAATTGTAATTGTGGGCCCCCTATGGCAAAATATGGGCGTGGCTACAACCTGCGGCGCGCAAAGCGCACCGCGGCAAAAAATAGTGGATAGAGCCGCGGCAAAAAAATGGGCGTGGCAATGACCGGATGAGGGCGGAGCTAACTGTAACTTAAAGCGAACCCGGGGTGAGGGTTTATTTCCTTTTAAACAATACTAGTTGCCTGGCGGCCCTGCTGATCTATTTGGCTGTAGTAATAAACTGAATTACACCAGCAACAAGCATGCAGCTAATCTTCTCAGTTCTGACAATATTGTCAGAAACCCCTGACCTGCTGCATGCTTGTTCAGGGTCTATGGTTGAAAGAATAAGAGGCAGAGGACCAGCACGGCAGCCAGGCAACTGGTATTGCTTAAAAGGAGAGAAATATGGCAGCCTCAATATTATTCTCACCTCAGGTTCCCTTGAAAAGTGCAACGCAAAGACAGTGGGCCCAAGTTTTGGTGACCCTTTCCCCAGAAAATTCACATAATTGTGCAGGTTTTCTCAAGAAAATACACATATATGCCCAGAAAATACGTGCAATCATGTCGGCAGATATGCCCAGAAAATACGTGCAATCATGCATTCAGATATGCCCAGAAAATACGTGCAATCAAGTCGGCAGATATGCCCAGAAAATACGTGCAATCAAGTCGGCAGATATGCCCAGAAAATACGTGCAAACAAGTTGGCAGATATGCCCAGAAAATACATGCAATCAAGTCGGCAGATATGCCCAGAAAATGCGTGCAAACAAGTCGGCAGATATGCCCAGAAAATACGTGCAATCATGTCGGCAGATATGCCCAGAAAATACATGCAATCATGTCGGCAGATTTGCGAAGAAAATACATGCAATCATGTGGCAGACCTGCCCAGAACATACACCGGCTAATATAAATAAAACAAAAACATTTATTCACCTGCAGCAGCAGACCTCCTGTCCCAGCCTCCATCCGGCGCGCAGCTCCCATGGGTGGTTGGGTGGATAGGTACCCTGGTGGGTGGGTGAGTGGGTGGGTGGGTAGGTAGCCTGGTGGGTGGGTGGGTAGGTAGCCTGGTGGGTAGGTAGCCTGGTGGGTGGGTGGGTAGGTAGCCTGGTGGGTGGGTGGGTAACTAGCCCGGTAGGTAGGTAGGTAGCCCGGTGGGTGGGTAGGTAGGTAGCCTGGTGGGTGGGTGGGTAGGTAGGTAGCCTGGTGGGTGGGTTGGTAACTAGCCCGGTAGGTAGCCGGGTGGGTGGTTAGGTAGGTAGCCTGGTGGGTGGGTAGGTAGGTAGCCTGGTGGGTGGGTTGGTAACTAGCCCGGTAGGTAGCCGGGTGGGTGGTTAGGTAGGTAGCCGGGTGGGTGATTAGGTAGGTTGCTGGGTGGGTGGTTAGGTAGGTAGCCGGGTGGGTAGGTAGGTAGGTAGCCTGGTGGTGCGTGGGTAGCCATGTGGGTGGGTAGGTAGCCTGGTGGGTGGGTTGGTAACTAGCCCGGTAGGTAGCCGGGTGGGTGGTTAGGTAGGTAGCCGGGTGGGTGGTTAGGTAGGTAGCCGGGTGGGTAGGTAGGTAGGAAGCCTGGTGGGTGGGTAGCCGGGTGGGTGGGTAGGTAGGTAGCCGGGTGGGTAGGTAGGAAGCCTGGTGGGTGGGTAGGTAGCCGGGTGGGTAGGTAGGTAGCCGGGTGGGTAGGTAGGAAGCCTGGTGGGTGGGTAGGTAGCCTGGTGGGTGGGTAGGTAGGTAGCCTAGTGGGTGGGTAGGTAGCCTGGTGGGTGGGTTGATAACTAGCCCGGTAGGTAGCCGGGTGGGTGGTTAGGTAGGTAGCCGGGTGGGTGGTTAGGTAGGTAGCCGGGTGGGTGGTTAGGTAGGTAGCCGGGTGGGTAGGTAGGTAGGTAGCCTGGTGGGTGGGTGGGTAGCCTGGTGGGTGGGTTGGTAACTAGCCCGGTAGGTAGCCGGGTGGGTGGTTAGGTAGGTAGCCGGGTGGGTGGTTAGGTAGGTAGCCGGGTGGGTGGTTAGGTAGGTAGCCGAGTGGGTAGGTAGGTAGGTAGCCGGGTGGGTAGGTGGGTAGGTAGCCGGGTGGGTGGTTAGGTAGTTGGGTGGGTGGTTAGGTAGGAAGCCTGGTGGGTGGGTAGGAAGCCTGGTGGGTGGGTAGGTAGCCGGGTGGGTGGTTAGGTAGTTGGGTGGGTGGTTAGGTAGGAAGCCTGGTGGGTGGGTAGGTAGCCGGGTGGGTAGGTAGGTAGGAAGCCTGGTGGGTGGTTAGGTAGTCGGGTGGGTAGGTAGGAAGCCTGGTGGGTGGGTAGGTAGGTAGCCGGGTGGGTAGGTGGTTAGGTAGCCGGGTGGGTAGCTATCCGGGTGGGGGGCCCGACTCCTATCCTCCCTCCCTTCCTCCCTTTCTCACCTCGGGGGGCCCCCTCCCGATATGCGCGGCGGGAGAGCGAGCGGCAAATGCAGGAAGTCTTCAGGGCTCTCCAGGCATCCGCTAGAGGCCCAGCCGCTAGTCTCCAATATGTCTCCAACTGGAGACATATTGGAGACTAAGCGGCTGGGCCTCTAGCGGATGCCTGGAGAGCCCTGAAGACTTCCTGCATTTGCCGCTCGCTCGCTCACTCTCCCGCCGCGCATATCGGGAGGGGGGCCCCCCGAGGTGAGGGAGGGAGGGAGGATAGGAGTCGGGGGGGGCCCCCGGGGGAATAAAATAATAAAAAAAAAAATACCGTATTTTTCGGAATATAAGACGCTCCGGCATATAAGACGCACCTAGGTTTAGAGGGCAAAAATCAGGAAAAAAAAAAAAACTAAACCTATGTGCGTCTATACTGCAGGGGCGTCTTATGGACATTTATCCCCCAAAAACATTTTCTAAGCTACTCTATCTACACTACACTGCCCAGTTACACTACACTATGCCCTATTTCCCCATCAGTTACACTACAATACACTATACAGCAATACACTACACTGCACTAAACTACACTGCACTAAACTACACTGCACTAAACTACACTGCACTAAACTGCACTGCACTACACTGCACTACACTACACTGCACTAAACTACACTGCACTACACTGCACTAAACTACACTGCACTACACTGCACTAAACTCCAATTAACTACACTACACTACACTACAATACACTACAATACACTTTCATACATTACCTGATCTTGCAGCCGCGATCCTCCCCCCGGCTGTCGGCGATCCTCTTCAGCATCCTCCTTTCACCCTGGGTCCCGCAGTGCGATCCTCTTCAGTGGCAGCGGTAGGCAGGGGCACTGGCCGCCTACCGCTGTGCAGAGCCGCCGGGGTCCGCTGGGCCATCTCCATAAACACTTCCGGGGTCCGCTGGGCCATCTGCATAATAGCGCTGGAGTCCGCTGGGTCCTCTGAATAATAGCCGCTGGAGTACGCTGGGTCCTCTGAATAATAGCCGCTGGAGTTCGCTGGGTCGCCGCCTCCATACACGCAGTCATCTGCACAAGCCGCGCACGTGCGCCAGGGGTCATGCATGACGTCATGCATGACCCCTGGCGCACGTGCGCGGCTAGTGCAGATGACTGCTGCCTACCGCTGCCACTGAAGAGGATCGCACTGCGGGACCCAGGGTGAAAGGAGGATGCTGAAGAGGATCGCCGACAGCCGGGGGGAGGATCGCGGCTGCAAGATCAGGTAATGTATAGCGGCATTTCAGCTTCCCTGCGCACTCTGCATTGATTTTTTTTTGTATCTTTAGAATATAAGACGCACCCACATTTCTCCCCAAAATTTGGGGAAGAAAAAGTGCGTCTTATATTCCGAAAAATACGGTATATAAAAAAAAAAAAATACTTAATGGGCCCCTGAAGAAAACGGAACTTCAGGGGCCCTCGTGCGGCGGCATGTCCGCCACTGGTTCAAATACTTATGTTCCTCATTGTTCCTTTGCCACAAAAAATTATAAATATCGGGCACTGGTGAAGTTGGGGCCCTGCTATATGCACCCATACAAAGTCTGGCTGTAATGGGAAATCTACAGGCATGGCAGTAGTTAACCCGATCCTACTCCGATCTGGGCACTGAAGGTGGGAATGGCCACGGTATGATGAAAACTGCAAATTTTTGCCATCTTATAGCACACACATTTTGAAGAAAAATCCAGTATATGTTTTCTGTATGGCTTGTGTCTTCCACTGCTCTTTACCTTTGGTAATATTTGACCCCAATGTATTATGAATCTAATTCCTTTAAAATAAAGATTGTAGAAGTACAGTATTGTTACTCTAATATGTACAGAACCTCACAAAAACAAAAACGAACTTAACTAGGAAAATAATTGACTCTTGGGTGCATGTGATCACATGCGCCCACGAGTCAATTCTTTTGCTTGTTAAGTATGTATTTATATTGTTGGCAAAATGCATGTGGATTTTTTTTATTTATGCAGGTGTGCATTTATTGATGTTTTGCATCAAATCAGAATATTTTATGTCCCCTTAAAACACCACCTCACCACACTAAGTTATTTTGTTACGACAAAAAAATATACTGTGTGTCTAGCTGATGGAAATCATATGATTTCATACTAAATAAGAAGCAGAATTGATAGAGAGGTGTGGCAGTGTGAGGTGTGGATGCTCTACCCTAATTGGAGGGAGGATGAGTGACAGACAGTCCAGGTCATGCATTCAGTGATGAGCAAAAATCATAATTGTAATGCAAGATTTTAGGGAAAAGTGTAATTAATTTGGAAGTAATTTGTAAGCATTCGTAATTACGCATACATTTACGCATAATGTATGCATAATTTTGTGTCAATTTTGCCATTGAATATCAAAGCCCCATAAATGCTATTGCTACCAAAATTGCTACATATGTTATGGAGAATAGTGGGTATACGTTAGCAAAAGGATTTGTTCAAAAAGACCTTGTAGTTTTTGAGAAAATTGATTTTAAAAATACAAAGATAAATGGTTTTTAAACTGTCATTTTTGTGAGTTTAAAAAACATTTTTCGTTGCATTTTATTCAATTTTCTGAAAACATTTTTCAAGGTGTTTTTGAAAAATTATTTTTTAAACTTGTATTCACTATTCTCCTTAACATATGTAGCAATTTTGGTAGGGCAGCACGGTGGTGTAGTAGTTAGCGCTCTCGCCTTGCAGCACCGGGTCCCCGGTTCGAATCCCAGCCAGGTCAACATCTGCAAGGAGTTTATATGCTCTCCCTGTATCTGCGTGGATTTCCTCCAGGCATTCCGGTTCCCTCCCACATCCCAAAATATACAGATAAGTTAATTGGCTCCCCCCTAAATTGGCCCTAGACTTTGATACATGCACTACACAATACATACATAGGCATGTGACTATAGTAGGAACTACCGTATTTTTCGGACCATAAGACGCTCCGGACCATAAGACGCACCTAGGTTTAGAGAACAAAAACCAGGGGGAAAAAAATACTAAACCTGGTGCATCCATGGTACAGGGGCATCTTGTGGATCTTTTCCCCTCCCCAATTATTATGTTCCCCAATATACCTCTTGCGTTCCTGTGCCCCATTTGTACCTTTAGTGTCTTCCTTGTGTCATCCTCTGTCCCCCTTATGTTCTTGTTTATCCCCCTGTGTCCCCGCTGCTGCCCCATCCCGTCCTCCACTATCATGTCCCCTGTGTTCTGCAGCTGTCCTGTCCCCATGTCCTGCCCCCCTGTCCTCTTCTATCTTGACCCCATGTATCCTTCTGCTGTCCTGACCTCCTCTATTCTGTGCCCATTTCCCCCTGTCCTCATCTATCTTGTCCCTTGTGTCCCATCCCTCTATCCTCATCTATTTTGTCCCTGCGGCTGTCCCGACCCCCTCTGACTCTATGCCCTGTGTGAAGTGTGCAAGTGGCTTACCGCTACAGCCTAGTGATGGTCAGTGGTGAGCCTCCAGGGAAAAGCCATGTGGTTGTCCGGGCATGCTGAAGACATATCCATCCCTTCTGCTGACGTAAAAGATCCAGGCTTACCGCTGCAGGCTAGGGATGATCAGCGGTAAGCCTATGGGAAAAAGCCGCGTGGGTGTCCGGGCATGCTGAAGACATATCCATCCCTTCTGCTAACGTAAAAGATCCGGGCTTACTGCTGCAGGCTAAGGATGATCAGCGGTAAGCCTATGGGGAAAAGCCGCGTGGGTGTCCGTGCACGCTGCCTAATGTTTTTCTACCGTCACTTCCGCCTTGATGATGTAAGCGGAAGTGACGGTAGAAAACATTAGGCAGCGTGCAGAAGGGATGGATATGTCTTCAGCGTGCCCGGACAACCACGCGGCTTTTCCCCATAGGTTTACCACTGATCATCCCTAGCCTGCAGCGGTAAGCCCGGATCTTTTACGTCAGCAGATGTGAAGGGATGGATATGTCTTCAGCGTGCCCGGATAACCACGCGGCTTTTCCCTGGAGGCTCACCGCTGACCATCACTAGGCTGCAGCGGTAAGCCACTTGCACACTCCACACAGGGCATAGAGACAAAATAGATGAGGACAGAGGGATGGGACAATCACAGGTACAGAATAGAGGAGGACAAGGGGGACGGGATGCGGAAGGGCACATTACTGCGGGGATTTCCAGTGGAAGGACACCTGGTGCTGGGTAGCATTTGGACCATAAGACGCAGGCACATTTTCCCCCCATGTTTGGGGGAGAAAAAGTGCGTCTTATGGTCCGAAAAATACGGTAGATTGTGAGCCCCTCTGAGGGTCAGTTACGTGACAAGACTATATACTCTGTACAGCACTAATATGTCAGCGCTGTATAAATACTTGAATAAATAAAAAGAAATAGCATGTATGGGGGCTTTGCTATTCACCATCAAAGTCGGTACATAATTACGAATGATAATACAAAGTTAATTGAAATAGCAATTTGTAATTGTGAAAATGTATGCGTTATTTTGCGTAATCATAATTAGCTGATTACGATCCTCACTACATGTATTCTCCCACAGACTACCACTGGTCTCTGTGTCATTGATCTGGAACACAACAATCCACCTCTATCACAGGAAGAGTCCCCTGAGGCCCCTGGAAGAGTCCAACACCTATCTCAGGACTGCTGGATCAATGGAAAAAAAGTTCACAGAATACAATCACACAATTGATAATATTTATAGTAAAAACATCAAAAGAGCAGCTGTAGAGCAAGGAGCAAAGGAAAAAGTCGGCACTGCTGGTGATGGCTTTATTGCAAAAGCATGCATACAAGTAGATCGCAACTTGTGATAGTGAACATATTTATATTGAAAAGTTCACATAACGGTACACAGTGGAAGGATCGGTGATGGCGGATGCAGGGCACGTAAGCTTGAACCCACCACCACCACCGATCTATTCACTATGTACCGTTATGTGCAGTTTTCAATATGAACATGTTCACTATCACATGTTGCGATCTACTTGTGTGAATGCTTTTGCAATAAAGCCATCACCAGCAGTGCCGACTTTATTCCTTGCTCTATATAATATTTATAGTATAGATTTTCTTGACCCCTCATTATTACAGGATTGGCTTTCCAGTATTATTCATTCCCATTTTAGAATATTAGGATGTGTAAATGTCATCATGATTCAAGTAACTTTGTACACATAGGATAATAAAGTTTAGGCGACAGGCGGGACAAATGTTCATCAAGTTGTAATATTTGGAAACCAGAGAGCAGCATATGAATAAACAAATGCTTAAGGCTTCCGCATTAGGATACCTTATGGATTTCCAAATTCACAAAGTTGCGTGAAAAAGTCTGTCCTAATTACAACTGTTTACTTTTGGCAGCATTTTAATCCCGCCAGATTTTTATTCCCTAATATTTAATTCTGCCAAACAAGTCCATCTGCAGGCACTACAAGCATAGTAAAATCAAGTTTAGCATCGCATCCAGGACTTAACTGTTTGGAACTGATATCCGTCTGATCTGAAAAGGAAGAAAGCCCAAGTCATCTGTAAATTATTTTTTCCCTGTATTTTATCATTTGTGTGCCAGCTCAACAGTAAAGGTTAAATTAAATTTGGGGGATAACATCAACATATTTTGCTTTTTAGGTTGATTATGTGAGTTGTTCTGCATATGTTTCTTTTTAAATTAAATGTCAGTTTTAATTAATTGAGAAATGTCAGATATGACGTTGCTATCGGGTATCAGCATGAAATGCTTTACGAAATTTGTCCACCATTTGCTCTTTCAAAAATAGTTTTCTAATGATCCTACAGCACAGAGTGGATGAATAGTATTTATTGTCAGGAGGAGAATGGCGATGGCGGCTCGCAGGCTAAATGTAAACACAAGCGGAAATAATCCGCTTTGTTTACATTGTACGGCGCTGCTGCGCAGCAGCGCCGTAAGGCAGATCGGCGATCCCCGGCCAATCAGCGGCCGGGGATCGCCGCCATGTGACAGGGGACGTCCTGTTACTGGCTGCACAGGACGGATAGCGTCCTGTGCAGCCTCGATCGCCGGGGGGGGGGGGGGGAGCAGGTAGGAGAGGGAGGGGGGAATTTCGCCGCGGAGGGGGGCTTTGAGGTGCCCCCCCGCAACACCCAGGCAGGCAGGAGAGTTCAGACCCCCCCTGCACATCATCCCCATAGGGGGGGGGAAAAAGGGGGGCAATCTGATCTCTCTGCCTGCAACCTGATCTGTGCTGGGGGCTGCACAGCCCACCCAGCACAGATCACTCAAAACAGCGCTGGTCCTTAAGGGGGGGGGGGGGGGGTAAAGGGTGGGTCATCAAGTGGTTAAAGGGGCACTATGGCCAAAAATTGTAAAATTTAAAATATGTGCAAACATAGACAAATAAGAAGTAGTTTTTTTCCAGAGTAAAATGAGCCATAAATTACTCTTCTCCTATGTTGCTGTCACTTACAGTAGGTAGTAGAAATCTGACACAAGTGACAGGTTTTGGACTAGTCCATCTCTTCATGAGGTGATTCTCAGGGATTTATTTATTTTCAAAAGCACTTAGTGAATGGCAGTTGCCCTGTCCAACTGTCAAAAAATGGTGTAGCAAACAGGGAAGCTGGATAGCATCATTGCTTAAATGCTTTTCAGGTAATATCTTTATAAAGAATAAAAGCCTAGCTGAGAATTCCCCATGTCTCTTCTGTCAGATTTCTACTACCTACTGTAAGTGACAGCAACATAGGAGAAAAGTAATTTATGGCTTATTTTACTCTGGAAGAAACTTACTTTTTTTTTGACTATGTTTGCATATATTAAAAATTTTAGATTTTTTTGCCATAGTGCCCCTTTAAAGTGAGAGCAAAAATGAAAACTGATTTCATTTGTGAATGGTCTGCTTGTTTGTGCCAGCAGGAGATCTCAAGGCTACTTTGTTCTGGTTAATTTAGAACTTGCTGCCATCCAGTTAATTAATAACAATTTAAGTGAAGCAATACATTTGGGCACAATCGCAGCCCAGGGTGCTGGCCGGACAATCTTTTGCTTGCTGCACAAGTGCAAAACGCTCCTGGCTACGGTAGTGCCATAGAGGATGTGCCCAGCACGGGGCTGCATATTCAGCATTGGAGGGAGACACGGGAGGACCGCATGAGCACGGGATGACTGGGAGGGACCAGGAAGACTTCAGGGGTCTGGAAGGCAGGGCCGTGCCGAGGCATAGGCTGGAGAGGCTCCAGCCTCAGGGCGCAGTGTAGGAGAGGGCGCACAATTCATTCAGCTGTCATTCCTAATCGTGTATGAAGCAGAAAGAAATAAGAAAAGGGGATACATAGCAGTGACTGCAAGCCAGATAACTAGATATTAAAGAGAACCTCCAGACTAAAAATCGACTCAGCAGCACTGAAAAGGCTTGGTGTTTCTTTAACAGTTTCACAGCATTAGAACTTTGTTTCTCTTATACAAGCCTCATTTTTAGCTGCACAGAAGAAAACTGCCCGGGCAGTTTTCACCTTATGCTGTGCAAAGCATGATGGGATTTCTGATGTTGTTGTTCTCATTCTGCTGTTTTGGTGCAATTTTTTTTTTTTTTACATTTTGAATTTGACATTTGAAGCCTAGCGCGTGCAGCTGGGAGGGGTTATCAGGACACAGGACAGTTTAAACTGTGTCTCATGCTCCCTGTTACCTCCTTTCAACCAAAAAGATGGCTGCCCCCATGACAAATATGGCAGCCCCCATGAATCACAAACATTTGCATGTTCTTTTAAAACAGGGTGGGTAAAAGATTATATTACCTATCTATTCTACTTAACATAACTAATGTAACTTAATAACAGTGTGTTTGTTTAGGCTGAAGTTCCTCTTTAAGGTGTTGGGGAGGTTTTGGGCCCTGTGGCCCTTTTAGTCTAATAGTAATCAGTGTGTGACGGCTGGTGTGGGAGGGATGGAGGGGCACACTTTGGTGTCTCAGCCTTGGGTGCTGGAGGACCTTGTCCCTGCTCTGCTGGAAGGAGCCCCAGGTAAGTAAATGGGCAATTGTTTTTTCTAAATGTAGGTTGATGCAGAGCCACACTATTCTTCATGCTCAAACTGCAGTTCTAAAACTGGAAAATGAATGCTTCTCATCCTGAATTCCACTTTTCCTATACTGCCCTTGATATATATATTGTCTGTCCTCTTATCACATTGACTGTAGCCATGATGCAAATGCCAAGTCAAATTCCTTGTTAGTGCAAACTTACTAGGCCAGATAAAGTGATTCTGATTCTTTCAGAAGGATATGCAAATATTGCAGAGGAATACACACAGAATACTTTTAAAGAGGACCTGAACTCCCTCTCTGCTCTAAAAGGTAAGCAACAGCAACTAACCTTTAAAGAAAACCATTTCTTTGTTACAGCTGATACACTGCAGAATTCGTATCTACTTCCGCCTTTCATGGAAGCAGACATATTGTTAACATCCTGTGCTTACCAATTAGCTCTCTGCCATAGCAGTCATGTGACACAGCTGAGGGATCAAATTACAACTTGTGCTTAGTCACAGAAGAGAGGGATTAGACAAGCTAAACGCTCTAAAATATATACAGAGTGCAATTCCCTATGTTTTCTTTCTGTCCTGTGCAAGAGTTCAGTAGAGATGTCGCGAACCTCCGATTTTCGGTTCGTGAACCCCATTCGGGAACCTTCGCGCAAGGTTCGGTTCGTGGAAAAGTCCGCGAACCGCAATAGACTTCAATGGGGATGCGAACTTTGAAAAATAGAAAAATTATGCTGGGCCCAAAAGTGATGGAAAAGATGTTTCAAGGGGTCTAACACCTGGAGGGGGGCATGGCGGAGTGGGATACATGCCCAAAGTCCCGGGGAAAATTCTGGATTTGACGTAAAGCAGCGTTTTAAGGGCAGAAATCACATTGAATGCTAAATTGCAGGCCTAAAGTGCATTCAAACATCTTGCATGAGTATACATCAATCAGGGAGTGTAATTAGAGTTCTGCTTCACACTGACAAACCAAACTCATTGTGTAACGCACCCCAAACAGCTGTTTGCGTAGTGACGGCCGTGCTGGACTGGTGCGCACCGTGGCCAGAGTGTAGGCCGTGGCATTTTTCAAGCCCATATGGTCGCCGGGCTGTGGTAGCTCAATGAAAGAACAACAGTGACTGTCCAGCTGATCAAATTTGGTCTGACCACAATGAAGCCAAGACCTTATTATCTTTTGTGTGCCACCCCCACCCAAGACACTCAAATAGCCGGCGGTCATTGCTTCATTGTGATGCGCAAGCCCCTTCACCGCGGCAAGGTAATGATCACGAAGGGGGATGGGCACATGTACATGCCTTTTGTTTATTTGTTGCAGCCGCCCGCAGTGCAGCCAGAAAAATTAGGCAGGCATGTACACGCACCAGAAAAATTAGTGTAGCGGCCGCTGCTAGCAGCGGCCTTTAAAATTCAGGAATCCGCCTAGAGTCTGACCCTGTTGGTGGTGGCGGAGAAGCCAAGCGGCCTGCAGGCAGAGATGCTGTGTGTGGGGACTGACTTAGTCTTCGGTCGTGCAGTAGCCCTCCGTGATCCATTCCTCATTCATTTTGATAAAGGTCAGGTACTGAACACTGTCGTGACTTAGGCGACTTCTCTTCTCAGTAACTATGCCTCCAGCTGCACTGAAGGTCCTTTCTGACAGGACGCTTGTGGCAGGGCAAGAGAGAAGTTGTATGGCAAATTGGGACAGCTCTGGCCACACGTCAAGCCTGCGCAACCAGTAGTCCAAGGGTTCATCGTCGCTTTTCGCAGTGTCTACATCCACACTCAAGGCCAGGTAGTCGGCTACCTGCCAGTCCAGGCGTTGGTGGAGGGTAGGACTATGGTGAGGAGTTGGACTAAAGAATGTCCGCATGTCCGACATCACCCTGAGATCGCTGGAGCGTCTTGTCCTTGCCTGCGTGGACTTGGGAGGAGGAGGGTTACTGCCAGTGGTACCTTGATTGCGTTGTGCAGCCACATCACCCTTAAACGCATTGTAAAGCATCATCGACAGCTTGTTCTGCAAGTGCTGCATCCTTTCGGCCTTCTGTTGAGTTGGTAACAGGTTCACCACTTTGTGCCTGTACCGAGGGTCTAGTAGCGTGGCCACCCAGTACAGGTCATTCGCCTTGAGTTTTTTGATACGGGGGTCCCTCAACAGGCTGGACAACATGAAAGAGGAAATCTGCACAAAGCTGGATGCAGACGTACTCTCCATCTCCTCTTGCTCTTCCTCAGTGATGGGACGCAACTCCTCTTCCTCCCCCCAGCCACGAACAATACCACGGGAACGTGGATGGCTGCCGCGGTTGTTCTTCTTCTGCCGCCTCTTCCTCCTCCACAGAAACACCTTCCTCATCATCACCATCATCAGAGTCTGACTCCTCTCCTTCCCCACATGACTCCTCTTCTTCCTCCTCCTCCCCCCTCTGTGCTGCCGCAGGTGTTGTGGAAACATCGGGTTCGGATGTAAATCGTTCCCACGACTCCTGCTGCTGTAACTGTTGTCGTTCACGCTCCTCCACAGCTGTATCCACCACTCTACACACGGCGCGCTCCAGGAAGTAGGCGTAGGGGATCAAGTCGCTGATGGTGCCCTCATCGCGACTCACCAGTTTGGTCACTTCCTCAAAGGGCTCCATGACCCTGCATGCATTTCGCATCAGTGTCCAGTTGTTGGGCCACAACATCCCCATCCTCCCAGATTGTGTCCTTGTACTGTAATGATACAGGTACTGGGTGACGGCTTTCTCCTGGTCTAGCAGGCGAGAGAACATCAGCAGGGTGGAATTCCAGCGAATCGGGCTATCGCAAATCAGGCGTCTCACCGGCAAGTTGTTTCTACTCTGAATGTCCGCAAAACGTGCCATGGCCTTGTAAGAGCGCCTGAAATGCCCACACAACTTCCTGGCCTGCTTCAGGACGTCCTCTAAGCCTGGATACTTGGACACAAATCTTTGCACGACCAGATTCAGCACATGTGCCATGCAGGGTATGTGAGTCAGCTTTCCTAAATTCAACGCAGCAATGAGATTGCTGCCGTTGTCACACACCACGTTGCCATTGCTCCACCTGTTTGTTAAGAGCAGCCAGGAGAGCTGCTCCAGTGTGACTCTCCGCTTTCAGGCAAGACATGTCTAACACTGCGTGACACCGTCGTACCTGGCATGCAGCATAGGCCCTGGGGTGCTGGGGCTGTGTAGCTGGAGAGGAGATCGCAGCACCAGCCAAGGAGGAGGAGGAGGATGACAACAGCGAGGTGGTGGTAGCAGGTGGAGAGGAGGTGGCTGGAGGCCTGCCTGCAAGCCGTGGAGGTGTGACAAGTTGGTCCGCTGCACAGCCACGTACTCCCTGCTTGCTGCCATCGGTCACCAGGTTGACCCAATGGGCTGTGTATGTAATGTAGTGGCCCTGCCCGTGCTTGGCAGACCAGGCATCCGTGGTCAGGTGGACCCTTGACCCAATGCTGTGTGCCAGAGATGACACCACTTGCCTCTCAACTGCACGGTACAGTTTGGGTATGGCCTTTTGTGAAAAATAATTGCGGCCTGGTATCTTCCACTGCGGTGTACCAATGGCCACAAACTTATGGAAAGCCTCTGACTCCACCAGCATGTATGGTAATAGCTGGCGAGCTAATAGTTCCGCCACGCCAGCTGTCAGACGCCGGGCAAGAGGGTGACTGGCAGACATTTGCTTCTTACGCTCAAATACTTCCTTCACGGACAGCTGGGTACTGCTGTGGGCAGAGGAGAAGGAACCGTTGAAGGGAAGAGGCGGTGTGGAAGAGGGTGGCTGTGAAGGTGCAAGGAAGAAAGTGGATGAAGACGATGCACCTGAAGGAGGAAGAGGAGAAGGAGGGTGGCTTGTCTTTTGAGGGATGCTGCTTTTCTTCAGGTGTTCTTGCCATAGCTGTTTGTGCCTTCTCTCCAGGTGCCTTCGTAAGGCACTTGTCCCTACGTGAGAGTTGGCTTTTCCACGGCTCAATTTTTGCTGGCAGAGACAACAGATGGCTTTGCTCTGATCTGAGACACACACGTGAAAACATTTCCAAACCGCTGAGCCCCCCTGGGGTGATGGCGCTACGGTGGCATCAGCAGCTGACGTTGAAGGGCATGTTGGATGGCTGGCCATAGTTGGCGATACATGGTGCCGGACACTGCCCCCAGCTGTTTTGGAGGATGAGCTCCTTCTGCTTCTATCATGGAGTCGTCTCCTCCTACTCCTCTCTGACTCCCCCTCTGAACTGTCCCCCTGGTCATCTCCTCTACCGGGAACATATGTGGTATCCGTATAATCGTCATCATAATCCTCCTGGCCAGCTTCGCTTTCCTCAGACACCTCCTCAATTGCACCAACTTCAGGTGGTTCATCATCCCCCTCCTCACACGTTACGTCCATACTATCGCCACCTAACTCAGACGTATGAGGTGGTGTACCTGCGCCTTCTTCTTGTTGTTGCAGTAGTGGGTGTGAATCAGTGATTTCACCACCACCACCAAATAACTCCTGCGAAGTGTCAAATGCAGTGGATGTGGTGCTTGTTGTAGCGCTGGTGGCTGTGGGAGATGAGGTGTTCTGTGTTAAATAGTCAAGCACGTCCTGATCTTGGGAAGTAATGGCTTCTTCTGAGCACTGTATTTTGGGGCAGGTCCGCACGAAATCACAGCAACACCACCTCGCACAGACCTGCCGGTGCCTGGTGGCCTTCCTCTGGGTCTGCCTCTACCTCTTCCTCTACCTGGTTTGTCCATTTTGTCCATCTCGGGTGGATGCTAGGTATATGAAGTGAGGTGGGTTCACTCAACACAACAGGTAGTAAGATGCAGTGAGCTGGGTTCACTGAACAGTAAAGGTACTTAGATGCAGTGAGGTGGGTTCACTGAACAGTAAAGGTACTTAGATGCAGTGAGATGGGTTCACTCAACACAACAGGTAGTTAGATGCAGTGAGCTGGGTTCACTGAACAGTAAAGGTACTTAGACATGGGCATCCACACATATGGCAAATTCGGGCGTCTGCCCGACCCTGGCCGCCCGCTGCCCCCCCCCCCTGGCCGCGTGCCCGTGCGGCCAGCAGGAGGGGAGCAGCGCAGAGAAGAGAAAGAGCTATGGGCACAGTGGGGAAGGGCGGACATCTCCCCCCCCCCTCCCTCACCTTAGGGCTCTCCCTCCCTCGCTGTCCCCTCCGGAACGAAGTTTTGTGCAACGGCTGGGCAGCGGGCGGAACTCACCTCCGTCTCGCTCCAATCGCTGGAAGTTCTGGTGCTGCTGGTCTGGACCAGACCAGACTAGTGGCAAATCCATCCGGCGCCTGAACGAGACGGAGGTAAGTTCCGCCCGCTGCCCAGCCGCTGCACAAAACTTTGTTCCGGAGGGGCGAGCGAGGGAGGGAGAGCCCTAAGGTGAGGGAAGGGGGGGAGACGTCCGCCCTTCCCCACTGTGCCCATAGCTCTCCCTCTTCTCTGCGCTGCTCCCCTCCTGCTAGGGGCACACCTGGCTACTTATTCTGGGGAGATATACCCCTCTCCTGCCTACATATACTGGGCACATATACCTCTGGCTACATACACTGGGCACATATACCCCTGGCTACATATACTGGGCACATATACCCCTGGCTACATATACTGGGCACATATACCCCTGGCTACATATACTGGGCACATATACCCCTGGATACATATACTGGGCACATATACCCCTGGCTACATATTGTGGGCACATATACCCCCGCCTACATATACTGGGCACATATACCCCCGACTACATATACTGGGCACATATACCCCCGACTACATATACTGGGCACATGTACACCTGCCTACATATACTGGGCACATATAACCCTGAGTACATATACTGGGGACATATACCCCTGACTACATGTACTGGGCACATATACCCCTGGCTACATATACTGGGCACATATACCCCTGGCTACATATACTGGGCACATATACCGCTGGCTACATATACTGGGCACATATACCCCTGGCTACATATACTGGGCACATATACCCCGCCTACATATACTGGGCACATATACCCCCGCCTACATATACTGGGCACATTTACCCCCGACTACATATACTGGGCATATATAACCCTGACTATATATACTGGGGACATATAACCCTGACTACATATACTGGGGACATATACCCCTGACTACATATACTGGGCACATATACCCCTGGCTACATATACTGGGCACATATACCCCTGGCTACATATACTGGGCACATATACCCCTGGCTACATATACTGGGCACATATACCCCTGACTACATATACTGGGCACATATACCCATGGCTACATATACTGGGCACATATACCCTTGACTACATATACTGGGGTCATCTATACCCCTGGCTACATATACTGGGGACATATACCCCTGGCTACATATACTGGGGACATATACCCCTGACTACATATACTGGGCACATATACCTCTGGCTACATATACTGGGCACATATACCCCTGCCTACATATACTGGGCACATATATCCCTGCCTACATATACTGGGCACATATACCTCTGGCTACATATACTGGGCACATATACTCATGGCTACATATACTGGGGACATATACCCCTGACTACATATACTGGGGTCATCTATACCCCTGGCTACATATACTGGGGACATATACCCCTGGCTACATATACTGGGGACATATACCCCTGACTACATATACTGGGCACATATACCCCTGCCTACATATACTAGGCACATATACCCCTGCCTACATATACTGGGCACATATATCCCTGCCTACATATACTGGGCACATATACCTCTGGCTACATATACTGTGCACATATACCCCTGCCTACATATACTCCTGGCTACCTGTTCTGGGGACATCTCTACCCCTGGCTACCTGTTCTGGGGACATCTATACCGCTGGCCACTTATTCTGGGGACACCTATAGACCTGGGGCTACCTATTTTGGGGGAACCACTGCTGTCAGATTGAGTGTATTTTGGGGAACTGCTGCCAGGTGAGAGGTGTCTACCATATTAACCCCCTTGGCGGTATGAAAAATACCGCCAGGGGGCAGCGCAGCAGTTTTTTTTTTATTGTTTTTTTTAAATCATGTAGCGAGCCCAGGGCTCGCTACATGATAGCCGCTGCTCAGCGGCATCCCCCCAGCCCCGCCGATCGCCTCCGGCGATAGGCGATCAGGAAATCCCGTTTAAAGAACGGGATTTCCTGGAGGGCTTCCCCCGTCGCCATGGCGACGGGGCGGGATGACGTCACCGACGTCAGCGACGTCATTGGGAGACCCGATCCACCCCTTGGCGTTGCCTGGCACTGATTGGCCAGGCAGCGCAGGGGTCTGGGGGGGGGGGCCCCGCGCCGCACCAGATAGCGGCGATCGGGCACGCGGCGGCGGCGATCAGGGTGCTGGCGCAGCTAGCAAAGTGCTAGCTGCGTCCAGCAGAAAAAAAAATTATGAAAATCAGCCCAGCAGGGCCTGAGCGGCACCCTCCGGCGGCTTACCCCGTGTCACACACGGGGTTACCGCTAAGGAGGTTAAGGGGGCATTCTGCCTATTTATGTGAAATGCTGTCTATTTATGTGCCTCATGACTGCTGAATTTGTCTTGTTGAGGGCCTCATGGTTACTGAATTTGTCTTGTTGGGGGCCTCATGATTGCTGAGTTGGTCATATTGGGGGCCTCATGATTGCTGAATTTGTCTTGATGGGGGTCACATGATTGCTAACTGCAACACTATGGAAAAAGCTGAATCATCATCATATGAGACAATAGCATTAAACCTACTTTTTCAGCTTTTTAAAACCGAAAATGAAACTGGGAGGTTCTAAAAAAATGAACACATTTTTCTGGAGTCGGATGGATGAAATTGTTTATCTTCACAGTTTATTTTCAACTTGGATTTTCCATAATGTTCATGTATGAGTTAAAACGTTTGTATTTAGTTTAAATTGCTGTTGGCACTTTGCGATAGTAAAGTGACTTTTGGGTTGCAGTTTGGGCACTCGACCTTCAAAAGGTTCGCCACCACTGTCCTAATCTAATGTCCTACCATTGCTAAGTTCATGTAAACTTGCCTCCACCCACGACCACACCCACATTGTGGTTCATGACCACACCCATTTTTCGGTGCGGCGCGCTATGCGCGCCGCATGACGTAGCCTACACAACTCCACCCCAAAATTTTCTTCCTCCCCCCTTTTTGCCCCCCCCTGGAAAATTTTCTGCGGACGCCCATGTACTTAGATGCAGTGAGGTGGGTTCACTCAACACAACAGGTAGTAAGATGCAGTGAGCTGGGTTCACTGAACAGTAAAGGTACTTAGATGCAGTGAGGTGGGTTCACTCAACACAACAGGTAGTAAGATGCAGTGAGCTGGGTTCACTGAACAGCAAAGGTACTTAGATGCAGTGAGGTGGGTTCACTCAACACAACAGGTAGTAAGATGCAGTGAGCTGGGTTCACTGAACAGTAAAGGTACTTAGATGCAGTGAGCTGGGTTCACTGAACAGTAAAGGTACTTAGATGCAGTGAGGTGGATTCACTCAACACAACAGGTAGTTGGATGCAGTGAGCTGGGTTCACTGAACAGTAAAGGTACTTAGATGCAGTGAGGTGGGTCCACTCAACACAACAGGTAGTAAGATGCAGTGAGCTGGGTTCACTGAACAGTAAAGGTACTTAGATGCAGTGAGGTGGGTTCACTCAACACAACAGGTAGTAAGATGCAGTGAGCTGGGTTCACTGAACAGTAAAGGTACTTAGATGCAGTGAGGTGGGTTCACTCAACACAACAGGTAGTAAGATGCAGTGAGCTGGGTTCACTGAACAGTAAAGGTACTTAGATGCAGTGAGCTGGGTTCACTGAACAGTAAAGGTACTTAGATGCAGTGAGGTGGGTTCATTCAACACAACAGGTAGTTGGATGCAGTGAGCTGGGTTCACTGAACAGTAAAGGTACTTAGATGCAGTGAGGTGGGTTCACTCAACACAACAGGTAGTAAGATGCAGTGAGCTGGGTTCACTGAACAGTAAAGGTACTTAGATGCAGTGAGGTGGGTTCACTCAACACAACTGGTAGTAAGATGCAGTGATGAGGTGGGTTAAGTAAACACACCAGGTACTGCAGTATATGCAGTACTGGGTAGTACAATGTGCAGCTCCCTGTCACACACACAGGTAGTCACTGAATGTGCAGGGCTGCTGGCAGTGGCACATACACTATCAATTAGCAAGGCTGTGCATGCAACAAAAGTGTCAGTTTGACACACAGAAAAAAAAAGTACAGGATGAGCTCTGAAAAGAGCTATTGAGGGGTGCTATGAAAGCAATAACAATCAGCCAGGAGCAAGATAAGCAGCCAAGAGCCTAACTAATCTGTCCCTAGAAGAACAAGTCTGCAGCAGCTGTCCCTAGTATGTCTCTAGCAGGCACACGAGTGAGTGTAATGGCCGGCGAGCCTGCCTTATATAAGGGGGGTGGGGCTCCAGGGCTTAGTGTAGCCTGAATGGCTACAATGTGCCCGGTGACAGTGATGCAGAGGGTCAAAGTTGACCCTCATAGTGCATTATGGGGCCAATCGAACTTCCGCAAAAGTTCGCTTGGTCCAGGCGAATGCGAACCCCCAAAGTTCGCCTGGAACCGTTCGCCGGCGAACCGTTCGCTACATCTCTAGAGTTCAGGTCTTCTTGAAATGTTGTTTTCAGAATGAGTCATTGTTTAATTATTTTGTATTATAACTAATAATACAAAACAATATACAGGTTCTAACTCACTAAACCTAAACTTGTGATCACCCTTTAATAGTAACAATAAATAAATAACAAAGAAATAAATGACCTGCGCATGTACCTAGGTTTTGTCTTGCATTTCCACATTGTAGATTCACAAGGCGTTTGTCAGCTGTCTTGCAATCAGCACCTGCAGACAGCAGATGATACTGCTTTCTAAGCAAGTGTTTTGTTTGGAAGGAAGTGATTAAAGAGTCTTCTGCCACTTTCTGTAAACTTATTTCAGTGGTAAGTATTAAAGAGACACTGAAGCGAAAAAAAAATGATGATATTATGATTTGTATGTGTAGCACAGCTAAGAAATAAAACATTAAGATCATATACATCAGTGTAATTGTTTCCAGTACAGGAAGAGTTGAGAAACTCCAGTTGTTATCTCTATGCAAACAAGCCATTAAGCTCTCCGACTAAGTTAGTCGTGGAGAGGGCTGTTATCTGACTTTTATTATCTCAACTGTTCCTGGACTATTTACTTTTCCTCTGCTAGAGGAGAGGTCATTACTTCACAGACTGCTCTGAAAGACTCATTTTGAATGCTGAGTGTTGTGTAATCTGCACATATTATAGAATGATGCAATGTTAGAAAAAACACTATATACCTGAAAATAAAAGTATGAGAATATTTTCTTTGCTGCTAATCTTCTAGTAATTATTCATAGTACACAACCAATTCACTATATCATTTTTTTTTCGCTTCACTGTCTCTTTAAATTGTATTTTTATACATGGCTGATGGTGTAACGGTTAAGGGCTCTGCCTCTGACACAGGAGACCAGGGTTCGAATCTCGGCTCTGCCTGTTCAGTAAGCCAGCACTAACTCAGTAGGAGACCTTTGGCAAGTCTCCCTTACACTGCTACTGCCAATAGAGCGCGCCCTAGTGGCTGCTGCTCTGCTCTGGCGCTTTGAGTCCGCAAGGAGAAAAGCGCAATATAAATGTTATTTGTCTTGTCTTGTCTACTTTAGTAATTTAAGTCAACAGCATTTATTTTTTATAATATTTTGGGATTTTGTAAATTCTAAGATTGCTTGAAAATAATGATTTAGTTTTTTTCTTATAGTGCACGTGTGAATTTAGGACCTGATATCCTTGGATGACATTGCTGGGCCAATCAGTACAGACGTGTGTCAGCTGACAACGCATTCTGTTGCTATGCTGGGGGTGGAGGGATGATGGAGCAGTCTGTGGGTGATGTCACGTGACAGGCAGGGGTGAGGTGTGAACAATGAAGATTGCTGTTGGCCGGGGGAGTTGATCCGGAGGGTGGATTGCTAGCGGGTTGGTCAAGTGTGTGTATGAGTCTTTAAAGGAAACCTGTAATGAGTTTTGCCGACTTGCAAGTCGATGTCCACTGCGCCTGTGTGGCCCTGTTTGCCCTTCTGCAGCGTCCTACACAGGCACAGTGCGAGAAGTACGAGAAAACTTCATTACAGGTTTCCTTTAAACTTAGCTGTGGAATGATGTACTATTTCCTGTTCAGTTCCCTATTCTGGGTTTACTTTGCCTGGACTAAAGGGATCCTGCCTGGCCCCAAAACAATTATTGCTTTTACAACGGATGGTTCTGATCTTAAAGCAGCCAGAGCCGTCCGGTCCAGAAATGGTTACGCTTTCTATGAAATTAGTGTAGTGGAAAAGTGTTTGGGTCAGTCTGAGTTTCCATGACAGAGAAACAAGTCACTGGGCCTGATTCACAAAGCGGTGCTAACAGTTAGCACGCTGGTGAAAAGCCCTTTATCATGCCTAAACTCAGTTTAGGCATGATAAGTTTAGGTGTGATAAGTTTAGGTGTGATAAGTTTAGGCATGATAAGTTTAGGTGTGATAAGTTTAGGCATGATAAGGTTAAGCACCAACTGCGTTAGCACCGCAGTGCACAGCTGATCAAAAGTTTAGCGCTAGCAAAGTCTGGTGCACTTTTCATAGAGTTTAATGGCGCTGCTTTGTGTGCGGGACTTTTTAGGCTATCTACACTTATCTAAACTTAGCATGCCTAAACTTATCACACCTAAACTTATCACACCTAAACTTATCACGCCTAAACTGGCTTTTCACCAGCGTGGTGCAATGGTTATCACGCCTAAAGTCTCTAACTGGGTTAGCACCGCTTTGTGAATCGAGCCCACTGTGTTCCTCATCTCTCAGATCTTCATACCATGAGTGGCTGGATGGTGTAATGGTTAAGGGCTCTGCCTCTGATGCAGGAGACCAGGGTTTGAATCTTGGCTCTGCCTGTTCAGTAAGCCAGCACCTATTCAGTAGGGGACCTTAGGCAAGTCTCCCTAACTCTGCTACTGCCTATAGAGCGCGTCCTAGTGGCTGCAGCTCTGGCGCTTTAAGTCCGCCAGGAGAAAAGCGCGATATAAATGTTATTTGTTTTTGTCATGTTTTTTTTCGGACATATTTACAGCTTAGTAACAGAAGAGACGGCACACCACTGGCTGCAACAAATATTGCTGTATTCACGAACAAGTACACACTACATGTTACGGAATATTACATCCTTCATCATCTTTATCACCTGATGAAGGATGTAATATTCCGTACATATAGTGTGTGCTTGTTCGTGAATACAGCAATATTTGTTGCAGCCAGTGGTGTGCCGTCTCTTCTGTTACTAGGACAATTGCAGAAGCTGTAGGAGCAATCCGACTGAGACAAGGCACCGGCAGTCATTCAGGTTTACCCTTGTTCCACGTGCACCAGTTGATGCGATATTTACACCTTAGTCTGCACTTCAGCTTAAATATAAATCTAGTAAAAAGAGTGATTTTAGTGGTTGTAATTAGAGATGTGACACACTGTGCTACAACTTACACAGTAAATTACCTATCATAATATCAACCTATCTTGTGTGAGTTTTTGGCAGAAAAGTTTACTCAAAGTTACAGATACCTGGAAAAAGGGGTATCTGTTGACGACATTTTTCTATAAGAACACAAATGGAACTCAGTAAAAAAGAAAACTGCAGTTTAACCTAGGGAATAAAAACATGCCGATTTTATTTTTGTGAAAATAATGTAAGATTCAAATGCCATCAAAAATCATTTTGTAATAAGTTTGTCACATTTTTCACTATTTTTTTGCGCTATTGGCCTCAATTGGCCTGCCAACTCTCCTGACCTGAACCCCATAGAGAATCTGTGGGATATTGTGAAGAGAAAGTTGAGAGACGCAAGACCCAACACTCTGGATGAGCTTAAGGCCGCTATCGAAGCATCCTGGGCCTCCATAACACCTGAGCAGTGCCACAGGCTGATTGCCTCCATGCCACGCCGCATTGAAGCAGTCATTTCTGCAAAAGGATTCCCGACCAAGTATTGAGTGCATAACTGAACATAATTATTTGAAGGTTGACTTTTTTTGTTTTAAAAACACTTTTCTTTTATTGGTCGGATGAAATATGCTAATTTTTTGAGATAGGAATTTTGGGTTTTCATGAGCTTTATGCCAAAATCATCAACATTAAAACAATAAAAGGCTTGAACTACTTCAGTTGTAGTGTAATGAATCTAAAATATATGAAAGTCTAATGTTTATCAGTTCATTACAGAAAATAATGAACTTTGTCACAATATGCAATTTTTTTTAGAAGATCCTGTATATATATATATATATATATATATATATATATATATATAATATATATATATATATATATATATATATATATATATATATATATATATATATATATTGTATTTGTTTTAAGTACCATACATGTATATTGGTATGTAAGTGTATTATTGACTAATCACAATTATGTAAAATTTCGACAAAGTTACCCGAAGTTGAAATTGGCCATTACCAGCACCATTATTAGGAACCTGTGAGTCAGTGTGATGTGTGAAAGTTCAAATTTCCTGCTCAGATGCACCATCACTGACAATAATATAGCTGTCACTAATAACCAACTAATATTTTGATATTTATGCTGGCAGTACATTTATTTTTGGTCCCTGTTGTGTGCCCACACCTATGCTGGCCACCATCCTCTGTCCTATCTTGTTTCCAACACATATGCTGAGAACCTCCATCTCTGTCCATAAAATAGGAGATTGGAGTGTGGGAGCTACAGTTACAGCTATGTTTGTGCTATACTGGGAAGGAAAAGGGAAGGATACACCAACCCACAGTGGTGCCCCAGGTGGCATGGTGCCTAAAAATGTCCTACTCATCTCCTGGTCAAGCGGGGGCAAAATGTAAGTTTGAGCTGCTAAAAAAATTGACAAAGCAAAAGTAGTCATCTGGTTGGAATTGAACAAGTGTACTGTACACATTAGTAATCAGATGTTGCTGTGTGAAGTACCACCCATACACAAGCCTCTGGGAAGTAGTACCTAGGAGTATCACCAATATGGGGGATTCACCCACCCCAATCTTCCCACGACAAACAAATTAGGATCTCTCTACTGGAAGCACATATCCATTCATGTTGCTTTATTGCATCATTGCTTAGGCAGTCACAGACAGGAAGACATAACATCTTAAGGTGGGCATACATGGTACAATTTTTCATTTTTTTCTGATTTAGTTTGATTATTCCGTTAGGTCGAATATAAAGATTTTCCAGCATGTCCGATCAGATTTTTCTCGAAAAAACGGCATAATCATTCGAATTTCTTGATAGAAAAAAAATATTTTCAACTTTCATTCGATTTCATCATTTAGATCGAATAAACGGGAAAATCAAACGTTTTTATTGTATCATGTATAGGTACCATAAGTCTATAAGCCCTTTGTCATAGTGCAGGTACATGATGTGATAAAAAGTTTGAGGAATGTGTACAATGTTATGTTTATTACTGTGTAATGTAAAGGTTAGTAGGGACTTGGAATGGCTCAAAAAAACTGTTGATTATCTGAAGCCATTTGGTGGCCATAAGCCATAGTGAGGGAATAAAAATATCTCAGTGTGGATTTCAGCATAAGGCACAGAATACACTTAGGTAGCGTTCATGCTTATCAAAATGTTTGTGTTTTTTTTTTGTTTTTTTTTGCAAATGTGCAAAAAATGTGTTTATGCCACATGAAATGGAGTATAACACTGCTGCTAAAATGAATGCACGTAAAAAAATGTACTTCTTGCAGCACAAATGTGCACATCACATGCAAATTTCCATTGACTTTCATTAAATGCTGTAAAAAAACCATGCATAAGAATTTGCATACGAACGTAAGGGCCTGTTTCCACTACTCACGGATTCTGGATGCAGAAAAACTGACTCCAATGAATGCCTATGGGCCTGTTTCCACTAAACCCAATTTTTGTGATGCTGATTTCCCATAGGCATTCATTGGAGTCAGTTTTCTGCATCCAGAATCCGCGTGTAGTGAAAATAGGCCCTACATATTAAAAAGCATGTGAAAAAACTTTTTGTTTTTCACAATGTTGAGTGTAAACCCTGCCTTGCTGCATGTGTTTTACTGCAGAGTGGGAAAAACAAGGGAATTGCATGAGACTTTCTTGCTCCTCCCACGGAATTTGCATGCGTTTTTGGGAATACATTTTATATATTATTTCACTAGTTGAATATGCATGTTTATAAAAAGCGCAAAACAGAAAAGAATGAAAAATGCACATAAAATGCAAATGGAAAAACGCAAACGCAGGTAAAACCACTGAAACACTCAGGCCAGGAACACACTTGCAGAGGCAGTTTTTCCCAGGATTCCAGGGATTCTGTCATGGTGCATTCACATTTGCAATCACGTTTCCCACACAGGAATCTTTGCGTTTGTTCCACAATTTTTAGATGCTACAGAATACATTTTAATTGCAAACTTGTGAGAAAAAATGGGCGATTTAAAATTGTGGGGGAAAACACAAACGCAAAAGAATTCTAATGACGTGTGTTTCCGAAGCGAATTTTCCATCTGAGGCAAAATGCGCACAATTCCAGCAAGAGTCTTTTCTGCCTCATGGTTTTCTGCACGCACAAGTGTGCTCCCAGCCTACGGGCTGAACAAGGTCAAGGACCTTTTTACCAGTTCAAGCAGATAGATTCACCAATCATTGCAGTGGGATTCCATGTCAAATTGTTGCTTGTTGCTGATCACAAAAATTTCCATTTGGCAAATCCATGTTACTCAACATAGGCAAATGCGGGGGAGGGGGAGGCATTTACAGCTGCCCAGAATCCCCCCTCAGACCAGGGCCGGTGCAGTGTCCGGGGTCAAGCAGACTACCTACAGGTATCCTGCAGCTCACAGCACTGCCCCCTTTCATTCCCTGCCATAGTTGACTTTGGATGGAGCAGCAGTGTGTGTACAGAGCATGAGCAGCTCTGGGGAACTTAACAGAGTCAGGTATGAGCACAGCCCTGTGCCCTGCTGTGTGAATGCTTCACTTTCCCCTTCATTACCAATGTCAGCTGTCCTCATTATTATCTGTATACAAACTGCTCCTGATCGATCCCGTTGTCTATTGTGAGCAGATCGGACATTTAGGAAATAACTGTAAGCTCCTGACAGTCGGACAGGAAATTGCACTGTGTGTAACCAGCATGATATCCTTCCATATTATTATACTGTATTATGCATGGCTGAGGGAGACTTTTCAGGAATCCCCCCTTGAAAATCCTGGGTTTGCCCCTGCTCAGCTCTATTTGTGTGTAAATAAAATGGTCCTGTCATGTTATATAAAGATATAATTATGCTGGTTATTTTATTAATGTAAGAACTGTTAACAAGACTGCATTGAGTATGGCTATATTAAGAATAGCAGCATCATTAAATTCCTGGTGATTTTCCTCAAGTCTAAGATGGTGGAATTTCACCTGATATATAATGATCTGTTTCTATATGGTTCCTAATAATGGCTTACTTTATATAGCACAGATGAGATTCATGCCTACTCTCTACATTTCTTTATGTAATAGCATTGAACAGCAACAGCAATTAGTCTTGCACTAGTTCCTGTTGTATTACCTCTCTGCTACAATGCAGCCAATTATATTCACAGTGCTGGGAACTAAGCAAAGACTTCCAGACAACACACGGGGCTGACTGATCAACCCTGGAGCAGAGAAAAGTGAGATGTTGCTCACAGTGGCCCGTCTGACTCCATAGCTTGTATGAAAATGACTTAGTTAACTGAACTCCGGGAAAATTGCTAAATACACAGATGAAATGCAGTGTATAGAAAATGTCTCACTTGCCAAGAGATTTGTAAATTGTGCAGTTAGTCCTGTGATTCAGATGCCTCTAGACAGCCCAGCCAGAGATTGCAGCCAACAACCTGACCTGCATCTCTCCTGGGCCCTCCAGATGTCACACAAGCCACAATAATATTGATCGCTGTGGTCCTTCGTCCAAATGCAATCCCAAGTCCGAGAGCTACCATTAAAATGGATAGTAGCCAATATTTTAACTGCTTATGTTCTTATGCTTCAACCAGACATGCCCTAATAAGAAAAAAAAAAAAATATATATATATTTGTTGGTGTCCTCAGGTTCTTTAGTCTTATGAGGTCATCAAACCTTACCCTACTAGAGTCCCAGGGTCTTCAAGAAGGGTAGCTGCCACAGCATCGCAATGGTCCATCTCCTATTGTGCCTTCTGAGAGTAGGCATGGTGAATGCTGCTGCTTATGTCGTTTGGCCACTCTCTGTGGGAAGCGGGTATGGTTATAACTGCTACTCATGCTACCTCCTGCTGTCTTTTATGGGACGGAGTGTGACTAACAACCACTGTTCTTTTTTGCAGTAGTTGCTACTGAGGTATGACAAGGTTTATACTATACATGGTAAGCAAGGTTGCCATCACATCAATAACTGGACTTTTCCACTACCACGCTCTCTAGTCTCTACAAAGAATGAGAAGTCACAACACATTAGGAAGACTATTTAATTGGAGAGGCGGCCACTGGAATTACCATCAGTTTGCTTCCCTGCTGGCCATGATGAGACTACCCCTGCATGTACTTATGCCAGGCTTTGTCCAGCAACTACACATCCAAGTGCAAGTCCAGTAGTTGTTTTAAAGAACTTTAATTATTGCACGTGATAAGACACTTATATGATTTCCCAGCCTGTAACTCAGAAGAGTAGACTAGTGAATGCATCAGGTCATATTTCCTCATAAACCTCTGCTGATTGGTTACACTGCAGGAATTCAGAGTTGCCATGCTGCCAGAGCAGGGACAAGGTCCTCCAGCACCCACGGCTGAGACACCAAAGTGCGCCCCTCCATCCCTCCCACCTCAGCTGTCACACACGGATTGCTAATAGACTAAGAATGCCACAGGGTCCACAACCTCCCCAACACCTTAATATCTAGTTATCTGGCTTGCAGTCACTGCCATGTATCCCCTTTTATTATTTCTTTCTGCTTCATACACAATTAGGAATGACAGCTGAATGAATTGTGCGCCCCCTTCTACACTGCGCCCTGAGGCTGGAGCCTCTCCAGCCTATGCCTCGGCCCGGCCCTGCATGCTGCAAAGAATAAATCCCTTCTTTTGAGTGTGGCCTTAAGGTGGGGGGTGGTGGGGTATTTGGTTTCCCCATAGAAGGGGTGACCGCTGGGCAGAAGCAAATGAGTCTCCAGGTGGCAGGGTCGATTAGGGTTGGGGAGTCTAGGCATGCAGGGATAGTGGCTATCATCATTTCCCCCTCCCTGGGCCCCCCTCCTGTGTCTCTTGCAGAGTAGGGATGCATCCCTGCTCCCCAGCAGCCGTCCTCTCGCTATACTTCCTGTTTCCTGCATGTGGCATAATTACACACAACATGCAGAAATTGTCAGAGACGGCTGGCTGCCGAGAAGCGTAGATGCATCAGGATCAGGTGAAATTCACTCACGAGCCGCATCACTGTCCCAGGAAGATCAACTGTTATTTTTTCTAACTGTACAACAAACATTCCACAGTTATGCACCTGACCAGCAGTATAGAAACTGACATATTTATTTCCTTTTAAACAATGCACATTAATTTTTGCGCACAAAGCGATCAACAGTTATTGTGCATAGTCCAAAGCAGGATGATCAGTCCTAAATTACTTTTTGAACTCTGGTCCTGGATAATCCTTATAGGAAAAAGGTAAAATACACACAGAGTGGGAGAATATATGGGATAATGGATAGAGCAATATATAGTGTTATATAACACTATATATTGCTCTATCCATTCTCCCATATATGCCAATGTGGACATTGTGAGAGACGAGGCAGACTGAAGAGGATTCCTGTATGATCGTATGGGTGGATATATTGAGTGTTTATTGCTGCCTGTGACGGGTCAGCAATACCTTCTGGTGAGCATAATGGTTTGCCTAAACCAATGAAGGAGCTGAAGTGATATGCACAGATTGATATTCACATGAGAACTTTATGTCGCTTGCTATATGTGGGACTGAATAATAGGTTTGTGCTGCAGGTCCCACTCTGTGTGTACTTTACCTTTTTCCTATAAGGATTATCCAGGACCAGAGTTCAAAAAGTAATTTAAGACTGATCATCCTGCTTTGGACTATGCACAATAACTGTTGATCGCTTTGTGCGCAAAATTTATGTATTTACTTGGGCTTCCGGGCCTTCATATAGCGATCCAGTAGATATCTGTGTTTAATTGAGTTACATTTTTTACCATTTTTGCATAGTAGTTTACAACTTTTGTCGAGTGTGGGAGGAGCGCATCTGCCACCTGAATATTAGTAAACAATGCACATTGCCTGGCTGTCCTGCTGATCCTCTGCCTCTAAATGCTCGTGCACACGCCTGACGAAGGCAACGACGGGTCCGTCGTCACCTCCCGCTGGGCGGGTTTTCAGCAGACAGTACAGTGTGTGTACAGTCTGTCGGTGGACTGATAAGGCTGTTTCTGAGCGATTCAGAACTGAAATATATCAGTGAGATACACATGTGACATATATGGACTGTATGTATGGATTATATAGATTAGATTACTGTTCACATCCCATCTGATCTATAAAGTTACACTTGAGCTCTGGAGTTACCCTCGAGCCTCTGGAATTACTCTGGAGGTAACTTTAGGTCAGTATAATATCTTTGTTCCATTGCAATTCCACCTTTATCTTGTTCTAGCCGGTTTTATCTGTTTATTGCGCAATATGTTTTCATATTCATGAAGGCCGAAGACTATACTGTCCATTGCTTGTGCACGAGATGTCCACACTCGATTGTGTTGTATTGCGCAGAAGCGGATATCATAGGTCTGTACTGTGATCACGGACCTATGACAGTGACCGTGTATGTGTTTGCGTGTGTTATGGTTTACGGGGTATAAATGGGTTTGGGAAAACATCTGGACTTTTCTACTGAGACCAACAGACGTGTTAGATTGTGTCGCCAGGTGTTTTTCCCTACGGAGGATTGACTGAGTCCTCTCTTCCTTGGGTGATGTTGCTACAACACTTGGTAAAGAATGGTGATGCATGCTTACTCATAATTACTAACACTTAAACTATGATTCTGCAAATACCTTCTTAAAGATACATTTACATTTATAATAGAATTATAGAACTATAAATAGTCTTATTGTTTGAATGAATAAGTTTTGCCTATATTTCTTTTTAACCTACTATGAGTAGTGTGCGCTTTGTAGCAAGGTTTAAAGACCCTATATTTTGAGGCAAAACAATCAGTTGCTGTCAAGTATAGCTCAAAGAACAACTGATGTGCAAGGTAATGTCCATGTTTCTCTATGGCACTCATGGGCAATATTACAGTGTCACAATGTGCTGACCCGGAAGCTGTTAAGGCCCATACACACGGGCTACAACTGTTTCTGGAAACACATGGCGCGCGCATGTTGCGGCAACAGGTCCTCCATGTGTATGAGGCGCGCGCAAACAACTGTTGCTAATCAGAGCTGTCTCCAGGCGATTGACTTGTTCAATCCCCGGCAACAGCTAGTCTCAAATCGGTGCGGTCGTGTGTATGCTAGTCTCTAGCAACTCTTGTGAGTCCGACAGTTCATTGAACCTGCGACAGAAGTTGCTGAGCAACAGTTTCCGCTATGTTGCAGACAGGTTGTTGCCGCGTGTATACAATCGTTGCTTGTATACAACTGTCGTTGCTGGAGACTTTCAACTGTTGCTTGTCTCCATGCAACTGCAGACATCCGTGCCTCATGTGTATGTAGCTTTACAGGGACATTGCCATTTTTAAAATGGAGGACGGAGAATTCCATTGATCGTAGTGGACAAACAGGACATGGGAGACAAGAAAGAGATTGATGAGTAGACTGCATGGAAGGTAAGTATGATGTGTGTATGTCTATTTTGACTTTTAATTTTCAGTTCAGGTTTTCATTAAACATGTAAATATTTATAATATGTAGTCTTTCCCTTTAATCCAGTGGCTGTCTTTTTTTTACGATAGATAGAAGGAAAAAGAGCAATATCCTGTGAATTACTCTTCCACATCTCTCACTGCTGACATGTTAGATAGAACACTGGTTGACTAGCTAACTTCCCTCACAGTACCTTACTTCACGCATTAAATTGTTTGTGACTGGAACAATTAGAACATTAAAGCAATTAGGAAAAATGCACTGGCCTTATCAGTGGCTGTCAATGCATCCTCTCCTCTGCAGGCTTCTGGATTATGCGAGTTGGGGGAACACTGCCCTCCTGTGGAGAAAAGGTGTATCTGAGCCAGCTAATGAAATCACCGAAGGCAGGCATTGCGTGTGTGTGATCTCTGCAAAGTACAGTATTTTTTCTTCGATCCTTTTACAGCTAGAAAATATGATGTAACCTAAAGTGTGTTCTGCTCTTTACTCCTTTCAGATCAGTCTTGCTCAGAAGTCTACACCATTTTTCCTGTGCTTTCACGGATGACTAAGTGTATAATCATTTCTTTTATTCGGGATGTAACACTGCTCTCATTATGGCAGATGCATCAGAGAGACACACTGTGGAGTGTAGGTTTTATAACGGGAAAAAGAATGATTACGCTCGTTTTATTTAAATTCTATTTAATTAAACGTTGCAACGAAGGCTGCATCTCTATCTGCACCTGTCAGTTCGCTGATCATCTAACAACTTGACCCTAACACGTATTTTAATAACCCAAGTGCATTTTGTAGACACAGCTCATAGACTTAACTCAACTATAGGAACACAACACCTCCTGCAATGAGAATCAGACTGCTATTGTGCTTCCATCTTCATTTATCTTGTAGGTAATCACTCTTTAGCAGCAGTGAATGAAGTGGTGTATTTTTTATATCGACATTTTATGTAAATTGGTGGATTGGTGATATTTTTAAGAAAAGAAGACCTTTTATCTCGACTCCCAAGATAGTGTATGGAAACATCTTGCTTATTGTAGATGGCTCAGTGATCGAACCCTAATAATACATGAACTGGATGGATGGAGGAACCTGTGAAATGTAAAAACAGGACCACAATCAGAATCTATAAATATTTTGTGGGCATCATACACGGTGTACATCATGGTCCTTCTTGGGTCTCCCATGCAATGTAAAATTTTGGTCATCCCCAACTTGGGCTTAGTTCCACAGCACTACCTGGACTCTCCTGCAGGGGACCTTGGTAAAAGAATGCAAATAATCTACTACAGATTGATTTAGAGAAGGGCTGTCCAACTCTTAGGGCTGGTTCTAGACTTTTTGCTGCCTGAGGCAAACTTGTGAGGATATGCCCCCCTTCCCCTTCCCGATTTGTAATGATCGCACAGCACCCAACAATTTACTCTGTTTCATTTAATGTTCTCACATGACAAGCTGCAGCTCAACACAATAGCACACTGGCTGGCCGTGAGTCTGTGGCAAACTACTCACTTTCAGCCACTCCCTTCCTCCTAAGTCAGGACAGCAGTACCACCTCCTCCCTTCTGCTGTGCAAGTCAACTGAAACATTACTGCTCTCCTGCCTCCCCCTTCTCACTCACTGTCAGACTCCTCACACAGCACAAGAAGCTGCTTTTCCCCATTCATAACCTAGCTCTCCTCTTTCTTCTCCTCCTACTCTGTACTTTGTTTACACTAACAGCATGCAGTCAAACATGCTGCTGCACCTGCAATCTCTCCGCCTGATGCAAATGTTTCACCTTGCTTCCTGAGAGAACCTGCCAACTTTATTCCTGGGCTAATACATACATTTTTAGCACAACTCAAATTAATTTATGGTACTGAAGCTGGAAAGGTGTGGTCCATTGAGTAGAACACATTTCTCCATTTCTCTGGGCATCCTAAACAACGGCATGGATATGGCCCTCGCAGAGTGGAGTTGGAAAACCCTGATTTAGATCATCATCTTCTGTGGACAACAAAGTGATCTTATGAAAACTTTAATGAACAAACGTTCATTTCTAGCGCAGGACTCCTGCAAGCTTACAGATTTATTGTAATAAAAGTAGGTGCATACAATCCTAAATTGTATGTACCTACTTCTAGGACAATAAATCTTCAAGCAAACAGAAATCCTGCGTTGTGTGGATTGTTTTGTTCTGTTGAAGTGTGGGTGGGGTCCCTTTCTCTTCTCACCTTCTTGGCCTGGTACAATCTTCGGGGAAGTTGCCAGTGGAGCGGCTTTCCTTTCTTCTTGTTATACATTGATACCAGTCATTTTATAAACAAAGATAAAGAAAGTCTGGGCACTGTCCAGAAAGTGATTTATGAATGTTGCAAACAGCGTATGATAACACAGAAGTCATACTAAGAACATACATATGGTGCTGCAGGGGGGAGTGGCCCCCGTTCAGACACAATGGCCGTTTCACTTCCAAGGAGGATGCTTGTTCACGCATTAGGTCTGTAACGCTGATTGTTTGTTCCCAGCATTGTTAATAAATCACTTCCTGCACAGTACCTGGACTATTTTTCTCTTTGTTTACAACATTACATCTGCACATCCTTGTTGTGAGCACGTCAAGGGATTCATCAAGTTCTGAGCGGTGAGTGACCATTGTTGTAGCACTCCATTTCCTCTTACTGAGGCACTCCGTGCCTGGCTCTGCTACAGCCCTGGCACTTTATTTGGCCTGAGGAAGTGGGCACAGACCATTGAAACGCATTGCCCGTGCTTATTTAAATTCATGTTTTTATGAACTTGTCGTTATTGAGGTAAGCCGCCTCTATTTTTCTAATTTTAACTGTTTTTAACTTAGTTTTATCTACTTCTGGGTACCTCTTACCCCGTTTTTTTCTCTTACAGAGTGACGTGCCTTGGACGGTGGATCCCTTACTCAATTTACCAGTCATTTTATATTCATTCTATTTTATACTTTTAGTAGTGAATTTCATAGCCTGCCCATCATCACAGTAGCCACCCCTCTCTATACTGATAGTTGGAATGACATTCTCTCAAGCACAGCAGATAACCTTTAGTCAACTGAATAGTCTTGGGTATAAGATGCATGTCAGACAAATATATCTATTGACCTACAATACCCTTACAGACATAGTCACCGTCTCATGTTAGAACGATGCATACATGCAGCTTTGGGAAAATTCATTTTTTTTGTATACATCTGAATTCAGCTATACTTTTGTTAGATTAGTTTATAGACTATATAGATCATCTTTATATAAACCAATTAATTACTGATTAAAATACATGCTAATTTGATTGTGATCTTCTCCAATATGTTCTGTTATACATCAAAAACACAGTTTGCTGATGTTGCGTTTCTTTACAAAAGTTTGTTGTTAACTTACATTTTGTTCATGATTTTTTTTTTATCGGATTCTATCTATAAATCTATGTAGGTCTTTCCTAGCTTCAGTTTATTGCTCGGTTAGCGGAAAGCCTGTCTTCAGTTATACACCCTTTTTTGAGCATGTTTTGTTGTGTTCAGTATTGTCAGTGTGCATGTACCAATGGTGCTGTACTCCAGCATATGTTGATGTAGATTCCTTGAGTGTCTCTTTGTTTATTTGTCTATTTGTTTGAGTGTCTATGAATGTCTATTTGTCTGACTGTGTTTTTTTTTTTCTAAAGTAGGATTTTCTGAATTACCAATAATTTATGCTTCTGATGATGATCTAATATACAACATCTATGCTAAATAAAACCAAAGCTAAATAAGTCTATCACTTATATTTGCAAACAATTTTGTTGTTGTAGCATAAAACACACATGCACGTACACACACACATATCATAAGGTCTTAATGGAGATTAGCAGTTGTCTCAAGTTGACAATTTTAAATCTTAACAAATAAAAAACCCAAGCTGGCTTTTTTTTGTAGTAAAAACACACTACCTCATCCGGCGGTGTGGCAAATCGGATAAGGTAGCGTCTGTCTCTGCTGCTCCCTGACCCCCCTTAAGCCTGTAATGGCTTACTTTTGCTTTTAGGGGTCAGAGGTCACAACTTTGCATTCAGAACTCTATGCTATCATCCAAGAAGCACAGAACTCAGAAAGGCAGGGAACAGGTAAAGGATAGGCGGCAAAGGGCGCTAGTGAGAAGAGCGAGGGGGCATTCCCGACGGTGCATAGGAGACATGGAGGCATGTCATGGACCAGGGAATATGTCTCTGTGTCCCATCTGAACCCCCCCCCCCTGTGCCGCCGCCTCAGGTACAGTTTAAAGTATACTCGAGGGAGGTATACTACAGGGAGAGAAAAATAAGGCAGGGAAGAAGAGGGAATGGGAGGGTGACCATCAGGGCAGCCATCAGGGGGGGACAACTGACACTGCAGTAAGGGGCCCAGGGCTTCTGGGCCCCCCAAAAGTGATGGAAGGTCCGCATGTGCTGGCTGCAGGCCTGTGGCTCACTAACCAGCACACCGCATTCCAGCACTGAGAGAAGAGTGACATCAGCGCTTGAACGTGGGGAGCAGATGAGTGAACCCCGATACAGCAGACTCTCTATACTTAGGCACCTCCTATATATGGCTACAGGCTACCTATATTGGGCCACCACCTATACCTGGCTACCTATACTGGGGCTGGAACCACCTATACCTAGCTACCTATACTGGGGTACCACCTATACCTGTCTACCTATACTTGGGCACCACCTATACCTGGCTACCTGTACTAGGGCACCACCTATACCTGGCTACCTATACTGAGCGCACCACCTATACCTGGCTACCTATACTAGGGCACCACCTATACCTGGCTACCTACTCTTTGAGTCCTGTGGGAGAAAAGCGCTTTACAAATGTTATTGTATTGTATTGTATTACCTATACCGTAGCACCACCTATACTTGGCTTGTTAACCGGGAACTACCTGCTATTTTGCTAGTATTTTGCTCCTCCACCCACAACATGCCATGGTCACTCCCACTTTTTGCTGCATCACGCTGTGCTTTCTTCAGTGTCGGATCCATGCACATTTTTTGCAGCACCGCACTTCATGCATGGACACAGAATGGGGTGGTTAGTGGGTGGTCCCAGGAAGAGGGTGATGATGTGTGAGGGGCCCCAAAATTTCTGATGGCAGCCCCGGTGACCATAACACCAAGCCTGCCTCTTCCTATCTAAAAATTTGATTTTAGACAAAAGTCAAATTTCTCAAGGAGTGATGAAGAAAACCAGGGGGAATGATGAGAAGAACAGACAATACACAGAGGTATGCAGATCCAGCATGAACATATGTACCACGTACCCCTGTGTACCTTAGGTAGCTTTCTCAGTTTGAAGCGGCAAACTTTGGACTGCTCTAAGCAACTGAGGATCTCAAAAGAAACATATGCCTAAATGCAGTGAACTGCTATACAAAGATTTCAAAATGCTCCTGTCTCAAAATGTATACTGTCTGTCTAAAATGTCTCATTAACCACTTAAGTACCAGCGGTCTCTGCCCCCTTAAGGACCAGAGACCGCTGGTACAATACCGACGGAATCCCGATTAATCGCCGCGCATACCCGCCGCATCTGCCATCACCGCCGCACGCCAGGATCCTCCTGACATCAACTCTGCCATCTTTATGATGACAGAGTCATGTGAGCTGCTCAGGAGCCGCTTTCATTGGCTCCTGACCATGTCTATCAATATAAGCCTATGGGATCGGCTTACATTGACAGACACGGCCAGGAGCCAATGAAATCGTCTCCTGACCGGCTCACATGGCTCTGCCGGCATAGAGACAGGCAGAGCCAGTGAGCTGTAGCAAGAGACGTCAGGATTCAGCGGTGAGATCGGCGGGGAGCGACGGAAACATCGGATGCGCGCTGCAGCAGCAATTGAAATCTACGTCCTGCCAGCCAGGTAACCACCAAAACAGGGCATAGATTTCAATCACCATGGTCCTTAAGTAGATAAGAAATGGCAGGAAGTGTGATAGTGAAAGCTAAAAAATACCAAGAGAACTTTCAGAGATAACTGCTTGTGTGCTTGCATGAAGCAACCCTCATATCACTGCACTGAACCTGCAGAAAGGTCTAGCTGACACAGACGTGATGATACATTAGTTGATCAAACATGCTCTGCATAGGAGTAATCAGGAAGTAGCCTTACATCTTACCTCATCCCAAATATCTTATTGGAAGAATGCACACCAGTAACTAGATAAGTCAGGTGACTTTACAGAAATAAGTGTTGTGGCCTGATGAGGTAAAAATAAAATGTTTTTGTTACCATCACCAAAGGTGTGTTGGAAAAAAAAAAAGAAGAAGCAGAATTTGAAGAAAAACACCTCGGCAACTGTTAAACATGCCAATGGATGCTTATTCATGCACTTTGATTGGCCCAGTGGCATGACTGTCAAGTGACAGGCAGCCTACAGGGCTAATCAAAGTGCAGGAATTTCATAATTTAAAGAGACACTGAAGCGAAAAAAAAAATATGATATAGTGAATTGGTTGTGTACTATGAATAATTACTAGAAGATTAGCAGCAAAGAAAATATTCTCATACTTTTATTTTCAGGTATATGGTGTTTTTTCTAACATTGCATCATTCTATATTATGTGCAGATTACACAACACTCAGCATTCAAAATGAGTCTTTCAGAGCAGTCTGTGAAGTAATGACCTCTCCTCTAGCAGAGAAAAAGTAAACAGTTCACTTACAGTTGAGATAATAAAAGAACAGCCCTCTCCACGACTAAGACTTAGTCGGAGAGTTAATGGCTTGTTTGCATAGAGATAACAACTGGAGTTTCTTAACTCTTACTGTACTGGAAACAATTAGACTGATGTATCTGATCTTAATGTTTTATTTCTTAGCTGTACTACACATACAAATCATAATATCATAATTTTTTTTTCGCTTCAGTGTCTCTTTAAAGCTACTAGACCTGCCGGGCTCAGGGTGGGTTCAGTGGAGCACTTGTTAAGTGTAACAAAGTGCACTTTACATTATCTGAGCACAGCGTAATTTCACTGCGCATGCTATGGCTGCATGTCGTGCGCAGGGGATTATAACATTCTCTGCTCTCATTAAGCTGCACTTCTGTAGCAGCGCAGCTTAGTGAATCAAGCCCTATGTGTGTACATATTACTTAGCAGCATATCGTATGGAATATACAGAAAAAGCATTTTTCAAAAGTGACCATAAAATACTATCACAGATCAGAAAACATGGCAATAAATTAAATTAATGCTAGGTACAATATTTTTTCTTCAGAATCATGTATTTCTGTACAGTATATTGTCATGTACAATATTGTAATATGTTTTTTAGCTATTCTTATTTCTTACGGACTGCATGTGTTATAGTAAATTTAACGTGGAGCAGAATGCTGGTTGGCATCTTATTGCGAGTGCATTTCATCCCCAGTGCTGTATTTCAGCTGAATGTAATCTACACATACTCAGTGAAGCGACTCTGGTTCAGTTGATACAATAAATGATGACAGTTGCTCAATGACCAGTGCACTGCAAAGTTCATATGTTAAAAGCAATCATCTGGCTATTTCTGTGGGCTAGGCTATCTACTGGAGTAAGCCAAGAAGTCTCCTTAACTATTGTGGTGAATCAGTCACTGTTTAACAGTGAGGGATAGGTGCAGCTGCAAAATGAACCCTTGCTTTCAGATTCACCTCATTGGCTTCAGCAGATGGAAGGATAGCCCCACGTATGCTTGTGAGAGGTCAATGGAGATAGTAGGCATTAGCAATAGCTATAGGTAATGCAGAAACTATAGGCATAACAGAATATCCCATTATTCAAGCTAAACCATGAAGAAGTAAGGTTCTTTTTTCATGCTGCAGTGTGGTATATCGGAATACCGGAGTGACAGTTTTGACTCCAGCCTAGTTTTAAAGTGGGCTTGTAAGCCTCTTAAAGGACAACTATCATTAAATATGCGACTAAAGATGCATTATGAAATTTTCCTGCCAAGATTACAGACACACATTTGATATACTGTCCTTCTGCATTGTTAAGATAAATGTAATTTTTAACCTTTTCCTGTGCCAGTATTTTCTGCTACATCCTAATGTCTGATCTCACAGTGTGACATCTGAAGTTCCTTTTCTCTCCACACTCAGCGCGGCTCATTCCCCATCTGTCTGCTGAATTCAACACACACACACTACTTATCTGATGTTGAGTTTATCATTAATGCACATCACCATTTGCTGTTACAGATCAGGTCATTTGTGCATGGGGATCAGCAGGAATCTAATAGACCCCTGTGCTAATTGACGGTTAATGTGGGTAGTAGCCGACCTAAATAGGAATTGATGGTTGTAGTCGGTCATAGACCATAGATGATCGGCTGCAACCAGCAGTCGCCTGCACGGCGGTGTTATAAGGTTCGGTTTAGGCACTTAGAGGTAGTGAGTAAGGGTTAGGAATCAGATGGTGTGTGTGTGTGTGTGTGTGTGGGGGGGGGGGGGGGTATGTCTTAGTTTAGGCATTTTTAGGCTGATACGCAATTAACTTTTTCTCCTGAGTTTTCTCCTAGGTGATATTTTTAAATTTATCAATAAAATGCATTTTAAATCCCCAGAAAGCAAGAAAACACAAGTGCTGGAAAGCAATTTTAAACAGAAAATGATCAATTATCTCATAGGAGAAAACTCAGGTGCCTTAGAGTGTTAATAAAGGTTAGACGTTAGGAGGTGGGTTTGCTTTAGGCACTTACCGGGGGGAGGGGGGGGGAGGTATTAGAAGGTTTTTGTTTAGGTACTTAGAAAGAAGGGTTCAAGTGTGAATAGGTGGTGGTTGATGCATAGCAAAATATCAGTAAACTAAGTTACCAATATTTTACTACTAGAAGCATCACCCAGCACCCAGCTAAAGCATTGCTCTTAAATGTACTCATTCTCACTATTACAGCACCCCTAGACGAGAGCAATGGTTGCCAAGACCAATTTGTTCTTCACAGGCATACTCCCATCCATGAATGAGCATGGCTGCACTGTGCAGGTGCACTTCTGACGGCCTGTGCCTGCACAGTAGCTGTGGATAATTCTCATTAGGGAGCCCCTACAGGACAATCAAAGATGCTTCAAAGATGCTTCAAAGATGCTTCTGCTGGAGATCCAGTGCAGACAAAGCAGAAGATGGCAACTATCACAGCGGGTCTCAGGTGGCACACAGTGACCAGGAGGTGACAATGCTAGCAGTGCCTGGCATGCAGCCAGCCATTGGGTAAGTGATTGGGAGCCTGCTGTGACTCACAACGGACATCCAGTGGCAGTGAAGGGTTTCCCGTTGGAGCGAGGCAGCAGTGCTGTGGTGCTGAAGGACAGCACCGGAGCAAAAACCTCATTCCCCATTGCTCGGGATACAGGAGCGTAACAATGCCCAGCCATCAAATAAGTGAAGTCGATAATTGGATTTGCTGGTAATCCTCATGCAATGGCCAGGTGATAAGTAGCTTGCACACTGCAAAGCTACTTATCACATAAAATAGGATATTGCCCATAAGTGACTGTAATCTGCTAATTACAATTATGCAAAATTTCTCATAAATATTTTTGCAACAAGGGCCATACCTAATTACAATTTGGACATTCAATTGATTTCCTGTAATCCATTTGTATTTTCACATACTTTTCGTGTAATTTTGTAGTTTTTGAGAGAATTAATTTTAAAAATACAAAGAAAAATGTTTTTTAAATTCTAATTTTTCTGAGTTTAAAAACCATTTTTCTTTTGCATTTTTTGAAATTGATTTTCAAAACTAGCAATTTTGGTGACAATGGCATATATGAGGGCTTTTCTATTAATCACTAAAGTTGGCATGAATTTACCCAAATATTATGCAAAGTTGCAAATTTATAATTCCTGATTAGGTTTACAAACAAAATTAAATATAATTTTCCCCAAATTTTATATTACAATTTCTCATCATAATTGTGAATTACAATGCGAAATTACGATTATGCGAAATTCGTGCTCATCACTATTGCCCATACTGTGCAATATCTCGATACAGACATAGATGGAGGTGAAAACCTGTATGTGGAACCAGCATCTCTTTTTTTATATTAGAGATATTTTAGTTGTGTTTCAGTCCCTCTTACGCTCCACAGAAGCCAGGTGCTGCTTGCTTGCAGAACACTTGTCTTTTCACTCTCAAATACTTGTGTATACCAGGCGTAATGGAAATGCAAATGAGGCGCTAGGTTGTTACAATGAAGTTGAAGGTCATTTTTAATAACCTTCAATACAAAGCACCTTCTATAGCATTGCTAAATGTTAAATCATGTATCTAAAATTAAATTTATGTTACACTTTAAATAAATGATCCTGCTTGTGTTAGAGTCCTAGACTCTAACCCCCGCCCCCCCTCACCCCCGACCTTTCCCTGTCACAACTCTACACCAATGAGACGGCGCCGGAGGCGGGGACGAAAGGTCCTATACAGGAGGCTTCCCGGCGCCGTCTCTTCACGGACACGCATGTGAGCAAGCGCCCGAGTGGCGTGAAACGGCTGTAGTGCCGTCCGCATCTTCCCCTGGTCACCTCTCCCTTCCACACCGCCTCAACTTCAAGCACACAGGTTTGGCACCTTCTTTTTGCGTATGTCAAGGCTGTTCATATTTTTGACTGAGGAACGAAATAAATCTTTGGAACTGTTTATGATACAGGTGCACAGTATCCTCCTTTACATGTACTGTACTTGTTTTTGGTGCCCTGCACAAAATTACTTGCTGCACATTTCATAGCTCTTCCTGCATGTCCCAGTGAAGTGGTTGGAACAATAATAAGGTGTAGGAATCGCATGTTGCATGTGATGCATAGCACCCTCTGAAGCTAGGCCATTAATCCCCAAGTCCAAGCATATGAGTGCCAGATCTCAAGCTATCCTGCTATACTGTAACACTTGTCTTTTCACTCTCAAATACTTGTGTATACCAGGCGTAATGGAAATGCAAATGAGGCGCTAGGTTGTTACAATGAAGTTGAAGGTCATTTTTAATAACCTTCAATACAAAGCACCTTCTATAGCATTGCTAAATGTTAAATCATGTATCTAAAATTAAATTTATGTTACACTTTAAATAAATGATCCTGCTTGTGTTAGAGTCCTAGACTAGTGGAGTAGCTGAATAAATGTTTATAAGCTCATCAAACGCAACAAATTTTAAGTCTAAACAATGTTTATTTTATAAGCAAACCATCAGACAAGACAATTATGCCATTGTATTAACTCATTATCTTTTCTTTATTGTTCTTTTCAATTGATGTGCTTATGGTGGCAAACATGTGTTACTTAGCCTGCAAATATTTATACTTATAAACTTTAGAAAAAAAATTACACTGGGCAAACATTTATTTTAGCAAAACAAGACTACAAACAGAGTAGAGCTCCATTCTGCTTTCTCTACGTGTGAGCTGCATAGTAAACGTGAAACAAGACCCCTGTGACTGTGTACAGCTATTGATGTGAAAGACGTGCCCTGATTGGTCCAAAGCGTTCCATACAGCTCTGTGGACAAGTAGTGATCCAACATTGGAATCATCTCCTGTCAGCATAATTCCACTGCTACTGAAGTGACTGCCAGGATGGTAAAATATGTGCTGTCTGTATGAAAAAAGAAACTCGTCCCTTTAAAGCAGCAGGGAGAGCCATACTATCCCAGGAAAAACATATGTACCAGTGGAACGTTGGTTTATGAGCATAATTCGTACCGGGAACAAGCTTGTAATACAAAGCACTCGTATATCAAAGCAAATGTCCTCATAAAGATTAGTTGATTCATTCTACAATCCGAAAAAAGTTATAGTAAAATAGTATAAAAGAAAGATGTAAAAAAGAGTATTCATTATAACTAATATAATCATTGTCATCTGTTGGCTCGCCCCAACCTTTTTTTTTTGTGTGTGTGGCTTTAACAAGGAAAGCTCCAATGACAATTACTGTACTTTTGGGGATATAATGGAAATGTAACTTTGCACAGTCCCTACACCCAGATTAAGTACAATGAAGTACAATCCTGCAGGGCCAAAGGGAGAAGAACTATCGGCTTTTTGTTTGTATTTCAAGATGTTGTTTGTATATAAAGTCAAAGTTTAACAAAAATATTTGCTTGTACATTAACCTTCTTGGCGGTATGGATGAGCTCAGCTCGTCCATAACCGCCGGAGGGCACCGCTCAGGCCCTGCTAGGCCGACTTTCCTAATTTTTTTTTTAAACACGCAGCTAGCACTTTGCCAGCTGCGTGTTGGTGACGATCGTCGCCGTGTTACAGGCCCCACCCCTCCCGAGACTCCGTGCTCAGTCTGGCCAATCAGTGCCAGGCAGCGCTGAGGGGTGGATCGGGACTCCCTATGACGTCACGACGTTGTTGTCGTCGATGATGTCATTCCGTTCGTCGCCATGGCGACGGGGGAAGCCCTAAAGGAATTCCGTTCAGAACGGGATTTCCTTATGGGAATACGCGCCGGCGGCAATCGGAGGGGTGGGAGGGATGCCGCAGGGAGGGGGGCATCATGTAGCTAGCGCTAGGCTAGCTACATGATTTTAAAAAAAAATTCAAAAAATACTGCGCAGCAGTCACCCTGGCGTATTTAATAGAACGCCAGGGTGGTTAAAGCGCTCTTAAACCAAGTTACTCTCAATCCAAGTTTTTACTGTATAAGTAGATAAATACTTGTTCTACTTACATACCATATGTACTGTACTTTCCAAGTTTTAATTTCAGTGAATTTTATACAGTAAATAGAGAAGAGAAAACTGATTCAGGCATTTTCCATCTTTGCTGCCTCTGACTGAAGCTAATCCTGATGTCATTTCATCCCTTATTCCTTTTTTCTCCTAGAAACTGCATTGTCATATCTAGCTTGCTTTGTAAACACGTGAGCACAGCATTTATCGTATTTCAGCAGCTTCTTCATTCTCAGCCTTATGTCACACTGAACTGCCCTCAGTCATTCACTAAGGAGCAGAAATGTGAGAGGGGAGTTAACAAGCTTCCCTCTTCCTGGCAATTTACCAAATAGAGCCAGGCTGACTGAGATATGATTTATTACAGCAGAATCATTTATGATTATATTAGAATGATTACAATGCAGGGTCAGGCTGTAGACTGTATAATAAAAACAGAGCAGTGGATAAATGGAATTTGATTATGGCTGACAACTCTGCTTTAAAGGTTGCTGAGTTCAGAATTGATATAGTAGGATCACTCTCACTAAATATGCTCTTCCTTTATGTACTTAGCTTAAAGTGGATCCGAGACAAACTTTTGCTGCCTTCATTTGTCTGCCCCTTACATATACTGTAGTTTATTGGGCATTCTTCCCCCTAATGCTTTTTTTTTTTCATTTTATTTATTACCTAATAGCATGTAAATGAATGTATCCACGCCCCCAGCTCCTCCAGCGCCTAGGCATTCTGAGTCTTATGCTGCAAGTACTCATTGGGGCTCAGCCTGGAGAGGAGGAGGCTTTTGCTGAAGCATGCACAAGATTTCAGAGGCAAGTAGTGTAGAGAGAGGAGGAGGGGGGAGTGGAGTTTTCACAGGCTGAGGGGAGGAGATGCAGAGCAGCTTGCCTGTGTAATGATGACAAGCAGAATATGGCTGCTCTCATTTGATCACAGGAAGAAATAATCATATACTGTTGAAGCTGTTTGCAGCTAGATTTACTGTGTAAACCATGTAAACTGTAGATAAGATATATAGACATGCTACTTGCTATAGTTAGTTTTTCATCTCGGATCAGCTTTAAGCTACTGAAAACATGATATTAATTTGTGTAATGTGTACAAATGGAAAGATATATAACCCCTACTTAATAAGCACACATTCTCTCCAGTAGCTGCAAACTCCCCCAACCCCCCCCCCCCCCCCCCCAGTATTGCTACAACCTCACAAGCAGCAAAATAACTCTCCCACCATCCAGTATTAATGTTGTATCCACAGTAGCAGCTGATATACAATGGTATACATGTGTACCAATAGCCATAGTGACTGCTGCAGGACTCAGGGGCAATGGGGGTCCCTGTTTGACCCAGTCTGCCAATCATTTGTACTTAAAGAGGAACTGTAGTGAAAGTAGTGTGATGAACAAAATAGCTTATTTTTTTGCAATATCCTTTTAGTCCAGTCAATCTCCGCCGATCTCCACCTCGTCCCTCTCAGTGAAAGAAGACTGAGAGGGGTGGGGAGAGGCGGAGATCCAGGGAGATTGACTGAAGCTGAAGCAGAGTAACTGCGTACAGCTCTGCCTCTACTGAGAAGGATAGCAGAATTTTGCACCAAGGATTTCGGGGAGATTAAGACCTTGTTCTACTGCGGGCTGCAGCAAATCAGTTTGGATTGTAAATGCTGATGCTGAATAAAAACAGGTGTTTTCAATCCCTCCAGACTCTCTTTAAGTCCTGTTAAGTTCAGTTCTGTGAAATTTGTTTTTTGAAAATTCTGTAAATCAGTGAAGTCTTTTTAGCCTAGACTGCATAGCTAAACAGTCTAGGCTAATATACAGTACAGCAATAAACAAAACACAAAACCTTTATATTACATTTTTCTCAAAGCGTCAGAGCTGCAGCCTCTGATGGCACACTTCATGGGCAACCAGGATCACTTGGAAGGCTTGCCCAAAGACTCCTTACTGTTTATGTTCAAACCCTGGTTAAAGGCTCCAATCCCACATCAAAGTCAACAGCCTTACCAGTATGCTTTATAGTTTGAGAACCACTGTACTGCATGAAAAAATATGGATAGGGGTAAGGATGTAACCTATCTGCATTCGATATATGATAATAACTTAAAAAGGTTAGCCTATGGCAAAAACATATCCATACCAAGGGACGTTAATGTCTGAACTGAATGATCACTTTCTTTACTAAGTGAAAAAGTGGAATCTTCTGCCAAAGGCGGTAGTGATGGCCAACGGCATAAGTAAATCTGTACTAAATGCTTCTGTAACCAGGAAAAGATTCTCAATTTTCAATTACCAGTTGGATTGATCAAGGAACTGATTGATAAAGAACTGATCTGGCTTCTGCTGATGAGGTCAAGGAAACTTTTTTTTTTCACACCGTCAGATTAAATTACCTGCTGTATTAGTGGGATTTTGTTGTGTTGTTTTCTACAATTTCCACCAAAAATATTAAATCAGAATTGCAATGAGATGGGACTGCTCGATTTTGGCCTTTAAAAATAACTGTTGTTCCTCCTTCTGCTTCTAAAGGAGAATATTAGCATAATGTTATTCATACTAAACCTTACTCCGTATTTGTAGATATAGTTCTTTTTTACAAATTATATATTTCTTAAATGAAAATGAAGCAACCACATTGGTGCAGTTCTCCGATTCTCATTTTTCAAAAACGTTGCCTTGACAAACACAGTAGGCAAAAAAAATAATATATATATTCTAATTGGTTTGCTTTTGTAGCAGGTACATGATTATTTATAGCTATACGAAACACTTTACAGAAATGATTTGCAATTTAATTAAATGGACAGATTTAAGTGTCCAGCCGATCTGCCTGAATTTAATGGATGAATAAAATACCTTGTTATTTTAGTCGGACATCTGGAGAATGGGAGTTAGCTGAAGCTTTCAGAAAATATTGGAAAGGATTTTTTTTTCTAAATGACCTTTAGATACAACCTGTAATTCTATAAATTAAATGTCATTCATATTATTTTACTTTAAGGTCCATGTAGAGGGATCATTCATTATAGGGTAAAATATAGTATTTTGGAAAAACCCGAAGAATGAAAATAAAATACACTGATTCAAGTTGAAACAAGTGCCAGTTGGCCATTACTCAATAACATATTTCTAAAATACAGAACTAATTAGCTATCATGTTCAAGAATTGATAATGGTGCAAATTAGCAGATTTTTCTTTTCAAAATGTATTCAGATTTTTTGTGCGTGTGTGTATGTTTTGAATTTCTCAGAAAATTAAGCAGTGATAGAATGTGTAGCAAAGCATAAAATGCAAATTAGACGTTAGTTTTGTATCATCAAAAAACAGAATTTTGCTTGGAATACCTTTTGATACATTTTTTTTTTTAAAGTCTAAAGGAGTTGTTTAAAAAGTTAGCTAAAATTTTGCTTTAAAGGGTTACTCTACTCTAGTTTAAAAATCTCTGTAGTGTACATCGTCACTATACAAGTAATTTTATAACTGAATGTCATTAAAATTATCATTTAACTTCAGTCTGCAGCTAGTATATATATTTTAAGAAACTTGCTGGAAACCAGGGCAATTTCTATACAACTTGGTGTTAAATATACTCAGAATTCTCCATTTTGTGTTTGTTTTATTTGTAGCATAGTGGATAGGCCTCTCACTTGTAGTGCTGGGTCCCTGGTTCGAATACCAGCCAGGGCACTATCTAAACCGAGCTTGTATGTTGCAACTTGCATGGGCTTCCTCCAGGCACACTGGTTTCCTCCCGCATGCTAAAAACATATGAATAAGTTAATTGGTGTCCCCCAAAACTGGCCCTAGACTACAATGAACACTGAAGTTGAAAGAGGTGCTCAGCCAGGCCATTGACCCGATTTTGTACCTTCTAAAAAAATTTGCCAGATGAAGCTGGATTGTGACCCGTGAAACGCGTTGCAACTTTGGAGCTTTTAATAAAAAGTTACTTTATACTGTGAGTAACGTCCCATTGTCTGGTCTTTCTTTCTATGAGGGAGGTGAGTCCACCAACTTCCCCCTTTTAAACAGTTTTTAATCGATTTTACTCTACTTGGCGCCTCTGTGTTACTGCTTTACAAATTGTCTAGTCCACCCTTGGTGGAGGGGTGTATCCCCATTCCTTCCTGTCTACAGAGAGCGACTTCTTAAACCTGAGCGGGGTCAGGTTATAATTCTCCCCGCCCGCTTATCCAGTGGTTGCCTTTGTGGCGACCCACGTTTGTGAGTATAACCATTACTTTGTTGTACACCTGACTAATTGTCACTGAGATACTACACTATATTGGGCTCTCGGTTTCCTTTTGTCTCCTTCAAGCTACTGAAGTTGAAAGAGTATCCAGCTCCTTGGCACAACCAACCATGTCCAGCTCCTGGGCACAACCATATACGTTGACCTGTGGTGAAAGGCCAACACCGCCTCTATCCAGTAGAAAGCTCAGCAGAGACTTTTTTTTTCCTTCGCCAACTAAAGAAGTTTGTTAGGGCTCAGAAACTTCTAAGGTTTTTCTACTCTGCCACGATTGAACCTGCCCTCTGTTCATCCATCCTGGTCTGGTGCGCCAACTCGTCTGCTAGCAACAGATGCAAACATCAGAGGAACATTGGAACAGCGGAAAGGGTCATTGGGAAAGTCCTTCCCCCACTAGACTTCTTCAACAACCCCATACTGTGCTCTGGAGCAATAAGGATTGCCAACAACCCCTCACATCCAGGCTACTATTTCTTTGTGCTCCCATCAGGCTGGAGGTTCTATGCTATCTCCACCAGGAACTTAAGGCATAGGAACACTTTTTCCCCCTTACACTTTCAAACTCTTGAACTCCGTCCATAACTCCCCCCCTTTGTTCCTCCCTTAGGCTGCAGCTGCTGTTGCTGCTTTGTGGTCATTGTTTTGATAAACTGTTTATTGATATACTACCTCTTGTTTTTGATGGTCACTTATACTGCCACTTTGTTGTATCTTAAAGTGGACCCAAATTAAAAATACAAGATTTCAGAAATAAAATGTATTTTCTAAATTATAGTAATAAATAGCAGCCTTTTTTCAGCTGTATGATGACAAATATAAAATATTTTACATTTAGTGGAGAAACTCCTCCCTTCCTTTCAAATTGCCGGACAGATTCCGGCAAAATGCTTTCAGTAGGTAGTGTCCAGCAATGGAGGAATTGCTAATGGCTGCCACCTGTATAACCCTAGTTATGCAAAGAGGAGGGTGAAAAGCATGCACTGAAATGCTCATAGGCTTGAAGGAGTGTTTATTTATCTTTGTATGTGTCAGAGTGGTGCAACTAAATATTTTGAATTAAAAAAAAATGTTTGGTTTGGGTCCGCTTTAAGTGCTGACTTACTGTCCTTCCTACTTTTGAGCCCTGTATGTTCCCTGTATGTGCTAAAACCAATTCCGGCATGACCCACTCATGCTTGAAGAATAACTCTGATTCTTATTCTTTAAATAGTGCTGCACATCATTTTAATTTCACTTCTGATTGTGTACTATGTTGCCTCGTGGTTTATGATCTTGTTTTCTGTTTCTGACTCATTTATGTACTTCAATTTGTTAATTGTATATATTTGTAAATATTGTGTTCAGTACTGTTAGTTACTTAGTTAGTTAGTTAGAATTGTTGTTTGCTGTGTTTATTTTTTTTCTTTTACTGTGCTTGCATTATTTGATTTGATCATGTTTTCATCATATGTATTGTACTTAAATTTAAATAAACACTATTGCTTTATCTCATCTTGCCATCTCATACAGTATATTCACTCCATAGTATGCACTGTATCTACTCCTGTGCTCTTTTCAGTTCACACTGTCTGCTGAGTGGAAGTGTATTATATAAAGTGTACCATATACTGGATACTTGGCAAAGCATCTGCTGTATGCAGGCTGATAATTTCTGTTGTGGTATTAAAATAGACAAACCTGGATCTCATTAAAGTTTTATGAAGGGGCACATATTTTTTGGTCTGCTGCCATCTGACCTGCAGGAAGGCCTGGCAAAGAGCCTAGTGTGATTCAAGTCTAATTTACCGCACTTGTAAAATGAGACTCTTCTGCTCGCAGAACTCTACTGGTCAAACCTGCAAAATTACCTTAAAAACGTTTATTTGCACTATTTCCTATGTTCATTCTAAAAAGTATAAAATAATGTATTATACACAAAATAAATAAGGCCAGTAAGCTAAATATATATATACAGTGCTAAAAAAAATAAAGGGACCACAAATAATACATCCTAAATCTGAATGAATGAAATATTTTAATAAATACTTTGTTCTTTACATAGTTAAATGTGCTGACAACAAAATCACACAAAAATGATCAATGGGAATCAAATTTATCAACCCATGAAGGTCTGGATTTGAAGTCACACTCAAAATTAAAGTGGAAAAAAACAATACAGGCTGATCCAACTTTGATGTAATGTCCTTAAAACAAGACAAAATGAGGATCAGTAGTGAGTGTGGCCTCCATGTGCCTGTATGACCTTCCTACAACGCCTGGGCATGCTCCTGATGAGGTGGCAGATGGTCTCCTGAGGGATCTCCTCCCAGATCAAGACTAAAGCATCCACTGCTGTGGTGCAGCGTGGGTGGATCGAGCAAGACATGATGTCCCAGATGTTCTCAATTGGATTCAGGTCTGGTGAACGGGCGAGCCAGTCCTTAGCACCAAGTCCTGCTGCTGGGTTGTTGCCCTCCTATGGCCTCCTCCACATTTCCTGATGTACTGGCCTATCTCCTAATAGCGCCTCCATGCTCTGCACAATACGCTGACAGACACAGCAAACCTTCTTGCCACAGCTCGCATTGATGTGCCATCCTGGATAAACTGCACTACCTGAGCCACTTGCGTGGTTTGTAGGCTACGTCTCATGCTACCACTGAAAGCACCCCCAGCATTCAAAAGCGACCAATACATTAGCAGAAAGCATAGGAACTAAGAAGTGGTCTGTGGTCATCACCTGCAGAACCACTGCTTTATTGGGGATGTCTTGCTAATTGCCTATAATTTCCACCTGTTGTCTATTTCATTTGCACAGCAGCATGTGAAATTGATTGTCAATCAGTGTTGCTACCAACAGTAAGTGGACAATTTGACTTCACAGAGGTGTAACGGACTTGGAGTTACATTGGGCTTGATTCACAAAGTGGTGCAAAGTGTTTGCACGCCTGTGAAAAGCCCTTTATCACGCCTAAACTCAGTTTGGGCGTGATAAGAAGAAACTCGCGCGATCTCCCGCGCGCAAAGTTTTGCGCGCGTAGCGCACCGCGCTGAGCGCGCAGTGTACCGTGCTTCGCGCGCAGCGGCCATTGAGCCCTATGGGACTTTGCGCGCGCAGCGCGGTGCGCTACGCGCGCAAAACTTTGCGCGCGGGAGCTTCGCGCGAAGAGCAGCACAAATCGGTGATAAATCAGCTTTGCACGGCTTATCACGCCTAAAGTCTTTTAGGCGTGATAACTGAGTTATCACCGCTTTGTGAATCAGGGCCATTGTGTTGTTTAAGTGTTCCTTTTATTTTTTTAAGCTGTGTATTATATATTTCTTTCAATAGATTAACTAAAGCAAGTTTACAAAATGAAAACTCTATTCCTTTTTCTTGTTGACCCCAGAGAGCTGTAATGGAATTTCCAGGGGTTATTTCTGCTTGAATATCTTCCTATTGTTGAATAAAGCTATCTACATATACCGTGAGCATGATATCAGATGAAGCAACCTTAGCTTACCTTTAGATAGGCATGCCCCTAGCTCGAAACTGGCCTTCAGGGCAACAAGCTGACACATCTTCGAGGGTTGCCTTGGTTGATTTAAAAATAGAAATCATACCTGCCTGTCTCTTCTCCCAGCATCTTAGGACATTTCATTACATACATCATTTTCAGGCACTTCAGTGAATGACTGTGCTGTTTAGATAGTGTTATGGAATAGTGCCTGCAAACTACGAGGCACAGCTCAGTCAGATATGAAAAGCGACATAACTTTTATTTTGTTTTTACTTAAATTGTACGCTTATTTTATTCAAGAAAGTTACTATTTTGACAAGCCTATAATTTGCTATAGGTAGCATTGGAAGATCACTGCTCCATCCCCTGTGTTTCCTTCCCTATTGTTTCCACCCCACTATCCTCTAGATTGTAAGCTTGTAAGGGCAGAAACCTCCTTCTATTGTTTCTTATTTTGCCGTAATTTACCATCTGAATGTGTACTAATTTTAGTGATATCTCAATCTACGCATTAACTATGAATGTATTTGTACTTATATTACTGGATGTCATGACTGAACTTGAACTTCTCATGTATATATGTTCCCCAATATTTGTTTTGTTCTATGCACTGCGCTACAGAAGATGTTGGTGCCATATAAATAAAAAAATGATAACAATAATAATAATTATTATTATTATTAAATGCAAGCAATTAAAACACAAACCTTGTATCATACAAAAAAAAAAAATTGAAGCTCCTAACTATATGTTCGCATTGTCCCTTTTCATCTTGCACAGCCTATACATTTTGTCAAACACCCCAACCTTCTACATAATTCATTCCTATTTGCCAAAAGAAAGGTCCTAGGTTGTGCTGTAGCTTCTGTGCTGCATCTGGGCATTTAAAAGATGAATCAAGTTGTTGAGGCAGTGGGATTACTGCTGCATGATCCATACACTCCACTGCTCGATCATTCCATTCCACAAGCCCTCATTGTGAGTGACTCGCATATACAGTAAGCTGAAGGGGTAACTTTTAAGCACATTTGTTTGTGTTGCAATATTTGGCTTATATGTAGAGATGGCCCAAACTTCCGATTTTCGGTTTGCGAACTGCGAACGCGAACTTCCGCAAAAGTTCGGTTCGCGCAAACTTCCGCGAACTGCAATAGACTTCAATGGGGAGGCGAACTTTGAAAACTGGAAACACTTATGCTGGCCAGAAAAGTGATGGAAAAGATGTTTCAAGGGGTCTAACATCTGGGTTTTTCATGGATGAGTGGGATAGACAGCAAAAGTCCCGGGGAAAAATCTGGATTTGACACAAAGAAGCGTTTTAAGGGCAGAAATCACGTTGAATGCTAAATTGCAGGCCTAAAGTGCTTTAAATAATCTTGCATGTGTATACATCAATCAGGGAGTGTAATTAGAGTACTGCTTCACACTGACACACCAAACTCACTGTGTAACGCACTGCAAACAGCTGTTTGTGTAGTGACGGCCGTGCTGGACTGGTGCGCACCATGGCGAGAGTGCAGGACGTGGCGGTTTTCAAGCCCATATGGTCGCCGGGCTGTGGTAGCTCAATGATAGAACAACAGTGACTGTCCAGCTGAGCAAATTTGGTCTGTCCACAATGAAGCAATGACCTTATTATCTAGGGTGTATTCCCCCCCCCCCCCCTGAGTCACTCATATCGCCGTCGGTCATGGCTAGAGATGGCGGTTTGCCAGCGAACAGTTCCAGGTGAACTTTGGGTGGTTCGCGATCGCATGCGAACGCGAACTTCCCGGAAGTTCGGTTCGCCCCCATAGTGCACCATTAGGGTCAACTTTGACCCTCTACATCACAGTCAGACTCAGCAGGCCTATTGTAGCCAATCAGGTTACACTATCTCCTGGAGCCACCCCACCCCTTATATATGGCAGGCAGCGCCGGCCATTACAGTCACTTGTGTCCCTGCGGTAATTAGGGAAAGCTGCTGGCAGACTCTCATAGGGAAAGATTAGTTAGGCTCTTGTAAGCTTGTTAGCTTGCTCCTGGCTGATTCTTATTCCTAAAATAGCACCCCACACCAGCTCTTTTGAGAGCTAATCTTGTTCATGTGCAGTGCTTTTTTCCCCCCTTCCACCCTCCACCTCCGCCACTCTTGTCTTCCAGGGATCTTGTCTTCCAGGGATTTGTAGGATGTCAAAAGCCAGCTCACGTACATTGGCCAGGAATTAAACCGAGGTCAGCTGCTTGGAAGGCAGCTATGCTCACCATTATACCACCAACACTACATGCTGAAACTTCTTGGAGCAGACTTACTTCCTCCTTCCAAAAGACACACATACATCCCGATAAAATAATTCCTCAGCAACTGCATGCACAGTCTCTGAGGCACAATCTATTAGCGCATTCAGTGGTTAACCGAAAGGTTGGTGGTTCAAGTCCACCCAGGGACAGCCTTGCCTTTTTCATTCAACAGTTGTCCAAAGAGAACCCCAGATAGCCATGTAGAATCATCTCTTTCTCTCTCTGGGCTTGAACCACTGACCTTTCGGTTAACAGCCGAACACGCTGATTGCACCACAGAGACTGTGCACACAGTTGTTGCTAAACGATTTTATGTGGATGCATGTGTGTCTTGTGGAGGGAGGAAAAAAGTCTGCTCCAAGAAGTTTAACACCACTTTAAACAAAACCTGTATATATCAAATTTCTACATATATTTCTATGATCCTTTCATGATGACAAAGGTCAGAAAAAAGTAGGCAAAGGAGTGCCCATGTTTCCGTACGGCTCCGCGGTCTCAGAGTGGCACAGCGGAAGCGTGCTGAGCCCAAAAATCAGAGGTCGATAGATCGAAACCATCCTCTGCCAGGTGTACTTTGGTTTTTACACCTTGCTTTACCACATGGGCCAATCGGTGGCCAAAGCCCCGTAAGAGAAAGTGTCATTAGGGCCTTGCTGTAACATAGATAGTAGTGTAACTATTTCAACTAATGTACCCTTCTTAAACTTGAAGGTTATATACAAACGTAAGCAGAGTGGTGCAGCGGAAGCATGCAGGGATGGATGGATGGATCGAAACCATCCTCTGCTAGGCATGATTTCATTTTTGCACCTCGCTTTATCGTATGGGCAAAACGGTTTCCATAGCCCTGTAAGAGAAAGTGTAATAAGGGCCCTGCTGTAACATAGATATTAGAGTAGCTAAGACTACTCCTGGGCATTTCTTCTAGTTGAAGAGATGAGTGAACTGTGACACCACACTTAAAAAAAAAAAAAACAAAGCAAAAAAACAGCAAACAGAGAAGCTTCCCCATATTGGAGCATTGGATTTGGTAAAGTCTTAAGCCAATGTGTTGTAAGACACAAGTAAGCTTTAGGTTAGCAGGAATGGTTGCATGGCCAACTAGCTTTTCATCCTTCCCACCCTTGCCCTGAAATCTTCCAGACTTCAAATTGCTGTCCTTTGCTGTGTGTGTTACACCAGCATCATCCAGGGGGGCACATGATCTTTGTGAAGTCTTGAATTAAAGCCTGTAAGCAGTATCACCATGTGTCCCACTGCTTTCATCTAGCAAATTAGGCAAATAAGCAAGCTCATTTTCCTCTTGGGTATATCACAATGGTACATGCTAGGCTGGCTTCAGCATGTAGCGTTGGTGGTACAGTGGTGAGCATAGCTGCCTTCCAAGCAGTTGACCTGGGTTTGATTCCTGGCCAATGTATGTGAGGTTGCTTTTGACATCCTACAAATCCGGCATTGTAAAGCATAGTTGCCAGCTTGTACTGCAAGTGCTGCATCCTTTCTGTCTTCTGGTGATTTGGAAACATCTCCACCACTTTGTGCCTATACTGAGGGTCTATTAGCGTGGCAACCCAGTACAGCTCATTCCCCTTGAGTTTTTTTATACGGGGGTCCCGCAACAGGCTGGACAGCATGAAAGACGCTATCTGCACATAGTTGGATGCAGACGTAATATCCATCTCCTCTTGCTCTTCCTCAGTGACATCAGGTAAGTCCTCCTCCCCCCAGCCACGAACAATACCACGGGAATGTTGAGCAGCACAAGCCCCCTACGACGCCTGCTGTGGTTGTTCTTCTGCCACCGCCTCCTCCTCCTAAGAAACACCTTCCTCATCATCCGAGTCTGACTCCTCCTCCCCACATGACTCCTCCTACTCCCCCCTCTGTGCTGCCGCAGATGTTGGGGAAACATCTGGTTCTGATGAGAATTGATCCCACAACTCTTCCTCCTGTAACTGTTCCTGTTCACTAGCGCTAAATTCCGTTGCCATTACATTTCAGCGGAATTTTGTGAATTTCCGTGGAATACCAGATTCCGGTGGAAAAACACAAAAATCTCCTCCTCCTCCTGTATAAAACACACATACATCCCCATAATATCATTTAGCAGCAACTGCGCGCACAGTCTCTGTGGTGCAATCGGTTAGTGCGCTCGACTGTTAACCGAAAGGCCACCTAACTTTTCATCCTTTCCACCCTTGCCCTGGAATCTTCCATACTTCAAATTCAGCATGTAGTGTTGGTGGTATATTGGTGAGCATAGTTGTCTTCCAAGCAGTTGACCTGGGTTCGATTTCTGGCCAATGTATGTGAGCTCGCTTTTGACATAGTACAAATCCCTGGAAGGCAAGACAAGGGAGGAGGAGGAGGAGGAAGAAGTGAGAGAGAGAGAGAGCATTGTTAGGGTGTAAGGTTAAATATATATATATATATATATATATATATATATATATATATATATATATATATATATATATATATATATATATATATATATATATATTATGGTGCTGTCTGTTTTTTTTCATGTCTGCCAGTAGTACAGATGATGAGGTGCAGGCTGATTTTGGATGAAACAATATGAACAAATTACATGGCGAATATCAATAATTTCTTGATCTCTCTTCTATTTGTTAACTTCTCACTTGCAACGTATTGCTCCCCCCAGGGCCGGATTTACCATAAGGTGCACTAGGCACATGTCTACAGGTGGCCCGTTTGTGAAAGGTGGCCAGTAGCTGCCGAAAGTGTCTCCTTGTCTCCCTCCCAGCAGAGTGCCGTTAGCACAGCTAAAAGCAGAGGCTGGAGAGACGCAGCTCCATGCGGCACATTCCTCTCCACTCTGATGGCTCACCCGCTGCTGCTGTCCTGAAACAGTCCCGAAGAGCGGCACCCTCCCTGTGACATGTGGCCGCACGCACATCATCAAAGGGGGACACTACAGCTGCCTGGTCCGCTCCACTCTGTCGAGCATTGCACCCGCCCCCTCCGCTCAGCTGCAGCATCCGGTGATGTAACTCCAAATCCCTCCTGCTGGCTGCCACCACTACTATAGAAGAGTAGTTAAATTCTTAAAAAGTAGATTTAAACATAAAATAAAACTGTGGAATATCTTAAAAAGTCATTTTTAGGTGAAGGAAGATAGATACAATTGTTTATTTAATTTGTTTATTTTCGCTTCGGTTGTCCTTTAAGCAAGGGCAATTCCCCCCCCTCTCCCCTGCCATGGTACAGGAGGTATGCTTTATGGAGCGGGAGTTTCATGTCCAGACTGCAAGCTGACTTTTTTACAGGGTGACGCATGAGAGACTGGCCTTGTCACGTTTGCGAGTTCACAGGCAGACGCTGGCTGGTAAGAAAGGGGGCGTGACTTGGGGGGGTGGCTTGTAGTGAAGAGCGGGGCTTAGGGCACCAGAACGTCTGTGCCTATAGGCTCCTGAACTGTAAATCCAGCCCTGGTTACATACCTCCCCTTTTTGTTAAAGTTCCTCTTTATGGTGGTTGCACTTGGAGCAACCAGAGTTTGTGACTACCTCTAATACCTCTAAGTAATGCCTAAATACTGCAATATGTAGGCCTTTCTGTGTTTCTGTTTTTTTCCCCTTTCTGGAAGGTTCCTGGAATCATCCAGAAACTTCTCATACAGTTACATAAGTAAGCTCAGTTGTCCTCTAAAGCAATATTCTTCTTTTCAATTACGCTGGAGATCCAAAATTTACATTTTCGAGGAGACATTTTTTCTCCCTATCTTCAGAATAATTTTTTGTGCATTCAAATAAAGAGCCACCATATGCTTTTGTTAAGGTTGAAATAAAGAGGGCCCTTGATTTAGTGGGGGATAATTTAGGAAGGCATGTCTGTGACCAGGAAAATTAATCATGGATCATGTCAAAATTGAAAAAATAAATCAAAGTGGAAATGCTAACCATTCCGTCATCTTGACACTCATCCACGCTATTTGCTCACCTGCTCCTTTAGCCCCTGTGGTATAAATATAACAGATAGCCAAAAGTGGGATTAGATTCTGATTCTCTTAGGTTCAGTCATACAACAATCACAAATCATTTTAAGATTTGGCTCCTTTGAGTGATGGATTGCAGAATCTTTTGATTGATTGGGCAGAAGATATTCTTACAGACTTGGAAAACAAAAGACTTTAATACTTTTCTGAGCCGAACATCACATTGTACCTATCTAGCGCTATTCAGCTTGTTCAACTATCCTGAGACTGCGCTAGTAAAAGAAGAAGCTAAGTTTAGATTCATGAATAATATTACTGTAGAATATAAAGCTGAGTAAATGTTTAAAGCGGAACGCCAGGCAGACATGGGAATGCACAACTAAAATGCAGTAGATGTAAAATGTCTAACTTGCCAAAAGATTTTTAATCCTGCCCATTTAAAGCAGACCTATACTCTTGCACAGCACACAATGAAAAGTCTTTATGCCACATTTAGTTGCAGAATAATTCACTTCTCTGAGTTACCTGTTTCAAAGATTAGATCAAAGTTAGCTCTTATCACCAACTGTAAATAGAGTGCAGGAGAGTTCTGCTGCTGCAGCTCTGGCATACAGCAAGCACTGAAGCTTAACCCTTTCAATGCTCCCTGCAAAAGTGAAAACTAGTAAAACGTCAGGTTTTTTTTGTATATTTTCATAAATTGTAATGAAGATTTTTTTTCCCCATAAAGGTTATCATGCAGTGGCTAATATTTTAGAGCAGAGATGAAGTTCTGAGCTTAGTTGCATTGTAAAGTATTGTGACAGATATCGGGAGGATCTGAGTGGAAAAGTCCAGGACGGGATTTATGTCTCACCCAGGTTCAGGTCATTTGCATCCCTGTTCCCTTGATCTAGGCCAGCTTTTGAGCAGGGCTGGATCTCCTGCAGAGAAAAAACAAAACAAAAAAAAAAAAAACCTTGATAGGCTGCAGGCTGTCAGTTTGAAGTTGCTCTCTGCCTGGGAAGGACCTAGACAGGTCAGGAGAGCTTGCTGAGGGCAAGGTAATCTGAAAAGCTTGAAAAGCTACTTTGTTTGGACTGAAAGTTATAATACTGTGGGGAGTGTTAGGCTCTTCACAGTGGCTTAGACAGGGAAGCTACCTGTGTTTAGACTAGCAGCCTGAGTGGCAGGATTTCATTTACTGTTTTGTTTTGACAATTTTTACTACTTGCCTGTATATAGTGTATAAAGCTGTAAATAAACACCACGTTTGCTGTTGAACACCATTGGAGCCTGCTGTGCCTGTGTTTCAAGCTCATCCCAGGGAGCTCAGCACCCCGCTACCTACTAATCCCTTACACGTGGTGGATGAAGCCTGTAGTTCTATGCAAGGACACTGCTGGAAGTTTGCTGGGGAAGCCTGCTAAGCATGAAGGAGATGTTGAAGCAGTTGGTTTTGGCCAATGCAGCACAACAGCAGACAAATGCTGAACTACAAAAGGCAAATGCACAGCACATGAAGATGATGTTGCAACTGCAGAAACAAATGGAGTCGCAGCAGCAATTGCTACAAAGTTCCCAGAGCACCGCTGCAGGGGTTGCTGTTACACCGTCCATCCAGGTGAGCCGCTTGTTGCATAAGATGTCCACTGAGGATGATGCAGAGGCCTACCTGACAACCTTTGAACGGACTGCTGAAAGGGAAGGCTGGCCCAAGGACAAGTGGGCAGGACTGGTAGCCCCACTGTTAATAGGAGAATCCCAAAAGGCTTACTTTGATCTGGAGCCGGAAGTGGCCAAAGATTACGACAAATTGAAAAAGGAAATCTTGGCACGGTTGGGGGTTACGTTGGCAGTGCGGGCACAACGCGTCAGCGGCTGGAGCTATCAGATTGGGAAACCACCCAGATCGCAGATGTATGATCTAATCCATCTGGTGAGGAAATGGTTACAGCCGGAATCCCTGACTGGGCCCCAGATTGTGGAGCGGGTCGTAATGGATCGCTTTCTGAGATCTCTCCCTGTTGCTCTTCAGAAGTGGGTGAGTCATGGAGACATTAGCTCTGCAGATCAACTTGTTGACCTGGTTGAAAGGTACTATGTAGCTGAGAGTTTGGTTACTCCTCCCACAGGCCCCAGGTTAGTTCACCCTAAAACTGTTATACGAAGTGGGGGTGAAAAAGGGGAACCTAGTGGTGCTGTGCCTTTAAGTGCGGACTGGTGTTTGAGACCTGAAAAGGTTAATGCCTCTGAAAGGGTAAGGAAGATTGTTTGCTATTGCTGTCATGAAGTAGGACATATTGCTGCAAACTGTCCAGTAATGAGTGAACCCATGCAGTGTGACTTTTCTTTTAAGGAAAATTGCCAATCTTTGTTTGCCACCCTGGCATGTACCGCATTACCAGGAAACGAGAGACATATCTGTACGATGATGATGATGAATGGAAAAATGATTACTGTATTGCTGGACTCAGGGAGCCTGGTCACACTGGTTAAAAAAAATGTGGTGGCCCCTATGAACTTCCGGTCTGAGAAGGTTGCAGTAATTTGCATTCATGGAGATACTCAGGAGTATCCCACAGTAACCATGGAGTTTGGAACTGTGCTAGGCATGATCTCGCATGTCGTAGGGGTGGTACCCCATTTGATGTATGATGCAATTGTGGGAAGAGATTTTCCACAGTTTTGGGAACTTTTGTGTCATTCTGGACTGTTAACTACTAATGCTGGGCATGGTGGTGCACCATTAGACACCTCGGACACTCCTGAGTTCCCACTCACTGTGTTGGCAGGAGAGTTGGAGATGTCTGGGGAGGCATCTGCATCCCCCAGAAATGATGAAAGTGCCTCTGAAATCGAGGCTCCTGTGGAATTTTCAGATTTAAATGTACACTGTGAACATTTTTGTACTGAACAGTTGAAAGATATTACTCTTTTTAAAGCCCGTGAGCAGGTGGTAATGAAAAATGGGGAGCCTGTGAACCCAGGGGATAGGTTGTCTTTTCCCTATTTTGTAATAAATGGCGATTTATTGTACAGAGTAGTACAAAAGGCGGGTGAGACCATTGAACAATTGGTAGTACCTAAGCCTTACCGCAGAATAGTACTGGAGCTAGCACATGGGCATTTGTTGGGTGGTCATTTAGGGGCAGAGAAAACCCTGGAGAGAATAGTGCAGAGGTTTTACTGGCCTGGTGTTGCAAAAGAGGTTGAAAATGTTGTCTGTTCCCTTGCCACATTTCCGCAGTCCATTAGTGCCATTGCCCATCATAGAGGTGCCATTTGAAAGGATTGATCTGGTCTATTGATCTGGTGGGGCCTATCCTAAAATCTGCCCGAGGCCATCAACATATCTTGGTTATTATGGACTATGCAACCAGATATCCAGAAGCAATCCCTTTGCGTAATACCTCTGCAAAAACAATTGCAAAAGAATTGTTCCAGGTGTTTACTAGAGTGGGGATTCCCAAGGAAATCCTGACAGACCAAGGAACTCCCTTCATGTCACGGGTTACAAAAGAGTTGTGTAAGCTACTAAAGATTTCACATTTGCGAACATCAGTCTACCACCCACAGACAGATAGGTTGGTGGAACGATTTAACAAGACTTTGAAACAAATGTTGAAAAAGGTTGTGGATAAGGATGGGAAAAACTGGGACTGCCTGATTCCTTATCTAATGTTTGCGATTAGAGAAGTTCCCCAGTCTTCCACTGGATTCTCTCCCTTTGAATTGCTTTATGGGCGACAGCCCAGAGGACTGCTGGATATCGCAAAAGAAACTTGGGAGAGTGAGAAAACCCCACATAGAAGTGTTATCGAGCATGTGGTACAAATGCAGGATAGAATCGCCCTGGTGATGCCTATGGTGAAGGAGCATTTGGTGCATGCGCAAATTTCACAGCAAAGAAGTTACAACCGTGGGGCCCGAATCAGGACGTTTTCTCCTGGTGACAGGGTCTTGGTCCTGGTCCCTACGGTTGAGAGCACACATTTCTGGCTAAATGGCATGGTCCTTATGAGGTCTTGGAGAAGATTGGGGAGGTAAATTATAACATTAGTCAGCCTGGAAGACGGAAGGTGGAACAAATTTACCATGTGAATCTGCTAAAACCATGGAAGGATAGAGAGGCCCTGTCAGCAGAAACTGTCCCGTGTGCTCCGGTGATTGCCCCCATAATACCAGAAGTGAGAATAGCAGAAACTTTGTCTAGTGTCCAGAAACAAGAAGTTCGTGAGCTGCTGTTAAAAAATAAAGGAATGTTTTCAGAGTTACCAGGACAGACCACTATTACCCAACATGAGGTTATTACAGAGCCAGGAGAAAGGGTGAAGTTAAAACCCTATAGAATCCCTGAAGCCAGGAGAGAGGCTATCAAGGAAGAGGTTAAAAAATGTTAGAATTAGGAGTCATTGAAGAGTCTAATAATGATTGGTCTAGCCCCATCGTCCTTGTTCCAAAACCAGATGGAAGTTTGAGATTCTGTAATGATTTCAGAAAACTTAATACTGTCACTAAGTTTGATAACTACCCCATGCCGTGAATTGACGAGCTTATAGATCGTTTGGGTACAGCCCGTTATATGACCACACTTGACCTTACAAAAGTTTACTGGCAGTTACCGTTAACCAACTCTGCAAGGGAAAAGACTGTCTTTGTGACCCCATTTGGATTATTTCATTATAAGATGATGCCTTTTGGGTTACAAAACGCGCCTGCCACTTTCCAGAGAGCAATGGATAAAATTCTGAGACCTCATCAGAAATATGCAGCAGCCTATTTGGATGATGTCATCATCCACAGTCCTGACTGGGCATCACATTTGCCAAAAGTACAGGCCGTATTCAATTCTCTGCAGGAAGCAGGATTTACGGCCAACCCCAAAAAGTGTGCCATCGGATTAGAAGAAGCCAAGTATTTAGGGTACACGATTGGAAGGGGGGTTATAAAACCGCAGGTAAATAAAACAGAAGCTATTCAGGACTTGCCTCTCCCTATTAATAAGAAACAAGTCCGTGCATTCCTGGGTATTAGTGGCTATTACCGGCGATTTATACCTCATTTTGCCACATTAGCCAATGCATTGACAGAGCTCACAAAAGGGAAAAATTCTGTGATGGTGAAATGGTCACCAGAGGCAAAGCAGTCTTTTGTGACTCTAAAAAAAGGGCTATGTTCACAGCCGGTACTCTATTCTCCAGATTTCGCGAAACCTTTTGTAGTACAGACTGATGCATCCGAAGTAGGATTCGGAGCTGTACTGTCTCAGGTTCAGGATGGAGAGGAGCACCCGGTGTTGTATTTAAGCTGGAAACTTAATGACCATGAAAGGAACTATGCAGTGGTTGAGAAAGAGTGTTTGGCAATTAAATGGGCTCTGGATTCCCTCCGATATTATTTACTGGGTTGACAATTTGATTTAATTACGGATCATGCGCCTCTCAAGTGGATGGCTCAAAAGAAAGAAACCAATAGAAGAGTGAATCGTTGGTTTCTTACACTTCAAGATTACTGTTTTACAGTAAAACATCAACCAGGGTAAAAAATGTCCAATGTAGATGCACTTTCCCGTATTCACTCTTTCTGGGCCACTTGTGTTTCAACCCTAGGGTTGAAACAGGGGGGGGGGGAGGTATGTGACAGATATCGGGAGGATTTGGTTGGAAAAGTCCAGGACGGGATTTATGTCTCACCCAGGTTCAGGTCATTTGCATCCCTGTTCCCTTGATCCAGGCCAGCTTTTGAGCAGGGCTGGATCTCCTGCAGAGAAAAAAAAAAAAAACCTTGATAGGCTGCAGGCTGTCAGTTTGAAGTTGCTCTCTGCTTGGGAAGGACCTAGACAGGTCAGGAGAGCTTGCTGAAGGCAAGGTAATCTGGAAAGCTACTTTGTTTGGACTGAAAGTTATAATACTGTGGGGAGTGTTAGGCTCTTCACAGTGGCTTAGACAGGGAAGTTACCTGTGTTTAGACTAGCAGCCTGAGTGGCAGAATTTCATTTACTGTTTTGTTTTGACAATTTTTACTACTTGCCTGTATATAGTGTATAAAGCTGTAAATAAACACCACGTTTGCTGTTGAACACCATTGGAGCCTGCTGTGCCTGTGTTTCAAGCTCATCCCAGGGAGCCCAGCACCCCGCTACCTACTAATCCCTTACAGTATGTACAGACTCGTTATCAGAGATGATCAATAGTGATCGTCCTATTCCAAGATCTAGTGCTTCTACAGTTGTCCTATGCTGTTATTTAGCAAACTGTCATAACAGACAAACAGCAAATGGCAAATAAGCACTATTGTTTCTATTCATCTTCCTGCTGTGGGTTCTACTTGCATTCATGCTACGCACGTTGCATTATGCAGTGACAAACCACATTAGTGTTACAACAACTCCCTTCTAATGTTATCACCACAAGAATTCTGTTTTGTAGGTAAAAACGAATCCACCCCCATTTCCTACCAATCTTTACTTCTCCCTAAAGTCCCTACCTAATGGCACAACTAGAAATCATTAGGCCACCAAGCAAGATTTTGAATCTTATATATATATTCTTTTTTTTTTACAAACATCATTCCCTAACCAACAATTTTAATTTAGAGTTTATAGAGATTAAAAGACAACAAGTGTGATAAATGAACTATTGAAAGTGGCGTGGGCGCTCACCTCCCCTCTACAGGAAAAATCACAGAATGAAAGAGACAGAAACAACGTGGGATGGATCACTATACAGAATGGGGATATCTCTCCCCTTCAAATTGTATACAGATGTCCGTACAGCGCTCACACCCCAGTTACAGGAAGAGCACACAATATTGTTCCAGTCCAAATAAAACAAGTCCTAGTGTCTCCAACAGTGCACTTCACTATATAACGGTAGTATACACTCTCACCAGCGTTTAGTGGCTGATGTATTACAGATCAGCAGTAAACGTTTTTTAAATCACTTTTCTTCTTGTCGTCTTCCTTCTGCATCCATAGACACTCGAGAAAAAAAAAGACAAAAATGCCAACCATAGCGTAATCAAGTTTAAAATAGGACCTCCTGTGCCCGCCACCAGATGTATGCACAATGGGAAGTGGATAAAATGCGAGCTCACCAGATAGTGAGGCTGATTATACCATAAATCAGCAATCAGGCTTTAGTGCAGGGGTCTCAAACTCGCGGCACGCGGGCCATTTGCGGCCCTTGATACAATATTTTGTGGCCCTCGCTGGCAAAAGCTTCCTTGTAGTTCGCTTCAGTGCTCCCAAGTAATCCGCCGCATCCCCGCCGCTAAACAAGGGCTGCAGAGCCCCCAATTTGCCAAGGGGGCAATCCGCTGGCATTTTCTGGAAGGGGCAGAGCTTTCAGCTTCAGCTCTGCCCCTCCTGACGTCAATCGCCGCCTCTCCCCGCCCCTCTCTGTGAAGGAAGAGTGAGAGGGGCGGGCAGAGGCGCCGATGCGCCGCGATTGTGAAATTCCTTATGCGGCCCAGCCTCATCCTGATTTTGCCTCCTGCGGCCCCCAGGTAAATTGAGTTTGAGACCCCTGCTTTAGTGGGTTGTTATCAGGCTTTTGATCTTGCTTCACTTGTTCCTCAAAGTAAAGAAGCGTGAAGTAACATAGCATGAATCTGTATAGGTCTTAAAATTCTCTATTGCTCTATGTGTGCAAAAGTGTGTGCACCCCGCATCTGTCACTATGCACACCGTGCCACGAACTTATCACAACCAGCTATGTCCAGTGTTTTCACACTCCTTCACCGAGCTTTCCACCATACATGCGAGAGAGAAAAACTGCAGGCTCACCAAATAGTTATGCCGACCGATCAAGGACCAGCCATACACACTTGAATGTAGATATGGTAGCTTTATAATGAGTGGCATGGTAGTGTGCCTGGAAAAACACAAGGCTCCCATAGCGTAACTCTGTATTTATTCCAATAAAAAGCATAAAAAATTGCACTCACATGTCATAAAAAGTGTATGAGCATTTAAAATTCCATGCAGGATGTCCTCATCTCCACTCCACTAGCGTCTCTTAGTCTGCTGCCTAAATCCACGCGCTACTGGTTTCATTAAACGACTCATCAGGGGCTAGCCCTTCTACAGTTATACTACAGTTATATAGTGAAGTGTAGTGTTGGGCGAACACCTAGATGTTCGGGTTCGCGAACGTTCGCCGAACATCGCCGCGATGTTCGGGTGTTCGCGCCGAACTCCGAACATAATGGAAGTCAATGGGGACCCGAACTTTCGTGCTTTGTAAAGCTTCCTTACATGCTACATACCCCAAATTTGCAGGGTATGTGCACCTTGGGAGTGGGTACAAGAGGAAAAAAAATATTTGAAAAAGAGCTTATAGTTTTTGAGAAAATTGATTGTAAAGTTTCAAAGGAAAAACTGTCTTTTAAATGTGGAAAATGGCATGTTTCTTTGCACAGGTAACATGCTTTTTGTCGCCATGCAGTCATAAATGTAATACAGAGAAGAGGTTCCAGGAAAAGGGACCGGTAACGCTAACCCAGCACCAGCAGCAGCACACGTGATGTAACAGGAGGAGGCGCAGGAGGAGAAGGCCACGCTTTTTGAGACGCAACCCAGGCCTTGCATGAGGACAAGAAGCATGCGGATAGCATGCTTTGTACCGCCATGCAGTCATAAATGTAATAAAGATAAGAGGTTCCAGGAAAAGGGACCGGTAACGCTAACCCAGCAGCAGCACACGTGATGGAACAGGAGGAGGAGCAGGAGGAGAAGGCCACGCTTTGAGACACAACAACCCAGGCCTTGCATGAGGACAAAAAGCGTGCGGATATAGCAATGCTTTTTGCCGCCATGCAGTCATAAATGTAATACAGATGAGAGGTTCCATAAACAGGGACCGGAAACGCTAACCCAGCAGCAGCACACGTGATGTAACAGGAGGAGGCGCAGGAGGAGAAGGCCACGCTTTGAGACACAACAACCCAGGCCTTGCATGAGGACAAGAAGCGTGCGGATAGCATGCTTTTTACCGCCATGCAGTCATAAATGTAATAAAGATGAGAGGTTCCATAAACAGGGACCGGCAACGCTAACCCAGCAGCAGCAGACGTGATAGAACAGGAGGAGGCGCAGGAGGAGAAGGCCACGCTTTGAGACACAACAACCCAGGCCTTGCAGGAGGACAAGAAGCGTGATGTGCTGGTGCTGCTTAACCCACTGCTGGACGCTTGAGAGGTCATCCAAGTAATTATCTGGTCCTGTTCTTTTGGATTTGTGAGGGTTGTTGTCCTGGACAACATGGGTGGTATTGAGTGGGTTTTCTTGGGTGCTCCCCTGTGGCCTGTACGTGAACCGTCAGGGGAAACACCTCTTCCCTTGCCCCTCCCTCTTTCACCGTATTTCTTCCTCATTTCACTTATCCTTAAAGTACACGCTGACTGGCAGCAGTACAGTGGCAGTACAGAAATGCTATACAGTGGTGGGTGAGCGGTGTACCACTATTCCCAGCAGCGACACAGAGCACAATGCTATACAGTGGTGGGTGAGCGGTGTACTACTGTTCCCAGCAGACACAGAGTGGCAGTAAACACAATGCTATATAGTGTGGCTGAGCAAGGTACACAGAATGGCAGTAAACACAATGCTATATAGTGTGGCTGAGCGAGCGGTGTAGTACTGTTCCCAGCAGACACAGAGTGGCAGTAAACACCATGCTATATAGTGTGGCTGAGCGAGGTACACAGAGTGGCAGTAAACACAATGCTATATAGTGTGGCTGAGCGAGCGGTGTACTACTATTCCCAGCAGACACAGAGTGGCAGTAAACAGAATGCTATATAGTGTGGCTGAGCGAGCGGTGTACTACTATTCCCAGCAGACACAAAGTGGCAGTAAACACAATGCTATATAGTGTGGCTGAGCGAGGTACACAGAGTGGCAGTAAACAGAATGCTATATAGTGTGGCTGAGCGAGCGGTGTACTACTATTCCCAGCAGCGACACAATGACTGGGGGGACCCTGGCTAGCGTGGCTGGAGCGCGAACTACCCTGCCTGCCTACCCAAAGCTAAACCCACAGACAAATGGCGGAGATATGACGTGGTTCGGGTATTTATTTACCCGAACCACGTGACAGTTCGGCCAATCAGAGCGCGTTCGGGTCCGAACCACGTGACCCGTTCGGCCAATCACAGCGCTAGCCGAACGTTCGGGGAACGTTCGGCCATGCGCTCTTAGTTCGGCCATGTGGCCGAACGGTTTGGCTGAACACCATCAGGTGTTCGGCCGAACTCGAACATCACCCGAACAGGGTGATGTTCTGCAGAACCCGAACAGTGGCGAACACTGTTCGCCCAACACTAGTGAAGTGCACTGTTGGAGACACTAGGACGTGTTTTATTTGGACTGGAACAATATTGTGTGCTCTTCCTGTAACTGGCGTGTGAGCGCTGTACGGACATCTGTATACAAGTGTGATAAATGCCTCGGGAATGGGTGTTTAAAACTTCTTCCCTCCTCTTAGACTGAATTGTGATAAGCTGTGCCAAGAAACCAATTAAAATATTCAATATCGCAGATCTCACGTTAGAAAATAAACTTTATAGTACTTTTGACACGCAACAAAATCATCACTGGTTCTATTCCCTGCTAAAGAAGTGTGTGTGTGTGTGTGTGTGTGTGTGTGTGTGTGTGCGTGCGTGCGTGCGTGCGTGTGTGTGTGTTTCAGAGTTGCCAACTCATCCCTTTACTTGCTGACACATCTTAATTATACAGGTTCTGGGGCTATTTGCACATAATCAGTGCCTTAGCTGCATCTACATAGCCACAAAACCTGTACAATTCATATGTGTCAGTAATTAAAGGGATGAGTTGGCAACACTGGTGTGTGTGTGTGTGTGTGTGTGTGTGTGTGTGTGTGTGTGTGTGTGTGTGTGTGTGTGTATACACTAAACAGAAGAGCAAGAATTTTGAGATCTGCAACACAAGAAAAAGAGATGCTGCTGCACAGGAGAGCGATTCATGAAAGTATGAGGTTGTTATAAATGTATTTTACACATGGAAAAAAGGCTGCCCATGGAAAAGGAAGGGGGGAGGGTTGCTGATACACATGGAAGGAGGGCGACAAGAAAGTTGGCCTAGGGGCGCTAAAATGATAAATCTGGCCATGATTACAGGATGGGATAGCAGAGTGAGGTCTCGTACATAGCCTACTAATCAGCTCAGCTGTGGAAAGTAAAACAAAAAGAGAATACGGAGTTAGTTATCAGTGTTGCTTGCACATTTTTACCAAAGTCATTTTTGCATTGAAAATGCTATTTTTGATTTTGAGAACATTTTTGAGAAAATAGCTTGTATTTTCTCATTTTTGAAAATTCCAAAATTGATATTTTACCCCGATAATGAAGGGAAATCGCAAAAATTCTGAAAAACAATATATTCACGGTAAACAATTTTACTGCAGATTGCAAAATATTGATAGTTGTACTGTGAAAAATATCAAGATTTATTTTTGATGGCTTTTTTTTGCTTAAAAAAATTAATTTAACATTCTTTTCTGCAAAAATGAATGCAAAAAGAATATTGGGATTTTCGCTCATCACTATTAGTTATGCTGAGTTTTGTTGTTCATTAATCTCAATATTAGAAATTGTGGGGCAGATTTAGGGCTTGATTCACAAAGCCGTGCTAACTGTTAGTACGCTGGTGAAAAGCCCATCATCACACCTAAACTCAGTTTAGGCGTGATAAAATAAACTCGCGCGCAAAGTTTTGCGTGTAAAGTTTTACGAGCGCAATGCCATTAAACCCTATGTGACGTTTTGCGCGCACCGGACTTGCGCGCATGTTTTTCCCTCAAAGCGGTGCTGACCTACTTAGTGCATTGCTTATCAGACCCAAAAGTCTTTAGGCATGCTAACTAGGTTAGCACCGCTTTGTGAATCAAGCCCTTAACCACTTTACCCCCCCCCCCCAGTGCTAAATTTCTCCGTCCCTCTGCGCACCGCTTCACCCCCAGGGACGGAGAAAGGCGCACTTGTTTGTTTAATGGCTGGGAGTGGGCGGGGAACTCGCGCGCACACTCCAGCCAGCCAGCAGAGCAGGTGACTAACTGGACGTTAGGAACAAGCGTTCCTAAATCCAATTAGACTCGCCGATTGCGAATAGAATGAAGACTGCTTCAAACAGAAGCAGTCTTCATTCATAACAACGTAAAGTAAACAAACGTGCAGCGCACGACCGTGCCCCCACGACCCGCGCGCGCGCACACACACCCCAGCTCTGCAGTCCAATGATTGGTTATGGTGACCCTAGTCCCCAATAACCAATCATATTACAGAAAAAAAAAAGAATGGAAGCAGCGCTGAAAGGTAAAAATCGTGCTGGTGTTTCAGGGGTAAAACCCCTCAGTTGTGAAGTGTTTAAAGGAGTCATCAGGGCAAATATAGTAAAATGAGTGGTACTTACCGGGGGCTTCCTCCAGCCCTAAGCTCCCAGGACCTCCCTCGCCGCAGCTCTGCCCGCAGCTGTTCGCCAGATTTCTGACCCGGTCCCCGGCGATGACGTCAGAGCGACCTGGAGGTTGCACTGTACTGCGCCTGCGCGATCGGCTCTGTCAATCACCACCACGTGGGCCAGAGCGGACTGCGCAGGCACAGAACTACTGCGCTTGCGCAGTCCGCTCCGGCCCACATGGCTGTGATTGACAGCGCCGATCGCGCAGGCGCAGTACAGAGCGACCTCCAGGTCGCGTTGGCGTCATTGCCGGGGACCGGGTCGGAGCTCCGGCGAACAGCTGCGGGCAGAGCTGCGGCGAGGGAGGTACTAGGAGCTTGGGGCTGGAGGAAGCCCCCGGTAAGTACCACTCATTTTACTATATTTGCCCTGATAACTCCTTTAATGTCTTAATTTCAAATCTGTATTTAGCTGTCTGTCTGGAGTCTATAATTAAAGAATATTTGAAACACCATCATAAGTTATTCATCAAAAATATTGTGCAACTTAAAGGATAAACAGAATTATAATTTATACATCAAAAATATTGTGCGACTTCAAACATGAGGGTTTCTTTGTAATATTATGTTTCTGGTTATGAAGGTGCAGTTATCCTGTAGGGACTAGGGCTACACAAGAAAGTTTAACAGCTTTTGATGAAGATTTAACTCTTTGTAAACTGTATTTGAATGTGCAATAAACTGATTTTAATGAAGGCAGTTGCAAACACAGACATATTGCCACTCAATGTGGCAAACAGATCAATCCTTCTCTGAACTGAATATGATCAGAGAGGGATTGAATGCTTCGACACACTGCAAATAGATTGTCAATGGATTTTAGTACAAATCCTATTGAAAATCAATTGTACCGCAGGGCTGAACTTCTCAATGCAGTGTAACGCTATGGGTAGTCAATCTACCGCCAATCTTCCCCCCTGAGTGATCAAAATTTTCTGACTGTGCGGATTGATAATTTTGAACGTTTTTTTAATCAGAATCAATCTAAATTATGAGCGATGTGACACGCGGTGCTATAGATGCCCAATAGATTAAATCAGTGATTTAATCTGCTGGTAATCAAATGGAACTATAGATGTGTGCATGACCTGCTTAAAGTGAAAGACAACTAATGAGATAAATAACTGTATCTAACCTCCTTCTCCTAAAAATGGCTTTTAAATATCCCATAGTTTTATGTTATGTTTAAAAGCTTAAAGGACAAGCAAGGTGAGGAAATACAACTTCTACTTACCTGGGGCTTCCTTACCCATCGAGGGTCAAGGATCTTTAGAGGCTGCCAGCGGGAGATGGGAGAACACCGGAGCTTTGGCGAGGGACACTGGTGACTTGTAGGGGTTGGAAAAAGCCCCTGGTATGTAAAGATAGTTTTATTTCCTCACCTTGCTTGTCCTTTAAAAAAGTATATTATTTTGTCTTAGCTCAATGAAACAGCCTGTCTCCTGTCTCAGGGTGCTAAAATGTATGAACTATTGACCTTTTTATCTATCCACTGCTTTCAGAACCCAGTTTTCTGCTAGGAAAGTGTTTTATCACTGTAAATCCTTATCAGTGAGGAAAGCTATAGTCCAAAGGGGTCCCAACTGGAGAAAAACTAAGTTAGTTGCATAGAAGGCAGAAAAAGAAGCAAAGCAGCACAGCATATTTTATGTATTTGTGTGCTAGGCACTGTACATACACATGTTTATCTCATCATGTCACATGTCACTTAAGATCTATTGACTTTAGATCTCAGCAAAATCTTGTTTAACCACTTGAGTGCCCGGAGTCTCTGGCCCCCTGGGACTCACTGACATCACACCGCATGGACCCATCCCTCTCGCCATTCGCATTCACTCTCCCGTCGCTGAAAACTGCTCGCTCTTCTCTCGCTATGACAGCAGAGCTCTGTGAGACAGTCAGGAGCATATTTCATTGGCTCCTGACCCTGTGATTACTGTGAGCCAATGATCAGCGGTAGTGGCGGGAGATTGTGACATGCTAATTGAACTCTAATGCCCCGGCAGGGATAACCGTTCCCAAACAGGGTGTAGATTTCAATTAGCCTGGTCCAGACGCATTTAATATTGATTGCAACTCTGCTACCACTGGCTTTATACTGCCTGCTGAAGTAAAATGTTATGCAAACATTTCCCCCATACTGCTCCCACCTGCACCCTACCTGCGCTCCCACAGAATTGTTCAGGCAGAGAACGGACATGTCAGATCAATATTTAACCAATATTTTGATTGTAATATCAACATGAATTTTACAGTATATTTGTTTAAATCCGCACTCCTAAGTGATGGTGGCGTGCAGGCCCCAGGACCAAATAATGGACAAAGATAAAAAAGGAGAGCAAAAAAATCCTGGCAGAAAAGGGGCCGCATCACTTTGTAAAGCTACATAAGCTTTCTTATATCTTTTCACTTTGTACCCATCACTGTGGGGTAGCACTAGCACTTTATTCCCATCACATTATCCCGGATCCAGGTCCCATTTTTTTTTCCTCAAAGAAAATCTTTATTTAACTCGATGAAACAAAATAGAAATACAATTCACATAGATCTTTGCATCATCATCATAGAAAAATAGCAACACAACACAATTTCTATCCAAAATATTGAACAGATAGCTTATCAACAAGCCTTATCTAGCAGGCATTATGGTCTATATATTAGCTTATTAATAGTTTATGTTGTTTAAACCTGATACTGTTATAACAAAAATTTAAAGCATATCTAGACGAGGCTTCACGTTAGACTATGCAGCAAGTAAGTATAATACCAACACAGAAAGTTACGAGTAATGTGTAATAGTAGATAGATAGATCTCCACAGGTCTTGCCAAGAAGCGCATATTGCAGTATAGATTGATCTACAAGTTTTGATAGAAGCCCCCTTGTCTATTCTTAGTCCAGACTTTTAAGATATCCCCTGTAGAAAAAGATACTCATCTGTGGTTTTGAAATCCACCCATTGTGCCCAGGTGATGGCAAACGTATGTACTCTGTCCATTTTAATTGCTCTAAGCTCTTCCATATGGTAGATAAAATCTACTTTCGCCAGCAATTCCTTCATGGATGGTATTTTGTCTGATTTCCACCACCTGGAGACAATGGTTTTAGCTGCGTTGAGAAGGTGGATCAGAAGGGAATTTCTATATGTCTTAATGGACGTGCAGGAGGAGGAGCAGGGCCAATTTATTGAATGGTACATGAAAAGAGGAAATCTTCCCTGCCCACTCATGTACCAATTTCCAACATCTCACCATTTTAGGACAGTCCCACCATATATGCTCGTACGTAGCCTGTAGTGATTCGCATCGCCAACAATTCGTGGGGTAGTCTGAGATAATTTTGTTCAAAGCAACTGGCGTTTTGTGCCATCTAGTTAGAATCTTATAGTTGGCTTCTTGAACTGAGGAGTTAACTGAACATTTATGGGTAAGTATAAAAACATTTTCCCAATCCACCTCTCCTACCTAATCTCCCTCTCCTTTTTCCCATTTATCAGTGAACGGCAAGGGCGTTTCTTGGTTTAAGTTTTCCAGGGCCTTGTACATCAGAGACACGGTGTGGGGCACCTCATTGCCTGCCTGACAAATTTCCTCAAATCCTGATAGAGATCTACAAAATTGCTGATTGTTAGAGCTATTGCTGATATATGAGTGGATTTGCTGTAGGGGCCATGTGGGGATCTTGAAGTTCTGGTATGTGTCACTAATCTTACTCTTAACTACAAATTGGCATACTTTGTATTCCTCAATAATAGCCTGCGTTTGAAGAAAAGGGCCTGAAATTCCTGGTCCAAAGTCTACATTATATGCTAGACTAGTCAGTGGGCTCTTTACTGATGATAGTTTAAGCTTTTTACAGGTCTTCTGAAAGGTTGTTACCATACTATTAATGAGCGAAAACTCACATATGAGGTTTTTAGCTACTGGATTGGGAATCCATGGAATACATCTGACTGGTTGTCCCAGAATTTGTTCGTCTAAGTCCACCCATAATTTCGCCCCCCTATGGCATGACCAATCAATAACCCTGGTAAGGATGCAAGCCATGTGGTATCTCTCAAAGTTTGGCAATGCCACCCCTCCTTTTTGTTTTGGGAGAAATAGTATGTGCCTATTTAAGCGTGGAGCCGATTTGTTCCAAATGAAGATTCCCACCCTACGTTGGATTTCCTTCAGGAATTGCTTAGGTAATAAAATAGGTATAGCCTGTAGCATGTAAAGTAGGCGTGGAAGTACGTTCATTTTGATCACGGCTATCCACCCAAACCAGGACATGGTAAGTCCTTCCCATTTTTTAAGATCTGTGAAGATCTTGGCCTGGATATCTAGAAAATTCTGCCTGAAGAGCAAGCCAGTATCTCTGGAGAGTTTGATGCCTAAGTAAGTTATCGTTCCCTCACTCCATTTAAAGGGCAGAAAATGTTTGAGTCTCAGAGCCTCCTCGTTTGGAACTGTAATGTTAAGAATCTCGGATTTAGTGACATTCATTTTAAAATTAGATGACATTTCGTAGGTTTTTAAAACTTGTAAAGCAGCTTGTAAGGAGGATTCAGGATTTGTCAGAAACAGGAGAATGTCGTCTGCATATGCTGCAATTTTAAAGCATATGTTACCCACTGGCACCCCTCGAATAGAGGTATTCATATTGATATGTCTGATGAAGGGCTCTAGGGTCAGAATGAATATCAGGGGTGACAGTGGGCATCCTTGGCGTGTGCCATTGTTAAGAGGGAAGGAGTTGGAAAGACTCCCGTTTACTTTTATTTGTGCCCTTGGTTTAGAATAGAGAGACAAAATTTTCTGCTTCAGACATTCCCCTATTTCAATATAGTTTAAGACTTCTTCCATAAAATCCCACGCTACTCTGTCGAAGGCCTTCTCCGCGTCAACAGAGAGGAGAAGGCCCTCGACTTTTCCCTTTGTCATAAACTCTATCAGGGTAATGGCTTTTGTAGTATTGTCCCTGGCTTCTCTTCCAGGGACAAACCCCACCTGGTCCTTTCCTATTAACGATGGTATGATTTGTATCAGTCGATTTGCGATGACTTTGCTATACAATTTAGTGTCCACGTTCAGTAGGGAAATCGGTCTGTAGTTTGAACAGTTCGTGTCATCTTTCCCTTTCTTAGGTATAATCGTAATATGTGCTGCCTGCATTTCTGTTGGAAGAGGTTTATCATTTGAAATTTCATTGAATAGGTCAGTCAGATGTGGTACTAGTTCAGTCTTAAAAGCCTTGTAATAGGCCCCCGAAAACCCGTCCGGTCCCGGCCTTTTATTTGGTTTTAGGGACTTTATGGCTGTTAATACTTCATCCTCGTGAAAAGAGTCCCCCCATTCTTCAACCATATGAGGGTCAATTTTGGGCATCCCTAAAGTGGTCAGAAAGTGACATATTTCTTGTATTCTATCAGCTGCTATTCCTGATTGGTTGGTCTCAGGTTGTATGGCGTACAGTTCTGAGTAAAAGTCTACAAATCTATTTGCTATATCAGTTGTTTTGTGTAGTAGGATCCCCTTTTTGTTGCGAATAGCTTTGATATCTCCTCCAATTTGTTTTTCTCTGAGAGCTCTAGCCAAGTATTTCCCCAGTTTGTTACCTGCCTCATAAAATATACCTGTTCTTAAGGTGAATTCCGTCTGAAAGCGTCTGTCCATTACTTTGTTAATGCGTGTTCTAACTTCCTTCAATTTGGCTATATTAATCTGTGAGGCATTGGTTTTGGATAGTAGCTCTAGTTTACGAAGCTCCTCAAAGAGGGCTTCTATCTCTCTCCCCTTTTCCTTCCTGAGTCTGGCCTGCTCTCCAAGCAAGAATCCTCTTATCGTACATTTGTGTGCTAACCATACTGACGTCCTGCTGACATCCGGTGTCCTATTAGTGACAAAGAACGCTTCGAATTTCGGTCTTGAGTTTTGAAAGCACTTCAGAATCAGTCATCAGATGTGACGGAAATCTCCATATGAAGGTTCTATCTTGTTTATTGCCCATCTCAATTGTAAGTATTACAGGTGCATGATCCGACCTGGTGCGTGTATCAATCTGCGCACTTACAAACTTTGATAGATCTTGCTGTGATAGGAATATGTAATCAATCCTAATTGATTTCTCATGCAAAGCCGACCAGAAGGTGAAATCCCGTTCCGAGGGATGACTAGATCTCCGCGTATCAACAAGCCTCAACAGTGCCAAGTTCTGCTTAATCTTGTTCAGGACTTTGTATCTCGTGGAGGATCTGCCATCCGATGTATCTAGAGATGGGTTCAATGTTACATTGAGATCTCCTCCCAATACAAGCATTCCTTGTCCAAATGTCAGCAGAACATCAGCAACGTCAGTTATGAACGTAGCTTGGCCTTTGTTTGGGGCATAAATGTTACCAATGGTAACAGGGATGTTATTAAGAAGACCTTTAACGAAAATGTATCTTCCTTCCTCATCAAACCTGCTATCTTGCAGCTCCCAGGAGACCTTCCTAGAAATCATTATTGACACACCCTTTACCTTTCCCTCAGGGGCTGTTGCATTGTACACTGTGGGGAATTTGTTGTCTCTTGGGTTAGGGTTTTTAGACCTCTGGAAATGAGTCTCTTGTAGTAATAGAATCTCGCAACGGAGCCTATGCGCTTCAGATAGTACCTATTTACTCTTGTATGGGGAATTCAACCCCTGTGCGTTTAAAGACATAATTGAGATTGTGTTTTTAGCCATTTCTCATGTAGTGATTCAGCGGCTCCGAGAAGGGTCGCTTATAGATACAGAAACACTTAGCACCTATGCGCGCTTCTCTAGAGTCAATCACTTATCCTGTGGAGATGAGAGTTACACGTATATGCCTATCACAACTTCACAACCTCTGGTTGGTGTATGTACAGAGTAGAGGAGATCTAACACCTCTACGAATTATCTGTATAGATGCGTCAGCGTCACAAAATGTGACGTATCTTGGGTTGGGGGGTGAAAAGAGACACTTGTATGCCCCAGCGTATTATGTGGGAGTTGCTAATCAGTGCTCTAATATATATACGCAGGTACTGGTTTTGAGACAAGTGTCCCTTTGCATAGCTTATTGAAGTAGCTTACTTTCTAGTAAATATCTCTTTAGGCGAGGTAACTTTAAGTCAGCGGGTTATAGGGGAAAGCAATGGAGAATTTGAGGCAGTATTCAGGCCCTATGGGTCCTTCTGAAATTAAAGCAATTTAAGAAATCATATGAGTATAGGCTGTATGCCCCCCCCCCCCCCCCCGGAAATCTGCTACATGGCAATATTAAACCTTTATAACCTTATCAAGAGGAGAGGAGCGATAAACTTATAAAGCAGAAGCGTCAGAAAAGGCATACATAGCACGACAGCGTCGTAAGCAGCAATACAACAATAAAGATAGGTAAAACATTGCAGGTACATATGGTAATCCAACTTTTCCCCATCAGCATAATAACCCCGAGTATGCTACTGGAAATGACATCCTGTTAGCGGAGAGTCCAGTCTCTATTTAGTTATTAGATTTATTCGCCATACGAAGTAAGTCTTTAATAAATCTAACGACATCCGCTGAGGTTAGGCCAAAAAGAATAAGGAGATGAGGAGAAGTTCCCTTTGATAGTATAATATGGACTTAATGTTTTCTGTGCACCGAAGATATGATAATGTCAGTAAGGTGAACTCGGCTTCTCAATAGTCCAGAGAGTTCCGCAAAGTTCGAGTGCTCTGAGGTGCAGGAAAAAATGAAAACCAAGCATAAAACTACCCCTTCCCTCCCAACAGGAACAGGACCCCCGCGCTAGTATAAATGAGTATGCAAACTAGGGCAAATGGGGCCAGTCAAAATGATTTAACAGAAGGCACCTGCAAAAAACACTTATACTTAGCTTTCTTCTTGGGATGAGTTTGCTGAAGATTCATCTGAGGTGCGAGGGCTCCTTTGTCTCTCTTTTCTGTAAGATTTTCCTTCGTTTTCCCGACTTCCTCTTTGCTTGCTAGTGTTTCTATACCGACTGGACTCCCCAGATCTCGGCCATGGTGATGAGATGCCAAACTCCAGCTTCCATTCTTTCAGGTCTGGGGCTTTGATTTGTAGTGCGTCACAGAAAGACTCCAGTTCCTCTGGTGTTTGCAATGTTTGCAACTCTTGGTACAAGGCACTGAGGCCAAAGGGGAATCTCCATTAATATACGATTCCTTTATCTCGTAGCATTTTTTGCAACGGCTTAAGGGCCCATCTCTGCCTGAGGGTGATAGGCGATAAGTCCTGAAATATAGTCACCTCAGCCTCATTGAAGAAAATCTTCTCTTGAGATCTTGCAGCCTTCAATTTCTTCCTTCAGGGGGAAGGAGGCCAAGTAACAGATAACATCTCTCGGAGGGTCGGATTCGCTGCCTCTCTGCTTTAGTGCTCTGTGTAATCTCACAAATTCTATGGCAGAATCTGCTTCCTTCTCGAGGAGATTATTAAAAAGTGATTGTAGAGCCTCTGTGAGCTGTGCTGGCTGAATTGATTCGGGTAGCCCCTTTATTCTGAGGTTGTTCCTTCTGCCACGGTTGTCTAAGTCTTCCATAATACGAAAGGCTTGCTGTAGCTGATGATCTTGTTTGTAAGATTGCTTTTTCAGCCGTTTAACGTTTTCCGCTTGGGCCTTGGTGGAGCTGGATATTGCTTCCACCTTCGTGGTGAGCGTTTGGATGTCACCCCTTACGGAGTCCATGGCTGCCTGGAATGCAGAATTTAACTCCCCGGCAACTGCTGTCAGATCCCCCAGCGTCAGTACCTTAGCGTGTGGTTGCAATCCTCCAGTATCTCCCCGCACTGTCTCACTTGCCGCCATCGCGTCTCTGGGCGTGTTATCTCGTTCAGGCGCCATCTTGCTTCTTGTGTTTGCTCCAGTAGCGGCTTTCTGCGGCTTGAAAATTTCTAGGATGCCTCTCTGTGTCTACTTTGGAGAGGTCTCTTTTTGTCCTCCAGCCTGCTTCCCCTGCTTATCCTTCTCCTTTACCATCGCCACCGATCAATTTCAGCTACTATATTGTACCGAAAGGCACCTGTCTCCTCGGAGCTCTCTAAGCAGCCATCCTTGCCGGCTTCCGGTCACACCCCCAGGTCCCATATTAACCCCCCTTGGGCTCGATTGTCGAGCCCAGGTGTCCAATTATGCAACTTACAGGGTTAGATATGATTATTAGGAGGTGAGGCACTTGATTTGTATTGATGATTCCACACAATATCGTGTTGTGGAGTGTTGCTTCTGGTGTGCATGGCACATCATTTTTAGATGTTTTTAACTTGTGGTTGTCTAGGTGTTTGAACAATAAAGCTTTTTTATATCTTTACATGGTGGTGCGCCCTTTTTTCTGCCAGGATTTCTTTGCACTCCTTGTTGATCAAGATGTATTTTGTCAATTTTAATAGATTTGATGTTTATATAATCTACATCTTCCTTGTTTACATTACCTGGAATTTCAAACCTGTTACAAACGATGCCATGTTTCTGTAGCAACATCCATCTGCTACATTGTACAAGAACATCATAAGAAAATGAAATTGTTTAATGTTAACATAAAAGATTTGTGTACTGCAGTATTGACTTGCTATACCAGGTACTGACCTGTTTAGCAATATCTTACCTTAATTGGTCAATATCCAATTAAACTGAAAATAATCCCCTGAACTGAGCACCCATGCCCCTCGAGAAACCAGTTCAAATATGGGGTCAAAGAGCGCCACAGGGACCAAGTTTCAACCACAAACTCTGTACAATATAATGGCCTATTAACTTTCTTTACCCGGTGCCACAAGTATTTGTAACATTTTAATGATCTTTCCCTATTATGTTTATAGCTCTTATTTCTCATATTATGTAGTTAGAGAGAGAGAAATACATCAACACTTTTCAACCTGACTCAATTATTGTACATGGTAAAATGCTCCTAATCCTATTAAAAATGTTGTGCTGAACCTATTTATGAGCACATTATAAGGGTGTTAGTCACACACATGCTGGGTATTAAAATTCAACTGTTTACGTAGTGTGATTAGTTAGAAGCTACAAATGCTGGATGTGACATATCAATGTAATTGCTATTTTGCGACTCAGATTTTCAATTCCCCCAGACTTTTTTTTTCCCATTCTACCCTACTTCATTATCATCATCATTATTGTCATTTTGCACTTCACCTTTTGGTACCATGCCGTTAATACTCAGTCTCTTCTCATTCACCGACTCTTCAGGCCTGAAAATAGCTCAGCTGAGGCTGTCATAGCTGCTGCAGAGTTATGTGGACACCAAAATAAACCTGTTTGACGGAAGAAAAAAAATCAAATCGTACTGCAAAGAAAGCTGGGCTTTTAAATACTACATACAGACAAAAAAAAAAAAAAAACACATTTTCATACCAAAATGACTTTCAAAGGTTGTCTTCTAAGGTTGTAATAAAATGTAGGTCCACTCTTTCCTTACTAAATGAAATGTTTTTTGAAATATTTTAAACGCTAGATTGGCTACAGCAGAATGGTCAAGATAACAATAGTTTGTTTGTGGCAGTAGTATTAGGCAATTCTAGGCTACTTTCACACTTACCACATAACACCGTGGTACTCTCCCCCCCAAACATCTTGTCACAAGGGCACTACAGTACGTTGCTTACCACTCAGAGCAATGTCTATGGCGATGCATGGCAACACGGTAAGTGTGAGCGAGTGATTGCAGTAGTGTTGTGCATAAGCAGAACAATGGTAATCCAGTGATGTGCTTCCTGTTCACCAAGAAGTATGTCACTGAGCAGGGGGCAGTGCTAGGCATAGTGCCCTGTGGGTGCACTCCGCTGCAGGGTAATATGCACGTGGCGCTGAATGGTGTGGTGGGATTGTCTTGCCTCAGGCTCTCCTGATGCAGGATGATTGCACCACACAAATGTGAAATTAGTGTTATACTTTTGCAATTGTTGTTTTTTTTAATAATGTAAAGTTATAATTGTTTTGAAACAAGTAAAAATTTTGTCATAGCTTACCTTGGCTCATGTTGGACCTATGTGGTTAGTTTGGGAGGAGTTAGGAGAATTTATTTGCATTACCAGCGATGTCATCTCAAAGCTATGTTCACGTGAGTAAGTAGGTATTGTGGAAACCATAAAGGGGACCCTCAGATGTGCGACCCCTTCCAGGTAAATAGGTATAAAGGGTCAATTTTGAACTATTTGGTGTAAAAAAAGTTCTGTTTTTCCTCTGTCGCTTTCTTCTTCACTAGAAAGAATAAAAGGATGGGGAAACAAAATTGTTCCCAGTGTGTGACTGTTGTCTTCGGTTACACACATAAGAGAACGCAGTCAGTCACCTCAGTATTGGCTGATTTTCTTGCTGACTTTTGTCATATGACATTATACATCCCACTCCCAGGTGAACAGGTTATCTTATGTGTGTAACCGATTAAGACAACAGTCACAAACTGGGCACGCTTTTGTTTTCCCCATCCCTTTTTTATTTTATGAACTTTATGCCAGATGCTGTACAGATCTCTGGGAATTAGCCGTATAGCTGTATAACCACACAAGGGCACAGAATGAAGCTCCCCCAGGGTAGCTGCACAGGTGTTTTCTTTTCTTTAGTTTCTTCTTTATTGTCACTGCTCTCTGTTGCATGCTAGGCTTTCCTGGCACTGTCGCTCACCATTGCTCTGTGCTGGCTGTCAGGCTCGCTGTATTCCTGCTGATGCTCTCCTGTTCTCTGTCAGTAAACACTGGAGCCCCAGCAAAAGCACCTTTGAGGCTCTTGCTGTGGCTCCCCATTTGACCACTAGGTGGACTATTGAAAATCATTTTGATTCCCCTTGGTCCAATGAGAATCATCCTTAGACCAAGGAGAATCAGGATGATTCTCATTGGTCCAGACTTTGGCTTAAATTTTGTATTGCTAACGGCAGTGTTTCATTCGCCAAACAGGAGTGTGTTGACTTCTGTTCACCTTCCAGGATTCAAATACTTTTCAACTGCCTTATTTGCATAGATAAAAGCACTGCTTTTTTAACCCATACAATGAATAAAACATAAAAAATAAAGAAAGTACCTTAGACAAGTTATTATGAAGACTTGTGCAATGGCATAGCTAAGGAGCTGTGGGCCCCCGATGCAAGTTTTACATTGGGGCCCCAAAGCACTCTATACATAACAACTGATACGGGGCACCAGAACCTGCCAATGGCAACTACAGTGTCAGAGGTGCAAGAAGGGGACGGGGAACAGTTTGTTAATTATTTCCTCTATTTAAAGTACCTATAGAAGTGATTATTATGAGCACAGGACCAATAAAGAGCAAATACTGCAGTTGAGGGAGGGCCTCGCCCCCCGCCCCCACCCCCTCGGGGCCCCTCTGGCCCAAGGGCCACGATGCAGTCGCAACCTCTGTACCTCCTATTGCTACGCCCCTGCTTGTGCACTATGTACCCAAGTTTATCTTATCTTACCATATCATGTGTGGGTTCAATTACACTTCATTACAAGCCTTGTTGTTCCTGAGTAAAGGAAATTGACAATAGCAGTAAAAACATGACGGGTTTATAAATGTTCCTCTCTATTTACTCCCCCTCCTCCAAGTCAGATCATCCACAAGGCAACTTAGGCAGTTGCCTAGGGCTTGGAGAGACACTAGGGACCTAGGTGACACTAGCCTTCCTTCAAATCCTACCAAAAATTCCAGGTGGTGATCAAGGGTGGGCCTAAAGATGATACTTACCCAGGGCCCCATATGTGTCCCTGTTAGCCATGTACCCACAATAAGTAAGGAAAATTCAACAGACAGAAGAAAGACAGCCATTAAAACCTAAGGAGGTTCCGACCCCATTTCACATTCTTCAAAACATTTTTTCTTCTTGGAATCGTGCTTCATTAACTCATTAAAAATATGCTTTACCTTCCCATTAAATTATCGAAAAAGTAGCTAGTACAATTTACAGTGTAGCACTGATGGCGGCAGAGCTTGCTGTGCTATAGTAATGTAGAGTGGCAAACACTCAGTATTTCCTTTCCCACTGTTTTGGATCTCATGCCTCCGATATGTATGATGCCTGCTACCAGCATCTAATAATTACGTACTGCAGTTGGCTAATTGAAGACCTGAAAGCCACAGAATTCACACTGAAATGTGCACTTGGGAGGCAGAGGTGAGCTGCAGACCAGTGCATCAATTGTTTTTCTGCTCAACCGAGCAATTTAATGAACTGTGAATTAAGGCCATTTTACACAAATGTGTATTTAAGTTTTGGGCAATTGCCCGGGAAAGACTAGAAGAATTCCAGCAGCTATTTTCCACTTTCACTCCTAGATAGTTTTTTAACTGTGATATTGTCAGGTTTGCTGTGGCACTTTCTGTGTATGAAGTTTATTTTCTCATGTGTTGTCATTGTTGGAAGCTGTGGGGAGATAGCAGCAGAGGTTTGATTCAAGCAGCAGTGATGAAGGCCAATCTTTATTCTTCTTCCCAAGGAGAAAGAAATTGCTCTGTAGCTGTGGTAATTGTCTGTTGTCTATGTTTGCTGCAAGGAAGGGTGGGAGCCTGGGAAGGCATTTCTCTATTATTGATACACATGGATGTGAGCTGGAGCAGTAGGAATGGGCGATGGGTCCTTTGATTTGGCTCGGTGTTTAGCAATCACAGGCATATTTCAAGTTTGTTTGTAGAAACAGACAGTCAAGAAATTGTTTTATGTACACAAGGCAAAGGTTACTTACATCTTCAAATGGCTCTTTGTTTTATGATGAGATAGAAAGACCAAAAATGGCAACGTAAAAATATATATGTACGTGTTTGTGTTTGTATATGTGTGTGCGAAGTAAAGTGTGCACAGTTACATGACATGTCATGTATATTTAATAGCAATTATTTAGTTCATCATTACATTACAGCAAGTAATGTACAAAATTAAGAGATTCCCATTTTATACTGTTTTACATACAATAAAAAATGAAAATGTTTACTTACAGCAAGGTAAAACCCAAAATGGAAGCTTTTATAATGTGCTTTTATAATGTACCAAAGTCAAATTTGGAGAAAAAGTTAGATACTTACCTCGGTAGTAGCAATGGTCGGAAATGCAGATTTCTGATTCTGCGAAAATCCCGAATTCCACCAATGCGATTCTGTGGATTCCTGTTTTCTGAATTCTGATTCCAATTTACGATTTCCAAGTAGTCCTTTTTTGTTTTTTTGTTTGACTCTATATTGTCTGATTGGCCTAATGTTTCCGAGTTCTGTGATTGGGCTAAAATGACTGCGTTGCAGTAATGCGGTATTTCCGCAGAAATCCAAGTTCCGTTTTCCAATTTCTGAGGATTATTTCTTTGGTCATCTTTTGGCTTTCTCTAATTGGTCAAATACTTCCGAGTTGCTTCTGCATTCTCTGATTGGTCCAATGCTTCGGAGTTCTGTGATTGGGCTAAAATGACTGAGTTGCGGTAATGTGGTATTTCCGTAGAAATCCAATTTCCATTATCCTTTTTCCGAGTGCCGATGCAGAAATTTTATTTCTGCGGAATCCGAATGAGCGTCCCTACTCAATAGAGTGAAGCCTCTGGATAATCAAGAGGATTTCCAAAAAACAACTGGGGTAAATTTCTGCATTCCCTGATTGCCCTAATACCTCTAAAGTCTTCTGATTGGCCTAAAATTACTGTGGTAATCCAATTTCCGCAGAAAAATTCTGCCTTCTATAATTGGTCCAATGCTTCCTAGTCTCCTCATTGGCTGAAAATGTCCGAGTCTCGGAAATGCGGTATTCTGTGGGTTTCTGATCCCCTCCTACCAATTTTTGCTGCAGAAAGACGATTTCCGAGGAAACTCTGAACTCCGCGGAGTTGGGAAGCTCATACCTTGTCCAGATAACCCTGAATGATCGTAGGTACGCATCTTTTTATTTTTTATATATATTTTTTTGCAATAACTTATTCTCTACCTAATAGGAGGAGGAGTACAGATGTACAATTTTGAATATTGCACATATACCTTCAAATAAAACACAATTACTAATGACACAAAAACAAAAAGGGGAGTATTCATTCCCTTTAAAAAACAAGAATACAATAGATGAGAATGCACAAGATTAAAGCATTTTCCAAAGCTTAGCTGCAAGGATTGCTCTATTCACCTCTTCAGAATATACGTATAGAAGAAGGCTTAGGTCAAGCTTATTCTCCATGACTCTGTGCCTCTCACCTGCTGACATAATCTACACACAAATAATGCACTTACCTGTATGTGAATGGGAAAGGACATGGGCTACAGCGAAAACAAATCTTCTTTTGGTTTTATTATAAAAGAAATAGTTAATTCGGTTCCCTTGGAAACTAACAGCTATAATGAAAAGCTAAAGGTCTCTACATAATGCCCGATACAAGGTCTCTCTAATTCTAAAGCTGATTTTCATGGCTACAATAGGGGTGATATGTGTTTTCAATATCATCTTAAGCTTTCATGGTAAATCCTTGGAGCTAATCCAATAAATAGAGCAGTGGCATAAAAAGCATATATGTTTGCACATTATGAGAGAGGTTTTTACTGAATCAGAGCTCTATCTACAGCAAAGAATTAAATAATAAACACATAGAAACTGATGAAAAAAAACCAAAAACAAAACGCTGTTATATGCTTTCTCATAGCAAGGTCATCCATGCAATGTACTCGTATTAGCAGAAATCACCATGATGAATAAATTCACAGTTTTTTAAAGTAGAAATAAAGTTTCCAAGTCAAATTACTCGCCACAGTCGGTCTATAAAAAAAAATCGACTGAAATTTTTTTTTACATTAGAAATCCTCTCCCCAGAACTCGCTGACATTCTTAGCAGTAATACATGAAATCTATTATGAAATTTGTCAGGGGAAGGAATTAGATAGGGTGCAGTATAAATAAACGCTACTCAGAGTTATCAGAGGGGATCAATAGTTGTATACGATATTCGTGGTTATTACTCCGGACCTCAGGAAAAAAAATCTATTAAAGTGGACCTGAACTTTTGCACAGGACAGAAGGAAAACATAGAGAAATGCGCCCTGTATGTATTTAGAGAGTTTAGCCTGTCTATGCCGCTCAGTTTGGCGCGGTGAGAGCCGAATGACGGCTCTCACCGCTGCTGCTAAACTCCGAGGCGGTGTTAAATACTATTCCCCCTCCGAGTTGTAGCAACTCGGAGTGAGATGTAATTCGGGGTCTAGCAGCCGCAAGAGCCCTGAATTACCGCTACGCGCACCGCGCAGGATAGCATTGCTGCTATGGGGCGCCTAGTTTCGGCGCTCGTCTCTCAGAGCCGTGCGCCGAAATCAGCGCATCCAGGCCAGTAAGCTCGGGAATCACATGCCATTCACATTTTTTCACTGTTTTTCACTGTGATTTAGAATTGGACAGCTCTCAGCTTTTTCCTGCACAATGCATGCATTCCCAATTTCATTCCTAATACACTTCACTGCAATTCAAAACATGAACGACCAGTCAACCACAGAAACACGCCTGCAGAAAACGAGATTGCAAATGTTAGTGCAGAATGAATGCACGGTACTGTAAACCACATAGAACCCTCACAAAATCACATTGCTAAGTGTGCTTCCCTGCCTTCGGGTTCTTTTCCACTGCCGGCATTTTTACGATCCGATTCCGATAAATTTCAGATCGCAAAATGCTAGGTACAGTGAAACTGCTGGAAACCCCACAGTAAATATTTACATTAGTGCGGTATGTTTGTGATGTGATTTTCACCCAAACACAATTGCCATTTTGCTGCATTTTTCATGCGGTTGAGCTCCTATACTTTGTATAGGAATGCAGGAAGATTGCATAGCAATTGCAGCGCCGTCCCATGATTTGGCAAATTAAAAATATTTTCAGCTCGTTTTTAGGGTGTAAACACAAATGCACCACAACAGAGAGGGTGGTGGGAGGGGCATAAGCTATTCTGATATATATTATGTAAGGGACATGATAGCTGCAATTGTTATGTTATGAGAAACCTGATAGTGTGATAGTTGCATGTGTACTGTGAGGAAAAGAATGGTGCACTTATTATGTATGGAACATGATGTATGCAATGCACTTGTTATGTGCTGGACATGATATCTGCACTTTTATGTGTAGGACATGACATCTGCACTGTTATGTGGGGAACGTGATCTCTGCACTGTTGTGAGGAAGACATAACATCTGCATGTGCTATGTGATGGACAAGACATCTTCCTTTGCTTTGTGCGGGACATGCTGGCTTTACTTTTCAAGGAGGGGATTGACATAATATTTGCAGTTGCCATGTAGATGCCATATAGAGGACATGATACCTGCAGTTGCTATGCAGTTGCTACACTTAGTATGTGACGGACATTATATTGGATTTTGTTATCCAGGGGATATGATGGCTGCACTTGCTATGTAAGGGACATGGTACTTGTTCTTGTTCTGTGGAGCATGCAGGGCCAGATTTCTGGAAAGTCCACAAATTACCTTAGACGCTGAAAAAGCAGAAAGGCAGAAGGCCGTCAGGATTTGAGGAGAGATAGGAGGCTACATGTCAAAGTAAATCATCTCTCCTGCTCCAAAGCCGCCGTGCTTTAATGTACACAGCCTGAAACCCAGAGCTCCATGAATCTTCCTTACTTCCTAGTGTACGATGAGACAGCTCTCCTGTTTAAAAGTTGCCCTGCTTTGCTGCACACACAACCTGAATTCCAGAGCTCCTGAATTCCATATAAGCTTCAGTTTAGTGCCAGGGTTGTAGAGAAGAATTTCTGATCCGGTAAGGTTTACATTCACTGGAATATCAGCTCCACTTTACCACTTAAGCTAAGCTGAAGAGTATAGCTGGTCAGACTCTGATAATAACTTGAGCCATTCCTTCTTCTCTTCCAGGGGCATAGCAATAGCCCCTGCAAGGGATGCAGACACAAGGGGGCATGAGCCTGGTAGGGGGCCCGTCGGGGGCAATTTTTAGCAGCAGGGGGGGGTGCAGCACAGAAGAGAGGGCAGTGGGCACACAGTGGCGGGGAGGTGGGCCCAACTTCCCCCCTCACCTCAGGCCCCCCCTTCAGCGCTCCCGCCTCCCCCCACCAGAAATGATGGCAGCAGGCGAGGACAGTGGGTGGGGAACTGACCTCTTTCTTTTCCGCATTCCAGGCGGTGATGGTGCTCTCCATGCCTCCATCTTCTATGTCTCTGATGCCGCTGATTTCACTTCCTGCCATGAAGACTTACAAGACAGCAGCACACAGAGCTCAATTTCCGCCTTGAATCAGGAAAAGGTGAGTTCCCACCTGCTGCACTGCTTTCTGGAGGAGGGAGTCAGGAGCGTGAAGGATGGCTTAAAGTGAGGGAGGGGGACCCGACTCCCCCTCCCCGCCGCTGCTCCCACCTCCCAGCTACCTATACTGGGGACACCTATAGCTAGCTAAGCTATAGTAGGGGGACCTATAGACCTGGCTACCTTTACTGGAGGCACCTATAGCTAGCTAACCTATAGTGGGGGCACCTATAGACCTGAATACCTATAGTGGGGGCACCTATAGCTAGCTAACCTATAGTGAGGGCACCTATAGTGGGGGTGCCTATAGCTAGCTAATCTATAGTGGGACACCTATACACCTGGTGACCTATATGAGGGGGCACCTATAGCTAGCTAACCTCTAGTGGGGGCACCTATAGACCTGGCTACCTATACTGGGGGAACATATAGCTAGCTAACCTGTAGTAGGAGCACCTATAGACGTGGCTAGCTACCTATACTGGGGACATCTATAGCTGGCTACCTATACTGACGGCACCTATAACTGGCTATCTGTTCTGGGGGCACTTATAACTGGCAACTTATACTGGGGCACCTATACTGGGAGCACTTATACTTGGCTATACTAAGGGCACCTATTATTGGCTACCTGTACTGTATTTTTTATCCTGCCTGGCTTGCCTCTCCAATTTCAGGTTTGTTTGTTTTTTTTAGTTATGTCCCTGTTCTCTTCCCCGCAAATCTTAAACAGAAAGAGATAAGGTTTTTCCCCCTAAAGAAATTTATGGTAGCCCCTTGTGAGCTAAATCGTAACCCCTTGCTGGCTCATTTTAAAGGTAGCAGTACTGCAGTATTGTACCGTGTTAGCTATCAGTTGAAAAGATCAGTAAAAGAATCAGTAAAAGCATCAAGTCTGAAGAATGAATCTATTATTATTTTTAATGACAAATATTAATTGCACCTGTTTCTTTTCAGTGCACAATAGTGTACTGTGCAGAGTTCTTCTGCAAGTAGTCTCTCTCTCTCTCTGTATGTGCTGGCAGTATGGCACATTCACTAAACCATAATAAGCAGCATAATGTGCATAAAGTACAATGCATGCAATGCATTATGCTCTACTATGAAAATGCAAAACAGAAAAGTAAACTGGCACTAGTATGCAGCAGTAAAAACTCGGTATACAGAGTCGCCAGTGTAGAGTAAAACGTTTTAAAAACCGATTAAAAGCAGAGGGGGATGTTAGGGTGGATTTACCTCCCTCTTACAAAAAAAGAAAACTCACTTGAGTCTCGATAACACAAAATTGACAAATAATTTATTCAACTCCACAAATGCAACGCGTTTCGCGGGCGTGACCCCGCTTCCTCAGGCAAAAATGGGAGCACAACTCAGTGGGTCAAGCAATAGGTTTGAGGACAGAGGCGCACAAACCTATTGCTTGACCCACTGAGTTGTGCTCCCATTTTTGCCTGAGGAAGCGGGGTCACGCCCGCGAAACACGTTGCATTTGTGGAGTTGAATAAATTATTTGTCAATTCTGTTTTATCGAGACTCAAGAGAGTTTTCTTTTGTTGCAAGAGGGAGGTAAGTCCACCCTAACATCCCCCTCTGCTTTTAAGCATTTTTTAAAACGTTTTACTCTACTCTGGTGCCTCTGTATACGGAGTTTTTGCTGATCTTCTAGTCCACCCTGGGTGGAGGGGTGCATCCCCATCTATTATCTACAGAGAGCGATTTCTTAACCTGAGTGGGGTCAGGTCCTAATGCTCCCCACCTGCATTTAAAGTGGTTGCCTATGGGTAACCCGTGGTTGTGAGTATATATACATAAAATTGTATTGAACTCCTCATTTTACCTGATAATACTGCACCATATTGGGCTCTCAATTCTCTTCTTGTTTTTAAGCATAGTATGCAGCAGGGATGGACAAGCCACACCTGGGCTCATCTGTAGCGTGCTTTTGTCCAATGTAATCTAATTACAGTGAAGAAGGAGAAAGCCAGGCACCTCTACATAAAAACCCTTTATTGTGGCTGGGTTACAGTGGTGATCAGCAATGGGGGAAGGAAGCATGAAAGCTGTTTTGCAAGGATTAACCTTGCTTCATCAGAGGCAAAAATATGTATTATTCCTCTTCCCCCAATGACACAAGCATGTGGACTAGCCTGAAGTGAGACCCGATATTTAACCGCTTAAGTCTATCTGGACGGATATATCCATCCAGATAGACTGTGCTGCTGCAGCGGCACATTGCGCGCAATTGTGCGCACTCCCGTGCACGCTCCAGCCACCTGCCATTAGCCCTGAGAACAGTGAATGGAAATATATTTCCCATTCATTGATCTATGTCACCGACAGAAAAATCGACGGCTTCTTATCAGAGGCCGCAGTCTTTCTGCAGAAAAAAAAGTTTCCCGTCCTCCTAATGCTTCCTGAAAGCGAGATCATTCGCTTCCAGGACTTTTTGACTGTGGCCAACTTGTGGCCAAATAGTAAAACTACACCCACATACATTTTATATAAAATAAATACATTATATTACATTTAAAATTAACTGTTTACCTCCCACACCAAAATTACCCAAATAAAATTTTGAATAAAAAAAAAAAATCACAAAAAAATTACAAAAAACAACAACATAAATAGCTACCTAAGGATCTGAACTTTTTGAATATGCATGTCAAGAGAGTATACTACTATAATATTTTTAAATTATAAGCTTGTAAATAGTGATGGATATAAATTGAAAAAATGCAATTTCATTTCCATATAAAATATCGGCGCTAAAAATTGGGATAGGGACATAATTTAAATGGTGTAGTAACCGGGACAAATAGGAAAATAACATACATGGTTTTTAACCTATTTTGGTTCCTGGACGTAGAAACTACGTCCAGGAACCATGCGCGCTACAGCGTGCACGCGCACTCCCGGCCACGGATTCGGTAGCCAGGGAATCAATGTATTCCTCTCCCCCGCTGAAAAAGCGACAGCTTCTCTCGGAAGCTGCGCCTTTTCTGGCCGTTCCCTCCCCGATGCGCCACTCTAAGCGTGTGTTACGCTTAGAGTGACGTCATGTAAACAAACTCATGGCCGCCATCTTGTGGCCAAAAAGTAATACTACAACTGAAAATAAAAATAAATTAAAATGAACACACATTTACATTATAAATCTATTGTTTACCCCCCACCCTCCCAAAACTACCCAAATAAAATGTTTACTATAAAAAAAACAACATTACAATAAAAAAAAAACATGTAAATATTTACCTAAGGGTCTAAACATTTTAAATATCAATGTAAAGATGAAATATTTCTATATTTTTTTTATTGTAAACTTGTTAATAGTGATAGATGCAAAATGGAAAAAATGCACCTTTATTTCCAAATAAAATATTGTCGCCATACATTGTGATAGGGACATAATTTTAACGGTGTAATAACCGGGACATATGGGCAAATACAATACATGAGTTTTAATTATGGAGGCATGTATTATTTTAAAACTATAATGGCTGAAAACTGAGAAATAATGAATTTTTCCATTTTTTTCTTATTCTTCCTGTTAAAATGCGTTTACAGTAAAGTGGCTCTTAGCAAAATGTACCCCCCAAAGAAAGCCTAATTGGTGGCGGAAAAAACAAGATATAGATCAGTTCATTGTGATAAGTAGTGATAAAGTTATAGGCTAATGAATGGGAGGTGAACATTTCTCACGTGAAAACCACGGAACCTGAATGGGTTAATCACTTGAGCATGTATTCATTTCAAACTATAATGGTCAAAAATTAGAAATAATGCTTTTTTTTCCATTTCTTTCTCAATCGTCCTGTTAAAATGAATTTAGGATAAAATAATTCTTAGCAAAATTTACCACCCAAAGAAAGCCTAAATGATGGCGGAAAAAACAATATATAGATAATTTCAGTTCGATAAGTAGTGATACAGTTATCGGCGAAAGAATGGCAGGTGAAAGTTGCTCAGATGCATAAGGTGAGGTGAACAATACTGTAGGCTGAAGTGGTTAAACAGTGAGTTTTACAAAATGTTAAGCAATAAAATAACTCTACTGCTTTTACATAAATACAGTGACAGCATAGCCTACTGGGCAGGAGAAGGAGGATTTGGAGTGGTGGGTTTTCATAAGCTGTTTTGTTGCAAAACTACCAGCTATCATTTATTGCTACTGTGAACAAAAGGTAACTGTTCACTACTGCTAAATAGTAATACAGTTAGAGGTGGGAGGAGTAAACACAGTGTAAAGGTGGCCATACATCAGGGAACTTGGCGGCTGATCGAACATCCAATTTGATTGGATGAAAATCGGTGCCGCCAAGTGCATGCCCGACTGACAAAACAACCAATTTCGGGACGAAAATTGGTTGCGTAGTTGATCGCGTATGCTGTAAGATGTCGGGCCAAAGTTGGTTGGTTGGATGTGCGGCGGTACAACAGCCGATTTTGAAACGTGTATGCGTGTATGCAGCTGTTAGAACTTGGAGAGATGGACGGACATGGTTAAAGGCTGCCACAGGACAGGTAATGTATAAATGCACACAGGGGCACATTTATACATTGGGGGGCTGCAGCGGGATGGAGGCGGCGGGCTCAGCTGATTCCTTGAAGATTTCATGCTGAAATCGGATGGGAATCGGCTTGCAGTAGCAGCACCTTTGACAAGGAGACAAATGTATCTCTAATCAGATTCGATTAGAGATAAATTTGTCTCCTTGTCTAATCTGCCCCTAATCTTCAGGTGCATGTTGACTTCTTCTCATCTGGTCAAAGTAACACAGCTACTTTAACAGTTTTGAAATTGCATGGAAATGAAGATTTTATTAACCTCCTTGGCGGTAATCCCAAACTGAGTTTGGGGTAAGCCGCCGCGGAGGATTTTTCAGGCCCTGGTGGGATGATTTGCATAATTTTGTTTTGTTGCCTGGCCAATCACCGCCAGGCTGCGCTAAGGGGTGGATTGAGACTCCCCCAGACATCATGACGTGGATGACGTCAATGACGTCATCCCAATCGTCGCCATGGCGATGGGGGAAGCCAAACAGGAAATCCCGTTCTGAACAGCATTTCATGTTTGCTCTGATTGCCAGAGGCGATCGGTAGGGGTGGAGGGATGCCACTGCACAGCGGCTGTCATGTAGCTAGCGCTAGGCTAGCTACATGATTTTAAATTTTTTTTTAAAAAGTGCTGCGCTGCCTCCCTGGCGATTTTATTGTAACGCCAGGGGAGTTAACTCAGAAAATTGTCAGGAGGAAGGTGTTACAAATTCTGCCAACCTGATTTGAAGATAGCATAGAGGTGCTACACTGTAGACCGGGTTCATCCCATTGCTCTGATATGATCACTTTTGCATTATTTTAATAAGATCACAGCGTAAAAGAGATAATTATGTATAGGAGGCATGCACCTTTACAAGATGCACAGCAAATGTTTAACTATTTGACCTGGCTGGAAAAAGTAACAGATTTAATTGTAGAAAACTTGCCCTACAAAATACTAGAGGTCAAGAGTCTACCATGGATGAAGATAATAGTCAAATGACACAGAAGGGATAGAGGGGTTGATTCACAGAGCTGCGCTGCTGAATGACTACAGCGCTTGCTAATAATTCTCCGCGCATGCTATGCAGTCATAGCATGCACTGCTAAATTACGCTCTTCATTGTTACTTTAATGAGCTACTCGTTAAACTTAATGAACGCTCCAATGAACCCACCCAGAGCCCGGCAGGTCCAGTAGCTTCAAAGAACAGTATTCCTGCACTTTGATTGGTCCAGTAGGCTGCCTGTCACCTGACAGCCTAGTCAATTAACAGAAAGACTACTGGGCCAATCAAAGTGCAGGAATACTGTTCTTTGAAGCTACTGGACCCGCCGGGCTCCGGGCAGGTTCAGTGAAGCGCTCGTTAAGTTTAAAGAGCCGCTCATTAAAGTAAATAATGAAGAGCGCAATTTTGCAGCGCACGCTATAACTGCGTGCACGGAGAATTATTAGCAATCGCTGTAGTCATTACAGGGGCGCTATGGCGAATAATTTTAACATTTCAAATATGTGCAATCATAAACAGATAAGAAGTATGTTTTTTCCAGAGAAAAATTAGCCATAAATTATTTTTCTCCTACAATGCTGTCACTCACAGTAGGCAGTAAAGCGACAGGTTTTGGACTAGTCCATCTCTTCATAGGGGATTCTCAGCAAGGCTTTTATTCTTTATAAAGATATTACCTAAAAATAATTTAAACAATGATGCTGACCAGCTTCCCTGCTTGCTGCATAGTTTTTTGACAGTTGGACAGAGCAACTGCCATTCATTAAGTGCTTTTGCAAATAAATATATCCCTGAGAATCCCCTATAAAGAGATGGACAAGTCCAAAACCTGTTGCTTCTGTCAGATTTCTACTACCTACTGTAAGTGACAGCAACGTAGGAGAAAAGAAATTTAGGGCTCATTTTACTCTGGAAAAAAATGTACTTCTTATTTGTATATGTTTGCACATATTTAAAATCTTACAATTTTTCACCATAGTGCCCCTTTAAACAGTGCTACTTAAGCAGTGCAGCTTTGTGAATCAACCCCATTATATTAGCTGCAAGATAAAATGTGTTAAACACAGTTTCTGATTAAGTTATCAAAACATAATTTTAATCCTGTACAGAGTGTTAAAACTTACCTTTACTCAATACATATTAAAAGAGTACAAAAAATAATAAATAGTAGGCCTTCGATGATAAAGATACTTATTAAAGCACCTTTAGACCTGGGAGAGGCAATTGTACTTTGAAGGCTAAACAAGTGGCTGTTATTATTATTATTATTATTTATTGTATTTATAAAGTGCCAACATATTACGCAGCGCTGAACATTAATTTAGGTTACAGAAAATATTTAGGGGTGACAAACAGCAAAATGACAATACATGAATACAAGAAAACCAGATCACACAGCACAGTATGAGTACAAGGTAATGCTTAGTCAGTCACTGGAGGGGAGCATGGAGATTAGGCAAGTTAGGTTCACTCAAATGCATAGCGTGGGTGCACAGTAATGGAGGTGCATGATCAGGACACAAAAGAAGGAGGACCCTGCCCAAAGGCTTACAATCCAGAGGGAGAGGTAGGGACACGAGAGGTAGGGGACTAGAGTTCAGCTGTGGGTTTAGAGCAATTGTGAGGGGTGGTAAGCCAGAGTGAAAAGGTGAGTTTTGAGGTCCTTCTTGAAGGTGTTGAAGGAGGGGGCTGCCCTAATGGGTGGAAGTAGGGAGTTCCATAGTGTTGGAGCGGCTCTTGAGAAGTCTTGTAGGCGTGCATGGGACTGGGTGATGCGGGGCATGGTCAGTGTTAATTTGTACCCACCTAGAGTCTGCCCTCTGAGCCAGAATAAACTATTTGCTATTACTAACAAATCTCCCCACTACAACCCAACATGTTTCACCCCTTAAAAAATGGTGGCTTCATCAGGGGAATTCAAAGTGCATAGGTGTATACAGTGCTATACAATATAAATATAGTGCAAATGTAACAAAAACTGCATCATAGCCTCATGGCTATTTTTTGTTATTTTTCTGACATTTGCACTATATTTATATTGTACAGCACTGTATGTACCTGCCACCTATACACTTTGATTTCTCCTGATCACACTTTTTAGGGGGTGTGTGAGGAATAGCAGGGCCGCCGCTGCACAGGGCAGCATGGCGGCGGCTTCGCATACGGCACAGAGCAGGGCAGTCGCTGCCGTGCCTGACGATATGGCGGCGGGTCCCGCAATCCAGCCGGCGGACTTCCGTGCGCGAGCGCGCGCTGACCGGGGACCTGGCCTCACTGATGTGCAGAGGCAGAGGGTCATGCGCACGCGCGCGAGGCGGCAGGACATTTACCCTCTCCGTAGACGGGTCAGCTGATCCGGTGATCAGCTGACCTCAGCCAACCAATCACAGGCTGACCTTGGTTCCAGCCCCCTGGGCGGGCTGGTGGAACAGGGCTTCTGCATTTAAGCCCATAGATGTCATTTGCTCACTGTCTGCTGTCGTGAATACATTCTGTGTTAGCGCTCAGACCTTAGTGCAGTTCCCTGATGTTGATACTAAGGATTTCACACCTTAGCTTAGGAATATTGTTGTATATTGATCTGTGTTTTGACTCTTGCTATCCCTTTAGAGATGGGCCGAACGGTTCGCCGGCGAACGGTTCCAGGCGAACTTTTGCTGGCCTAAAATTTACTATTCATGCTCAATACAAGAGAAAAAGTAGACAAGACAAATAACACAAAAGAGAAGGCCATGTCTGGCTAAATATCTGTAAGCAGTGGCTGCATGGTGTAATGGATAAGGGTGCTGCCTCTGATAAAGGAGACCAGAGTTCAAATCTCAGCTCTGTCTGTTCAGTAAGCCAGCACCTATTCAGTAGGAGACCTTAGGCAAGTCTTCCTAACACTGCTACTGCCTATAGAGCATGCCCTAGTGGCTGCAGCTCTGGTCCTTTGAGTCCGCCAGGAGAAAAGTGTGATATAAATGTTATTTGTCTTGTCTACTTTTTCTCTTGTATTGAGCATAAATAGTAAATTTTAGGCCAGCAATTTCAGGCCAGCTTCAGTTGGTATAGTGGTTAGTGTGCTTGTCCACCATACAGTGAGACCCAGGTTCAAATCCCAGCCAATGTGAGTTGGCTTTTATGCTACAACTCCTTAAAGGGAACCTAAACGGAGAAGGATATGGATTTTTACTTTTACAATAATACCAGTTGCCTGAATCGCCTGCTGATCCTGTGTCTCTAATACTTTTAGCCACAGCCCCTGAACAAGCATGCAGATCAGGTGCTCTGACTGAAGTCAGACTGGATTAGCTGCATGCTTGTTTCAGGGTGTGATTCAGCCACTATTGCAGTCACAAAGATCAGCTGGACTGCCAGGCAACTGGTATTGTTTACAGGAAACATCCATATCACTCTCAGTTAAGGTTCCCTTTAAAGGAGAACTGTAGTGAAAGGTATATGGAGGCTACCATATTGATTACCTTTTAAGCAATACCAGTTACCTGGCTATCCTGCAGATCCTCTGCCTCCAATACTTTTAGCCCTAGACCCTGAACAAGCATGCAGCAGATCTGGTGTTTGACATTTTTGTAAGATCTGACAAGATTAGCTGCATGCTTGTTTCTGGTGTGATTCACACTACTGCAGCCAAATAGATCAGCAGGGCTGCCAGGCAACTGGTATAGCTTAAAAGGAAATCAATATGGCAGCCTCCATATACCTCTCACTACAGTTCTCCTTTAAGCAACCTAATGGTTCTATTGCATTGAGCATAAATGTTAAATTTTAGGCTAGCTTCACTTACTTCTGTAGTGGTACAGTGCTTAGGGTGACGTGCCCACCACACAGTGAGATCTGGGTTCGATTCCCAGCTATGGTATGATGTATACTGGTTTTTAAAATAGTATAATTCCCTGGCAGAAGAGACCCTCCTCCCTCCGGTAGGAGGGAGAAGGGAGGAGGGAAATTAAAATCTCCCTAGCTGAGTGTGTATAGCAGCTGTCCCATAACTAATTAGTGTAGGTAGGCAAATGGTATAAAGGACCTTGCTTGGAGGAGGGAGGGTGGGCGGGTCCTCCAGCAGTGATGTGTACTTCACTCAATTAGGTGTGGCTCCAGGTATTAGAGCTTTTGAAACATGTTTTCTATCATTTTTCCAGTTGATAGAATTTTTTTAAACTTTCAAAGTTCGCCTCCCCATTGAAGTCTATTGCGGTTCGCGAACTTTTTCGCGAACCGAACCTTTCGCGGAAGTTCGCGAACAGGGTTCGCGAACCTAAAATCGGAGGTTCGGCCCATCTCTATGTCCCTTGCTATATACTTGATGGCATTCACAATATGCTGAAAGAGCGATATTTAAAGGAATACATCCATTGAATCCCATACACTGAGCATAGGAAGAGTGTTATTAACATAAATAAATGCAAATTCTACTAAACTGTTCTCCAGGTTTCCTTTATTCTTTCCAAAGCACTTCCTAAATGGCAGAGGCACAGTTCAACAGCTAGAATAGTGTGTGGGCATGCAGGCAGGCAAGCTAGGGTGTTTGTACAGTTTTTTTGCTGGCAAAATCCCATGTGGGGAGATGGATTGGCTCAGAACTTGTTGGTAAGAATTTTGTTTTCACATTAAAATACGTAAGTGACAGCTACATAGGAAACTAGTAATTTATAGTGCAGTTCCTCAGGGACCAATAGCATCTTAGATGTACAGTATGTATATGTTTGCATATACACATATTTAAACTTTTCATTTTTTACTTTCATGGTGCTCCATTATCCACTTTAAAGAGACACTGAAGCGGAAAAAAATATGATACGATTTGTATGTGTAGCACAGCTAAGAAAGAAAATATTAGGAGCAGAGACATATGTCTAATATTGTTTCCAGTACAGGAAGAGTTAAGAAACTCCAGTTGTTATCTATGCAAAAGAGCCATTGAGCTCCGCAACTTTCAAAATCCCAGAGAGCTCTGTCTTCTGAAGCTTATTATCTCAACAGTCAGTCACTGTATTTTCTCTATCTCTACTCTATCTCTTGCTAATCTTGTACCTTTGCCTATCTGATCCTTGTTGCCGACCTCTGCCTGTTTTCCGATTACTCTTCTGCCTTCCGCTCCTGTACTGCCGCCGTCATCTCTGTTGCCGAACCCTTGCCTGTCTGACCTTTCTCCCTTCAGTGGAACGTCTCCCACTGGAGGGTTATCTCTGAGGCTTGCCTCTCCGAGACGCCTGCCCCAAGCAGATGATTACTGCTGGGGGTCGAGATTCCTCACTCTGCCTGGTTAGAGGATCTCACTCACGGGGTTCCCATTCAGAGGTAACCACACCTCTGAGGAATTACCGTGTGGTGGACATTTCCACACTTTCTGATATATTACTGTTTTTATTGTGTTCTTTTACTGGTGTCCAGAGGTTAGCAATATATCGGATTATCGGTGATACTGCAAATCATCAATAATCGGATATACATCTGCATTCTTGGTGATACTGCAGATCGCCAATAATCAGATTCTCTCTGCGTGCTGACACTGATCATGACAGGGTGAAACTTGTTGAATTAAGGTGGGATGATGTGTTAGTAATAGCAAATAGTTCATTCTGGCTCAGAGGGCAGATTCTAGGTGGATACAAATTGACACAGCCACCTGTTTAGCCTGCAAACTATAATTGCCTCTCCCAGATCAGTCTAATGTTGCTTTAACCCTGTTAATGGCATCCTGACTTATTAAAACATCCTGTTTGAGCCTGTTACGGCAACAGGATGTTTTAATAAGTCGCTCATTCCTGCCGCCATTTCTATTGGGATTCTGTGTTTAGTGATTGGGGAAGAGCCCCGAGCGGTCCACTACCCAATCGCAATGTCAGCGGCCACGTCCATTCATAGAACAGGAAGCCGTCACAGTGTAGTTAAATGTAAAAAAAAAAAGTGAACACTTCCTATCAAATGGGAAAGTGTTCACTAGCGCCATCTTGTTGCCATAAAGTATAATTACACATACAGGCACATACATACATACACAATATTAATAAAAAAAAACACTTGTAAAAAAAATCAAAAATACATAAATAGTTGCCTTAGGGACTCAGCTTTTTTAATCTATATTTTATGAGGGAAAATTACTTTTACTTTACTACATGGGGCTTGTAATTATGGACCGGACAAAAAAAAACAAAACAGAAAAATAACACCTATATTTCCAAATAATATATTGTCGCCATACATTGTGATAGGGACATAATTTAAACAGTTTAATAATTGGGACAACTGGGAAAATAAAATGTGTCGGTTTTATCCATAGGAGAACATTTCATTTTAAAACTATAATGGCCGAAAACTGAGAAATAATTAATTTTTTTCATTATTTTCCTATTTTTCCCATTGAAACGCATTTAGAATAAAACATTTCTTAGCAAAATGTACTATCCACAGAAAGCCTAATTGGTGGCAATAAAACGAGGTATAGATCATTTTGTTGTGATAAGTAGTAATACAGTTATTAGGGAATAAAAGGGAGGAGCACTGACAGGTGAAAATTGCTCTGGTCCATTAGGGTAAAAACCCTTGGGGGTGAACTAGCTAATAAGTATCTTCATAATTGAATGCCTGCTATTTATTATTTTTTGTACTCTTTTAATATGGATTAATTAAAAGCTGTAACATTCTATATAGGTATAAAATTGTGTTTTGAAGATAAAATGTGTACCTGTATTAATAAGTTTCTTTAAAATGTAATTGATCAGAACTGGAAAAAGGTGTGTTTTACATTTTTCTCTTATTATAAATTCCATCATGCTTAGAAAATAAAATAATTCTGCTAAGAAAATGCGATCAAAATGAGGCTTACCCTGAAAAACAAATATTACACAGCATATCACTTACACTGCGATACCAAAGTTATTGCCAAATTAAAAGGCACACAGCAGAAACATGAAAGTTTTCCTGGCCCATAAGGATACAGAGGCACAAGACCATATACAAATAAGTGGTTAAGCTAAATCAGAACAATTTAGGTAGCATACCCTGAAGAAAAAACAACTGAGTGAGCAGTTGTAGAAATCTAATGAATATCTTACATATTTCCATATATTGATGTCCTCTTTTTGTTAGTTTGCAATTTGGAGCTTTAAGCAATCTGCATAATGCATAAATATCTGAATAGCCATTAAGCTAAAGCCCCACTTTAATAAGCTGTAAGCAGTGTAATAAATAGCACACAAAACGAACAGACGTTGCAGAATTATATATACTTGATGGCATTCACAATATGCTGAAAGAGCGATATTTAAAGGAATACATCCATTGAATCCCATACACTGAGCATAGGAAGAGTGTTATTAACATAAATAAATGCAAATTCTACTAAACTGTTCTCCAGGTTTCCTTTATTCTTTTCAAAGCACTTCCTAAATGGCAGAGGCACAGTTCAACAGCTAGAATAGTGTGTGGGCATGCAGGCAGGCAAGCTAGGGTGTTTGTACAGTTTTTTTGCTGGCAAAATCCCATGTGGGGAGATGGATTGGCTCAGAACTTGTTGGTAAGAATTTTGTTTTCACATTAAAATACGTAAGTGACAGCTACATAGGAAACTAGTAATTTATAGTGCAGTTCCTCAGGGACCAATAGCCTCTAAGATGTACAGTATGTATATGTTTGCATATACACATATTTAAACTTTTCATTTTTTACTTTCATGGTGCTCCATTATCCACTTTAAAGAGACACTGAAGCGGAAAAAAATATGATACGATTTGTATGTGTAGCACAGCTAAGAAAGAAAATATTAGGAGCAGAGACATATGTCTAATATTGTTTCCAGTACAGGAAGAGTTAAGAAACTCCAGTTGTTATCTATGCAAAAGAGCCATTGAGCTCCGCAACTTTCAAAATCCCAGAGAGCTCTGTCTTCTGAAGCTTATTATCTCAACAGTCAGTCACTGTATTTTCTTTTTCTTTCCAGAGGACAGGTCAAAAGTTCACTAGCCTGCTCTGTAAATTCATTAAGAATGCCAAGTAGTGTGTAAACTGCAAATATTAACAACAATAACAATAATATTTCTATAGCGCTTTTCTTCCTGGGGACATTATGCAGTCTCATAGGCTAGGGAAAAGAGGTGAGTTTTTAGCCTTTTTTTAAAGCTGTCCAGAGAAGGAGCCTCTCGTACTGATTGTGGAAGTGAGTTCCATAGAGTAGGGGCTGCATAGGAAAAGGCCTGGGCACCAAATGTTAAGTGTATCCTGGGAATAACCAGCTTCATCTTGTTGGCAGAGCGGAGGGTGCGTGGAGGGGCATAAAGTTCCAATAGATCCGCTATGTATTTGGGTCCCATGTGGTTTAGAGCCTTGAATGTCAGCAGGCAGATCTTAAAATTGATTCTCCATTTTACTGGCAACCAGTGAAGAGTTTGCAGCACTGGGGTGATGTGTGAGCTGCGGGGGGCATTGGCTAGGAGTCTGGCTGCAGCATTCTGTACTAATTGTAAGGGGCGCAGAACCTTATCTGTAGATCCGATGAACAGGGCGTTGCAGTAGTCTAGGCGGGAGGATACAAATGCATGAACCAGGGCAGGTAGGCCTTCAGCTGGGATAAGATGTTTGATTTTCGCTATATTTCTTAGATGGAAGAAGGAAGACTTGACGACAGCTGATACCTGCTGTCTGAGTTTTAGATTTCCAAGAGAATGATGCAATGTTATAAAAAACACTATAACTGAAAATAAAAATATGAGAATATTTTCTTTGCTACTAATGTTTTAGTAATTATCCGTACTACACAACCAATTAATTATATCATAATTTTTTTGTTTTTGCTTCAGTGTCTCTTTAAGTCCAGTGGTTGTTTTCATCTTCTGGTCAGGAGTAGCTTTATCACCACTTCTGTTCTTTGAACAGGCCAGAAGAACAGGCCTCCCTTTTCTTATTAATTTACATGTCCTTTAATACATTTATTGACATGAGTTCCAGAATGACCAGGCAAAAGACGAAAAATAAATCCCACCAAGATGCTGAGAAGTGATTTGTGACTTGTGTACGTGTGTACACTGTGTGTGACCGGCAGTGTACTCTATAGTGTGTGTGTTTGTGTGTGTGTTTGTGTGTGTGTGTACTTTATACCGTGTGTTGCTGGCATGTGTGTGTACCGTGTGTGGCAGGCAGTGTGCTCTATAGTGTGTGTGTGTGTGTGTACTTTATGGTGCACATGTGTGTGTGTGTGTACTTTATACTGTGTGTGGCAGGCAGTTTTCTTTATTGTGTGTGTGTATACTTTATACTGTATTTGGCAGGCAGTGTGTTCTACAGTGCATGTGTGTGCGTGTGTTTTGGGTAGAGAGCGTGTGTACTTTACAGTATATGTGGCGTATTCGGATTTGGGGTGTGGGGACAGAGTGTAGTCTGGGGTGCCCAGTGCATTTGCCAGTATGTGGCCCAGAAATTTCTGATGGTGGCCCTGCCACTTTGATGTGAATAAGTGCTGTTGAAACCAGTTAAGAACTGTGTGCTGTATTCCTGACCTGTTGATGAAAAAGCTACAGGGCAATGCATTCAGTGTGAGTGTTAGTTTCTATTGCAATCTATACCAATAGCTTATGTTCTGTTTACACTTAAATTACAAGTAAAGAGATAGAATAAGATGAAAACATGTGGAGCACATTAGTAAACAGGGCAGGTTCACTGAAACCGGCTAATAATGCTGTGTTCCACGGTGCCCATTATAAGCCCTAATGTACCAAGGATTAAGAAATACATTATGTTTTATCAGTGGACGCACTGCACAAAGTACTTAATCCAGTGTTAAATCCTCATTGTAAATCTACTGTCCGCATACAAACAGTAATTCTTTGCTTAATTCTTTTTCCCCCTATATAACTAATTATGTCTGACAATTCCTAGCCACAAAGAAAATATGAAAGGAGAAGGAGGTTGCAATGCATGATTTTATTTATTTCATATTTTCTTGCAAATTAATTGTCTTGATATTTAATACAACCACCTCCCCCAAACACAGATTATATATTTATTAGAACACAGATTTTTTTTTTAAAAGCACTCTTTTAAAAGGCTACCTTAAAAATGCTTTGTGTCAACATCCATAATTTAAATAATCACTATTTGTTTTTATTGCTTCCACATCATGATTGGATTTCAAGTAATGCATTAGAATTAGACGGCAGATCAACAGTGGTGTAAGTGACGTTCCTAACATTATTGAATGAAGTGCTTCAACAGACTGGATTCACAGTTAGAGGAAGCCCCCTCTTTGGCACGTAAGGAGTTGTCCTGGCAACCATCTTGATGCAGTCGATAATAGGGCAGACGCTGTAGCACAGAGTACAGCCGGTACAGTTGTCGGTAACAGTGGGCAGATGGGTCACAGGATCAAACTCGATAGCCTGTAAGTAAAAATGAACACTATGGATGTCGCTATAATGAAGGTCAATAGTGGCCCTATTTACGTCTTTGCAAAGTCTGCCAGAGACCTATGTACAATACAGAATTGCTGCCATGACAACAGTTTAATGAAACAAAGAAATAAAAATTCCATGTACGGTACACCTAGACATGGGGTAAATGATAAAACAGAACAGTGTAAATCTGTACATAATGTAAAGATTTTTCTAAAGAAGGAGAACAATTTTGCTAAGATTGTGTAACCACTGAGGGTAATTTACCAAGGGTGGAGAACAGTGGAGATAATAATACTAGAAACATGATGGCTATAATTAGCAAAAAGTCCAGCAAATGTAAAAGTTAACTTGCAATAATTTGCTGTAAAAAAGCTCAAATGCAGTTAAAAAGAAGCACGTTAGGTTCTGGAATCTCTTTCCAGTAACATAATCGCTCCCTGTCCCTGCTCCTTCACATACTGACATGAATTGCTATCACTAGGTGAATGCGCAGTGCTAAATATTTAAAGTGGGATAAAACTTGGACATAACAGTAAATACAAATGCGTTTTCCTACTTTTTTTTTTACCCAGTTTGTCTGTTTACAAATTACAAATTCCCAAAGTACAATTTATCTGCATTTTCTTGGATAGCTGCTGTATTTATACATTAAAATCTATCTAGTGATTACTTCTTAGCTCTCTGTTTCAAAAACACACATAGCTCATTTTCAGCAAAGCTAGGAAGGTAGCAAACAAAGTGATGTAAACAAAAGATAATTTTATAACCTTTTCGGATGTGGCCAGAAGCTAAGGAGCTTTTCACTGTAGAACAAAGTGCTGTGCTTAACTGCTTGAATGCTATTCTGTTACATTTTTTTTTTTTGTAGTAGTAGATTTTATGCTGTAAATAATCTTTTCACAAGAAAACCTCGTACTGCGCCTGTGCAGGATGCTCCCGGCAACAAGGGTGCAGACGAGGACATGCCTGCCTAGGGCCACGCAGGCACAACGGCCATTGACTTGCAAGTCAGTTATAACAAAACGTAGCCGTATTGGGGGACCGGAGGGTCATTCCATGACGGCGATGGCGAGTGGCTACAGGGGGCTGACAGAAGAGCCAGGTAAGTGACTTTTTTTTTTTTTAAAGACAGTTCTGGTTTACTTTAAATGATCTTTTCACAGCTGTATTAAAAGTCAAAAGACTTGCTGCCTCATTCACTAGCTAACTTGTCATCTTACCTTTGGTCTCCTCCCTACTACCCTCTAGATTGTAAGCTCACAAACTCCCCTTAATGTTTCTTTTCCCTGCAGAATAAATTACTGGATTTTTTCATACCGTATAGTAACTATATATTCACTTTTGTTCTTGTGTTGCTGAAGGTTTAAATAGTACAGTGTAATTTTGTATTCTCTATTGTCTTTATTTAGCTTTTCCCAGCACCAAGGAAGATGGTGGCACTATAATAATCTATAATAAAACTTTCCAAGCCATTTGCTGTATGTGTGTGTGTGTGTGTGTGTGTGTGTGTGTGTGTGTGTGTGTGTGTGTGTGTGTGTGTGTGAGTGTGTGTGTGTGTGCACATCTTCCCCGGACATGCCCCTCCTCCCCCCACCCTGCTGTGATTGGCCACTACAATTGTGCCATGGTGCTGATTGGATGGTGCGCACATGTGGCGGGTTGTCACGCACAATATCCAGAGAGATGGTGCATGCACTCCTTTCATGCATAGCATAGCACATGCCAACAGCTAGTAAAAATAATAATCTTACTAAAGCCTGTCTCCAGCAATGCGAATACAACATCTTCCCACAACCTTGCAGAGCCATAATGAAAAAAAGGAACAAATATGGGATTTACTGTTTTAACTGAAAATTGGAGCTGAAATTTCATTTTTGCGGTTTTCTTCTGTATATTAGAATGTCATTTTTTCCTACCTGATAACCAGAGTCATTGCAGGTCATGTAGCATTTTCCACAGTTAATGCACATTTCCTCATCAATAAGAGCAACAACTTGTTCTGTTATGTTTAATTCACCATATGATCCAATATACTGCAAGGCTCTGCCAATTACATCCTACGAAAACAAGACAGAATACATATTAAATTGGTGTACTTTTATACAGAGCTTTTATTAAACTGCAAATCAGACTTAATGGGAAAATGTACTGATGTATTACATGTTGTATTTTAAAAATTAAACATCCACCACACATAGACACACATACACACGAGGGATGATCCAAACGTTGATAGTGTAGACTCATTCATGAAACATTTTAAAAACAATACATTATAACTTACTAAAATCCCCCCAGTCAGTTCAGACTCCTTCTCAAAGCAGGGTCATCCACCAGGCAATCTAGGCAGGTGCTTGGGACCCAGTGGACATCAAGGGGCCCACCTGGCACCTTCTTCGACCTCTCTAAACTTCAGCTTACCAAAAGGATCACAATGGGTTCCCAAATCTACTACCTTGTCTAGGGCCCATATTAATCCACCTCTGCTCCTTCTATGTTGGTCTGCAGACTTTTGAAGGACTTCTATCTATCTGTGTGTATATAGGACCAAGCTAAGTCTGAAAAATGTTCCTGTGAACTTCTTTTTAGATTGCTTTTAGCTGGGAGCACACTTTCAGAATTGCTTGCGTTTTTCAGGAGTGCACTACCGATAAAGGCATGCAACTCTGCTAAATGTGCTCCTAGCCTCAAAGCTTGTAGTTACATTTTGCACCACCTGCCTTATTTCTCTAGCTGGGATAGATGAGTGGCAATATATATATATCACAATGCCAATGGGCAATTTGCAAATCAGCAGGACATGGTATAATCTATGAATCTCCTTGTAGACCAGATGATATCTCTTACTGTACCATTAACATAGGGAACAGTGAATAATTGTTGAGAAGCACCTGGCTGGATTGTGGGTTTTGGTAAATTGACCACAAAAAAGTAAATCAAGTGATTCGTCATACATTTTTTTTAATGGATCTGAGGAGAGTAGAAGGTGTGGGACCAACATTCTCCCACCTCCAACTTTGGATGATGAATTCTCTCACCAGACCTTTTGAAGTGGCCTAAGCAACATCCTGGTTACCTCCCTGACGCCTCAGGATTAGAAGAGCCTTGCTGACCATTCTAAAAAGTTTTTGAGGAATGTTTGATACTCATAAACATGGTCTTCATGGATATGCAATAATTCAGCAATTTCAGCTTTAGGTCTGGGACCCACTAGCTGAGCTTTTCTACGTGCTTGTGATTTGTAAAACTGTTGCTAATGTAATATGGTGTGATCCCACTTGAGGGATAGCGACCATGGCATTACATTAGCAAGAGCTTTAAAAATCACAAGGCCTTAAACTGGCTGCACTCAGTTTTTTTTTGTATTACAAAGGCAACATCAAAGCAAGATTGTATCTCCTCTATTCCATCAGTACACATCTGACATTCTTTCTGATTAAAGCTCCGTGCACACACTCGATTGCCGTTGTTCAAAATGAATGAGGAACAATGCCTCCACTAAGAGTTATTTTTAAAAAATGTGCAATTATCTTTCATGTAGACCGTTCCATTCTTGCCATTCTTGCCGATTGGCTCAGATAATTATTGCTGTTAGTCATTAGTATTGCACGATAACAAATTATTGCTCCACTGAAACTATATGTGGCCATTTACGAACTTCCAGGTCCTCATTTTCCCGATTCCACTAACCTGCAATCCGATTGACTGGCTGTTGTTGTGTCATTGCTGAATTTGAATGAGCACTGACATTGTCAATTACCGTCGGGGAACAATCATTTCTGAATGCCAGTTAGGTGTGTGTATAAAGTTCAGACTGTTTGTACTTTGCCCTGAAACAATCTTACCTATATTTAATCACTTGCAATTTGTGCAACTCCTCATATAGGAAGACAGGCAACTTTTTCTTGGCTTATATTCTCCTTTGGCACATTAATTGGCCTGAGTAAGTGGGATACTACACACAAAATGCTTTGCCAGTGCATACAATAAAATCGTTATTGTTAACGACTAGTCTTCATTGATGTAAGCCACCTTGTTTTTTCCTTTTACTGTTTTTAACTTAGTTTAACCATACTTTGGGTGACTCTTTCCCCTGTGTGTTTCCACCCTCCTCCGGAGGGGTGTTCTAATTGGTCTTTGGTGGGCAGCACGGTGGCGTAGTGGTTAGCTCTCTCTCGCCTTGCAGCGCTGGGTCCCTGGTTCGAATCCCAGCCAGGGCACTATCTGCAAAGATTTTGTATGTTCTCTCCGTGTTTATGTGGGTTTCCTCCGGGCACTCCGGTTTCCTCCCACATTCCAAAAACATACGGATAAGTTAATTGGCTCCCCCCAAAAAAATTGGCCCTAGACTACAGTACTTACACTACATAATATAGACATATGGCAATGGTAGGGATTAGATTGTGCGCTCCTTTGAGGGACAGATAGTGACAAGATATATATATACACTGTACAGCGCTGCATAATATGTCGGTGCTATTTAAATACTAAATAATAATAATAATTTGGTGGTTCAACCATTATTAGATTTTTTGGTTGTCCTCTACCAAGAGCGCAACTGTGTCCAGCTGGGATGGTCACCCAAGTGAAGTCAGGTTTGTGCATCTCCACCTGCCTACAGTGGTTGGTTGCCCGACTGCAACCTTCCTTTGTGAGTACCCCATTTAACATGACCTTATTGCATATTGTTGTGACTTACTGCACCATCGGGGCACTCATTATGTTTTTTCTTGTCAGGTGTATTCTGTCCACCCTCCCCATTTGCACTCTTTATTTAAAATATAGTTCATTGGCTGATGTGGAGACTGAGTACATTATGGGATTTATGTTGCCAAATTTACCTGCAAACATTGCTGTTGCTCAGGATTTTCTTAGTTGAATACCTGATGTGTAGGGCAAAGTTCGCTTTTAACCGAAACACGGTCAGCAACATTAGTATTTAAGTGAAATGTACTATTAATAATTTTCTGTGTGGTGTTCATCTGCCACTGTCAGTAACACTACAGCAGTTACAGCTCGCTGGATTCTGTCATTTGTGTTGTGATAAAGCTTGAAGGCGCTTCATGAACCGCTCACCCATAAAAGAGTCGGCTTCTAATGCAAGTGCTAGCTTACCGACTAATGATCCAATAAATGCCTAACCTTAGCTATATTTAATCACTTGCAGTTTGTTTACTTGACTATTTTTAGATGAAGATGAAAGGATTAATCCGCAAAGTCACATTTATGTATGTTTTGATGTTTTTTTCACAAAACAGCTTCACAATTAAAAGGAATTTTAAAGATAAATAATAACAGTATTCCTTTTAACAAGAGTTAGATTCATTTTTTTCACACTTTTTAATTACACCCTCTATCAGCAAAACACCAACAATGCATTTTTAAATGCATTTTTTTTTATAAGCAGAATAAAAAAGTAGTCAGTGTTGTTAATAGCCCCATTCATTATAATTCTAATTTTTTTTTTCAGCAGGGCAATGCTATTGTCTACTCACCTGAAAAAAGACATTATAACATTCTGTAAAAGAGAACAGGTAAAAACAAAACAGTAATGGGTTATTTTTGTTTCAACAGGGCTTAACTACAAATTATGGCCCCTTTCCAGCAGACAGGACCGGCGTTACCATAAAGCCAAAGGGGGCAATTGCCCCAGGGCCACATGAGTACTGTAGGGGCACCCAGGTCTCCCCCTGACTTGTGCTCACTGGTACCATTGTAAAGTGTTTTCAGCACAGAAATTCCCCTGTCCAGCGCGTTGATCCATCTGTGCTCCCCATCTTCATCCCCACCGGCTGCCTCATCTCCATGACCTGTTGCATGTCATTACACAATAACATGTGCCAGCCGGGTCATTGAGTAGAGGCATCCCTGTGAGGATTAAGACAAGAGCGAATGAACAGAGCAACATGCTGGGACAGGTGAGTTGCTATGCCGACAAAAATGGTGCAGAACCCCGGGATGCACAGTGAAGGTAAGAGGAGAGATCTGGGGGTGGGGTTGGCAGCCAGCTTGAGGGCCCTTGGGGAGTGAATTTGCAGCAGGGAAGGGGGGGGGGGAGAAGACAGGGGGTCCTAAGTTTAGTTTTGCCCCAGGGCCCCATTGTGGCTTGAACAGGACTATGATGGGGCCCAACTTTCTATGTTTAACTTTGCTATATGTTCTACTACTTTCTCATAGTGAACCATGTCTATCTACCAGAGGTCATGAGGTCAAATGCACTTCTGTAGCCCCCTGAACTCCAAAACAAATGTATTCACCTCCCTCTATAACAAGTGCAGCCACCATAAACCTTCTCCCACCATTACAGTTGGGGCCATCAACCCACCCACCACCAAAAGCTGTAACCATTTTAAACCAATAACCTCCCCCTCCCCATGTAGGATAATATATTGGAGATGCCGAAGGAGTTAAGTGTATTACTTGTTCCAGCAGTGTTAATTTGGCCAGTTCTCCTCTTCAGTGCAGTCACCCATCGTACTAACCTCATCCTATTCCTAAGTCTTGCCTGTTAACGGAGATCACCTGGCATGCAATAAGCCTGGTCTAGGGGGGGGGGCAAGAGACAGCATAGACGCATTCATCTATCAACAGGGGCGTAGCAATAGGGGGTGCAGAGGTTGCGACCGCATCAGGGCCCTTGGGCCAGAGGGGACCGAAGGGCCCTCCCTCAAGCACAATATTTGCTCTCTATTGGTCCTGTGTTCATAATAATCACTTCTATAGATGCTGTGAATAGTGGTAATCATTAACAAACTGCTCCCCATCCCCTCCTTGTACCTCCGACACTGTAGTTGCCATTGGCAGGTTTTGGTGTGCCGTATCACTTGTTACGTATAGAGTGCTCGGGGCCCCATTGTAAAACTTGCATCGGGGCCCACAGCTCCTTAGCTACGCCACTGTCTATCAAGTACCAAGCTCTGCATAATGGAGGGGAGGAGCAGTAGCTGTCTGGGGAGCACTGGAGGGGGGTTCCTGTACTGAATGGAGGGAGGTAGTTAGGAAGGAAGCACATTCCCCTGATTGGAGGAAGATGTTACTTCCCCATTCATTACACCACTATGTTTAAAAAAGGAGCTTTATTTACATGGTGTCTGACTATGGAAGTTTGTATTATTCCTCTCAAAGCAGTCAATTCCTGTATGCTTTTCAGCATACTAGAACAGATTAAAATAGTGAAACATATCTTACATGTACATGCCTTACATGTACAGAACTGCTTGAGGTATGCTAAAGCACATTTGGACAAGCCAGCTTCATTTTGGAGTAAGGTGCTGTGGGCTGATGAAACTAAAATTGAGTTATTTGGTCATAACAAGAGGTGTTATGCAAGGAGGAAAAACAACACAGCATTCCAAGAAAAACACCCGCTACCGTAAAATATGGTGGTGGTTCCATCATGCTGTGGGGCTGTGTGGCCAGTGCAGGGACTGGGAATCTTATCAAAGTTGAGGGACACATGGATTCCACTATCAGCAGATTCTGGAGACCAATGTCCAGGAATCAGTGGCAAAGCTGAAGCTGCACCGGGGCTGGTTCTTTAACAAGACAACGACCCTAAACACTTTTCAAAACCCACTAAGGCATTCATGCAGAGGAACAAGTACAATGTTCCGGAATGGCCATCTCAGTCCCCAGACCTGAATATAATTGAAAATCTGTTGGGTGAGTTAAAGAGAGCTGTCCATGCTCGGAAGCTATCAAACCTGAATGAACTAGAGATGTTTTGTAAAGGGAAATGGTCCAAAATACCTTCAACCAGAATCAAGACTCTCATTGGAACCCACAGAAAGCGTTTAGAGGCAGTAATTTCTGCAAAAGGAGGATCTACTGAATATTGATTTCATTTCTTTTTTATGGTGCCCAAATTTATGCACCTGCCTAATTTTGTTTAAAGAGGCACTATTAGCAAAAACATGCCCATCAAAGAAAACACATATGTAAGTAGATAAATACTTCCTCTACTTACATAACAGATGTATTGCACTGTCCTCGGTTTCCTTCAATATAATTTTATAGTATAAATAAAGGGTCATCCTTTTCATGGCAGGGGCCATCTTGATTCCTCCGGGTATATTCTTCCCCCTCCCCGCACCCCCCTCCTCCCCGCACTTATCCTCAGCACAGCGGGGAGGAAAAGCTGCAGCTGGCAAAGACTCGCCTAACAATAGATCCAAGCGCTGCAGTTCCCCCCTATACTCTCTGCACTACCACCGGCGGCAGTGCAGAGAGTATGGGGGGAACTGCAGCGCCTGGGAACATTATTCCTGGAGTCTGTGCGCTGCCTTTATCCTTCCCCAAAGTTCTGTGCGGGGAAGAAGGATAATGTGGCGGCGGCGGGCGGCAGAAGGGCAGAAGGGGGGGCGCGGACATCACACTGGAGGAGGGGGGCAGAGGACAGTGAGAGGAGATAGCCTCTGGTCCCCCTCCGTGCGCTCTTACAGCGGCTACACCGCCGCAGACAAGGAGAGAGCAGGCGGCCAATTGCAGAGCAGAGCGGTGATTGACAGAGGCTTTAGCCAATCAGCCTGCCTGTCATTTCTGTTCTGCGGCCTTGCGTCCTGCAGGCATGGGGAGAGAAAAACCTCTTAGGGAAAAAAGTAAGAAGGATTTTAACTTTTTGCATTGCCTTATTACAATCCTTCTTGTGTACGTAATAGGCTAAAATAGAAAATAGATTTAACATATTATGCCTAACAGTTACTCTTTAAACAATTATTGCACACTTTCTGTAAATCCAATAACCTTACATTTCACTACTCAAATATCACTGTGTGTGTCTCCTATATGATATATTTAACTGACATTTTTTATGTTAACAACCAACGATTTATACAGAAAAAATCATGATGATTAACAAGGTTGCCCAAACTTTTGCATGCCACTGTACTATAAGTTACGTTATTAGCATGACCCACAGTACTTGAGTAGTGCAACCAATGCTAGGGTAACATGTGTCACTAATGGCAATGACACTGTACCGTTGCATCTCCAGTATCATGGGTTGCGCTAATAGTGTGACAGTACTGCTGGTAAAAGTAAGGGTAATATTGCCTGGTGATATGACACTGGTGAGACCCCCACCTGAGACCCCCGCCCCACATGCAACACCAAAGGGGCAGCGCAGGCTGACCCCAGTGCTCACTCCACCAGGGGAATCACTTACAACTGCCCCTCGCTGTCTGAGCATGGCAATATTATCGCAATTTTGTGCATCTACCCCTTGGTCTTTTACAGAGCATGTTCCAGGATATTTTGCAAGCATCATTATAGCTGAGTCTGTCTTCTCTGATGCCTTTTCAAGCCCAAGCCCCCCCCCTCCCTTTGGCTCTGCTATAATGACTCAGCTATAATGATTCCTGAGAAAAGCCAGACTGAATGCTCAGTCGGGATTTTATCAGGGCTGATAACAAGCAGCCTGAGCAGTAAAAGATAAAACAGAGAGCAGGGTAGGTGGTTTCTCTAGTGTTCCCACTGATATATATGGTAAAATACATGAGGGTGCTTCGTCTCTGGTTCACTTTAATTGTGTGTATGAAAGTTACATTTTCGCAAAATTATGCACCATTACACAATTGTGGATCATAATAGTTATTCCATACAAAATTAGTTTTGCAATAGTCTGAAATTTTGTATTACGATTTCACATCATAATTCCAAATTTCGCTGCAAAATTACTATTATATGAAATTCAAGTGCATCACAACTAGAAAGACTAGAAGTAATGTTACGCAAAGAGAGAAGATCGACATTTTTATTTTCCAAATGGAAACCCCTTCTTACAGCTATTATGCTGAATATGGAACTAAAAAAGCTTATGAAACCATTTTGTCTCACATTCCGGTATTCCAAATACCAAATAAAAGGTTCCCTTAGGAAGACTAGAACTCAGCAGCAATAGGTGAGGGGATGTGAGTGAGAAAGCACAGAATAATGGACATTCCATCTACCCATCAATTTGGGCACTTGAAGAGTTGGGGGAGGGCTGTTGATAGCTGGGAGGGAGGGGAAGTTGCTTCCTTTATGTATGGAAATTATTTGTTACAGTTGTATGCCAAACAGCTAACCTTGTATGCACAGGGTGATAACTGCAATGTGGAATGTTGTTTATTTTAAAAATCAATAAAATATTTTTGAAAAAAGGATTACTAAAAGAAGAAAAAATAGAGAATTTCCTATTATTCCATTAGGGTACGGGGAGCAATTTGGTGTAGCGGATAGCACTGTCGCCTTGCGGCGCTGGGTACCCAGACCAGATCTAAGTCTTGACACTTTCATCAAGGAATTTGTATGTTTTCCCAGTGTTTGCATGAGTTACCTCGGGGTGCCAGTACCACCAGGGAGCCAGTACCACCAACAGTACAGCATCACAGACAGTTCACCAATAGTACAGCATCACAGCCAGTACCACCAACAGTACAGCATCACAGCCAGTCCCACCAACAGTACAGCATCACAGCCAGTCCCACCAACAGTACAGCATCACAGCCAGTCCCACCGACAGTACAGCATCACAGCCAGTCCCACCGACAGTACAGCATCACAGCCAGTCCCACCAACAGTACAGCATCACAGCCAGTCCCACCAACAGTACAGCATCACAGCCAGTACCACCAACAGTACAGCATCACAGCCAGTACCACCAACAGTACAGCATCACAGCCAGTCCCACCGACAGTACAGCATCACAGCCAGTCCCACCGACAGTACAGCATCACAGCCAGTCCCACCAACAGTACAGCATCACAGCCAGTCCCACCGACAGTACAGCATCACAGCCAGTCCAGCATCACTGCTAGCCAGCACAGAATAATTTCCAGCACAGCATCACAGCCAGCCCAGTATCCATGGATTTCATCTGATTGCCATGTGAAGTGTGCAGTTTTATTTATTAATTGGTTTTGTTAAAGAAAGTTGGCAAATTGTTTTCAAGGGTTTTTCTTTTAACCTTTCTTTGTACTAGGTAGGGTTTTTTATGTGCACATGATACTTGGTTTTCTATGTTGTATATTGTCAGTTGGGTAGGTTAGGTCAACCTGCCAAGCTTGCAAGAACATTAAGCCATATAACACAGCCATAAGCCTCATAGTCTATAAGCGGAATAGACATAAATATGCTTACCAACTATTAACGATTCCATTATGTATAATTATGCAAAATGTCTTACAATACAGCTATATACTCTAATATCTATTATTACAATGCAATGCTTTGCTATGAAAAATTTCAGAGCAGATCTGACTTCCTTTACATTCCTGATGAGAAGGGTTTTTTTTTTTCTTCTGTCTCTCTCTCGCTTTTTTTTTTTAATTAAGGAATTATTGTGTTATTCTCAAGTCATGCTATCCTGAGCTGCCTGTGCAACATAATTAGTTTGAAATCTGAAAATTGGATTTAGCTACAGTGATATACCGTTGTCTGGTATAATGCTGTTCATGTGAATTCACTGAGCAGGTCATCTGGCATTGTTCTGCTGCAAAATTATAGGGGATATTCATTCTGTCTGATAATGGAAATTGTTACCATTTGTTACCAGATCCATGGAATATTCAGTAATGCGGAACAAAAGCACCGGTCAGGTGATTGAAGTGATCCAACAAATAATAGCTGCTTTATGCACGTTAAATAAATAATCTATGAAACAGCGTGGAGTTGAAGTTGAAGTTAAAAAGAACAACAACATAGATGAGTCATGCTATAAATGCTGCTGCCATCACCCAAGTGCCGATTTTACTATCTGCTATTTTTACCTTTATTTTTCATTCTAAAGTTCTTGAAAAAAGAAAAAAAAAAACAGAAAGGCATTTTCACCATATCCACAAGGATACCAGTATTGCACAACCGAAAAATTGGCCATGAAGCCAAGACCCCTATTTCGATATCAGCTCACGTCACCTTTCCCTGCAGGTAAAAAAAATCATGGAAATAGATATGAGTGGATGTCATAGCTGTTGTTGCAGTCCACAAGGCAAATCAAACACAGAAGGGTGGGGGCACAATGCAGGGGAGCCACTCCTGAGTTGTAACCAGCTTGGGGTGGCCCCTGCCTCATTCCCCTTTCTTGTAGTGCTCCCAAGTCATGCTTATTTGGCAGATTGTGAATGACACTCCTGGACTCAATGTGCAATAAGGTAGGTACCTATCCTTTGGGAGGCGGGTGCGGGTGACTCTTTCAGGCACTGGCCATGCTTGGGGGGGGGGGGGGGGGTGTCACCTGCACTTCTCAGTCTCCCCCACCCCGGGGTGCAGCTACAGGGTCTCTGAGCAGTGAGAGGGCTTGGAGCTCTGTTCATGCTGCTCCCCGTTTCATGGGGGCCTGAGGGCCTCCACGCGGCTCCCCTGGATAAGTGCTAATGCAGCATGAACTAATCCCCGCAGGGTAAAATTTTGTAGTGTAATTAGTTTTTATTCTGGCATGCGAAAGCAATTGCAAGTTTAACTTGCTAGGCTAGAAATATCAGGTTTCACTTGGTGCTTGATGCGCACACCCTTCTGTGTTGAAATGTTGCAGTCCACAAGGGTCTTTGTCTTTCATTGTCCTGTGTCATGATTTCATCTACATTAAATATCCTCAGCTAAAGGTCCAAGGAATATTACACTTCCTGTGCCCCTCACCCCCAACAGATCAGGTCAATTGGGCACTGCGATTAGTGCCTAAAACTAACCACTCCCCTGGTGGTGCCTATCCTTAACCATCCCCCGGGGGGGCCTAACCCTAACCACTCCCCTGGTGGTACCTAACCCTAACCACCCCCCTGGAGTTGTCTAAATTGAACCGCCGCCCGAGTGGTGCCTAACCCTTACCACTCCCCTGGTGGTGCCTAACCCTAACTACTCCCTCTGTAGAAACACACTTTTACATGTAGAAACAATAATATCTTTGATATTGCATAAAATCTGTACATACAAAAAAAATAATATGACAAAAACTATAATGTTGCAAGCTTCTTAAATGATAACATACTTCAAAAACTGTTATGTTCTAATGTTGTTAACAATACTTATCGAGCGCCCTTTTTTCTGCCTTTTTCACCATATTAATAATAATTGCATTAGAGTCTATGGCGGCGCTCTATTCGTCCACCTTCAGCCGGCGCCCTTTTTTCCTGCTACCGGAAAAAGTGCTAAAACAATTAGAACTGACCTGGTTCCTTGTGGCACAATGATTTTTGCAGTAAAAAGTGATATATTCACTTCTGCTATAATTTAGGCAGAACGTAACATGTTTTTCCTATTAGTGACTAACACATCGCAGGAACTTTATCTACCTTTAATATGTATGAATACTAGCCTTGATCTCAAAAATACATGAGATTTTCAAAGCAGTGTTCTCTGATTGAGTATGGAAACCTTTCATTATAGATAACACAAAGCCTTGGTTTGGCCAGATGTACTTGGCAATCAGAATATGTTACAAGGCCAGAACTTTTGAAAGCAGTTCTCACCTGCAAATTATCAAAAGTAGTTATATAGAAGCATTTTGCAGAGCATTTGTGGAATGTTAAAATAATCTGTTTAGTACAATAAAGGAGCTAGATCACCCAAAAGGCCACAAAGGCAGGTGTCTTGGTCCAGTGGTTGTCCAAGTGCTTGGCTGACAGTTTTTCTTACCTCATCCCCTACCTTATGCATGTCAAAATTATAGGTGGAAAGCAGGGCTTTAAGCCAAGGCTGTTGCCTTCCCTAGAGTCTTATTTCATTTTAAAGAAAACCTGAAAAACTTCAGAGATAACTAATTGTATTTTCAGAACTAATCGTAAATAGAACTTTTGCAGGATCCCATATTCATATTTCAGTATTAAAGGTTTAACATCGAGGTTTAACCATTTCCGGCGCCCGGATGTGAAGCTCACGTCCGGGCGGCAGCTCTGCAGCGTTCCCGCGCTTGGGCGCGCTCCCGCCCGCAATCGCGGGCGTGCCCCCGCGTCCCATTGTGTCCCCCGGTAGCCCTGAGATCAGTGAAAGGGAACATGGTTCCCGATCACTAATCCCTTTCCCCCGCAGAAAAACCGAAGCGCTCACCTGTGAGGCTTCAGTTCTTCTGCCCGGACAGATTTCTGCATCCCCCTTGTACTTCCGCTTAGCGAGGAGTAGAAGGAGGGTAAACAAAAATGAAGGTGGCCATCTTGTGGCCAAATAGTAAAACTACAGCTACACATTTTTTACAATACAATTTACACATATTACAACATTAAAAATAAACTGTTTATGTCCCACACCAAAATATTACACAAATACATTTTTTAATTGGGAAAAAAAAGTTACAATAAAAAAAAAAAGACATAAATAGTTACCTAAAGGTCTGAACTTTTTAAATATGCATTTTAAGGGGGTATACTACAAACATTTTTTAAATTATAAACTTGTAAATAGTGATGGACGCAAAACGGAAACAATGCACCTTTATTTCTAAATAAAATATTGGCGCCATACATTGTGATAGGGACAAAATTTAAGTGGTATAATAATCGAGACAAACGGGTAAATAAAATACATAGGTTTTAATTATGGTAGCATGGATTATTTTAAAGCTATAATGGTCGAAAACTGAGAAAAAATGAATTTTTTCCATTTTTTTTCTTATTAATCCTGTTAAAAGGCATTTACGGTAAAGTGGCTCTTAGCAAAATGTACCACCCACAGAAAGCCTAATTAATGGCGGAAAAAACAAGATATAGATCAATAAATTGTGATAAGTAGTGATAAAGCTATTAGCGAATGAATGGGAGGTGAAAATTGCTCCGGTGCATAAGGTGAAAAATCCCCGCAGGCTGAAATGGTTAAAGCTTGAGCCACATTTAATGTCACATTTACACTGTTGCCCTTTATTCATCTGACAGAGAAAATGATGACCTACTGAACTTTAGATAACCATCTAGCAGTCAGAAATATATGCTCACCCATGCAGAAGTTTCATAACTTCTCATTGGGCAGCATGGTGGCGTAATGGTTAGTGCTCTCGCCTTGCAGCGCTGGGTCCCCGGTTCATATCCCAGCCAGGTCCACATCTGCAAGGAGTTTGTATGTTCTCTCCGTGTATGCGGGGGTTTCCTCCCTCATCCCAAAAACATACAGATAAGTTAATTGGCTCCCCCCTAAAATTGGCCCGAGACTACGATACATACACTACACGATACATACATAGACATAGATATGACTATGGTAGGGATTAGATTGTGAGCCCCTCTGAGGGACAGTTAAGTGACAATATACTTTGTACAGCGCTGCATAAGATGTCAGCGCTATGTAAATGCTAAATAATAATAACAATTAGTTATTATGGAGTGGAAGGAGAAATCGGTGGAAGGAGAAATTAGAACGTCGGGAAAAACATGGAATGAGATCAAGAGAATAGCAACAAATAGATCTGAATGGAGAGCCTTCCAGGTCCCTTTGATCCACTGGGACTAAAAGGAACAAATAATGATGATTAGTTATTTGGAGAAAAACTAATGAACTCTGCATTTCCTGATGCAGAGATAACATACTAGTTAATAAGCCATACAATGAAAATAATTTAAAGTTCTAAAGGTAAGTTCTAAGTAGGATTGGTATTGTATTTTCACGTTTATCTCATCATGCTACATGTTGCTTCAGTTGCCCTTTAACCACTTTGGTACCAGCAGTCTCTAGCCCCTTAAGGACCAGAGACTGCTGATAAGAAAAATGGGGCCTACCAACGTCACTTGGTTTCACCACTACCACTGATTGCGCCACTGATTGCGCCACTCACTCATCACTGAAACTTACTTGCTCTACCATTGCTATGATGGCAGAGCTCTATATGGCAGCCTCCATTTCCCTATCACTTCAGTTGTCCTTTAAGAAACCTCTTAGCAGACCACTTGGACAAGGGAATTTTGCTTTTCAAGAGATTACTCCTTTATGATAATTGCTAGGATTTTTTGAAAATCGATGCAAAGCAGAAGCTACTAATTTCACTCATCTTTATGTATAAATACAGAAGACGGCTGTTGGTCAATGCTGCTCAACTGTCCAGACCTTTGTATCTAGCTTTCTGCATGTAAATAAGGGATCATTTTGGAAAGACTGCTGATATGTGTCAAGTTTTAGGAAGAAGCCAAAAAGTGCGCCTTAAAAAAAGAAAACCCGTATGGCCATGAATTATAATCTCTTGCAACTATTCCTTTAATCTTTTTTTTTATCAAAAGAGATACTTTCAGAAGTTTTCAATTCATTGCACATAGGCACTGTGTGAGAGATATAACTAACACAATGTTATTTAACAATCAAAAGGAAGGAACAAAGAGTGCAGTCATCCTTGAATATTACAAAACTAATTATACCTTAACAGAACATCTGTGATTCTTTATAAATCAGCTCTGCATTCTGACTACAGTCACTCACTTATTTGTAATGTACATTTTAAGACAGAAAGAAATAGCAGGAGGTCTAAATAAACCTTTCTAATTAAAATGTGTCAAAGCTATCTAACGATTTGGGCTCTGCATATATTAGACACAAAGTGAGCATTAGCCAACCCTTAAAATTATAAATACGGAAGAGTTATATCTTTAACTCTTTGCTCATTTTCAGGTAGCGAGGGAGGAAATCGTTTCTGAAGCATATTTCAGCGTTCAAGAAACAGATTGGCCTGTCATGCTCTCAGGTCCTGCTCCGCTGGGCATTCAACTCAGCTCAAAATCCGTAACTTTGCATTCATTCATGCAACATTCACCAAAGCTTTGATTTTGTTCTTCACCTTAACTGCTGGTAAAGGCTTCTTTGGCAGGAAATGCTTCTTCTCTTCTGCAAGGATTGTCAATTCTCCAGAAAGCAATTTGATCTTGTTCTCAGCTATGATCCTCTTACGTTCCTCCAAAAATGGTCCAAAACTTGGAAGCTTCTAAAGACAGAAAAAAACATGAGCAAATTATTTGCTAAAACCCAAACCACTTCTCTATGTTATAATAAATGTAAGACTTTATACAAATTAGTTTATCTGTTACTGCACATAGGGCCTGATCCAATTCACTGTTTCCCCTAAGTTTTCTCCTAGAAGATAATGTTTCATGTTCAGTTTAAAAATAAAATTAAAAAAGTATCAAAAAGTACTGGTAGGTGAAAAAGTACTGTCAAAATTATTCTGAGTATTTCATTACTTACTGGTGGCTTCAAAGGCATTTTATTTATAATGTGACAATATCACCTAGGAGAAAAAGCTAATTGGATCAGATCCATAGTCCAATAATAGTAATTCATCAGATTTGTAAAAGTGTTAATTTTATTTTCTTATTTCAAACTTTTATTGAATTATCAATAACAAGAACAAAAGAGAGTGCTAATAACACTGTTGACAGGTTAAATAAAGGTCATCTTTTTCCATTTATATGCATGGTCTTGGCAACTTAATTAACTCATTTGGTCTTTGGTACCACTTATGTGCTAAGGAAAGCTCTCCACAATCTCTCTTTCCAGTACATCTCCTCATTATTCTCCAAATACCATCCAAACCACAACCTTTACTCTGTACACCACCTTCTAATTTCCTCCCCTAAAATCACCTCCTTCCACACACATGTACCGGAATTATTACAAGCATCTCTGTCCCATCATCTGAAATTCCCTTCCTAAACACATCTCATCCATCATGCTCCAAACCTTGTTGCCTTCAAGCCCACCCACAAGACATACTTTTATACTTTTTTTCAGGCAAGCATACAATTTAACATAGTTGCATGCTTAGTTTGGTTGAAATAGGCATCGATTTATCAAGATTAACCATAAAAACAAAAAAGCCAAAAACAAAACTAAAACAAACAAACAAAAAAAAAACACTATACCCATATCCAAGTTAATCCAAAGGAATTTTAAAAACCCTTACAAAGCTTGGGCCAGTTAGATTTAAAATGAAAAAAAAAAAAAAACCTAGGCCATTCCACTTTCAGCCAGCTCTCAAATATATTCTAATGCAACAACACTGGTTTAAAGAGGAACTCCAGTGAAAATAATGTAATAAAAAAAGTGCTTCATTTTTAAAATAATTATGTATAAATGATTAAGTCAGTGTTTGCTCATTGTAAAATCTTTCCTCTCCCCGATTTACATTCTGACATTTATTACATGGTGACATTTTTACTGTGGGCAGGTTATGTAGCTGCTGCTAGCTGTTTTGGCTGTTAGAGACAGCTGTAAACAGCTAATTCCTGTCTGTGAACCTTGTTACATTGTAACAAACTGCCAAAAGTACCGCAGTCCCAGAGCTTCTTGTGGGACAAAATCAGTCATACAGCGCCTCCTGATGGTCTGTTTGTGAAAAGCAATATATTTCTCACGTAAAAGGGGGTATCAGCTACTGATTGGGATAAAGTTCAATTCTTGGTTGGAGTTTCTCTTTAAAACCTTATGTAAGGCCCCACCACCTTAGTTGCCTCTCTATTCATTTAGATTGTAAACTTGCAAGGAGTCAAGGACAGGGTTTTCCCCCTTTTTGTTTCTTGTTGCAAATTGATGTAAATTTTTTTATTAATCAAGACAATTGTCACTATAACTTTTTATATTGTCTACCATTTCAGTATTATGCATCTGTATTTTTATGTATTCCAATGATTGCACTTGTATGTACTCATGTTTGTTTTTTTATTTTGTGCATTGCCACAAAAGATGTTGACACTACTGTATATAAATCAATGATAATAGTAATAGTGCCTCTTTAAAAGAATCACAGAAAAGCAAAAATAATGGGCCAAATGGTAATGCCCCTCAAGATCAGTGGCGTAGCTAAGAAGCTATGGGCCCCTGTGCATGTTTTGCATTGGGCCCCCCAAGCATGCTATATATAACAATTGACATGACACACCAAAACCTGCCAAGGACAGACATAGGCCTCGATTCACAAAGCGGTGATAACCCAGTTATCACGCCTAAAAGACTTTAGGCGTGATGACCTTTTCACCACTGAGTTATCACCGATTTTTCCTGCTCTTCGCGCGAAGTTACCGCGCGTAAGCGCGTTCGCGCGTACGCGCGTGAGAGCGCGCGCAAAGTCCCATAGGGCTTAATGGGAGCTTCGCGCGAAGCGTCGGGTGTTGCGCGCGCACTTACGCGCGTACGCGCGTACGCGCGGCAACTTCGCGCGAGTTTCTTCTTATCATGCCTAAAGTGACTTTAGGCGTGATAAGGGCCTTTTCACCACGGTGCTAACACTTTGCACCGCTTGGTGAATCGAGCCCATAGTGTCAGAGGTGCAAGAAGGAGATGGGGAACAGTATATTGAATATCACTACTATTCAAAGCATTTATATAAGTCATTAATTACAAGCACAGGACCAATAAAGAGCTAATACTGTGGTTGAGAGTGGGCCCCTCTAGCCCAAGGGTCCCGATGCAGTCGCTACTTCTGCACCCCCTATTGCTACGCCACTGCTCAAGATGTAAAAAAACATTTGTACGTTTTGAAAAGTAGTAGCCATTGCAAAATATTAATTATTTCTAAATGTATTTATTTATTTATTTATTTATTTAAATATTGGCAAAATGGCATGTCCAAACTATTTAAATACACTACAATAGACCTATGTCTTGGATGTCAGATATGTCATGGGGTGAAACAGTTACTCTGCCATTATTATTATTATTAAGTATTTATATAGCGCCAACATCTTCTGCAGCGCTGTACAGAGTATATCGTCTTGTCACTAACTGTCCCTCAGAGGAGCTCACAATCTAACTCCCTACCATAGTCCTATGTCTATGTATGTATTGTATGTGTTGTATTCTAGGGCTAATTTAGGGAGAAGCCAATTAACCTATCCGTAAGTTTTTGGGATGTGAGAGGAAACTGGGGTGCCCGGAGGAAACCCACACTGACATGGGGAGAACATACAAACTCCTTGCAGATGTTGACCTGGCTGGGGTTCGAACCAGGGACCCAGCGCTGCAAGGCAAGAATGCTAACCACTACACCACCGTGCTACCACCCATTATACTAAACAAGTAGGAGGAGTGATGTTAATAGGTACAGTATGTAGCTAATGTCGTGATACAACCCATGTCAGAACCATGTTATGGTCCATAGTAAGGCACTATCCAGTCCCAGGAATCTTGCACAGCATCAATAATCTACAGCACAGGTAAAACATTTCTATGATGAGCAATGTTGTTTGTGAATTTTTGCCAAAATCATTTTTGCATTGAAAATATTTGCGAAAATATGTTGTATTTTTGCAATATGATCAAAGAAAACAAATTTTTCTGTTCAATGTGAAAATTCATGAAAAATGCAAAAAAATAGTTTTACCACAAAAAGTGCAAAAAAAAAAAAAAAATCACAAACTTACTACAAAATATTTTTCAAAGGCATTTTCACCTGAAAGTTGAATTTTACATTATTTTCATGAAAAAGAATGCAAAAATAATATTGGAACTTTTTTTCAGTGGGTGTGGAGGTGGTGACCATTGGACACAACAGCTGGGTGTGGAGGTGATGACAGATGTACACAACAGCTCTTTCGCGTCAGCGGATGCTTGATCACGTGCTTGATCCGGGCGCCCGACTCAAGCCGTGACCAAGCGTCAGTTGACGGAAAACGGCTGTTGCACCCATCCTTCACCACCTCCATACCCACCTCCATCACCCATCTCACTGCAGTGTGCTGATTTTTAACCAATGTACTGTAGAATAATAAAGAAACAGCAACTAAGGATAGTGCGCGGACCATTTTCATTGATAGAATCTGTAGGCCAAATTTATCAAAGCATTACCGCCAGTTTTTTCTTGTAAAACTGTTCTAACCAGCAGAGGAACTGTTCTGCATGATAGTAAGAAACTTCTCAAATCCTACTTAATAGCGTCAGTTTAGCGTGGATTTCTAGAGCTGCACTACAGTTAAGAAAAGTGCAAATCCATCCCTAAACTGCTGCAGATTAAGAAGTGCCTCTCACTTAGAGCCTGCTGACAGCAGGTTTTGGCTACCTCAGCAACATTAATTCCCCTCACACACTGCACTGCCTGAGAGACTTTCCTAACTCCTCCTATTCCTAACAGTTTAAGATGGAATCTGCACTATTTAGTGATTTCGTAGGATGCCTGAGACAATTCTGCATGGATTTCTAAAAACCTACTAATATTTTGTCTCAGACACTCTTGATAAATGTCCCCCTCTGTGCCTTGCTTCCTATCATTTGAGACCTAGAGCATGTAGAGCTGATGTTGTGTGAGAAGTGAAGACTGGTGAGTAAGTTTATGCTTTCCTACACACAGAGGTAGAAGTCCTTCCCACAACCCCACTAGGTGCCGAGTTCACTACTGCATTTTTTATACTGATTTTCACTTTAGGTTTGCTTAAAAAAATCTGTTGCTTCACAAATCTGTATTTACTTTATAATGTGCAAGAAAGTAAAAAGCATAGCTTTCACCATAACCAGTTTAAAGAAACACTGCTTTCATTTTTTCCTCAACCAATATTTACAAATTCATATACAAACTATAGGTGAAAACAAATACAGTATGATGTATACACAAAACAACCTGTTTATTAAATATGTATGTCTACCCTTTAAATGGAAGTTTTACATGTGCTTCATGCAACGGAGATTCTTTAAGAAAACAAGCACCATTCCAATGTCAAGATCTACATCTGGTGGCTAATTGAGGATGGGCACCATCTGATTAAAGGTCATTAAAAAAGCATTTAGAACGGATATCTCTCTGAAAATAAGCTAATTGATTTCCTATTTTGTGACTGAAGCATTGTGATAAAGCTTGTTTTATGGCTTTTCACTTGAGGGGAAGCAGTTTAAAGATCATATTCACTAAATACCGCAAACGCAGAAGTCGAATAACGGTTTCTTAAAAACCAGTAGGGGGAATATCTTGTTATAGATGATTAAAACATGCCTGAGGTCTACAACTCAGCAACCACTCTGATGTCTATTCAAACATTTCCTCTGGGGAGTTCACACCGGTGACCTGCTTTTATCACAGAAACTAACTCCTTGCAGATTCCGAGATAACCTTATCTCACTCTAAAATGTACAGTATTCATTCTACGACTCTAATAGCTGATATATATACACACATCTAAGTGAGAACATCACAGTAACCACAGAGCGCTTCAATACATGCCAAAAAAAAAAAGTCAAGAATATTTTACCATAGCCTATTCTTGGCTGCTATATCAAAGGCTAGAAGGCACGTCGATTGTTACATGAAAAATTAACAATACAATTTAATTGCTCTGTTTAGCACAATAATGCAAAATTTAGAACGTGCTACGTGAGGGTATTTTAAATGTTTTACTCTGCGGCGTTCTCACACGCTTTGCCCTGACAGCCGAAAGAAGATCTGAAGACAGTAAACATGAATTGTCTCTGTAGCGTGTTTTGTTTTTCGTCGCAGTTATAGGAAGAAAGTTCTTTCATGTTGCAGAAACGGTTTTCAATGCATCTGTAGTCTTAATAGCCCGATAGCAGAAAGCCGACAATGTCGCAGTTAAAGATGAGCTTAAGCAATTGACAGAATTGGTCTTATATTGAAGAATTAGATTTTGATGACCATTTTCTGAATACGAAATGAATGTGCATGTTAGTGCTTTATAAATAAAGTTTATTAATAACATTCAATTTCTGTAAATGTGCAATGCATCAGTGCACAGACTGTGATAAGCCTCTTCATAATATGTACAGTATAGTAAGGCCACTGTAGCTCTGCTTCATCCAGGAAGAGCCAATGAGCAATTTTCATTTAGAAAAAAAAGTTCTATGGACCCAAACACTGTGTCAATCAAACACTGCTTCAGTGAGGCACAACATTTTGAGCACGCTCTTCCCCACGCTGCACCTGACCTGGGCACCGCCATAGACCTAAGGTCACGGTGCCACGCAGTAGTGTAATTCGGGTGTCGGATTCCTTACTTCTCCCTCCGATTTGCTATGACTTGGAGGGGAAACCATAATTAACGCCAACTGGTATTTTAATGGCAGCAGGGTGAGCTGTCATTCGACTTACCCTATGCCAAAGTGCTAAGACGGAAAAATGCCATGTGCGCCCAATACAGACCATCCGTGGTGTGCTTAGACAGGCAAACAGCATAGAAGATAAATGTAGTGTGGGAGAAAAAAGGTGGCACTGCAGCTGTCCAGGTCTAGAGTACTTTATTCTTGAAGAGTGACACACCAAACAATTTAATTAATGTATCTGTGATAAGTGGGGTGTGAGCAGTTGGGTGCCTGGCAAAAAAATTGTGCAGCTAACAGCTATTTGTCATTGCGGAATGTTTGTGCACAGCCAATGCTGGTCATTTTTTTTCCCAACTACTCTCACCCCACTGTTCGTGGACACATGAATTGAACTGTTTGCTTTATTACTCCTCCGAAATAAAGAACTCTAGAGGCGGACTTCTGCCATGGAGCCTGTTTTCTCCCAATCATTATTTTTTATAATTTGACATTTCTAGAGGCTTTATGTACTTCTGAATTTTCATTATGGGAAGGACATACAGGCAGCCTCATTAACAGCTCAAGTATTGAATCACTATCACAATAGGGTCTAAAAGGCGACATTAATTACACATTTAAAGTGAAAATTCACTTCGATTTTGAAATATGGGTGTCCACACATAGGGACAAAATGGGGCAGCCACGCCCCAGCGCTCAGCCGCCCCCCATGTAATAGGCAGTGCGCCAGCAGCCAGCATCAGACCTCCGATCAGGCGGCTACCAGTGAGAAGCGGGCACTAGAACCTCGCAGACACCGCATTGATATGCGGTGTCACTTCCACAAATGCAGTGCGATGTCCATGAGGGTACCATGTGCCCACTCCTCACTGGTCACCGATGATCGGAGGACTAACGTTGGCTGCTGGCACGCTGCCTATTACACGATAGGCGGCGGGGACGGATGGGCGTCAGTGAGTGGGGTCCCTGTCACCACCTAAAACTGAGGGGCACCTGTCACTAAACATGGGGTCCCTGTCACTAAACATGGGGGTCCCTTTCACTACCTAAACTGGGGGGCACCTGTCACCACCTAAACTAGGGGGGTCTATGTCACTGAACATGGAACATGGGGGCCCCTGTCACTACCTAAACCGGGGGGCACCTGTCACTACCTAAACTGGAGGGTTCCTGTCACTACCTAAACTGGGGGGGGGGGGGCACATGTGTCGGAGGCACTGACTATCTAATCCCTACAATAATACTAGTCTAACGCTATGTGCACCTTACATTATCCCCCCCCCCATTTTTCAGCTTGCCCCACCCCCCAATTTTTGCACCCCCCCCCCAAAAAAAAATTTTGAAAGACTATGCACATCAGTGCTGCATTTTAATGTTCTGTTAATGTATCACCTAATTTCAAATTGCAGCCAGCTATACATTTTAAAATAGGGAGGAGCGAGAACATTTTTTTTGCAAAAAGTAAGGATGTCCTTCAGTGTGTCCAAGATACGTGAGCAAGTTATGTGGTGCATAACTCACCTAGCCACAGTCTGCATTCTGATGCATTCTATGCTACATTCCATCTTCTAACACTACTGTCTTCAGAGTGGAAGTTCTGGCTTAGAAGATGGAAGTGTAAGAAGATGGAACACAGCATAGAATGCATCAGAATGACTGCGGTGGTTAGGTGAGTTTAACCCCCGCATACCTCACTTTCACCTCCTGTACACTTCAGGACATTCTTGCATTTCATGAGAATGTTCTTGCTCTTGTTTATTTCCAAATGGACCATTGGCATCTAATTGAACATCTTTGCAAGCATGGCATCTGTATTATCTTTGGGGTTCAGACTGCTTAGAAATCTCCATTATTAATTTGCCAAACAGGAAGAGGCCTCATAACTCACTTCTAAAACTTGCACCCATCCAGTGATTGGCAACAGGACGCTCCTACCTGACAATGTGCATGCGTGAAGAAAAACAACCTGCAGCATGCCTTTCATCCTTTAGCCACTTGAGGACCAGAGGTTTATACCTCTCTAGTGACCAGGCAATTTTTTTACAATTCGGCACTTAACAACTTTAACGGTTTATTGCTCAGTCATACAACTCAGCACCCAAATGAATTTTACCCCCTTTTCTTCTCACAAATATGGCTTTCATTTGGTGCTATTTGATTGCTGCTGCACTTTTTCTTTATTAATTAAAAAGACCTTATTGTTATAAAAGAATGTTGCTTCATTTTTACAATAATTACGTATAAATGATTTAGTCAGTGTTTGCCCATTGTAAAATATTTCCTCTCCCTGATTTACATTCTGACATTGATCACATTTATCACATGGTGACATTTTTACTGCTGGCAGGTGATATCAGTGAAATGAGATGATGCATTTTTGGAAACAGCTGTTATTTCCCACAATGCAACAACCCTGGTGCTGACACATCATACTGTGGGAGGGGTTTCACCACAATATCAGCCATACAGAGACACTTGATGATCCATTTGAGAAAAGGAAAAGATTTCTCGTGGGAAAGGGGGTATCAGCTACTGATTGGGATGAAGTTCAATCCTTCAATAAGATTTATCTTTAACGAATAACGGGGGTTCATGTAGTTAATTGTTAATAAAGAATGAATTTTTTTTTTAATTAAGATCTCATTTGTTGCCCATTGAAATCTAGTTTTTGCATTGTATATTGACTTCAATGCAGACTGAATTCAACATGTATGTTACACTGGTGATATGCTTGTCGCACGAAAATATTGAGCAATGCAATGCATTTAGCATGTGAAGTTTTTAAATAAAACAATTTACATAATGTGGAGCCTTACTCTTTAATCCACAGTAGCTCTGGGGCAACTAGTTACAACTGATTGGAGGCACAGCGCTACCTGATCAGAACAGGAAATGGAAAGAAGAGGCATAAAGCAGAGTTGCGGGGGGCAGCTACATGTGATATCCAGGAAGAGTGTGAGTGGCCCAGAGTGAGCTGTTTGGAGATGTACTGTATCTGGGAAATGGACTAAATAAATGGGATCTGGGAAATGGACTAAATAATATCATATCTCATGTAAGCAAGGCCAGGGCTATGACTCAGATTGGCGACCGCCTCTCCACTGCTCATGCTGAACACTAGCAAGAGCCCCAACCATTGCTTGGAAAGAGCTGACAGGTGAATTCGCCATTTTCAGCCTTCGATGTGAAAGAGGCCTTACTGTGAAACCCATTTAGAGTGATCTGCTTATATCTAAAGCTGGTGACTAACATTACATTAAAAATTAATTTTTATCTGTGATGTGTAAAAATGCTGATATTCTTTATACATTAATTCTCATAAAAATAATGTAAAATTTGACTTTCGTGCAAAAATGGCATCGAAATTCATTTTGCAATAAGTTTGGGATTTTTCCCATTATACACGAATTTTCACGCTAAATAAGCTATTTTCACGCTTTTTGTAAATTTTTGTGGTAAAAATAAAATGTTCACATTTTTCGTGAATTTTCACATTGGAAGAAATATTTTTCTCTTTGATCATATGGCAAAAATATTATGTATTTTTACAAATATTTTCTCAAAATCGAAAATAGCATTTGCTATATGAAAATTTGCAAGGAAACTTAATTTAATAGTTTTTAATTAGTTGCACACTATTGGCTTGATTCACTAAACCGTGATAACTCATATATCACACCTTATCAAAGATATCACACCTTATCAAAGTTAACATGCCTTATTAGAGTAGCATAGCGAGCACTACGAACCCGCAGGGGCTCAGGGCAGGACGAGTGCCATTGCCAATTAGCAGGCATAAGTTCATAGCGCACGCTACTCTGATAAGGCTTGTTAACTTTGATAAGTTATGATATCTTTGATAAGGTGTGATACTGTATATTTGATAAGGTGTGACATTTGAGTTATCACGGTTTAGTGAATCAAGCCCAGTTTGTGAAATATCACCTTCATCTTCACACTGTCTGGAAGGGCCTTCTTATGTTCAGTGTACTCAGTCTGTTTGATTTGCTTACCATACAGTTGTCAAGAACATTCTACAAACAGATTGCAAAATTGGTGGTCATGTTACACAATTACCGTATTTTTCGGACCATAAGACGCTCCGGACCATAAGACGCACCTAGGTTTAGAGGGCAAAAACCAGGGACAAAATACTAAACCTGGTGCATCCATGGTTCAGGGCATCTTGTGGATCTTCTCCCCTCCCCAATTAATAAATCCCCCTTGTGTCCCCTTTGTGCCCTTAGATGCCCCCTGGTCTGTCCCATCTCCCTCTTACTTCTGTCTTCTTCTTTTCACATCTTTCTAAAGATATCTGTGGGGAGTGTGCAGGATGGTAATTCCCCCATATCCATACGTGCATCCAATCCCTATAGACTTGTCTGTCTCCCGACCATCCTGCTAGTCCTCTTCTTTCCCCATCTCTGTAAGGCATCTGGGGATGCCACATTGATGACGTAAAGCGGAAGTGAAGGGAGACAGACGTCGGCAGCATGCACGGACCCCGCAGCGGCTTTACCCCAGAAGATTACCGCTCGTCACCTCTGCACTGTGGCATGCATCGGTAAGCCACAGACTCCACTCTCCCCATAGATGTCTTTTGCAAAAAAGAGGACGGGGTAGAGGAGGCAGGACAGACAACCCTAGAAGGATGGGACAGCCACAGGGACACGGGGAAGAGCATTACGATCATGCACATCCCCCAGATGCCTTACAGAGACGGGGAAAGAAGAGGACAGCCACAGAGACACAGGGGCCGCATTACTGTGGTAAATCCTATGTGGGGGATTCCTGGCGCCAGGCAGCATTCGGACCATAAGACGCAGGAACTTTTTACTCCAATGTTTGGGGGAGAAAAGTGCATCTTATGGTCAGAAAAATACGGTAAATATTCTAATGTGGCATTATTTTACTTAAATAATATCAAATTGGTACTTACCACCACTTGTTCATTTTGTAGTCAGTACAATAATTCTCTCATGTACAATTAATTTCAACGCTAATAATTTAGACTGTGCAGTATAGTACATTTGACCTAATCATTATGAGTTATTCATTTTTGTGTGGGATAATAACAGCTCTTGCATAGTTATTTAAATATCTTATTTAATAACTGTTAAGAGTTGTTCATTCTTTTTTTTTAAAGCACTCATAAAGAAATCCACATTACTACCATTATTACTTGAGGTTAATACATGAAGTAAAGTTTTCAATTAAACTGTAGTCACCAGTTTGCAATGCTGATTTGCAAATATAAAACATTAAACAAAACTAAAACTAAACCAAAATTTTTTTTCATTGATTACATGCAATTATTAGTAGCCATTTTTTTAACATCTGTTAAAAGAAACAATATACAGGGCCTCTCAGATCCAACTCCATTTTTGTTGGGGCCTGATTTACTAAGGCAGAGTATTTCACTCAATAAACCTTTGCCTTGGTCCACCTTGTGTCATTGACCATTAAATGGGAGGCTATTTTATCACCCCCCACCAGTGCAGTGGTATTCAGAGAATTAAGAATTGTTTGTATCATTGGCTTGATTTAATAAAGCAAAGTATTTCACTCAATAAAGGTAGCTATACATCTAGTGATGATGGGCAGACTTGAACAAGAGACAAATCTCTTTAATCAAATCTTATAAGAGAGATATCTGTCGGCTACCCATACACTGCAGGCTGATTCCCATTCAATTCCATGCTGAAATTCATCTGTAATTCGGCCTTGTGATGCCACTTCCTCTGCCCAAAGCTGACCCTAATGTGCAATGTGCACCTTGTCTGTCTGTGGCCACCGCTTTTCCTCTGCTGGCTACGGGCGCTGTCCTTTGTCCATGCACGCACCCCACGTAGTTGCCGGCGTACACATGGGCACGTGTGTGAGATCAAACATGTGCCCCCATTACACTAGCAACCATGTGGGACACAAGAATGGATGAAGGACAGCACTTGGAGCCAGCGCAGGACAATCGGTAGCCACAGACAGATAATGTATAGTGCACTGGGCCCCGGGGAGTCACATTTCCCATTAGGGGGAAAGCATCGGGGGTTTTGTAGCGTTCATCGCTCCCAATATTGATTGCCACTACTGCCATGTAACTGATTAAGCAAGTCGGTCCTGCATCGTGCAGAATGTCTGACCAATTCATCCGACCAATTCTGGGACAGTCGCATAGTCAATCAGGCATGCACTTGGCGCCCCCAATTTTTATCCGATTCAATTATAATAATCGAATCAGATGGTCGATCGGCCACCAAGTCACCTGATGTATGGTCACCTTAAGCCTTTGCCTTGGTCCACCTTGTGTCTGTGACCATTGAGTGAGAGGGAGGCTATTTCATCCTCCCCACAAGCGCAGTGGCACTGGTGTGCAGAGATTTAAGAAGTGTGTTTGTTTACATTCAGAATCTGTAAACGGTTTGGTGGCCTTTGGTATATATATCACTTTCAGCAGGAGGTTTACAGGTTGGAAAAGGCCTCATCACATCCTCCATACAAATCCAATCGAAATAAAAATGACTGCAATTGAACTAGAGTTTTTCATGTGTTGATATTACAGTTTATTGATGCATTTTAGTGAGCATTTACACAGCAGCAAACCACCACAGTATTTCAGGCTACTTGCCTTTTATCTAGTGTTTGATAAAGGGAATGTAGCCCGAAACGGGCCATGACCCGTGAAACACGTTGTCTAATGCTTTTTGAATAAAAACTTTTTTCCAGTTGAACTGGTGTCTATATCGTCTGGAGAGGAAAGCAATTACCACCCTTTTTATTATATAATTTTTTTTTTAAAATGGAACATACATTAGGCACCTCCATCCTACCCACTAAATGTTAAGGGACTTTTACCTACCTCTGTGTGCTCAAAAGGTATTGGGTTAATATAGTGAGGGGCCTTATGGTGCTTATTAATGGATTTACCAAACAACCACATTCTCTTAAATAGGGGAAAGAGGTCCTTCAGTGTTATCAGTTGCGTGTGGTCCGGTACTAGTCATGGAGAGAACCCGAAGACATAACAACAAAAGTTGTTTAGGTGATACCTTTAATGACTAACTTTACAAGATTTCTTTGCAAGCTTTCGAAACTTTAAGTTTCTTCTTCAGGCATGTTTCAGAGCTGGATCAGAACCATACAAAAAACTGTCACATACACTGGCTTTAAAAAGAGGGATTGCAGGAGACTCTACAAAATCATATATAAAGCCAGTGTATGTGACAGTATTTTGTATGGTTCTGATCCAGCTCTGAAACATGCCTGAAGAAGAAACTTAAAGCTCCAAAAGCTTGCAAAGGAATCTTGTACATGTAGTCATTAAAGGTATCACCTAAACAACTTGTGTTATGACAAAATCCATGTACATAGTGGAGCATTGCCATTTGTTCCCTGGCAAATGCTGCATCCATCATGTGAAACAGGAAGCTCAATGTTGAGGGTTAACATTCTTATTTGGAATTTAGTGCAGATGGTGTGTGTGCACATTCACATCCTTGCACTTTTATTTATATGTTAATCAGTTTAATAGCTGATCTACACCTACAAATTCATTTTTGTGATATTAACAGCTAAGGCTCATATCTCTTATCCATAAAGGTTTATAATGACGGCATTCAGTATGCATTTATATATATTTTCATTACTGAAGCTTTCCCAACAGGGAACAAGGAGAAATGAACAATAGCACACCTTAAAATGCACCTCCCGTGTAAAGATAAAACCAACACTCTCAGCACAGTCAGCAGAAACTATAACAGTCTAGCAGTAAAATATGTCCAAAAAAAAAATCACCATTTGTGCCATAAAATCCAGGTTGTGTTGGTTAACCACGCCCTCTTTCTGGAAAATTGCCATGGCAGTTTTCTAGTTTTCTACCTCTGCAAAGACTGCTAAGAGTTTGTGTCATATGTGGGTGGGAGTAGTCTCATAGTGTGGCCTGAAAGGTACTCTGCTTCTACCTTCAAGACTGAGCCAGCCTGCTACAGATGTGAAGAGGGAAGTAGTATAGTGCCAGCCACAGTTTAATTGCAGAGCTGCCACAATGATTCTCTGCTGCTTATTTAAGTAGTCAGCCATTGTTGTGTTGGGTAAAAAAAAGGTGAAGTGAACAGTCATAGTGTCATTCTGGTTCTTTTTCACTCTATTATTTACAACGGAGGTCCACTTTTATATTCCAAATGGGAAGTAGAACTTTAAAGGAGTGTCCTGGAGTAGATATTTTTTTAAAAAAAAGGTAAGATAGAGAGCCCAAAATAGATTAGGAAGTCAAGCAGTTTAATGGATGTTAACAGCACAACACCTGGGTACTCACAATACGGGTTGTCATATGGGTTGTCATTAAGCGGGCACATGGGCAGGTAACGTGATGAGATACACTGCTGGAGCCATCGAGAATAGGAGAAAAGTGGATTGTATCACTGAAGTTCAGAGAAGTAAGTTACCCCTCCACTCCACGATAATCCTGGGCAGGCAAATGCATTTCCCATATAGGCTATGGTTGAAATGCATCTGCCCCCAGGCTCCAGCTAGACCACAGAGGACCATCAAAGTGGACTCTACACTGTCCACTCCCGCTGGCCATACGAGGTCTGACGGCAGATGAGAACCGAGCCAAAGAAATTTAGAAAGGAGTACACAAACTTGAACTATTAGTCTATCATTACTAGTAAAAAGACTAAGTTAGCTTGTTAATCCCGTTGTACACAGGCTGTATCGGATTTTCAATTAATGTAATGAGACAAACTTATTTTGGAGCAATGTGTAGTATAGCCTCATAACGTTTCTTCACTCTACAACATTTCTTGTAAAATGAGGAAACACTGAACATTGTCGCACTTAACAGGTTTATGCTAGTTCATGAACATCTGGTAGCCTGTCACCTATTAGACAACAACACACTCTCTAAACAGAAGAGATTTCAATTCATCAGGGATTAATGTAGAATGTGCTTAACTTAAGTACCTTCTATAGTGATTTCCATAGATTATCATATTCATGATACTGTGGAGGAAAAGGCTTTCTGCTCAGCCTAACTAGAACGTGAAAAAATTAAAACATTGACAGGCACTTTATCTACATTTTGTTGAGCATGTAAGAGAAAAATGTGCACATATTTATGTTAATTGAATTCTGTCATACTTTAACACCGTAATTGGCCATTTACTGCTAGAAATATGGTACATAGGCTTATTGTAGGGTGTGCAATGCTTTTTCCCCTGGAGATCTGTATAATAGAAATCCGACTGGGAGATACAGAGTGGACTGCGGCATTAAATCGGTGGTGCCGATAATACAGAACAGGAATAAATCTAGACAGAAAAATATATACATCTACTAATGTATTAAATGCTTAAAGGAAACATAAGGTGAAAATAAACTGGTGAGATAAACAATTGTATCTATTTCTCTTCTCCTAAAAATGACTTTTTTCAGATATCCCACAGTTTTATTACATATTTAAATCTACTTTTTAAGTTTGTACTGTTTCAATTACTGCTCAATGACACATTTAGTAAAGTATGCTAAAATCTATGAACTAGTCAACCTTTTTATCTATCTCCTGCTCTCAGGCGCCATTTTTTGCTAGGAAAGTGTTTATTGGTTGTAATTCCTTATTCCTAAGAGAGTTATGCTATAGTCTGACCCAGTCCTGAACCAGACAAAAACAGTTACTTGCATACCTAATATTTAACTATTTCAAGCAGAGAAAGAAAAAAAGGAACACAGCATAGTTATGTCTGTGCTTGGCACTGAATATTCACATATCTATCTCATCATGTCACCTCGTGTATCCTTTAAAGCTTACTCAAATACTTCTGTCAATTCAAAGCACTACAGAGGGACTGGGGTCAGTACCTTTTAGCATATTAGACTGCATACATTTTGGTACATTATATTTTGGGAAAAAAATCATATGGATGCTATTCTCTGTATGATAGGATATTTCTCATTATTCTGATTCTATACCCAGCATCAATGTGATTTAAACACAAGGTATCTGCAATTATCCAGCATCACCTGAACAAGAAAGAACTCTCATGGTGAATCACTTCTGCCAATATGCAGATCATTCCTTTATGTCCCTGAAAAGCCAAGTATACATCCTAATCCCCAGCTGTGCTGTATTCATATGGCTTATTATATTTCCAGAGCCTTGTTAATCCAACTTTGTAACAGTTGTTTTAGGTTTTTGACCTTCATCAGCGCAAGACTTGAATTCATATGGCTCTGTAGGCAGGATTTGTGAAATAGGAGTTTTACAGAGTATGCCACAGGAAACCAGAGCCACAAGATTTTATAAGGGATAGTCTCCATGATCTAAGTGGCCCCAAGTTCCTTTGGCCTCCCATCATTGTGCTGCTGTCACCCCTCTTTAAAAGTTCAGAGTCAGCTCGATTGCAGCTATTGCACATGCTCTGTCTCATCCGTGCACCTGCTCTATCAAGCTCCTGGGTGGCTGTGTATGGCAGCCATGACAGTTCTGCACATGCAAGGTCACAATTCCTTCTGAACCGCCCATGCATAGAATGCTATTTTATTATTCAAATGTAGATTTCTTTTAAAGAGGAACTTCACTGAATAACTAAAAAAAGTCTTGTTTTGTACAATATTAACTTCTTAATTATTTAGTCAGTGTTTACCCATTGAAAAATCTTTCCTCTCCCTTATTTACATTCTAAATCTTAATTTATCACATATAGCAAAATCTTTACTGCTGGCAAAGTGTGATGTTGCCATGTTGGGAAGTGGGAAGAAAAAACACCTGGTTACCTAGTGCGCACTGGGAGGAGAAGGCTTTGCGACATCATAACCTAAGCTAAGCATCACTGGGAGGGCAGGATTACATAGCTATATAAATAAGTCTAACACGTGTGTGTGTGTGTGTGTGTGTGTGTGTGTGTGTTATTTCAGCCCTTTTAAATATTTAATTTTAATCAGGGAAATATAACATTTATCTTGAGCTCCAAAAAGCTGGCTTTATTTTCAAAATGTGTATCTACAGTAGGATGAATGTACAAGCTGGTGGTGTACAAACAAATCTTCAGTGCATTTTTAAATATAGGGAGTGGGTCCAAGAACCGTGGAGAGAAAAAAAACACAAAAGAAGAACAGAAGCCCAATGTGGTGTGGTATGTTGATTGTGAGTCAGGATGTAGAATGACAAAAAAAAAAAAACAGGGAACTCAAGAAACCTAGGTTGCTGAACGCAACCACCTTCTGCATGTGTGGGGAACCCCCGTCCTGCACTCGGATTTTAGAGAGGGTCTCTTTCTGGATGGTCGCACTCTCTAAAAACAGAGGCCCGTCCCTCCCCAGGAGGGTAATGTACTGGAAACATGGGTTGAGAGCTGCCCAACGTAGTGTAGTGGCAGTATGAATGTCACAATACATATATGTTAAGAGGTTTCTTACCTCTATTAAGACATCAAGACTTGATTAAATACCACAATGCGTTTGAGTAAATAAGACAATGCGTTTTGTGAGTCTAACACTTACTTCCTCAGCTGAGGAGTAGCTATGGGTGGGCAAGGGGGGACATATGTCCCCGGGCGCAGGACTGTGAGGGCGCTCAGCACAGCCATTGCACCCCCACGTGCATTAGAGGCACTCGCTGGCTGCCCAAAGTACCCCTGCTTCTCTCCCTCCCTCTTCAAAAGTGTTAACAGCAGCAGAATAAGGCTAACTAAAGGTGGCACATCTGGCTATCTAATCATGGTGAAGGGGGGCACATCTGGCTAAATAAAGGGGTACTCATTTGGCTATTTAAAGGGGGGCACATCTGGCTATCTGAATGGGGTAAGGGGGCACATATAGCTATCTAAATAACTTTTGACTCCACCCATGACCATGACCACATTCTGATGTGTGGCCATTTTGTCCAAAGGGGGGTGCAAAAACTGTCTTCGTCCCAGGGTACTGAAAACCTTAGCTACTCATCTGTTCCTCAGGTCAATGCTGTGTCAATGGTCACAGTATTTGGAGCTCTGGGCAGATTTTTTTTCCAGTACTAAACATAGTAAACAAATAAAGCTAATATATAAAAAAACACGACATGGTTTCTTGAAATATGGTAAAAACACAAAATGCATAATGACGCTACATAAGAAAGCTCAGTGAAACCTCACTGGCCTTGTTTTTTGACAAAGCGGCTTTCAAAAATAATTTCACCGACTTTCCTTTAAACTGGATAACATTTCAAACAAATGCATTAAACATCCTGGCAAGGGTAATTAAAATAGAATGTTTTGGCTGTATTGCTTACACGCACGCACATTCACATTATAAATTAAAGAGAGGAGCTCATCAAAATTCTGTTCAATTCACACTTCTGGCAGGAAAATATGAAGCTTCGTTTACATTTCAAACAAGTAGATTTTAGATAGTTTAATGTTTGAACAATAATCATAGCTGATTTCATGGCAGGTCTTACATTCCAAACTGCAGAAGAAGAGCACCAGTATGAGATTACAGATGTTATGTCACAACAGCAAACTCAGATTTAGCAAGGGCTCCGGCACCTTTTAAATATTTGCAATTACAGCCTAGGCCCTTATCAGTTAATGGCACAGTTACAGAAAGTGTATTTAAAATGCAATTACCACAGTCGCCAGCTTATATTTCAGTAATTTATTTCCAAATCTATAACACTAAAATTGATTTGCTTCATAATTTACTAAACTATAATATGAATGAAGAGACAGGGAGTACTAAATCAGGTCGGGCTGTGGATTGCTGCTGGCAGTTTGTCAGATTGCTATGTGCGGTATATGTGTCAACGTCAACATCTTGGATATTGTAGTGGGAATGAGCAAGATGATCTGTATGAATCCAGGTTTGGTTGCAATGATTTTATCAGATCAGGTTTTAAAGGGGAAACTTATTTTGATCTATGTTTTCTAAAACCCTTACAGCATATCATGTTTAATACTATATATATATATATATATATATCTAGTAAATATTACATATATATATATATATATATATATATATATATATAGTAAATAGTGAATATATATATATATATATATATATATATATATATATATATATATATATATATATATATATATATATATTATTATTAAGCATGATATGCTGTAAGGGTTTTAGAAAACATAGATCAAAATAAGTTTCCCCTTTAAAACCTGATCTGATAAAATCATTGCAACCAAATCTGGATTCATACAGATCATCTTGCTCATTCCCACTACAATATTTCTCTTATTAATTAATAGAAGATACTGTCTTCTTTTCATGGATACACGATATATGTATATATGTATGTATATAGATATATATATAGATATATATATATATATATATATATATATATATATATATATATATGCATATACATATATCGTGTATCCATGAAAAGAAGACAGTATCTTCTATTAATTTTTGCTCCAAGAGACATGCTTGGCTTAGTTTCAGGGGATGTTTTATATTTCTATCAGGAAGTGTCTCTCAGCAGAGCATTTCCTGTTCCTTTGTACTGTGCTGTTCCTGGATTTGAAGGTATCCTTCTTTACTGATCAGACATCTGTCCTGTCATCTCTGCACACAGGCGATAACCTTGCTGTATGCTGGGATGACAGGACCAGTGCTCGATCAGCACTGCATGCCGTGTCCCCGCTTGCTGGCCACCTCTTTCTCCTCCTCCGGACTAAAAATCTACTCAGCAGAACTGAAAAGGCTTGGTGTTTCTTTAACAGTTTCACAACATCAGAACTTTGTTTTTCTTACCAAAGCATAATTTTTAGCTGCATTTTTAGCTAAACTCCACCCATCAAAGAAAACTGCCCAGGCTTTTTCTTGCCTGATGCTGTGAAAAGCATGATGGGATTTCCTATGTTGTTATTCACATTGCCTAGCAACTGGGAGGGGTGATCAGCACACAGGACAGTTGGAACTGTGTCTCATGCTCCCTGTCTTCTCCTTTCAACCAAAAAGATGGCTGCCATCATGAAATCATACATTTGACTGTTCTTTTAAAACAGGGTGGGTGAGAGATTATATTACCTATCTATTTTAATTAATATAACTAATGTAACTTAATGAATCCAGGCTGAAGTTCCTCTTTAAGCTCATGGGGAAATGTGGAATGCTGGAATAGCTGAAAGTAGAATGTCTGTAAAATTACTGATATTCAAATATTAAGCAGTGCTAACTATAAAATAGTAAAATAATGGTAAATGTTACCGATATTTTACTATAGTTAAACTTAACTGTATTCTCACACAGAGCCTTCCCTTGCTATACCAATGCCTAATCCTAACTGACTTCCCCCACCAATACCTAGCCCTAGCCAACCCTCTACCGATGCCTAATCCTAACCACTACCCCCTCTGATGTCTAACTCTAACTGACCACAGGCAAGGCCTTAAATTAAAAAAAACAAAAAAAAAAACACTTCAAGTATGATTTCTGCCACAGGCTTAGGGAGGAATTTTACTATGTACAGTATACACCTTAATAAATAAAATTGCTTATGTTTTTGTACAATATTCAGTTATAAATGATTTAGTCTTTTTGCCCATTGTAAAATCATGATTTACATGCCTACATTTATCAGTGACGCTGCCATCTTTGATGCTGGCTAGGTGAATCACTATGGACTATTTTATTCCCTCTGTGAAGTGAACAGATACTTCTCATGATCTCCCAGAGTGCTCTGGGGCAGAAGGCTGATTGACATTATAGCCTGGGCCAAATATCACTTGGAGGGTGGAGTTAAATACCAATATGCAGGAAAGTAGTATTTTTGATGGTGAAATCAGGTTACAGTAAAAATGGGTATCCTGAATAATTTATTACATTCTACTGTATGTAATGACAGTTCCTCTTTAAGTACACCCACAATTTAAAATGTACCCGAGCCAAAGCTTGGATAAAAAATGAGATACTTGCCTAGAGAGAAGGAAGCCTCAGGATCCTATTTGTGGCTTCCCTCAGTGCTCTGATGCACCCCCTCACTTAGCACGCCTCGCTGGAAGATTGGTGACAAGGCATTGTTGCCAATCCTATCAGGGCCACGCAATTCCTCTTTCCTCAGCACGGCCATGCAGTAGCCATGCCAGCACACCCGCACATGCACAGTAAGCTTTAGAGACTCGTGTACGAGCGGCTCCATGCTACTACGCATGCATGGCCATGCTCACGTGGCTACTGCATAGCCATGCATGCAGGAGAGGAGCAGGGACCCGATTTGGAGGGTGCCGTTATGAGTAAGGGAGAAAATCGGAGCATGGAGGGAAGTCTTCCTCTTTTCAGTTAAATATGTCTTTTTGAACCCGAGTTCCAGCTTGGGTTCCCTTTAAATAGAATTCATTTACTAGCCAGCTTCTGATTTTGAAGTAGAAATTGGAGCACAATTGGTAAGCCTTTTAGCAAATACAGAGCAGATTCAAAGTTAGGATGCTAGCCCTACAAAACCGGTGAATTAAATTATCCATTCAGTTACTATTCCACTGGAAAATGTCTCCACATTACTTAACTGCTGTCTACAGTTTACAGACACTTCATTCTAAAAACATTTTGGAGACTGCTGAAGTGTCGCGCTTCAGATTCCCGTGTGTTACACAGTGTGCCGATGTTCTAAGTTACAGTCATGTACGGTAATCTAAAAGACTTTAAGTAGTGGAGTATTTGACTCCAGTCAAAATGTGCTCAATGTGACGCAGCCCTTTCTATCTCTGCTAGGAATCCTCAGAAAATTGTATGGCTTTCCACTACTTTTAAGATGGCTGTTATGGTGGTAGGCATCAGATGCACAGTGTGCAATGAAGACTGATTGATAGTAAAAAAAAGTGTTCAAGACAGATCTGAGTTCCCACTGTGCAGCCATTATTCAGAAAACAGACAGAGCTGACTTACAGCGGTATTTATATACAGAGTAGCACTGTTTTATCAGAGCGCTATAAAATCTCTGTCTTACTCTTTACAGCCTAACTGTGCAGAGGCAGATGTCTTTACTGAAGTGAAAGTCAATGCAAAATGTTTTTATTTAGTATTAGAGTACAAAAATGTGCCAGTTTTTTTTTTTTTTTTAAAGTGGTCTGAAACACATCATCTTTTCTTTGCTCTAAAAGATTCCTTACAGCCTTAAACCTACTACTAGCACAAACAAATGTATAACAGAACAAAATTCAAACAAAACACAGCACTTTGTCCAGCAGTGAAAAGGCCCCTCAGCTTATGATCCACATCTGAAAAGGAGAGAACATTGTATTTTGTTTACATTCCTCAGTTGTTACATTGTGTGTAACAATGTAGAACAAACTCTCTCTTCTTCATGCATGCACACAGTTCAGAAGAGCTTACTGGAAGGTTTTAATATATAATAAAAAGTAGCTTGAATAAAATGCAATGGCAGCTTTTAGAGCAGATAAACTGTACTTTGGGAACTTGTAATTTATAAATAGACAATATTACTTGTGCACAAAAGCAAATATGGTAACTGTATAGGTAATAAAAAAGTAGGAAACACATTTTTATTGAATGTTATATCAGAGATTCAGACCACTTTAATGAGGAATTCTTCTCTGCCTGTCCCAAAGATTGTCACAATTGCTTGTACCTCTCCTCACTCCTGTCACTCCTGGGCTAGCTCTCTTGTCAGAGCGGTGGAGGTTAAAGGATACCCGAACTGACATGTGAAATGATGAGATAGACGTAGGTATGTACAGTGCCTAGCACACAAATAACTATGCTCTGTTCCTTTTTTTCTTTCTCTACCTGAAAGAGTTAAATATCAGGTATGCAAGTGGCTGGCTCAGTCCTGACTCAGACAGGAAGTGACTACAGTTTGACCCTCACTGATAAGAAATTCTCCTTTTTTTTACCTCTTTCTTGCTCTCAGAAGCCATTTTCTGCTAGGAAAGTGTTTTATAGTTCGAATTTCTTATACTTGCATACCTGATATTTAACTCTTTCAGGTAGAGGACGAAAAAAAGGAACAGAGCATAGTTATTTGTGTGCTAGGCACTTTACATACACATCTCATCATCTCATCATGTCAAATGTCAGTTTGGGTATCCTTTAATGATCCCTCGTTATCCTCCAGCTGCTGAGTCCCATGCAGCTACTCGCTCCTGTAATGGCGGAGAGACGCCAGCCCGATCTACTTCATTGGTGTTGGAGTCCCTCTGTTGCTGCCCTTATATTGCAGTGGCCAAAGGCAGTACTGCACCCTCCCTAATTGAGAGGCAGGGTATTTAAAATCTGCACTCTCACAGATGGAGGCTGGTGCACCCCTGGTCACAGCCACAGCATCTCCATGCCGCTCTACCCCTCTAAGTCATCCCTCTGCTGAAACTTCCCTTTACCAGGCTCTCCCTTCCAGATCTCCCCTTTTGGCTATAAAACACGCGCCACTGAATGGAAATGGAGAAAAACTAGACTTAACCAGGATTTCCTACAGTACAAGACCAACCTGCTGCAGTTCCACACTGCCCTTGCTCAGGCGAAGCAGGAATACTTTACCAAGCTCATCGGAGCACAAGCTTCCAACCCCCGGCGTCTTTTTGCCACTTTCAACTCCCTGCTTAACCCCCCCCCCCACCCTCCGTTTCCTCCCACTCTGCCACAGATTTAGCCACCCACTTCACCAACAAAATTGTCTCCATCCGCCAAGAAATATCCAATCTCCAATCTTCACCTCCCACCCCCTCCCAACCAGCTCCTCCTCCACCCTATCCTCCCCTCACATCCTTCACTCCTACTACCACCAAGAAAGTCAACCACCTACTGCAGACTTCCCATACCACTACTTCCCCCCTTGACCCCATCCCTTCTGATTTACTCCAGCCTCACTTCACAGAATTGGCCCCAGTCCTCACTACCCTGTTCAACCTCTCCCTATCCACAGGCACCTTCGCCTCAGACTTCAAGCAGGCCACTGTACTACCACTGCTCAAGAAACCCTCCCTCGACCCCTCGCTACCCTCCAACTACCGTCCTATCTCCCTCCTTCCCTTTGCCTCAAAACTCCTTGAGCGTCTGGTTCACAAACGCCTGACCCAGTACCTCAATGCCAACTCACTGCTAGACCCACTGCAATCTGGATTTCGGCCTGCCCACTCAACCGAAACTGCTCTCACCAAAGTGGTCAACGACCTTGCCTTAGCTAAAGCTGAAGGCAAATACTCCATTCTCTTCCTCCTTGACCTTTCAGCAGCTTTTGACACAGTAGATCATCCCCTAATCCTCCAGTCCCTCCAGTCCTTGGGCATTCACGATCTCGCCCTGTCCTGGCTTTCATCCTACCTCTCCAACCGCTCCTTCACGACCGCCTTCAATGAGTCCTCATCCACCCCAACCACCTCTCGGTGGGAGTCCCCCAAGGTTCGGTCCTTGGCCCCCTACTGTTCACCCTATACACATCCTCCATTGGCAAGGTTATCTCCTCCTTGGGTTTTAACTATCATCTGTATGCAGATGACACCCAGATCTACCTCCACACCCCTGACATATCCACCACTACCATGGACAAGGTCTCCTCCTGCCTATCAGCCATCTCCTCCTGGATGTCCGCTAGGTTCCTGAAACTAAATCTAGACAAAATGGAATTTATGATCTTCTCACCCCGGCCATCCACGAACCTCCCAGATGTGCATGTAACTGTTAACCACACTACCATTCGCCCTTCCTCTCAAGCCCGCTGTCTAGATGTCACCCTGGACTCCACACTCTCCTTCACTTCCCACATCCAAAAACTCACAAAGTCCTGCAACTTCCACCTTCTAACATCTGTAAGATTCGCCCATTCCTGACCTCTGCCACCACCAAACTCCTCATCCATGCTCTCATAATTTCCTGCCTTGACTACTGCAATGCCCTGCTGTCTGGTCTCCCTATGACCCGAACAGCCCCACTGCAGTCCATCATGAATGCGGCAGCCAGAATTATCCACTGCTCCCATCGCTCCAACATGGCAGATCCCCTCCTAGAATCCCTCCACTGGCTTCCTATCCAGTCCAGAATCAGATTCAAGATACTGTGTCTGACCTACAAATCTGTCCACAAAACCTGTCCAACCTACATTTCCGATCTTACTCAGAGGTACACACCTAGCCGCTCACTCCGCTCTTCCAATGAACTTCGCCTAACCGCCCCCCGCATCACCCAGTCCCATGCACGCCTCCAGGACTTCTCAAGAGCTGCTCCAACACTATGGAACTCCCTACCTCCACTTATTAGGGCAGCCCCCTCCTTCAACATGTTCAAGAAAGCCCTCAAAACTCACCTTTTCACTCTGGCCTACTACCCCTCACAAGTGCTCTAAACCCACAGCTGAACTCTGGTCCCTTACCTTTCATGTCCCTACCTCTTCCTTTTAGATTGTAAGCCTTTGGGCAGGGTCTTCCTCCTTTTGTGTCCTACCTGATCATGCACCTCCATAACTGTGAACCCATGCTATGCATTTGAGTGAACCTAACTTGCCTAATCTCCATGCTCCATCCAGTTACTGACTAAGCATTACCTTGTACTCATACTGTGCTGCATGATCTGGTCTTTCTTGTACTTCTGTATTGTCATATTGCTGTTTGTCACCCCTAAATATTGTCTGTAACCTAAACTAATGTTCAGCGCTGCGTAATATGTTGGCGCTTTATAAATACAATAAATAAATAAATAATAAATAAATAAATATCCCTGTTGCTACATTTGCCTGCCTGTCTGCCTGGAGCCTAACTAGGATCCCTGCACTCCCTGTCTGTCTCCTGCCAGCCAGCCCTGGTTCCTTCCTGTCAGTCATTTATTTGCCTGTTTCCCTGCATTTCATTCTCCAGCTTCACTTCCCAATCTGCTGCACTCCCGTGTGTCCCCGTGACTGCCATCATTACCATACTATCAAGATTAGTCTGAATATTTTCTTGCTTCCTGTGGCTTAAAATTAATTTTATTGATAAAGTTTGAAAATAGTGTCTAGCCTGCCTGGCGTTCTATTAAGATCGCCAGGGAGGCTGCGGGAGGTTTTTTTTTTAATAAAAAAAAAAACTATTTCATGCAGCCATCTGAAAGTTGGCTGCATGAAAGCCCACTAGAGGGCGCTCCGGAGGCGTTCTTCCGATCGCCTCCGGCGCCCAGAATAAACAAGGAAGGCCGCAATGAGCAGCCTTCCTTGTTTTGCTTACATCGTCGCCATAGCGACGAGCGGAGTGACGTCATCGACGTCAGCCGACGTCCTGACGTCAGCCGCCTCCGATCCAGCCCTTAGCGCTGGCCGGAACTTTTTGTTCCGGCTACGCTGGGCTCAGGCGGCTGGGGGGACCCTCTTTTGCCGCTACTCACGGCGGATCGCCGCAGAGCGGCGGCGATCAGGCAGCACACGCAGCTGGCAAAGTGCCGGCTGCGTGTGCTGCTTTTTATTTTAACCAAATCGGCCCAGCAGGGCCTGAGCGGCAGGCTCCGGCGGTACTGGACGAGCTGAGCTCGTCCAGACCGCCCAGCAGGCTAGGAGAATACTTAGGAGAAAATGTGAATAGGATCAGGCCCATTGTATTTAGCACACTATGCTAGGCTTAGCACACTATCACACTAGTTCTAATTTGGTGACCTGACATTGTGAGTACAGTAGATCAAGTATTTTATTTCCCCAACTTTTGGAAATACGACACTATTCTGGCTCCTGATTGTCTTTTTCTTTGAGGTTTCCTCATCCCATAGTGACAAACAATAGAAAGTCATTTGCAAATAGCTCCCCAGACCCATGTCAATTTTATAAACAAATGATACATGTGTTGGTCTTGTCTTCTACTGGAATCTACATGTGGCACAGTCAGGTTGGGTTCTTTAATTTGGTTTATTCTAAAATGTAATAATTACATACAGTGTTGCCCATAATTATACATAATCCTGGCAAATTTTGACTTAAAGTTACTTTTATTCAACCAACAAATAATTTTTGGGCGGGAAATTAAATAGGTGTCTCCCAAAAGATAATTAGACAATGTACAAGAGGGATTATTGTGGAAAAAAACATTTCTCAGCTTTTATTTACATTTGAGCAAAAAGTGTCTAGTCCCAAATTATTCATACCCTTTTCAATAAATCAACAGAAAAGCCTTTAATAACTATTACAGCAATCAAACACTTCCTATAATTGCAGCCCAGCATTCTGCATGTCTCCACAGGTATTTTTGCCCATTTATCTTTAGCAACGAGCTCCAAATTTTTCAGGTTGGAGGGTCTTTTTGCCATCACCCTGATCTTTAGCTCTCTCCATATATTCTCAATTGGATTCAAGTCAGGACTCTGGCTGGGCCACTGCAAAATGTTAATGTTGTTGTCTGCTAGTGTTGGGCGAACACCTAGATGTTCGGGTTCGCGAACGTTCGCCGAACATCGCCGCGATGTTCGGGTGTTCGACCCGAACTCCGAACATAATGGAAGTCAATGGGGACCCGAACTTTCGTGCTTTGTAAAGCTTCCTTACATGCTACATACCCCAAATTTGCAGGGTATGTGCACCTTGGGAGTGGGTACAAGAGGGGAAAAAAATTAGCAAAAAGAGCTTATAGTTTTTGAGAAAATCGATTTTAAAGTTTCAAAGGGAAAACTGTCTTTTAAATGCGGGAAATGTCTGTTTTCTGTGCACAGGTAACATGCTTTTTGTCGGCATGCAGTCATAAATGTAATACATATAAGAGGTTCCAGGAAAAGGGACCGGTAACGCTAACCCAGCAGCAGCACACGTGATGGAACAGGAGGAGGGTGGCGCAGGAGGAGAAGGCCACGCTTTGAGACACAACAACCCAGGCCTTGCATGAGGACAAGAAGCGTGCGGATAGCAATTTGCATTTTGTCGCCATGCAGTCATAAATTTAATACAGATGAGAGGTTCAATAAACAGGGACCGGAAACGCTAACCCATCACAGATGTTCATTGTTCATGTTACTTGGTTGGGGTCCGGGAGTGTTGCGTAGTCGTTTCCAATCCAGGATTGATTCATTTTAGTTTGAGTCAGACGGTCTGCATTTTCTGTGGAGAGGCGGATACGCCGATCTGTGACGATGCCTCCGGCAGCACTGAAACAGCGTTCCGACATAACGCTGGCTGCCGGGCAAGCCAGCACCTCTATTGCGTACATTGCCAGTTTGTGCCAGGTGTCTAGCTTCGATACCCAATAGTTGAAGGGTGCAGATGGATTGTTCAACACAGCTATGCCATCTGACATGTAGTCCTTGACCATCTTCTCCAGGCGATCGGTGTTGGAGGTGGATCTGCACGCTTGCTGTTCTGTGTGCTGCTGCATGGGTGTCCGAAAATGTTCCCACTCCAAGGACACTGCCGATACCATTCCCTTTTGGGCACTAGCTGCGGCTTGTGTTGTTTGCTGCCCTCCTGGTCGTCCTGGGTTTGCGGAAGTCAGTCTGTCGGCGTACAACTGGCTAGAGGAGGGGGAGGATGTCAATCTCCTCTTTAAAGTCTCCACAAGGGCCTGCTGGTATTCTTCCATTTTGACCTGTCGGACTCTTTCTTCAAGCAGTTTTGGAACATTGTGTTTGTACCGTGGATCCAGAAGGGTATAAACCCAGTAATTGGTGTTGTCCAGAATGCGCACAATGCGTGGGTCGCGTTCAATGCAGTCCTAGGCCGAAGAGGTCATAGCCTAGGGTCACAAAAACCTGTTTATTTGGGCAATTTCAATGGTAGTGATGGTGACGTACATAAATCTCAGCCATGGCCGTTAGCAACGTCTGAATTTCACGAAATGTCTCATGCAGGTAGAAGACATATTGTTAGACTTGGATTCCAAAGATGGGGTCCCTACATCTCTGCAAACCAGAGTTACAGGGGTCCGAAATTGGTAAAATCCCCCATAGGCTTTCATTGGGCCTCCTATTTACAGTTCCAAAATCTCACATCTTTTCAAAGGGCAAATGATCAGCAGTGGCAAATTTTCTAGCATTGTAGGGACCCTTAGGGGGAACATGACTGGTGAGTTTCGGGCCCCTAGGCCGAAGAGGTCATAGCCTAGGGTCACAAAAACCTGTTTGTTTGGGCTATTTCAATGGTAGTGATGGTGACGTACATAAATCTCAGCCATGGCCGTTAGCAACGTCTGAATTTCACGAAATGTCTCATGCAGGTAGAAGACATATTGTTAGACTTGGATTCCAAAGATGGGGTCCCTACATCTCTGCAAACCAGAGTTACAGGGGTCCAAAATTGGTAAAATCCCCCATAGGCTTTCATTGCCTCCCTATTTCACTTTCCAAAATCTCACATCTTTTCAAAGGGCAATGGCTCAGCAGTACCAAATTTTCTAGCATTGTAGGGACCCTTAGGGGGAACATGACTGGTGAGTTTTGGGCCCCTAGGCCAAAGAGGTCATAGCCTAGGGTCACAAAAACCTGTTTATTTGGGCTATTTCAATGGTAGTGATGGTGACGTACATAAATCTCAGCCATGGCCGTTAGCAACGTCTGAATTTCACGAAATGTCTCATGCAGGTAGAAGACATATTGTTAGACTTGGATTCCAAAGATGGGGTCCCTACATCTCTGCAAACCAGAGTTACAGGGGTCCAAAATTGGTAAAATCCCACATAGACTTTCATTGCCTCCCTATTTCACTTTCCAAAATCTCACATCTTTTCAAAGGGCAATGGCTCAGCAGTACCAAATTTTCTAGCATTGTAGGGACCATTAGGGGGAACATGACTGGTGAGTTTCGGGCCCCTAGGCCGAAGAGGTCATAGCCTAGGGTCACAAAAACCTGTTTATTTGGGCTAATCAATGGTAGTGATGGTGACGTACATAAATCTCAGCCATGGCCGTTAGCAACGTCTGAATTTCACGAAATGTCTCATGCAGGTAGAAGACATATTGTTAGACTTGGATTCCAAAGATGGGGTCCCTACATCTCTGCAAACCAGAGTTACAGGGGTCCAAAATTGGTAAAATCCCCCATAGACTTTCATTGCCTCCCTATTTCACTTTCCAAAATCTCACATCTTTTCAAAGGGCAATGGCTCAGCAGTACCAAATTTTCTAGCATTGTAGGGACCCTTAGGGGGATCATGACTGGTGAGTTTTGCCACTGCTGAGCCATTGCCCTTTGAAATGGTGTGAGATTTTGGAACGGTAAATAGTAGGCCCAATGAAAGCCTATGGGGGATTTTACCAATTTTGGAGCCCTGTAACTCTGGTTTGCAGAGATGTAGGGACCCCATCTTTGGAATCCAAGTCTAACAATATGTCTTCTACCTGCATGAGACATTTCGTGAAATTCAGACGTTGCTAACGGCCATGGCTGAGATTTATGTACGTCACCATCACTACCATTGATATAGCCCAAATAAACAGGTTTTTGTGACCCTAGGCTATGACCTCTTTGGCCTAGGGGCCCGAAACTCACCAGTCATGTTCCCCCTAAGGGTCCCTACAATGCTAGAAAATTTGGTACTGCTGAGCCATTGCCCTTTGAAAAGATGTGAGATTTTGGAAAGTGAAATAGGGAGGCAATGAAAGTCTATGGGGGATTTTACCAATTTTGGACCCCTGTAACTCTGGTTTGCAGAGATGTAGGGACCCCATCTTTGGAATCCAAGTCTAACAATATGTCTTCTACCTGCATGAGACATTTCGTGAAATTCAGACGTTGCTAACGCCATGGCTGAGATTTATGTACGTCACCATCACTACCATTGAAATAGCCCAAATAAACAGGTTTTTGTGACCCTCGGCTATGACCTCTTTGGCCTAGGGGCCCGAAACTCACCAGTCATGTTCCCCCTAAGGGTCCCTACAATGCTAGAAAATTTGTTACTGCTGAGCCATTACCCTTTGAAAAGATGTGAGATTTTGGAAAGTGAAATAGGGAGGCAATGAAAGTCTATGGGGGATTTTACCAATTTTGGACCCCTGTAACTCTGATTTGCAGAGATGTAGGGACCCCATCTTTGGAATCTAAGTCTAACAATATGTCTTCTACCTGCATGAGACATTTCGTGAAATTCAGACGTTGCTAACGGCCATGGCTGAGATTTATGTACGTCACCATCACTACCATTGAAATAGCCCAAATAAACAGGTTTTTGTGACCCTAGGCTATGACCTCTTCGGCCTAGGGGCCCGAAACTCACCAGTCATGTTCCCCCTAAGGGTCCTTACAATGCTAGAAAATTTGGTACTGCTGAGCCATTGCCCTTTGAAAAGATGTGAGATTTTGGAAAGTGAAATAGGGAGGCAATGAAAGTTTATGGGGGATTTTACCAATTTTGGACCCCTGTAACTCTGGTTTGCAGAGATGTAGGGACCCCATCTTTGGAATCCAAGTCTAACAATATGTCTTCTACCTGCATGAGACATTTCGTGAAATTCAGACGTTGCTAACGGCCATGGCTGAGATTTATGTACGTCACCATCACTACCATTGAAATAGCCCAAATAAACAGGTTTTTGTGACCCTAGGCTATGACCTCTTCGGCCTAGGGGCCCGAAACTCACCAGTCATGTTCCCCCTAAGGGTCCTTACAATGCTAGAAAATTTGGTACTGCTGAGCCATTGCCCTTTGAAAAGATGTGAGTTTTTGGAAAGTGAAATAGGGAGGCAATGAAAGTTTATGGGGGATTTTACCAATTTTGGACCCCTGTAACTCTGGTTTGCAGAGATGTAGGGACCCCATCTTTGGAATCCAAGTCTAACAATATGTCTTCTACCTGCATGAGACATTTCGTGAAATTCAGACGTTGCTAACGGCCATGGCTGAGATTTATGTACGTCACCATCACTACCATTGAAATAGCCCAAATAAACAGGTTTTTGTGACCCTAGGCTATGACCTCTTCGGCCTAGGGGCCCGAAACTCACCAGTCATGTTCCCCCTAAGGGTCCTTACAATGCTAGAAAATTTGGTACTGCTGAGCCATTGCCCTTTGAAAAGATGTGAGATTTTGGAAAGTGAAATAGGGAGGCAATGAAAGTCTATGGGGGATTTTACCAATTTTGGACCCCTGTAACTCTGGTTTGCAGAGATGTAGGGACCCCATCTTTGGAATCCAAGTCTAACAATATGTCTTCTACCTGCTTGAGACATTTCGTGAAATTCAGACATTGCTAACGGCCATGGCTGAGATTTATGTACGTCACCATCACTACCATTCACCATCACTACCATTGAAATAGCCCAAATAAACAGGTTTTTGTGACCCTAGGCTATGACCTCTTTGGCCTAGGGGCCCGAAACTCACCAGTCATGTTTCCCCTAAGGGTCCCTACAATGCTAGAAAATTTGGTACTGCTGAACCATTGCCCTTTGAAAAGATGTGAGATTTTGGAAAGTGAAATAGGGAGGCAATGAAAGTCTATGGGGGATTTTACCAATTTTGGCCCCTGTAACTCTGGTTTGCAGAGATGTAGGGACCCCATCTTTGGAATCCAAGTCTAACAATATGTCTTCTACCTGCATGAGACATTTCGTGAAATTCAGACGTTGCTAACGGCCATGGCTGAGATTTATGTACGTCACCATCACTACCATTGAAATAGCCCAAATAAACAGGTTTTTGTGACCCTAGGCTATGACCTCTTCGGCCTAGGACTGCATTGAACGCGACCCACGCATTGTGCGCATTCTGGACAACACCAATTACTGGGTTTATACCCTTCTGGATCCACGGTACAAACACAATGTTCCAAAACTGCTTTAACCACTTAAGGACTGCAGTCATAAAACCCCTTAAGGACTAGAGCCTTTTTTTCCATTCGGACCACTGCAGCTTTCACGGTTTATTGCTCAGTCATACAACCTACCACCTAAATGAATTTTACCTCCTTTTCTTGTCACTAATACAGCTTTCTTTCGGTGCTATTTGATTGCTGCTGCGAGTTTTACTTTTTATTATATTCATCAAAAAAGACATGAATTTTGTAAAAAAAATGACTTTTTTAACTTTCTGTGCTGACATTTTTCAAATAAAGTAAAATTTCCTATACATTTGAGCGCGAAAGTTATTCTGCTACATGTCTTTGATAAAAAAAAAAAAACCATTCAGTGTATATTTATTGGATTGGGTAAAAGTTATAGCGTTTACAAACTATGGTGCCAAAAGTGAATTTTCCCATTTTCAAGCATCTCTGACTTTTCTGCGCACCTATCAGGTTTCATGAGGGGCTAAAATTCCAGGATAGTACAAATCCCCCCCAAATGACCCCATTTTGGAAAGAAGACATCCCAAAGTATTCAGTGAGAGGCATGGTGAGTTCATAGAAGATTTTATTTTTTGTCACAAGTTAGCGGAAAATGACACTTTGTAACAAAAAAAAAAAAAAAAAAAAAGTTTCCATTTCTTCTAACTTGCGACAAAAAAAAAATGAAATCTGCCACGGACTCACTATGCTACTCTCTGAATACCTTAAAGTGTCTACTTTCCAAAATGGGGTCATTTGTGGGGTGTGTTCACTGTCCTGGCATTTTGGGGGGTGCCTAATTGTAAGCACCCCTGTAAAGCCTAAAGATGCTCATTGGACTTTGGGCCCCTTAGCGCAGTTAGGCTGCAAAAAAGTGCCACACATGTGGTATTGCCGTACTCAGGAGAAGTAGTATAATGTGTTTTGGGGTGTATTTTTACACATACCCATGCTGGGTGGGAGAAATATCTCCGTAAATGACAATTGTTTTTTTTTTTTACACACAATTGTCAATTTATAGAGATATTTCTCCCACTCAGCATGGGTATGTGGAAAAATACACCCCAAAACACATTATACTACTTCTCCTGAGTATGGCGATACCACTTGTGGCACTTTTTTGCACCCTAACTGCGCTAAGGGGCCCAAAGTCCAATGAGTACCTTTAGGATTTCACAGGTCATTTTGAAAAATTTCGTTTCAAGACTGCTCCTCACGGTTTAGGGCCCCTAAAATGCCAGGACAGTGTAGGAATCCCACAAATTACCCCATTTTAGAAAAAAGACACCCCAAGGTATTCCATTAGGAGGATGGTGAGTTCATAGAAGATTTTTTTTTTTTGTCACAAGTTAGCGGAAATTGATTTTAATTGTTTTTTTTTCACAAAGTGTCATTTTCTGCTAACTTGTGACAAAAATAAAATCTTCTATGAACTCACCATACTCCTAACGGAATACCTTGGGGTGTCTTCTTTCTAAAATGGGGTCATTTGTGGGGTTCCTATACTGCCCTGGCATTTTAGGGGCCCTAAACCGTGAGGAGTAGTCTTGAAACCAAATGTCGCAAAATGACCTGTGAAATCCTAAAGGTACTCATTGGACTTTGGGCCCCTTAGCGCACTTAGGGTGCAAAAAAGTGCCACACATGTGGTACCGCCGTACTCAGGAGAAGTAGTATAATGTGTTTTGGGGTGTATTTTTACACATACAGATGCTAGGTGGGAGAAATATCTCTGTAAATGACAATTATTTGATTTTTTTTACACACAATTGTCCATTTACAGAGAGATTTCTCCCACCCAGCATGGGTATGTATAAAAATACACCTCAAAACACATTATACTACTTCTTCTGAGTACGGCGATACCACATGTGTGACACTTTTTTGCAACCTAGGTGCGCTAAGGGGCCTAACGTCCTATTCACAGGTCATTTTGAGGCATTTGGATTCTAGACTACTCCTCACGGTTTAGGGCCCCTAAAATGCCAGGGCAGTATAGGAACCCCACAAGTGACCCCATTTTAGAATGAAGACACCCCAAGGTATTCCGTTAGGGGTATGGTGAGTTCATAGAAGATTTTTTTTTTGTCACAAGTTAGCGGAAAATGACACTTTGTGAAAAAAAAAAACAATACATATCAATTTCCGCTAACTTGTGACAAAAAATAAAATCTTCTATGAACTCACCATACTCCTAACGGAATACCTTGGGGTGTCTTCTTTCTAGAATGGGGTCATTTGTGGGGTTCCAATACTGTCCTGGCATTTTAGGGGCCCTAAACCGTGAGTAGTCGTCTTGAACCCAAATGTCTCAAAATGACCTGTGAAATCCTAAAGGTACTCATTGGACTTTGGGCCCCTTAGCACAGTTAGGCTGCAAAAAAGTGTCACACATGTGGTATCGCCGTACTCAGAAGAAGTAGTATAATGTGTTTTGTGGTGTATTTTTACATATAACCATGCTGGGTGGGAGAAATATCTCTGTAAATGACACATTTTTTGATTTTTTTTACACACAATTGTCCATTTACAGAGAGATTTCTCCCACCCAGCATGGGTATGTGTAAAAATACACCACAAAACACATTATACTACTTCTCCTGAGTATGGCGATACTACATGTGTGACACTTTTTTGCAGCCTAGGTGCGCTAAGGGGCCCAACGTCCTATTCACAGGTCATTTTGAGGCATTTGTTTTCTAGACTACTCCCCACGGTGTAGGGCCCCTAAAATGCCAGGGCAGTATAGGAACCCCACAAGTGACCCCATTTTAGAAAGACGACACCCCAAGGTATTCCGTTAGGGGTATGGTGAGTTCATAGAAGATTTTATTTTTTGTCACAAGTTAGTGAAAAATGACACTTTGTGAAAAAAACAATAAAAATCCAATTTCCGCTAACTTTTGACAAAAAATAAAATCTTCTATGAACTCATCATACACCTAACAGAATACCTTGGGGTGTCTTCTTTCTAAAATGGGGTCACTTGTGGGGTTCCTATACTGCCCTGGCATTTTACGGGCCCAAAACTGTGAGTAGTCTGGAAACCAAATTTCTCAAAATGACTGTTCAGGGGTATAAGCATCTGCAAATTTTGATGACAGGTGGTCTATGAGGGGGCAAATTTTGTGGAAACGGTCATAAGCAGGGTGGCCTCTTAGATGACAGGATGTATTGGGCCTGATCTGATGGATAGGAGTGCTAGGGGGGTGACAGGAGGTGATTGATGGGTGTCTCAGGGGGTGGTTAGAGGGGAAAATAGATGCAATCAATGCACTGGGGAGGTGATCGGAAGGGGGTCTGAGGGGGATCTGAGGGTTTGGCCGAGTGATCAGGAGCCCACACGGGGCAAATTAGGGCCTGATCTGATGGGTAGGTGTGCTAGGGGGTGACAGGAGGTGATTTATAGGTGTCTCAAGGTGTGATTAGAGGGGGGAAATAGATGCAAGCAATGCACTAGCGAGGTGATCAGGGCTGGGGTCTGAGGGCGTACTGAGTAGTGTTGGGCGAACATCTAGATGTTCGGGTTCGGGCCGAACAGGCCGAACATGGCCGCGATGTTCGGGTGTTCGACCCGAACTCCGAACATAATGGAAGTCAATGGGGACCCGAACTTTTGTGGTTTGTAAAGCCTCCTTACATGCTACATACCCCAAATTTACAGGGTATGTGCACCTTGGGAGTGGGTACAAGAGGAAAAAATTTTTAGCAAAAAGAGCTTATAGTTTTTGAGAAAATCGATTTTAAAGTTTCAAAGGGAAAACTGTCTTTTAAATGCGGGAAATGTCTGTTTTCTTTGCACAGGTAACATGCTTTTTGTCGGCATGCAGTCATAAATGTAATACATATAAGAGGTTCCAGGAAAAGGGACCGGTAATGCTAACCCAGCAGCAGCACACGTGATGGAACAGGAGGAGGGTGGCGCAGGAGGAGAAGGCCACGCTTTGAGACACAACAACCCAGGCCTTGCATGAGGACAAGAAGCGTGCGGATAGCATGCTTTGTACCACCATGCAGTCATAAATGTAATAAAGATAAGTGGTTCAATAAACAGGGACCACGCGGCAACGCTAACCCAGCAGCAGCACACGTGATGGAACAGGAGGAGGCGCAGGAGGAGAAGGCCACGCTTTGTGAGACACAACAACCCAGGCCTTGCATGAGGACAAAAAGCGTGCGGATAGCATGCTTTGTACCGCCATGTAGTCATAAATGTAATAAAGATAAGAGGTTCAATAAACAGGGACCACGCGGCAACGCTAACCCAGCAGCAGCAGCAGCAGCAGCACACGTGATGGAACAGGAGGAGGCGCAGGAGGAGAAGGCCACGCTTTGTGAGACACAACAACCCAGGCCTTGCATGAGGACAAAAAGCGTGCGGATAGCATGCTTTGTACCGCCATGTAGTCATAAATGTAATAAAGATAAGAGGTTCCATAAACAGGGACCGGCAACGGTAACCCAGCAGCAGCAGCAGCAGCAGCACACGTGATGGAACAGGAGGAGGCGCAGGAGGAGAAGGCCACGCTTTGTGAGACACAACAACCCAGGCCTTGCATGAGGACAAAAAGCGTGCGGATAGCATGCTTTGTACCGCCATGTAGTCATAAATGTAATAAAGATAAGAGGTTCCATAAACAGGGACCGGCAACGGTAACCCAGCAGCAGCAGCAGCAGCAGCAGCACACGTGATGGAACAGGAGGAGGCGCAGGAGGAGAAGGCCACGCTTTGTGAGACACAACAACCCAGGCCTTGCATGAGGACAAAAAGCGTGCGGATAGCATGCTTTGTACCGCCATGTAGTCATAAATGTAATAAAGATAAGAGGTTCCATAAACAGGGACCGGCAACGGTAACCCAGCAGCAGCAGCAGCAGCAGCACACGTGATGGAACAGGAGGAGGCGCAGGAGGAGAAGGCCACGCTTTGTGAGACACAACAACCCAGGCCTTGCATGAGGACAAAAAGCGTGCGGATAGCATGCTTTGTACCGCCATGTAGTCATAAATGTAATAAAGATAAGAGGTTCCATAAACAGGGACCGGCAGCGGTAACCCAGCAGCAGCAGCAGCAGCAGCAGCACACGTGATGGAACAGGAGGAGGCGCAGGAGGAGAAGGCCACGCTTTGTGAGACACAACAACCCAGGCCTTGCATGAGGACAAAAAGCGTGCGGATATAGCAGCAATGCTTTTTGCCGCCATGCAGTCATAAATGTAATACAGATGAGAGGTTCAATAAACAGGGACCGGAAACGCTAAACCATCCCAGATGTTCATCGGTCATGTTACTTGGTTGGGGTCCAGGAGTGTTGCGTAGTCGTTTCCAATCCAGGATTGATTCATTTTAATTTGAGTCAGACGGTCTGCATTTTCTGTGGAGAGGCGGATACGCCGATCTGTGATGATGCCTCCGGCAGCACTGAAACAGCGTTCCGACATAACGCTGGCTGCCGGGCAAGCCAGCACCTCTATTGCGTACATTGCCAGTTCGTGCCAGGTGTCTAGCTTCATGCCCGGTTTCAGGTCCAGCGGTGCCAGCCACAAATCCGTCTGTTCCTTTATTCCCCTCCAAATTTCCTCCCCTGTGTGCTGCTTATCCCCAAGGCAGATCAGCTTCAGCAACGCTTGCTGACGCATGCCAACAGCTGTGCTGCACTGCTTCCACGATCCTACTGCTGCTGGTGCTGGGTTAGCATTTCCGGATGAGGTACAGCTTTGAGATGCGTTGGAGGAGAAGGAGTCAGAGAGGTAGGTGCTGCTGTTGTTATCCAGCTGTTTGCGGCGTGGGCAACACCCGCGCCGTAGCAGGTGAGGAATCGCTGCCAGGCTCCACAAGGTTCACCCAGTGCGCGGTAAGGGAGATGTATCGACCCTGGCCGAACGCACTCGTCCAGGTGTCAGTGGTGAGGTGAACCTTGCAGGCAACGGCATTCTTCAAGCTTCGGGTTATTTAGCTGACCACGTGCTCATGCAACTCAGGCACTGCAGAGCGCGCAAAGTGGTAGCGGCTGGGAACCACGTAACGTGGGATGGCCACTGACATCATGCCCTTGAAGCTGTTTGTCTCCACCACTCGATATGGCAGCATTTCGCAGGCCAGAAGCTTGGCTATGCTGGCTGGCTGTTACTGCCACGGCCCGGGGGTCATTTGCTGGCAATTTCCTCTTGTGCTCAAACATCTCAGAGACAGACAACTCAACCGTAGCGCTGCACACCGAAGGGCTGTTGGTTGTTGTGTTTGATGAACACTGGGAGACCTCAAGAGCACTAGTCCGGAAAGTGACAGTGTCAGCATCGTCTGATGTTTGTGAATGTTGTGAACCACGCAATGGCTGGGCTACTGCTGCTGCTGAGGCGGGTCTGGTGGTGAGTCTGGTGAACCCAAGGGAGGCAGTGTTGCTGGTGGTACCCTGTCCTGCCGCGTTTGCCCACAGAGTGGGATGTTTGGATAGAATGTGGCGGCTCATGCTGGTGGTGGAGAGGTTGTTAATACTTTTCCCCCTGCTCAGGCGGGTCTTGCACACCTTGCAAATCGCCATGGTAACATCCTCAGTGCAGTCTTCAAAGAAAGCCCAGACTTTAACTGGCTGAGGACTCGGACCTCGTGCGTGATGTGCTGGTGCTGCTTAACCCACTGCTGGACGCTTGAGAGGTCATCCAAGTAATTATCTGGTCCTGTTCTTTTGGATCTGTGAGGGTTGTTGTCCTGGACAACATGGGCAGTATTGAGTGGGTTTTCTTGGGTGCTCCCCTGTGGCCTGTACGTGAACCGTCAGGGGAAACACCTCTTCCCTTGCCCCTCCCTCTTTCACCGGATTTCTTCCTCATTTCACTTATCCTTAAAGTACACGCTGACTGGCAGCAGTACAGTGGCAGTACAGAAATGCTATACAGTGGTGGGTGAGCGGTGTACCACTATTGTCAGCAGTGACACAGAGCACAATGCTATACAGTGGCGGGTGAGCGGTGTACTACTGTTCCCAGCAGACACAGAGTGGAAGTAAACACAATGCTATATAGTGTGGCTGAGCCGTGTACACAGAGTGGCATTAAACACAATGCTATATAGTCTGCTATATAGTCACCCCGAACAGGGTGATGTTCTGCAGAACCCAAACAGTGGCAAACACTGTTCGCCCAACACTACTGGGAGGGAACGCAGATTTTAGTACCTAAACACACGATACAACATGTTTTCCGGGGTCGGACTCTGAGGCACATACAGATGGTCCCGATCATCATCCTCATCATACAACTCTTCTCCTGAGTCTGACCCACCCACCACCTCTGCCACCCCAACATCCCCAGACACAGACCCCTCATCGTCCTCAACATTAACTTGGGATGCTGGCCTGAGCCAGACCTCCTCCTCCACATCAGGCCCCATCATCTCCTCAATGGCAGCCCTCATTAATCGCTCTGGCGACGGACTGATGGACACAACGTTCTCCTCCGGGGAGGGCTGCTGCTGACCACTGGCTGCTGGGGTGGATGTTATAGCTTGCGTGGGGCGTTGGCTGTTGCTGTTGTTGGGAGTGCTGCTCACAGCGGAGGTCTCTGGGGAACTCATGTTGAGCTCATATAGTGGTTGACGGTGAGTGGAGTATTACTGATCCCAGCAATATACACACTGACTGGCAGAGTACGCAATGCTATATAGTGTGGCTGAGCGGTGTACACAGAGTGGCAGTAAACACAATGCTATATAGTCTGGCTGAGCGAGCGGTGTACTACTGTTCCCAGCAGAATCAGAGTGGCAGTAAACAATGGTATATAGTCTGGCTGAGCGGTGTACACAGAGTGTCAGTAAACAATGGTATATAGTCTGGCTGAGCGAGCGGTGTACTACTGTTCCCAGCAGAATCAGAGTGGCAGTAAACAATGGTATATAGTCTGGCTGAGCGAGCGGTGTACTACTGTTCCCAGCAGAATCAGAGTGGCAGTAAACAATGGTATATAGTCTGGCTGAGCGGTGTACACAGAGTGTCAGTAAACAATGGTATATAGTCTGGCTGAGCGAGCGGTGTACTACTGTTCCCAGCAGAATCAGAGTGGCAGTAAACAATGGTATATAGTCTGGCTGAGCGGTGTACACAGAGTGTCAGTAAACAATGGTATATAGTCTGGCTGAGCGGTGTACACACAATGCTATATAGTCTGCTATATAGTGTCAGTAAACAATGGTATATAGTCTGGCTGAGCGAGCGGTGTACTACTGTTCCCAGCAGAATCAGAGTGGCAGTAAACAATGGTATATAGTCTGGCTGAGCGGTGTACACAGAGTTTCAGTAAACAATGGTATATAGTCTGGCTGAGCGGTGTACACAGAGTGTCAGTAAACAATGGTATATAGTCTGGCTGAGCGGTGTACACAGAGTGGCAGTAAACACAATGCTATATAGTCTGGCTGAGCGAGCGGTGTACTACTGTTCCCAGCAGAATCAGAGTGGCAGTAAACAATGGTATATAGTCTGGCTGAGCGGTGTACACAGAGTGTCAGTAAACAATGGTATATAGTCTGGCTGAGCGGTGTACACAGAGTGTCAGTAAACAATGGTATATAGTCTGGCTGAGCGGTGTACACAGAGTGGCAGTAAACACAATGCTATATACTCTGGCTGAGCGAGCGGTGTACTACTGTTCCCAGCAGACACAGAACAGTAAACAGAATGCTATATAGTGTGGCTGAGCGAGCGGTGTACCACTATTCCCAGCAGACACAGAACAGTAAACAGAATGCTATATAGTGTGGCTGAGCGAGCGGTGTACCACTATTCGCAGCAGACACAGAACAGTAAACAGAATGCTATATAGTGTGGCTGAGCGAGCGGTGTACCACTATTCCAAACAGACACAGAACAGTGAACAGAATGCTATATAGTGTGGCTGAGCGAGCGGTGTACCACTATTCCCAGCAGACACAGAGTGGCAGTAAACAGAATGCTATATAGTGTGGCTGAGCGAGGTACACAGAGTGGCAGTAAACAGAATGCTATATAGTGTGGCTGAGCAAGCGGTGTACTACTATTCCCAGCAGACACAGAGTGGCAGTAAACAGAATGCTATATAGTGTGGCTGAGCGAGGTACACAGAGTGGCAGTAAACAGAATGCTATATAGTGTGGCTGAGCAAGCGGTGTACTACTGTTCCCAGCAGTGACACAATGACAGGGGGGACCCTGGCTAGCGTGGCTGGAGCGCGAACTACCCTGCCTGCCTACCCAAAGCTAAACCCACAGACAAATGGCGGAGATATGACGTGGTTCGGGTATTTATTTACCCGAACCACGTGACCGTTCGGCCAATCAGAGCGCGTTCGGGTCCGAACCACGTGACCCGTTCGGCCAATCACAGCGCTAGCCGAACGTTCGGGGAACGTTCGGCCATGCGCTCTTAGTTCGGCCATGTGGCCGAACGGTTTGGCCGAGCACCGTCAGGTGTTCGGCCGAACTCGAACATCACCCGAACAGGGTGATGTTCTGCAGAACCCGAACAGTGGCGAACACTGTTCGCCCAACACTAGTACTGAGGTGTGGGCGGGTGATTGGGTGCCCGCAAGGGGCAGATTAGGGTCTAATCTGATGGGTAACAGTGACAGGTGGTGATAGGGGGTGATTGATGGGTAATTAGTGGGTGTTTAGAGGAGAGAAGAGATGTAACACTGCACTTGGGAGGTGATCTGATGTCGGATCTGCGGGCGATCTATTGGTGTGGGTGGGTGATCAGATTGCCCGCAAGGGGCAGGTTAGGGGCTGATTGATGGGTGGCAGTGACAGGGGGTGATTGATGGGTGGCAGTGACAGGGGGTGATTGATGGGTGATTGACAGGTGATCAGTGGGTTATTACAGGGAATAACAGATGTAAATATTGCACTGGCGAATTGATAAGGGGGGGGTCTGAGGGCAATCTGAGCGTGTGGGCGGGTGATTGGGTGCCCGCAAGGGGCAGATTAGGGTCTAATCTGATGGGTAACAGTGACAGGTGGTGATAGGGGGTGATTGATGGGTAATTAGTGGGTGTTTAGAGGAGAGAATAGATGTAAACACTGCGCTTGGGAGGTGATCTGATGTCGGATCTGCGGGCGATCTATTGGTGTGGGTGGGTGATCAGATTGCCCGCAAGGGGCAGGTTAGGGGCTGATTGATGGTTGGCAGTGACAGGGGGTGATTGATGGGTGGCAGTGACAGGGGGTGATTGACAGGTGATCAGTGGGTTATTACAGGGAAGAACGGATGTAAATAATGCACTGGTGAATCGATAAGGGGGGGTTTGAGGGCAATCTGAGCGTGTGGGCGGGCGATTGGGTGCCCGCAAGGGTCTAATCTGATGGGTAACAGTGACAGGTGGTGATAGGGGGTGATTGATGGGTGATTGATGGGTAATTAGTGGGTGTTTAGAGGAGAGAATAGATGTAAACGATGGATTTGGGAGGTGATCTGATGTCGGATCTGCGGGCGATCTATTGGTGTGGGTGGGTGATCAGATTGCCCGCAAGGGGCAGGTTAGGGGCTGATTGATGGGTGGCAGTGACAGGGGGTGATTGACGGGTGATTGACAGGTGATTGACAGGTGATTGACAGTTGATCAAAGGGGATAGATGCATACAGTACACAGGGGGGGGAGGGTCTGGGGGGGTCTGGGGAGAATCTGAGGGGTGGGGGGGTGATCAGGAGGGAGCAGGGGGCAGTTTAGGGACTAAAAAAAAAAATAGCGTTGACAGATAGTGACAGGGAGTGATTGATGGGTGATTAGGGGGGTGATTGTGTGCAAATGGTGGTCTGGGGGGTGGGCAGGGGGGGGTCTGAGGGGTACTGTGGGCGATCAGGGGGCAAATCAGTGTGTTTGGGTGCAGACTAGGGTGGCTGCAGCCTGCCCTGGTGGTCCCTCGGACACTGGGACCACCAGGGCAGGAGGCAGCCTGTATAATACACTTTGTAAACATTACAAAGCGTATTATACGCTTCCTATCCGGCGATCGTCGGGTTAACAACCCGCCGGCGCTTCCGATTGGCCGGCGGGTTGACGTCGCGGGTGGGCGGAGCCTATTGCCGGTGGATGCGCGCGCGTTCGGTTAACGTTCGGCCATGCGCTCTTAGTTCGGCCATATGGCCGAACACCATCAGGTGTTCGGCCGAACTCGAACATCACCCGAACAGGGTGATGTTCTGCAGAACCCGAACAGTGGCGAACACTGTTCGCCCAACACTATTGTCTGCTAACCATTTCTTTACCACTTTTGTTGTGTGTTTTGAGTCATAGTCTTGCTGAAATGTCCATTGGTGGCCAAGGCCAAGTTTCTCTGCAGAATACATGATGTTGTTGTTGAGAATCATGTATTATTCTTTTTTCATGATGCCGTTTACTGTGATTATGGTCCTACTACCATGTTTGACAGTAAGAATGGTGTTCTTTGGGTTGAAAGCTTCTCCTTTTTTATGCCAAATTGAGGAAACCTCATTGTGACCAAACAATTCAATTTTGTTTCACAGATATCCAGAAATCTTCTTTGTCCAGATGAGCATTTGCAAAGGCCAAGCAAGCTTTTGCATGCCTTATCTGGAGAAGTGGTGTCCTTCTTGTTCTGCATCAGTGGAACTCAGCAGTGTGCAGTGTCCTTTGGATTGTCTGCCTTGAGACATTGCCGCCAGCAGAGCCCAGATTCACCAGGATGGCCTTGGTGGTGATCCTTGGATTCTTTATCACCTCTCTCACTATCCTCCTGGCCAGCACAGGTGTCACTTTTGGCTTCCGATCACGTCCTCTGAGATTTTCCACAGTGCAGAACATCTTGTATTTTTTAATAATACGTTGCACTGTAGCCAATGGAACTGGAAAACATTTAGAAATTGCCTTTTATGACTTGTGAACAGCCACAAAGCGTAGTCGCAGGTCCTCACTGAGCTCCTTTGTCTTAGCCATGACTGTCCACAAACCAACTGCAGAGAGCTGCTGTTTTTCACCTGTTGAATTGATTAAAACAGCTGTTCCCAATTAACCAGGGTAATTAGGATGCTTTAGAACAGCTTGGACTATTTGGAATGGAATAGAACTTTAGATTTTTCCACAGACTGTGACAGTTTGTGAAGGGTATGAATAATTTTGGACTGGACACTTTTTGCTCAAATTTAAATAAAAACTGAGAAATGTTCTTTTTTTCCACAGTAATGACTTTTGTACATTGTATCATTATCTTTTGTGAGACACCTATGTCATTTCCCATCAAAAAATTACTTGCTAGATGAATAAAAGGGGTATGACTAATTATGGGCAGCACTGTACATTACAATACTGGCCAGGATTGGCGAATGGGTGGAATCAGGGTGGAATCATTTCAGCAAAACAAATACAAAACATCTGCCTCCTGGATCACAAAGGTTTAAAATAAAATACAACTTACATATAATTACATATAACTAAAGAGCACTTAATCATGCAGATATCGCATAAGACTTGTCAGAAAATGTTGGCTATCTGCAAAAGAGGCTCAATTAAAATACATATATTTCCACACAATTGGTTTAAAGCCTTTTAATTCAACCATAATGGCAGTATTTGTATAGCGTCTTTCTCCTGTCGGACTCAAAGCGCTTGCGAGGCAGCCACTAGAGCGCACTCAGTAGGCAGTAGCAGTGTTAAGGAGACTTGCCCAAGAAACTCCTTACTGAAATAGGTGCTGGCTTACTGAACAGGCAGAGCCGAAATTTGAACCCAGGTCTCCTGCGTCAGAGGCAGAGCCCTTAACCATCACACTATTCAGCCACCATACCTGTGATATGTCCATCCTGCGCTAAATGGATAATAGATAGAATTCTACCTGCTCTGATTAATTTCTTATAAACACAACACAATGATGGCTGTTAATGTCTATTAAAAAAAAACTCCCTGACTACTCACTTTATCAACACAGCCAAGTACCTCATTCCAATTCGATGGATAAATACCTCTGATCTTTCTATTTCTGAACGGTTCAAATGACATAATTACAAAGCAGTTGGAAGATATCAGACATTCAGCTCAAGATGTAATTCCAAAATGTATCCAGGCTTGGCTAGCATGGGCAGTATATAATGAATGATCCATTATACAAGATATCTGTCCCACTAATCGATCATTTTGAAAGTAAGGACTGAAAATGTAATTTAATTTACCTCAGGATGAAAACATTTTATCTACAATAAGATATATTTAACTTCAGGCTTTTTCTATAAGCTCTGATCTGGACTCATTGTCCAGTCACTAAGGTGAAACTGGTTGTATTGTGTATATGTTACGGCCAGAACCCGAAGTTTGGCCAGAACTAGAAGTGGCCGGCCACTTCGGGTTCTGGCCGGCCAATGTGCGAACTGGCCGCTGCGCTGCGGCCAATGTGAGAAATGCAACAATTCTCTCTCCTCCCCCCGCCTCTCTCTCTTCCTTCTCTTATGGGCAGCCGGGCGGGGGACACGCGTGTCCCTCCGGAGTCGTTCGTCGCGGCAGGGGAATCCTGCCGTTCTTGCAGAGCGGGTGCTGGCAGAAGCGATGTCTGCAGCCTCCCCGCTCTGCTCTCCTGCCGCGACGAACGACTCTCCTGGACACGCGTGTCCCCCGCCCGGCTGCCCATAAGAGAAGGAAGAGAGAGAGGCGAGGGGAGGAGAGAGAGGCGAGGGGAAGAGAGAAAGCGGGGAAAAAGCCGGTCGGCTTAATGTCATTGAATAAAGTAAAAGATGTGTGATACATTTGCCCGCTGCGCTGCGGCCACAACATCCCATTAACTTTACAGGAATTGTTGCATTTCTCACATTGGCCGCAGCGCAGCGGCCAGTTCGCACATTGGCCGGCCAGAACCCGAAGTGGCCGGCCACTTCTAGTTCTGGCCAAACTTCAGGTTCTGGCCGTAACATATATACTGTATGTATGTATGTATATCCCCGGTTAACGAACGAGATAGCAACTGTAGGTTTGATCTTAACCTGAATCTAACCTGAATTTTTTCAGCACGACCTGGCACCTGCTCACAGTGTCAAAACCACTGGTAAATGGTTTACTGACCATTACTGTGCTCAATTGGCCTGCCAACTCTCCTGACCTGAACCCCATAGATAATCTGTGGGTTGTGAAGAGAAAGTTGAGAGACGCAAGACCCAACACTCTGGATGAGCTTAAGGCCGCTATCGAAGCATCCTGGGCCTCCATAACACCTGAGCAGTGCCACAGGCTGATTGCCTCCATGCCACGCCGCATTGAAGCAGTCATTTCTGGTAAAGGATTCCCGACCAAGTATTGAGTGCATAACTGAACATAATTATTTAAAGGTTGAGTTTTTTTGTTTTAAAAACACTTTTCTTTTATTGGTCGGATGAAATATGCAAATTTTTTGAGATAGGAATTTTGAGTTTTCATGAGCTGTACGCCAAAATCATCAATATTAAAACAATAAAAGGCTTGAACTACTTCAGTTGTGTGTATTTGAATCTAAAATATATGAAAGTCTAATGTTTATCAGTACATTACAGAAAATAATGAACTTCATCACAATATGCTATTTTTTTAGAAGGACCTGTATATATGCTTGGTTCTGTAAGATCATCACTTGATTTGCATCTTACAGCTGATCTAAATTCCCCATTTCAGAGAATTAATGCATGTGTGTGTGTGTATAGTGGCATCAAATTTGGTTCTGTAAGATTAATTGCAATTTGCATTTTAAAGCAGATCTAAATCCTCCACTTCAGAATTTTTCCCAGACTCGTTAGTGTATCGTACATGCTTGCATATACTGTAAGCCGGCCCGCGCATAAGCTGAGGTACCCACTTTTCTTTCAGAAACCAGGAAAAAGTGATTGACTCACGTATTATCCCCCTCTCCACTATAGCCCCATCCATAGTATAAATAGCTTGGTGTGCATTTAGTATGAAGCATCCCCCTATTCAGTATGAATAGCCAGATGTGCCTCCTTTATTAGGCATCTCCCCCATAGCCAGATGTTCCCCCCATTATTGGAATCCCTCTCCTTAGCCAGCTCTGCCACCTGTATAAGGCATCTCCACCGTAGCCAGATGTGCTCCCTATATTAAGAATCCCCCTCCTTAGTCAGCTCTGCCCCCTGTATTAGGCATCTCCACCATAGCCATATGTGTCTACTATATTAGACACTCCCTCCTTAGCCAGATGTGCCCTCTGTATTAGGCAGCCAGGTGCCCCCTCCCCATGCTTGCAGAGTGTAGCAGAGTGAGTAGCAATGGTTGCCTGCATGAAGTAGTCTGTGCTCACCTGTTTTGTGCCCCCGAGTGAGCAGCCTGCATTCAGGATCGGGGCCTGCAGAATCAAATATGGCACACTTCTGAAGATGATCGGGTTTGCGAGTCCCTCTTTCCCTGCATGTGGGTGGCCACGGTGCATCAGCATTGGATCGGTGGAGCGTAGAGGAGAGAGCACAGGATAAGCGCTCCACCATTTAAATCGGCGTGCACTTCTCCATTCATCACTGCTCCACAGCGTCACTGCCATTAATGTCTGTGCCTGCAGGAATGACCCTAGCCAGAGCGTGAGCATCACTCAGGCTGAATAGGAAACCCCCGGCGCTGACGTCACCGTTGTGATTCTGTACAAGTGGCCGGGGGCATTCCTGCAGGCATTAATAGCGGTGATGTGTTGGATCAGTGATGAATGGTGGAGTGCACGCTGATTTGAATGGTGGAGCGATGGTCCTGCGCGCTCTCCTCTACGCTCCTCCAATCAGATGCACGATGCACTCTGGCCACCCACGTGCAGTGAAAAAAGGGGCACAAGAGCCCAATTATCTTCAGAAGTGTGTCATATCCGATTCTGCAGGCGTCTATCCTGGATGCAGGCTGCTGACTTGGGGGCACAAAACTGGTGAGCCAGGACATAAACGGCCACTTGGGGGGATAAAAACAGGGGATCCTGAACTCAGATACTTTAGTGACTTGTGTATAAGCTGAGGGGGGGGGAGACTTTTGAGCACATTATTGTGCTAAGTTTGGCTTATACGCGAGTATATATAGTAATTGTAAATTTCCTCACAGCACTCCTGTATATCCTTGATAGTGTTAAATAAAAAATGAGGAAGGTGAAGATGGGGAATTAGACTGCACATAGTGTAAGCAATAGCTCAGGGGTCCCCAAACTTTCTAGGTCAAGGGCCGGGTCAACATACTTCAGACTTCTGGGTGTGCCGGAACATACATAAAAGTATGTTGAAAAACATTACATTGAATCCCCCCAAATCATGCCCAGAGGACAACTCCCAGCAGCAGCCATTCAGTCGTGCGGCACCTAAAGAAAGTCTTTGTGCACCAGACAGTGAAGCATACTGAGGTGACAACCTGCCATCCAGTTAGATAGCCGTGTCACATGACGCAGAATTGGAACGGAAGCCACTGAATGACTGCTCGCTGGCTTCTACAGTATTGGGATGGGTTGCTTCAAACATTTTGCTATATGCTAGACTGCTTGCATTATTCAATTTTTTTCTCTTAACTCTTAAAGAACAAGTGACACCCATGCTAACCTAGAAATAAAAAACACATATATAAGTAGATAAATACTACTTCTACTTACATAACAGATGTATTGTGCTATCCATGTAATGATTCCTGTGCATTTTATAAAGATTTTATAAAGGAAAAGCAGAAAATCCTATTTAGGCAGTGGCCATTTTGCCAAGCTAATGCTGACATATCCTCCCTGACTCTTGTTTCCCCCCTCCCTTCTCTTGCTTATTGTGTATTCATTAGCTGCCCTCCTCCCAGAAGCTTCAGACACTCCCACTGAGGTGTATACTAGGAACTGCACTGTCTTTTTATTTACTTACTTTTATTTATTCCTCCAATCGCTGAGTCACCTCAGCCTTGCTTGTAAACACAAGTGATCAGAGGGTGTTTCTCATAAGCAGCTAGGTAGGGAAATAAATGCAAGAGGAGGAATATATTATAGATAAAAAGAACTCCCAGCATTCAACTTTTTGGCACCGATTTCTAAAGGGCCAGTGCTGGCACTCGAAGGATCGCGTCCCGATCCCCGAAGGGCAACATCAGCCAAAGGTGTGTATGCACCTTTAGGCTATAGTAAGGAAATAAGACTGTGGTCTTCTGAGGGACTGTTAGTAATAGTGACTCAAACCATTTAACATATTGGGTGAAGCATTGCAGAGAATGTCAGTGTCAGCTGAAAAAAAACAAAACATCATCATCATCGTCATTATTAGTAGGGATGGTCCCAATTGCCAATCTCTGATTCCATGGAAATTCTGATTTCCGCCAATGCCGATTACCATTTCTGTGGATTTCTGATTTCTGTTTTCAAATTTCTGAGTAGTCTTTTTTTTGGTAACTTCATTACGGCGGAAATCTGATTTCCATTTTTCGAGAAAGATCAGAAATGCCCATTTACAATCGGAAATGTAATTTCTGCAGAATCTGAATGAGCATCCCTAATTATCAATATTATTATAAAAAAATGGGGCTTCTTTCATTTTCACTATAAATATGTTCTATTCACTGTCTCATGACAAATAATCAGATTAAATCTGTTCGGCCCCGTTCACACTGCACGCGTTTCCAGTCGCGTTTTGGAAACGCGTGCAGGTGGCCGACACGCACGACATCAGACATTGCATAGAGTGCAATGTCTGATGTTCACACTGCATGCGTTCCGGACCTGTGCAGTCCGGGAACGCATGCTGCACACATTTTTTGTAAAAACGCGTGGCTGTCCCATTCACTTTTCAGTGATGGGATCAGCCACGCAACGCACACAAACGCGGATGGCGTGCGTTCGCATGCGTTGCATTCCGCATGCGTGGCTATCCGCGTTTGTAATGTGAACGGGGCCTAACTGTCTTTTTAATGTACAGGGCTTGTTAGGAGCTGATCAACAACAATTAATGTACATCTGTAATATGTTAAGCTTCTTTCATTGAGAATGAGAATCTTATATAGTTACTAATAAAGAAATGATAAAAAGAAACAGAAGTTGCTGGTACTGTATAGAAGCTGGTCATTTCAGGTCTTTCAGTCCTAAAGCTTCTAAGAAAATATTATCATACTAATGAAGGTGATTTTGTGACTGGAGATAAATGTCATGATTTTAATTAACCGGTTCCAACATTAACTCAGAAATGTCGCATGGGGTCATCAAATAAAAGTAAAGTTTGTCAAAGTGTGCTAGAAAATATATGGCACAAAGAATTTCTGTCATAAGAAGAAGTTTAAGTGAATTTAACCAGCAATTACAGTTTGAGAAAGATAGAATTTAGACCATGTTCTAATGCATTTATAGCAAAGAAGACAGAGTTTAAAATATGTTACAAAGGGTCATTAAAAATAGTTTACAGAGCAACATAAGAGAAAATATGAAACTTTACACTGATACAGATAAATTCAGGGAAAATAGCATAAAAACAGAAAGAGCATAGCAACAGAGGTAATTTTAACCACTTGCCGACCGCACCCTTATACCGTGCGTCGGCAAAGTGGCAGCTGCAGGACCAGCGACGCAGTACTGCGTCGCCAGCTGCAGGCTGATTAATTAGGAAGCAGCCGCTCACGCGAGCGGCTGCTTCCTGTCAAATCACGGCGGGGGGCTCCGTGAATAGCCTGCGGGCCGCCGATGGCTAAATGTAAACACAAGCGGAAATAATCCGCTTTGTTTACATTGTACGGCGCTGCTGCGCAGCAGCGCCGTAAGGCAGATCGGCGATCCCCGGCCAATCAGCGGCCGGGGATCGCCACCATGTGACAGAGGACGTCCTGTCACTGGCTGCACAGGACGGATAGCGTCCTGTGCAGCCCGGATCACTGGGGGGACAGGTAGGAGAGGGAGGGGGAGGGAATGTCGCCGCGGAGGGGGGCTTTGAGGTGCCCCCCCCCCCCGCAACATGCCACCAGCAGGAGAGATCAGACCCCCCCTGCACATCATCCCATAGGGGGAAAGAAAGGGGGGCGATCTGATCGCTCTGCGTGCCCTCTGATCTGTGCTGGGGGCTGCAGAGCCCACCCAGCACAGATCCCATCAAACAGCGCTGGTCCTTAAAGTGGTCTAACACCCAGCATTTCAACTTTGCTTTAAAAGATTGCTTACAGCTTATAAACTATTATGCCAGATTTTTTTTTTTAGCAGAAATTCACTGAATGGATTAAACATGACATTTTAGTGCTGCATTTAGCTAGAAATGCTCCTCGTGCTTGCTTGTTTAGTTACAAATGTATCTATCTACAATGTAACAAACAAACACTGCTCTGAGAGAACAAAGAGGGCTTCCCTGGCAGGCTTTTCAAAGGTCTATTTGTATAACAAATAAAGATACATTTGTAACTACAGATAAGAACGGATGCGGATTCCTAGTTAAATCCAACACTAAAATGTCATGTTTAACCCATTCAGTGAATTTCTGCTTAAAAAAAAATCTGGCATAATAGTTTGTAAGCTGTAAGCAATCTTTTAAAGCAAAGTTGTAATGCTGGGTGTTAAACCGCTTTAAGGGGGGGGGGGGGGGGGGGTAAAGGGTGAGTCCTCAAGTGGTTAAAGCAGTTTATATCTCTAAGATGTACTTACTGAGGCTCGGTTCACATATGACAGTGTGAAATGTAGCATTTTTTGGCATGTGCGTTGCTTAAAATTTGTGCGTTATAGTTGCATTTTTTGTGCGTTTGGTTTTGCTAATAGAAAATGCACATGCCTTTTGTATGCGTTTTTCATGCATTTTTCTATTGCGTTTTATGCAACTCATGCATCATGCATATTATGCAACAGTGCCAGCGTTTGCATAATGCTTACTGTAATAACGCATCTAAAACGCATATGCATTTTTTCCTGCGGCCCATAGACTTCCATTACCGGCAAAAGCACAGCGTTTTCGGCTCTGCAAGTGTTTCTGCCATGTGTACCCGGCCTGAGTTAACTGGGTGTTACATGCTAATTACCTTTGGGGAACATACATTATGTTGTTTTGGGGGTCAAAGTTAATAATCTTATTTGGAAGGGTATTTTGACTAACTGCTATTTAAGGGCACACTTTGCCTAATTCGGTTGTTGGGGGATGGGGGGGGGGGGGAGGGGGGATGGGGGGGAGCATACTGTCAAAGCATGTTTTTTTGGTGGGATACCCTGCCTTAGTATGTATCTGGGAAATAATATGCATAATTATATTGTTTAAGGTGACATACTACCTAAATATGCTAATGGGGTTAACTTTGAGTTTGAGGGTACATTCTAGGAGTGATTTTTGTAGAAAATAGACACAATCCATTTTAGCATATTTCATATGGCTCTTTGAACTAATAATATTGGGGGTATTTGATTTTTCTTTAACCTCTTGCCGACCACGTCACGCCGATGGGAGTGGCTGCATCGGCAGCCCCAGGACTGCCTAACGCCAATCGGCATAAGGTCCTTGGGGTGGGTATGGCAGGAGATCACACGCGCTGATGCACGCGCATCTCCGCATGGATGATGGAGCGGAGCTCCGCCATCAGTCCCCCAGTGGTGATTGCCGCTGGGAGACTGTTAGATGGCGAAATCGCCGTCTAATAAACCTGTACAGTGCTGCGATCTAAGGCAGTGCTGTACTGGGTCAGGGGTGATCCGCTGTCATAAGCTGAAGCCTATGACAGCTGATCACAGTGATAGGCTGGCGGGGGGGGGGAGGGACGGGTACAGAAATAAAAAAAAAATAGTAAAATTTAATAGAAAAATAAAGAAATAAATATTTACTAAAAAACAAACAAACACTGGGGGAGCAATCAGACCCCACCAACAGAGAGCTTTGTTGGTGGGCAGAAAAAGGGGGTGGGGGAATCACTTGTGTGATGTGATGTGCGGCCCTGCAAAGGCCTTAAAGCTGCAGTGGCCCTTTTTGTGAAAAATGGCCTGACCTTTAGAGCGGTTTAACACTGCAGTCCTCATGAAGGTATTACTGGATTCTAGTTACATTCCTGCTAGTTTTTTTTGCTATGATTAAATATATTGGCCACACCTGAATTCTGCCATGATCACACCCACTTTTGCAATGGCACATAATTCATCCTCCATTGATCTTCTGAAATCATAGCAACGCTTCTGAAGGTTTTGCAATACTTACCTTCAAGAGAAACATGTTGGTTCAAGCCTTGGAAAAACAACCAAAAAGCCTAACTTCATGATTTTGGAACCAAAATCACATGAATTTAATTATGGCATTTTGATGTCTTAAACATGCTTATATTACAGATTAAGTTTTCTTTAATTGGTCATTTTAACAAGCATGATTTTTAGTTTCATCCAATCCAGCAAAGGCCAGCTTTAAATAAAACCTGAGGTGAGAAGGATATGGAGGCTGACATATTTATTCCATTTTACTATGAATAATGCAAGTTGCCTGGCTGCCCCCCTGATCCAGTGTGTCTAATACTTTTAGCCATAAACCCTGGACAAGCATGCAGGTCGGGTGCTCTGACTCAAGGCTGACTGGATAGGCCACATGCTTGTTTCAGGGTGGTGATTAAGGTATTAATGATGCCAGAAAGGAAATAAACATGGCAGCTTCATATCACACTAAACTCGGGTTCACTTTAATGATCAGATACAAATCCAGAAATCTAGTTAAAAAAAAAAAAAAAAAAAATCTCCAGGGTTTTCAGTCTGCAGCACACAGTATGTACAGTCAAACATATATATATATATATATATATATATATATATATATATATATATATATATATATATATATATATATACAGTGGAGGAAATAATTATTTGACCCCTCACTGATTTTGTAAGTTTGTCCAATGACAAAGAAATGAAAAGTCTCAGAACAATATCATTTCAATGGTAGGTTTATTTTAACAGTGGCAGATAGCACATCAAAAGGAAAATCGAAAAAATAACCTCCTTAAATAAAATATAGCAACTGATTTGCATTTCATTGAGGGAAATAAGTTTTTGAACCCTCTAACAATAAAAGACTTAATACTTAGTGGAAAAACCCTTGTTTGCAAGCACAGAGGTCAAATGTTTCTTGTAATTGATGACCAAGTTTGCACACATTTTAGGAGGAATGTTGGTCCACTCCTCTTTGCAGATCATCTCTAAATCCCTAAGGTTTCGAGGCTGTCTCTGTGTAACTCTGAGCTTGAGCTCCCTCCACAGGTTTTCTATTGGATTAAGGTCCGGAGACTGACTAGGCCACTCCATGACCTTAATGTGCTTCTTCTTGAGCCACTCCTTTGTTGCCTTTGCTGTATGTTTTGGGTCATTGTCGTGCTGGAACACCCATCCACGACACATTTTCAGTTTCCTGGCAGAGGGAAGGAGGTTGTCGTTCAGGATTTCATGATACATGGCTCCGTCCATTTTCCCGTTAATGCGATTAAGTTGTCCTGTGCCCTTAGCAGAAAAACATCCCCAAAGCAAAATGTTTCCACCCCTATGCTTGACGGTGGGGACGGTGTTTTGGGGGTCATAGGCAGCATTTTTCTTCCTCCAAACACAGCGAGTTGAGTTAATGCCAAAGAGCTCTATTTTGGTCTCATCAGACCACAGCACCTTCTCCCAGTCACTCACAGACTCATTCAGGTGTTCATTGGCAAACTTCAGACGGGCCTGCACATGTGCCTTCTTGAGCAGGGGGACCTTGCGAGCCCTGCAGGATTTTAATCCATTGTGGTGTAATGTGTTTCCAATTGTTTTCTTGGTGACTGTGGTCCCTGCTAATTTGAGGTCATTCACTAACTCCTCCCGTGTAGTTCTAGGATGCTTTTTCACCTTTCTCAGAACCATTGACACCCCACGAGGTGAGATCTTGCGAGCCCCAGAGCGAGGTCGATTGATGGTAATTTTGTGCTCCTTCCATTTTCGAACAATCACACCAACAGTTGTCACCTTCTTTCCCAGCTTCTTGCTAATGGTTTTGTAGCCCATTCCAGCCTTGTGCAGGTCTACAATTTTGTCTCTGAATCCTTGGACAGCTCTTTGGTCTTTCCCATGTTGGAGAGTTTGGAGTCTGCTTGATTGATTGATTCTGTGGACAGGTGTCTTTTATACAGGTGATTAGTTAAGACAGGTGTCCTTAATGAGGGTGACTAATTGAGTAGAAGTGTCTAACCACTCTGTGGGAGCCAGAACTCTTAATGGTTGGTAGGGGTTCAAAAACTTATTTCACTCAATAATGTACTACAAGGGAAGGACACTGAAGGGAAATGGCAAGCTTTTAAATGTATTCTCAATCAATATTGTAGTATCTATATCCCATATGGAAACAAAATGTCTAGGAATAAAAAAAGGCCTCTATGGATGAATAGAAAGGTTAGGGATAAAATGAAGAGGAAAAAGAATGCCTATAAGGTCCTAAAACAGGAGGGGACTGAGGCTGCACTAAGCAATTATAAGGAGTGCAATAAAAATTGTAAAAAAGAAATTAGGCTGGCAAAGATTCGCTAGGGATATCAAATCTAACCCAAAAAAGTTTTACAAGTACATCAACTCTAAAAAAAGAAAGGTTGACTGTATAGGAATCCTAAAGGATGAGGGTGGGAACTCAATGGTGGATGACCAAGGTAAGGCAGAGTTATTAAATGCTTTCTTTGCTTCTGTCTTCACAAAGGAAACAGCACTGTTGCGAATTACAGAGGCAGAATAGTCTCAATCTTCTAACTATAATATTAAATACTTAACGCAGGAAGAAGTAAAGGCAAGACTAAATAAATTAAAAATAGACAAGGCACCTGGCCCGGATGGCATGCATCCTCGGGTCCTAAGAGAATTAAGTTCAGTTATAGCTAAGCCCCTTTATCTTATCTTTTGTGACACTCTTGCAACTAGCAGAGTCCCAGTGGATTGGCGTACAGCCCACATTTTCCCATTATTTAAGAAGGGCAAAAAATCTGATCCAGGAAATTATAGACCTGTAAGCTTAACATCAGTTGTATGCAAACTATTTGAGGGGTTACTAAGAGATACTATACATGACTTCATAGTAGAAAATAATCTTATTTCTCAGCATCAACATGGGTTTACTAAAGACAGGTCCTGTTTGACTAACATGCTCAGCTTTTATGAGGTAGTGAATGCTAATATGGATATTGGGAATGCTGTAGATGTGATATACTTGGACTTTGCAAAGGCCTTCGACACTGTTCCCCACAGAAGTCTGGTGCAAAAGTTGAGGATGCAAGGACTGGGGAAGAGTTTGTGTGCATGGATAGGGAACTGGCTAATGGACAGAAAACAAAGAGTTGTGGTCAATGGATCGTACGTAAAATGGGAGACTGTTAGCAGTGGGGTCCCACAGGGGTCTGTACTGGGTCCAGTGCTCTTCAATTTATTTATTAATGACCTAGTAGATGCAGTAGTGAGTAATGTTGCTATTTTTGCAGATGATACAAAATTGTGCAGAATCATCAACTCTCAGGAAGATAGTGTCATATTGCAACAGGATCTGGATAGGATGGCTATATGGGCACATACATGGCAGATGAAATTCAATGTTGACAAATGTAAAGTCATGCATTTTGGTCGTACCAATGGTCTAGCACCATACAAAATAAATAGGATACAGTTGGGAACATCAAACTTGGAGAAGGACTTAGGAGTACTCATCGACAACAAGTTAAATAATCGTACTCAATGCCAAGCCGCTGCAGCTAAAGCGAACAAAATTCGCTGCATTAAATGCATTAAAAGGGAAATAAAAACTCGAGATGCTAGCATAATATTGCCCCTGTTTAACTCTCTAGTAAGGCCACATCTGGAATATGGAATTCAGTTCTGGGCACCACATTACAAAAAAGATATTGCAGTTTTAGAGCAAGTGCAGAGACGAGCTACAAAATTGATACGTGGGATGGAAGGTCTCGCTTACCAAGAAAGGTTAGATAAACTGGGTTTATTTAGTCTAGAGAAAAGACGCCTTAGAGGAGATCTAATTAACATGTATAAATACATCAGAGGGCAATATAATAGCTTGGCGGATGAGCTTTTTGTCCCTAGGCCTTCTCAAAGGACTAGAGGACATGAGCTGCGCATGGAGGAAAAACATTTTAGCCATTTATTTAGGAAAGGGTTCTTTACAGTAAGAGTGATTAAGATGTGGAATGCATTGCCACAGGAAGTCGTTATGGCAAACTCTATACCTGCATTTAAAGGGGGCTTAGATGCTTTCCTTGCGTTGAAAGACATCCATGGCTACAATTACTAGGTTTATTTAGGAAAGGGTTCTTTACAGTAAGAGTGATTAAGATGTGGAATGCATTGCCACAGGAAGTCGTTATGGCAAACTCTATACCTGCATTTAAAGGGGGCTTAGATGCTTTCCTTGCGTTGAAAGACATCCATGGCTACAATTACTAGGTTATGCCTAATGATGTTGATCCAGGGATTTTATCTGATTGCCATCTGGAGTCAGGAAGGAATTTTTCCCTTTTGGGGCTAATTGGACCATGCCTTGTGGGTTTTTTTTCGCCTTCCTCTGGATCAACAGGGGTATGTGGGTGACGGGCTGGAGTTGTACTTTGTACTGGGTGAACTCGATGGACGTATGTCTTTTTTCAACCAAAATAACTATGTACTATGTATACTATGTATGAAATGCAAATCAGTTGCTATCTTTTATTTAAGGTTATTTTTTCGATTTTCCTTTTGATGTGCTATCTGCCACTGTTAAAATAAACCTACCATTGAAATGATACTGTTCTGAGACTTTTCATTTCTTTGTCATTGGACAAACTAACAAAATCAGTGAGGGGTCAAGTAATTATTTCCTCCATTGTATAAATATATATATATATATTTTTTTTTTTTGATAGAATATGCTTTGATATGTAAGCTATGTCTATCCTGTGCTTGGCCTACAAATCAGTGCACAAGACCTGCCCGACCTACATCTCTGATCTGGTCCACAGGCACATACCAGCCCGCCCCTCCGATCCTCCAATGACCTGCGCCTAGTCGCACCTCGCATAACTCAGACACACGCACGATTGCAGGACTTCACCAGGGCTGCCCCTACTCTCTGGAACTCTCTACCACCAGCCGTCAGACTCGCCCCTACCTTTAATACCTTCAAACAAGCTCTCAAGACTCACCTCTTCACGCTCGCATACCCCCCTACACCAGCATCATAATATGTTCTGTGAGACCCCCTCTCAAAAGACGCACCTATTGTCTCCACCCCACCCTTTAGATTGTAAGCCTCTGGCAGGGCCCTCCTCCCTAGTGTATCCAGCTTGATTATGCAATCTTACTCGCAACCACCCCTCTTGTAGACTCGAACAGTCTCCATCTTGACCTATGACACTGTATTGTTATCAAATCATTTGCATGATCTTGTTTTGTTTCCGTATGTTCTACCTGTATGTTGACCCATTTATCTATTGTGCAGCGCTGCGTAATATGTTGGCGCTTTATAAATACAATAAATAATAATAATAATAAGCAAAATAGTAATTGACCACACTAAGTAATGTTATTAAATTTTTACATTATCCAAATATTTTATCAATTACAAGGATTAAATAATCCTTTTAATACTGTAAAAAAGGTAGATGCTGCTCATTGTAAATGACAGTTAATGACACCTTCCACAAGTAATGTTTCCCAGGAGACTACAGTACAAAGACTTACAATGTATTTCTCATTAGCTCTTATTAATTTGACCATAAAACTCTTGCCACAGTTTATTCTGTTATACAATGCCTTACACATAGATTTAAGAGCAAATATTGTCTCATTACCATGGACTAATGGTCCAAATGGCCAGGGGAGAAACTAGGTCAAGATATCCACCTGTTTTGATGTAGCAATTAAAAGGAACCTATACTTCTTATCTTTATCCAGCTTTCAAACTGCAAATTCAAATCAGCCAGTTCTTTAAGTAAAAGGAAATATACAGATTTTGTATACGAGTCAATCTTATTTATACTGCAAGCTTATATATACAGAAAAAATATACAGACAAAAAAAGAAGAAATATCCTAAAGAGGAACTTCAGCGTAAACAAACATACTGTCATTAAGTGACATTAGTTATGTTAATTAAAATAGATAGGTAGTATAATCTCTTACCCACCCTATTTATAAACAACAGGCAACTGTTTGTGATTTTATGAGGGCAGCCATCTTTTTGGTTGAGAGGAGGTGACAGGGAGCATGAGAAACAGTTCCAATTGTCTTGTGTCCTGATCACCCCTCCCAGCTGTGTGCACTAGGCTTCAAATCTCAAATTCAAAATATTTTTTTTTTAAATGCGCCAAATCAGCAGAACGAGAACAACAACATCAGAAATCCATTCATGCTTTGCACAGCATCAGGGGAAAAGTGCTCGGGAGGATTTATTTAATGGGGTGGAGCTTAGCTTCTGTGCAGGTAAAAATAAGGCTTTGGTAAGAAAAACAAAGTTCTGATGCTGTTCTGCTGAATAGGTTTTTAGTCTGGAGGTTTACTTTAATTGGCATGGGGGGCAGATGGGACACAGGCATGTTTCCTGTTCCATGACATGCCTCTTTGTTCCATTGCACCGCTCTCTGCCCCCCCCCCCCCCTCTGCGCCACGCTGTTACCTCATGCAATTGCAGACATGCAGCTTGTTGGCGATCTAGAGCGGAAGGGACATCCCATGCAGGAGAGGCACCTCCTGCAAAACACCTACTGGGGGCATTCCTAATGCCACTTCCCCAGCTCTCACTGGGTAGCTCTGCTGCCACCCTGCACTCTGCTCTACGAGGAGACACATGGAGCGGAGCTTGCAGCATCGGATCAGGTTGCATATGTTTTTTTACAAAAAAATCCCACCATGGGTCCTTTTTAAGATTAGGAATTAACAAAAACTATAGTTTTTGTTCAAATACATTTTTCCATTTTTAACCACAATTCCATGAATGAAAGGGTGAAATCTTCCCCCAACAGAGCCTACCGCGGTGCCCTAAAAGTCCGTTCTACCTTATCCTAGATCTTTGATCAGGCACCTCTATGAAAATCAATAAAAATCATGTGGTCCCACAGCCAAACTTTTATGGGGGGCCCTACAATCAAGCACACTTTCCCATACCCTCTTGGTTGCCGCTATGGTTAGGGCGGCTCTAGTATCTGCCTAAACTGACATAACAAGAAAACAACCGGACACTGCTAAACTGCTACAACTAGTGTGGTCAGAACATCTGTTTTGGAAGTAGGGATCTGTATTAGAGAGAGAGAGAGAGAAAGAAGTCACAGCTGCAAACAAAACTCAAAACAAAAAAGAAAATTTTACATTTTTATATACATCACTAAAATGCCTACAGATCCCAAAAGTGATGTATTTTGAAACCCCTAATGGGCTATTGCAAATATGTTAATTGGCAGCTTTATACATCACTAAAAGGCCTCACATCACATATATGAAATTCTGTGACATTGTCCCTCCTTCTAAGAGGAAACACAAAATATATATTTGGGTCCTTCCTCATATACTCCCAATCAGTGTGTAACATATTACATTTTACAACTCAACAGAACTTGAACCTTTTTCTTTTTTTGTGCTCTATTGTGGGGAACTCCTAGAATTCACTTTATTCGCAAGAGTATTTTTTAGTTCTATTGTGTCCTCCTTGACAAGTTTATGTGCAAACACGGCATGTTAGTAGACCATATTTGCACCCTATAGAGTAAAATAATCAGACCTTCAGAGAGTTCTGACAAAGGCAATAATGCTAAAATGTGTAATGATGCCGCGGGCACATCGAGTATAGGACCCACCCACCATTAGTGTTGGGCGAACAGTGTTCGCCACTGTTCGGGTTCTGCAGAACATCACCCTGTTCGGGTGATGTTCGAGTTCGGCCGAACACCTGACGGTGCTCGGCCAAACCGTTCGGCCATATGGCCGAACTAAGAGCGCATGGCCGAACGTTCCCCGAACGTTCGGCTAGCGCTGTGATTGGCCGAACGGGTCACGTGGTTCGGACCCGAACGCGCTCTGATTGGCCGAACGGTCACGTGGTTCGGGTAAATAAATACCCGAACCACGTCATATCTCCGCCATTTGTCTGTGGGTTTAGCTTTGGGTAGGCAGGCAGGGTAGTTCGCGCTCCAGCCACGCTAGCCAGGGTCCCCCCTGTCATTGTGTCACTGCTGGGAACAGTAGTACACCGCTTGCTCAGCCACACTATATAGCATTCTGTTTACTGCCACTCTGTGTACCTCGCTCAGCCACACTATATAGCATTCTGTTTACTGCCACTCTGTGTCTGCTGGGAATAGTAGTACACCGCTTGCTCAGCCACACTATATAGCATTCTGTTTACTGCCACTCTGTGTACCTCGCTCAGCCACACTATATAGCATTCTGTTTACTGCCACTCTGTGTCTGCTGGGAATAGTGGTACACCGCTCGCTCAGCCACACTATATAGCATTCTGTTCACTGTTCTGTGTCTGCTTGGAATAGTGGTACACCGCTCGCTCAGCCACACTATATAGCATTCTGTTTACTGTTCTGTGTCTGCTGGGAATAGTGGTACACCGCTCGCTCAGCCACACTATATAGCATTCTGTTTACTGTTCTGTGTCTGCTGGGAATAGTGGTACACCGCTCGCTCAGCCACACTATATAGCATTCTGTTCACTGTTCTGTGTCTGCTGGGAATAGTGGTACACCGCTCGCTCAGCCACACTATATAGCATTCTGTTCACTGTTCTGTGTCTGCTGGGAATAGTGGTACACCGCTCGCTCAGCCACACTATATAGCATTCTGTTTACTGTTCTGTGTCTGCTGGGAATAGTGGTACACCGCTCGCTCATCCACACTATATAGCATTCTGTTCACTGTTCTGTGTCTGCTGGGAATAGTGGTACACCGCTCGCTCAGCCACACTATATAGCATTCTGTTCACTGTTCTGTGTCTGCTGGGAATAGTGGTACACCGCTCGCTCAGCCACACTATATAGCATTCTGTTCACTGTTCTGTGTCTGCTGGGAATAGTGGTACACCGCTCGCTCAGCCACACTATATAGCATTCTGTTTACTGTTCTGTGTCTGCTGGGAATAGTGGTACACCGCTCGCTCAGCCACACTATATAGCATTCTGTTTACTGTTCTGTGTCTGCTGGGAATAGTGGTACACCGCTCGCTCAGCCACACTATATAGCATTCTGTTTACTGTTCTGTGTCTGCTGGGAACAGTAGTACACCACTCGCTCAGCCAGAGTATATAGCATTGTGTTTACTGCCACTCTGTGTACACCGCTCAGCCAGACTATATACCATTGTTTACTGACACTCTGTGTACACCGCTCAGCCAGACTATATACCATTGTTTACTGACACTCTGTGTACACCGCTCAGCCAGACTATATACCATTGTTTACTGCCACTCTGATTCTGCTGGGAACAGTAGTACACCGCTCGCTCAGCCAGACTATATAGCATTGTGTTTACTGCCACTCTGTGTACACCGCTCAGCCAGACTATATACCATTGTTTACTGACACTCTGTGTACACCGCTCAGCCAGACTATATACCATTGTTTACTGCCACTCTGATTCTGCTGGGAACAGTAGTACACCGCTCGCTCAGCCAGACTATATACCATTGTTTACTGACACTCTGTGTACACCGCTCAGCCAGACTATATACCATTGTTTACTGCCACTCTGATTCTGCTGGGAACAGTAGTACACCGCTCGCTCAGCCAGACTATATAGCATTGTGTTTACTGCCACTCTGTGTACACCGCTCAGCCACACTATATAGCATTGCGTACTCTGCCAGTCAGTGTGTATATTGCTGGGATCAGTAATACTCCACTCACCGTCAACCACTATATGAGCTCAACATGAGTTCCCCAGAGACCTCCGCTGTGAGCAGCACTCCCAACAACAGCAACAGCCAACGCCCCACGCAAGCTATAACATCCACCCCAGCAGCCAGTGGTCAGCAGCAGCCCTCCCCGGAGGAGAACGTTGTGTCCATCAGTCCGTCGCCAGAGCGATTAATGAGGGCTGCCATTGAGGAGATGATGGGGCCTGATGTGGAGGAGGAGGTCTGGCTCAGGCCAGCATCCCAAGTTAATGTTGAGGACGATGAGGGGTCTGTGTCTGGGGATGTTGGGGTGGCAGAGGTGGTGGGTGGGTCAGACTCAGGAGAAGAGTTGTATGATGAGGATGATGATCGGGACCATCTGTATGTGCCTCAGAGTCCGACCCCGGAAAACATGTTGTATCGTGTGTTTAGGTACTAAAATCTGCGTTCCCTCCCAGTAGTGTTGGGCGAACAGTGTTTGCCACTGTTCGGGTTCTGCAGAACATCACCCTGTTCGGGGTGACTATATAGCAGACTATATAGCATTGTGTTTAATGCCACTCTGTGTACACGGCTCAGCCACACTATATAGCATTGTGTTTACTTCCACTCTGTGTCTGCTGGGAACAGTAGTACACCGCTCACCCGCCACTGTATAGCATTGTGCTCTGTGTCACTGCTGACAATAGTGGTACACCGCTCACCCACCACTGTATAGCATTTCTGTACTGCCACTGTACTGCTGCCAGTCAGCGTGTACTTTAAGGATAAGTGAAATGAGGAAGAAATCCGGTGAAAGAGGGAGGGGCAAGGGAAGAGGTGTTTCCCCTGACGGTTCACGTACAGGCCACAGGGGAGCACCCAAGAAAACCCACTCAATACTGCCCATGTTGTCCAGGACAACAACCTTCACAGATCCAAAAGAACAGGACCAGATAATTACTTGGATGACCTCTCAAGCGTCCAGCAGTGGGTTAAGCAGCACCAGCACATCACGCACGAGGTCCGAGTCCTCAGCCAGTTAAAGTCTGGGCTTTCTTTGAAGACTGCACTGAGGATGTTACCATGGCGATTTGCAAGGTGTGCAAGACCCGCCTGAGCAGGGGGAAAAGTATTAACAACCTCTCCACCACCAGCATGAGCCGCCACATTCTATCCAAACATCCCACTCTGTGGGCAAACGCGGCAGGACAGGGTACCACCAGCAACACTGCCTCCCTTGGGTTCACCAGACTCACCACCAGACCCGCCTCAGCAGCAGCAGTAGCCCAGCCATTGCGTGGTTCACAACATTCACAAACATCAGACGATGCTGACACTGTCACTTTCCGGACTAGTGCTCTTGAGGTCTCCCAGTGTTCATCAAACACAACAACCAACAGCCCTTCGGTGTGCAGCGCTACGATTGAGTTGTCTGTCTCTGAGATTTTTGAGCACAAGAGGAAATTGCCAGCAAATGACCCCCGGGCCGTGGCAGTAACAGCCAGCCAGCATAGCCAAGCTTCTGGCCTGCGAAATGCTGCCATATCGAGTGGTGGAGACAAACAGCTTCAAGGGCATGATGTCAGTGGCCATCCCACGTTACGTGGTTCCCAGCCGCTACCACTTTGCGCGCTCTGCAGTGCCTGAGTTGCATGAGCACGTGGTCAGCTAAATAACCCGAAGCTTGAAGAATGCCGTTGCCTGCAAGGTTCACCTCACCACTGACACCTGGACGAGTGCGTGCGGCCAGGGTCGATACATCTCCCTTACCGCGCACTGGGTGAACCTTGTGGAGCCTGGCAGCGATTCCTCACCTGCTACGGCGCGGGTGTTGCCCACGCCGCAAACAGCTGGATAACAACAGCAGCACCTACCTCTCTGACTCCTTCTCCTCCAACGCATCTCAAAGCTGTACCTCATCCGGAAATGCTAACCCAGCACCAGCAGCAGTAGGATCGTGGAAGCAGTGCAGCACAGCTGTTGGCATGCGTCAGCAAGCGTTGCTGAAGCTGATCTGCCTTGGGGATAAGCAGCACACAGGGGAGGAAATTTGGAGGGGAATAAAGGAACAGACGGATTTGTGGCTGGCACCGCTGGACCTGAAACCGGGCATGAAGCTAGACACCTGGCACGAACTGGCAATGTACGCAATAGAGGTGCTGGCTTGCCCGGCAGCCAGCGTTATGTCGGAACGCTGTTTCAGTGCTGCCGGAGGCATCATCACAGATCGGCGTATCCGCCTCTCCACAGAAAATGCAGACCGTCTGACTCAAATTAAAATGAATCAATCCTGGATTGGAAACGACTACGCAACACTCCTGGACCCCAACCAAGTAACATGACCGATGAACATCTGGGATGGTTTAGCGTTTCCGGTCCCTGTTTATTGAACCTCTCATCTGTATTACATTTATGACTGCATGGCGGCAAAAAGCATTGCTGCTATATCCGCACGCTTTTTGTCCTCATGCAAGGCCTGGGTTGTTGTGTCTCACAAAGCGTGGCCTTCTCCTCCTGCGCCTCCTCCTGTTCCATCACGTGTGCTGCTGCTGCTGCTGCTGCTGCTGGGTTACCTTTGCCGGTCCCTGTTTATGGAACCTCTTATCTTTATTACATTTATGACTACATGGCGGTACAAAGCATGCTATCCGCACGCTTTTTGTCCTCATGCAAGGCCTGGGTTGTTGTGTCTCACAAAGCGTGGCCTTCTCCTCCTGCGCCTCCTCCTGTTCCATCACGTGTGCTGCTGCTGCTGCTGCTGGGTTAGCGTTGCCGCGTGGTCCCTGTTTATTGAACCTCTTATCTTTATTACATTTATGACTACATGGCGGTACAAAGCATGCTATCCGCACGCTTTTTGTCCTCATGCAAGGCCTGGGTTGTTGTGTCTCACAAAGCGTGGCCTTCTCCTCCTGCGCCTCCTCCTGTTCCATCACGTGTGCTGCTGCTGGGTTAGCGTTGCCGCGTGGTCCCTGTTTATTGAACCACTTATCTTTATTACATTTATGACTGCATGGTGGTACAAAGCATGCTATCCGCACGCTTCTTGTCCTCATGCAAGGCCTGGGTTGTTGTGTCTCAAAGCGTGGCCTTCTCCTCCTGCGCCACCCTCCTCCTGTTCCATCACATGTGCTGCTGCTGGGTTAGCATTACCGGTCCCTTTTCCTGGAACCTCTTATATGTATTACATTTATGACTGCATGCCGACAAAAAGCATGTTACCTGTGCAAAGAAAACAGACATTTCCCGCATTTAAAAGACAGTTTTCCCTTTGAAACTTTAAAATCGATTTTCTCAAAAACTATAAGCTCTTTTTGCTAAATTTTTTTTCCTCTTGTACCCACTCCCAAGGTGCACATACCCTGTAAATTTGGGGTATGTAGCATGTAAGGAGGCTTTACAAACCACAAAAGTTCGGGTCCCCATTGACTTCCATTATGTTCGGAGTTCGGGTCGAACACCCGAACATCGCGGCCATGTTCGGCCTGTTCGGCCCGAACCCGAACATCTAGATGTTCGCCCAACACTACCCACCATCTCAACACAGATTGTCCCGTGCACGGACACCACACTGCTGGCCACAGTTCTGTTGATCTGCCAGGTGTTTTCCTCGGATCCAGCTTACAACGGTTATTTATGCCATTGTCAAGAGATTTTATGTAAGTAGTTTTCTTCTTTGTGCAATAAAAGCCCCCTGTGATTTTATGCTATGGAGCGCTCTTATCTTTTAGCTACTCGATTCTTTCCAAACACAGAGCAGCACTGGCCGAGGTTTTGGAGACTGTTTGGGCACATCATTTTGTGGGAGTGCGAGATTCATTTATCTTTTATTGAGAATCCAGTCAGCACAGAATAGAATATTAATACCTATGACTCTCAAAGAAGTGTGTCTACGCCCCCCCCCCCAATAAATAAAGAAATAAATAAAAGTGGTGTAGAGCCCCAGATCTATGAACATTTTTTCAATACAGAACAACAGCACTGAAGTTGTATTGAAGACAAGACCTTCAGAACCCTATGCCTTATCATATCTTCCTACATATAAGCTTCCTAAATGCATTAGCCCAACTCGATTTTCAAACAACTTGTGTAGTTCAAACAAAATAAGTTGTCCTGAAGTTTATGCAATTGAAACACATGTAAATGAGAACTTCCTGTAATAACCTTCACATGACAAGCCACAACTACATAAACAACATTTATCAAAAGCATGGGTAACTCTAGGGCATGTATGAAATACAGGCGTCGTGAAATTTGGGCGCCTAAGAACAGCCGATAGTAGAATATTGCTACTATTTTAGAATTATATTTTGGTTTGTAGAATATCAATAAAATCTACAAATATTGTACTACAGCAAAACCTAACCCTATTCTTACACAGAACCCTCACTCTACAATACCTAACCTTAACCCCCCCCCATAGCTAACTTTAACCACTCCCTACCCCTGCCTAACCCTATCTGTCCTCCCCCAAGGCTAACTTGAACTGCTCCCCCACCACTAACATTAACCTTCCCCCACATGGCTAACATTAACCTTTCCCACCATCCCTAACCTTAACCATCCCCCCCCCCCACTGTGAAATTTAGGCACCCACAGAACCCCCATAAATAGTGGGCAATGGGGCCACCCGCAATGCATGATATAATAAAATACGGTTAAAAATAGCGGGCATCCAATTTTCAAAGTATTTCCGTTATTTATAAAGGTGCCGATGGCAGCACCTACATTTCTGCAGCTAGCAGGGACCCAGATTCCCTGCTTACAACTCCAGTTCCCTCTGCGCTCACTTGCCAGAGCCACACATTTTGTCTGTGTATATCAGCATGAGTGAATAAAGTATTAAGTTCTTAAAGGTACAGTTCCTGGCTTTTTCATTCTCTATCATCACTAGTCTGTGGGGTAGGCTTGAGGAGCACTTGGAAAATAACTTTTAAGTATAAACATTAACAATATCATGTATATGTTTACAAATGCAATCATTAACCACTTTGGGACCGGCCGCCTAACCCCCCTTACGGACCAGGGCATTTTGCGGTGGATGGGGGTGTGCACGTTTGGGGGGGGGGTCGGGTGGCCGTATCCCGTCTGTGGCTGGCTGGGCAGTGCCCCCCCCCCCCATGGTGGCAAGTGTCCCGCCTGTAGCTGGCAGCCATAACTCACCTTCCAGGCTCCAGCGATGAGCCTAAGTAGCCCCCTTCTTCTCCGGCCGGCATCTTCGCTCCAAATGACGCTCAGGTCGGGTGGCGGCTTGATGACGTCATCAAGCCGGGACCCGGCCCTGACGTCAGACAGAGCAGAGATGCCGGCCAGAGCAGAGGGGGGCGCCGATCGTCGCTGGAACGCCAGGGAGGTGAGTGGATCCTCTTCTTTTCCCCCCTGTCGCCGACACTGTCAAAGTGATCACTACGATCCGACGGCGATCGTAGTGATCACGTGATCAGCAGCCATACGCAATGGCTGCTGATGACTGAGGGGAGATGCCAGCTGTCATATGACAGCTTAATCTCCCCCTCCGGGTGCGCACGATTGCGTCGGGAGCGTTTCTTTAGCGCGGACGTTGCCACCCCCTGCCGGACGTTGATTCAACCTGCGGCGGTCCTCAATAGGTTAAGGAAAACCTAGAGCAAACCTAAACAATAAAGACTGATAAAATACATTTCCACAGATTACGCTCAGTGGAGACTGTGCTACAAATAAATATCTGGTTCCTGGGCTATACCCAGTTGATTAATATGCCAATTTCCAGAAGTGCTATTAGTGTCAAGAAGATGTCCCTTCCTTTTGACCTTAAAAGCCTCTCTATTGGTTGCTTATCAAAATCATTTTATTTTGCCTTATGACATTTAATCCCTAGAACTTCTTTATTACAACTTGATTGAAGCTCTCCGCCGCACCCGCCGCCACACACTGTTGCTCCCCCGCCGCACACAGACACAGCTCTGCTATACTAAGTATAGCTAGAGCCGCCGCTCTCATGAAAAATCTCACTAAGGGCCTTGACAGTACAGATGGCTCGAACCTCCGATTTTCGGTTCGCGAACCGTGAATGCGAACTTCCGCAAAAGTTTGGTTTGCGCAAACTTTTGCAAACCGCAATAGACTTCAATGGGGAGGCGAACCTTGAAAACTAGAAACACTTATGCTGGCCAGAAAAGTGATGGAAAAGATGTTTCAAGGGGTCTAACATCTGAGTTTTTGCATGGATGAGTGGGTAGACTCCAAAAGTCTCGGGGAAAAATCTGGATTTGACACAAAGCAGTGTTTTAAGGGCAGAAATCACATTGAATGCTAAATTGCAGGCCTAGTGACGGCCGTGCTGAACTGGTGCACCCCATGGCGAGAGTGCAGGCCGTGGCGGTTTTCAAGCCCATATGGTCGCCCAGCTGTGGTAGCTCAATGATAGAACAACAGTGACTGTCCAGCTGATCAAATTTGGTCTGTCCACAATGAAGCAACAACCTTATTATATTGGGTGTGCCCCCCCCCCCCCCTCATATAGCCGTCGGTCATTGCTTCATTGTGATACACAAGCCCCTTCACCGTGGCAAGGTAATTATCACGTAGGGGAATTGGCACATGTACATGCCTTTTGTTTTGTTGTTGCAGCTGCAGTGCAGCCAGAAAAATTAGGCAGGCATGTACACGCACCAGAAAAGGTAGTATAGCGGCCGCTGCTAGCAGTTCAGGACTCCACCTGGAGTCCTCGACCCTGTTGGTGGTGGAGTAGAAGGCAGTCAAGCAGCCTGCGGGCTGAGGTGCTGTGTGGGGAGCGACTCAGTCTTGGGGCAGGCAGTCACACGGCGTGCAGGCAGAGATACTGTGTGTGGAGACTAACTAAGTCTTCGGGCGGGCAGTAGCCCTCTGGGATCCATGCCTCATTCATTTTGATAAAGGTGAGGTACTGAACACTTTTGTGACTTAGGCGACTTCTCTTCTCAGTTACAATGCCTCCAGATGCTGAAGGTCCTTTCTGACAGGAGGCTTGAGGCAGGGCAAGACAGAAGTTGGATGGCAAATTGGGACAGCTCTGTCCACAGGTCAAGCCTGCGTACCCAGTAGTCCAAGGGTTCATCGCTGCTCACAGGTACCAGACAGGCACAGTGACACTGCGTGCGCTCACATAGGTAGGTGGGTGCACTAAAGTGAACAACAGGTAGGTATATGCAGTGATGGGTATTACAAATCTGCACCTGGCACAGTGGTAATTATACCACCAAGGGGCCAAAGGCCAGCTGCGACTGACTGACAGGGCTGTATATAATGCAAGTGGGCCAGACACACACACACACAAATAAAAAAAAATAGATCACAAGAACAAGATTTGTTTTTTTTTGTAATCGTGGTCTTTCAAGAAAATAAAGGAGTATATGAAAACATGGTAAAAAAAGACAAAAAACAAATAAAAAACATTCCTCAAGGGATAAAACATCCTCCAGACTTGTTAAAAAATGAATAATAAGCAAGGCAATCAGGACTATGCTAACTGTAAATGAGTATTTCATGTTTTTTTTTTTTTTTTTTTTTGCATTTGCTCAAAAGAAGACCGGTGGCAATAAATTATCCAAGCACCACGTAAAAGTATAAGACTCCTACATTTTATTCTTTGAAAACTTTATAGCACACTTAATGTTGTGTGAAGAATTGTTTTTTATGGCAGATCATAGGAAATATGGTAACCCTAGTGAGGAATAATTGTTTGATTTATTTATTTATACGATTCTTAGAACATTTTTTTATTTTGCCAAAGAACACTAACAGATGACAAAAAAAAAATCTGAACTCTCCAACAGCCAAAAAGGAAACTTCAGCTCCCATCTAGTGTAGCTTGTTTGGCTGGAGTGCTATCTTGATTTCTTGCGGCCATAAAACTTCTCTGTAATTAAATATGTTCTTGCGGGATACATTTGTCCAGTGAAATGTGGTTATCTCGGGAAGTTACTTGTGCTAAAGAATCCCTGCGGTTTGCAGTTTAGACTATGTGTTACCTTATTTTTTCCATGCTGTGAGTTCACCCAGGAATAACCCAACACAGTAGGAATTGTAAAATGTCAAACGTCATTCTTTTAACTGCTTCTGGAAGCATGAAGGAATCACAGAGTGGACACAATTCTTTCATGTCCTCAGATTTCTCCAGAGATTTGGTGGGATGCAGAGAATTTCTGAGTAGCACAAAAAAAGTAATAGTCAAAAATATGTGCTACTGCTATTATTTTTTTTAACAACAAATTGACTCCTTGGAAATGAGAAAAAAGCTTACTGAATTATCATACTTGCTCATAGCCGTGTGAATAGGCTATTGAGATTCTTGTATTTCTGATTGGTGCAATAGGTACTTTAGTACAGCAGTCACTCACTATCTACAACTTTTCATTTTAAAGAGCACCTGAAATGAATACATAGAAAAAAATTATAAATATCTAGGGATTCCTCCAGTCCACTTCAGGCTAATTGGTCCCTTGCCATGTTCATCCGCAGCCTAGATCCTCTGGTAGATGCCCCATTATCTTCACCCACGCGCATTCCCCTGTTGGGCTCCCGTGGCTGGGAGCTTTCTGTGCCTGCAAAGTAGTACTGTGCAGGGGCATGCGCAGTACACCCGACTGGGGAAGAGAACCAATAATATGTATGGTAATATCTACCAGAGGATCTAGGCGGCTATGCTAGGCACTGTACATACACATGTCTGTCTCATCCTGTCACATGTCACCTTAAGTATCCTTTAAGGTGATTTGGGTTTAAAGGGGGACAGTCCAGTCTACATACATGCTTTAAAATTGAGATTAGTTTATTTTCACCCCGAGTGTTCTTTTATCCCAGTATATCTATATAGATCCACAATGCGCTAGCTACATAAAATCAAGTTTAAATTTATTTTGCATACAATTGCATTCAAAACTAAAAATAGAATTTGCATATGACAACTACTACTTGTATGCCAACGACACCCAGAAAATTACCACCTGTATGTCGATGACACCCAAATATACCTCCACACCCTAGATCTCTCCTCCTATGCCATGGACAAGGTCTCCAACTGCCTCGCATCAATTTCCTCCTAGATGTTCCTGAAGCTTAATCTGGACAAGACTGCGCATCTGACATTCTTGCCCCATGCAATTGTACCCTGCCCAGATGTATATATAATGATCGACAACACTACCATTCACCCTATCCCCCAAGCTCGCTGCCTAGGTGTCACCCTGCACTCTACTCTCTTTTCACCCCACATCCAAAGTGTTACTTGATCCTGCAACATCTACCTCCACAACATCTCCAGGATCCACACCTACCTGTCCCCGCCACCACAAAACTACTCGTCCATGCCTTTGTCATCTCCCACCTAGACTATTGCACTTCCCTTTTAACAGGCCTCCTTTCAAACTGTATTGCCCCCCTTTCAATCGGTAACAAATGCAGCAGCCAGACTGATCAAATACTCTCATCACACCACCTGGACAACTCTCCTCAGTAAAGAATTCCACTGGCTCCCCATCCGCTTCAACATAAACTTCAAAGTTCTGTGCTTGGCCCACAAATCAGTGCACAGGACCTGCCCAACATACAACTCCGATCTATGTCCACAGGCACATACTGGTCTGCCCCCTCTGATCCTCCTGTTGGAACTGAACATATCTTACTCCCATGCACAATTGCAGGACTTCACTATTGCTGTTTCCACTCTCTGGAACTCGCTTCCACCAGCCATCAGACTCACCCCACCTTTAACACCTTCAAATGAGCCCTTAAGACCCACCTTTTTTATACTCGCTGACATTAGTACCATAATACATTCTGCTGGGCACCCTCTCAACAGATAACAGACTGTCTCTACCCTCACCCAATAGATTGTAAGCCTATGGCAGCCCCCCCCCACCCAGTGTTTCCAGCTTGATTATGCAATCTCATTGTCTGACACCCCTCTTGTGGACTAGAACCGACTCTATTTTGACCAAAGACACTGAACTACTATTATAAGACATTTGCATGATCCTGTTTTGTTGTGAGCTCCTTGTTTGTTGTACATTGTATGTTAACCCATTTATCTATTGTGCAGTGCTGTGTAATATGTTGGTGCTGTGATGATTTGCTCAGCTGCCTGTGCAGGCAGGCAGCCTTTTGACCATTGTGTAGGTTTGCATGCTGCAGGACTCTGGAAAGAAGAGCTTCTGTCAGTTTTGCAGCTTGTGCTTGCAGAGGAATTTGCATATGTTGTCATGCAAATTGCCTGGCCACATTCATTGGAGGCGTGTACTATAAGTACTATGTCTTTCCCACAATGCTTGGCTGTTCATAAGTAGTCTTCCTGTGAAACACTTTGGAGAGTGTTAGCCATGCTCTTGGTTTGAAGATCAGCTTAGAGTAATTCCTGGAAACTGTGCTAGGCAGATTCCCTAAGTGCAGTTAGGATTGTTTATCTGTTTGCTTGTTCTGTTGCTGTTGTCCTGTCCCAGCGGTGGTCGACAGGAAATGGTTCTGATCTCTGTTCTTGGAGTATAGCTGGTGCAGCGGTTTCTACCAGCTATCTCTTCTGTTCTGTCTCCTGGGATCGCGCTAGCCACTTTTCCCTAGCGCTGTGGATCCTTCTGTTCTGTGTTCCTGGATCACGCTAGCCACTTTCGCTAGTGCTGTGGATCCTATCTCTCGCGTGTCCCTGTTTTCGTGTGTCTGTCTTGTCTGCTATGACCGCTTGCTGGAGGCTCGGTGAGGTAACCGTTAAGCAAGCGTTCGCATCCTCTGTTTCATGTTTGTCTGTCGATGGTTAGTTAGGCGTGCTTGTCTCTATTGTGCTTATCACGTGGAGACCGCACATAACCACGTGCACTGTTGCGAATGAGTGCGGTGTTCGCGGTTAGCTAGTGTTTGTTATTTTCTGCATCTTCTCATTGTATTATTTGCTGTGCCTTTGCTACCCTCGTATTCTATTCTGATCTGCCTCGTGTCACGTCTGGCGATCGCACCTCTCGCGATCGCGTTCCTATTTCATATCTGCTGTTGTGTGTGCGTGGTCGCGGGGTGGCGACTGGATTGGCGCACACACACACAACCTGTCCCTTTGCTCGTTCTCATTTGCAATCGCCTCTCTTGCGATTGCGTTCTGCGCTTCGTACAATTCCTGTATGGCATTTGTGGAGGTACAGAGGATTGGTTCCTCTGCACTCCCCAGCGCCATCTGCCGACAGGAATTTCCCTCTACAGGTGCGTAGCACCTTTTGCTGGGTGCCTGCAAATATACGCTTATGGAGGATTTCCGCCGTGTCAGCGCACGCGTTGTGCGCTGATCACGGAGAAAGTTCTACAATCGTTACAGTATGACCAGCCCAACCCAAAACCCCAGTGTAGACGGAATTTCTGATTTGTATGATTTTGTCGAGTTTGGGTCCTGCGTCTTTAAGAGCTTTAAAAGGCTAAATTCAGAGACCAAGGCGGAATTTCTTTCTGAATGTGTGAGGTTTTGCCTGAATCCCACCTTTCAGATTTCTGATCTGTCCACGTCGGCTCTTCTGTTTGCCTATGTGCTCTTAAAAAATGATTTGTTCACCTGGGCATATGATGTGCTAAAACCAATTCTTGGAATGATAATCTGTATCAGTTTCTTGCAGTGATATTTTCCCACTGGTTTAAACTGCCTGGCTTACCACCTGCTCTGATTGATTGTGTAGGATAAGTCAGCTGATCTTTCCCTTCCATGCAAAACCTTTCAGTATGACAATCAGTTCAATGTGTCAGTTGCCACTTCAGGTTTTAAAAAGCAGCCATCCAAAGCCTCTAAGTCTAAACGTAAAAGATCTAGGAAGGCTTCCCAGCGGAAAGATCCGTTGCCCATAGCAACCACAAATAAAGAGGTTATTTCTGTCAAGTCTGAAATGTGAAAAACCATTCAGTATAACAATGATGTTGATCTGTCTCCTGGTTTTTTGTCTCAATCCAGAGCTTATGTGGATCCTGCTATAGGTAGGATCGCACACTATATTAAAGCAGTTAAAAAATCTGTTCTTGTTCCTGAACTCCACCCATATGGAGATTATCTAGATACTGGCTTGTTTGAACCTCCATTTGCCTCATGGGATGTCGGGGCCTTATTGGAGGAATTCGATTTTGATTGGAAAGCCTTTTGCGATTTTTACATCGCAAAAAGCGAAGACGTCTTGAATGCTTGTCTCGATTCTATGTACCTTCTGATTGATTCCGATGAATGTGACAAGGATGATGTGGATCTGGTGATCTATGTATGGCAAACGATTTTGGATGAGTTGCACACACACCAACCAATTGATTCCAATAAAGAGACATCGTTGTCGGATGATTGTTCCTGCCTTTCTGGGGTAAAGCATGAGAGTCTTGACTTTGTGCAATCTGAAATGAATGAGTGTGCCGCTGTGGTTGATTCCTGTGCAAATCCTGAAGGATTCTCTCCTGACAGTGTGCAGTTTGAATCTGTGCGATCTGATGCCTGTTTCTCGGATGTTCCTGCAGATTGTGATCGGCATGAGTCTGCCGATTTCCTCAAGGATGTGTGGGATCCTTTTTCATTTAGAAACAGATCTTTGAGATCTTCCGTCTGTGACCCTGCTATGGGGAAAATTCCTCGACTATGCAGCGTCAAAAGTAAAATTAATATGCCTAATAAAGTTTATCCTGTTGATGTCGCTATTTCTTCTGCAAATGAGTCTCTGTCTCACCCTGTTCACACCTGTAAGGGCCCATTGCCTGGGGACAGTTGCTCCAGTGTTTCGGTCGCGGAGGTTTGCGCTATGGAAGCATCAGTTTCACAACCTAAAGCGATTTTTGATTCGCAGGTTTTGCGTTCTGATTCCTCGGATTCGACATTGTTAGCCAAATCTAAGAGTGAGACAGCGCTTCGGTTTTGCGAATCTGATGCTGAACCCTCTTTGCCTTATTCAGAGACGCTTTCTCTGAGCCTGCCCTGTACCATGAATAACAAAATGATGTCCAATCACACTGACATTTGGGAGTCCCTTTCTTGCTTTGAAGAAAGTTCTGACTCTCCACCCTGTACTCTGGATGAGTCAATATTGCCTTGTACAATATCTCCTGCCCTACCCCTAGAGGCTCGTCTAGGTATTGCTGCTATTTTTACCTGTTTTTCTGCAGTTTTGGAGTTGCAAGCTAGTTTGACTGCTACGCAGAATTCTGGGTGCAGCGAGATTAAAGTTAGGGAGTCAGTGTGTGGTCCAGTTAATATACCTGTACGTTCCACTCATGATGATGAAATTCAGTCTCAGTTTATGGTGGAACCTTCCCTGGGACATCTGCCCTGTTCACAAAATAAAGTTCCAGTTTTGCCCTGTAACATGGATAGTACAGAATCCTTCTTAGAAAACTTGAAAAATGATGTTCCTGAGGTCTTGTTTGATGTTCTGGAGGTCTCTGAGTTCCTCCCAAAGGGTGCAGAACTTGTAGGAGATGTCTCCTGCCCCCCAAGTCCTTCTGATATTGCAGTCACAGAAATTTCCGAATTTGAATCCGAGTCTTCTTTTGAAAGTCCAGTGCTTGAGACCATTGCTCGTGATGATTCTCTGCCCGGTCCTGGTTTTGGTTTCCTCGTGTCGGACTCTGAGGTTGGCAGTTCCCCAACATGTCCTGAGGTTTCTCCTGTGCTGGTGTACCCCAATGTGCTCTGTGACCCAGAAAGCCCAAGTGTGCCTCGGTTACCAGCATACTCAGATGCTTCCTCGGTGGAGACATGTTCTGATTTAGCCTGCCTGCTTGCGTCCCTGAAAGTCTTGATCTTGATGGGTGTCCTCGTAATTCTGAGTCCGGAATTGTCATTGGTTCCATGGGGGTTCTTGGTAATTCTTCATGTGAGCCTGGTGATTGTTCTGCCCTCTTGGGATCTCTGTGGAGCTTCAAAAGGTTCTGGGAGATTCTGGGAGAAATTTTGCTTGGTACCCTGGATAAGATCAACGGTGGCTTTTGTGTTGTAAGGGACACTTCGAACAGGTATTGTGGCAGGCTTGGTATTTTTGGACGCTCCTTGGAAGGTGGTGGGTATTGTCTGGCGGGTTTCGATGGCTTCTTCTCTGGCGTTCACAGTCCTGATGGGTGTTATACTGAGACTGGTAGTACTGATGGACATGTTTCGGTGGTTTCTGTTTCCGATGAGGTCGGTTTCGGGTGGACTGACTCTGGAATTGGACCTTGTTGGGCTGCCCCGACCTTCATGAGTCTTCAGTTTGAGTCTGTTGCTAATAGAAGTTTTGTGGGTCGTCTGGAATTCGACCCTGGAGGGGGGGGGGGGGGGTACTGTGATGATTTGCTCAGCTGCCTGTGCAGGCAGGCAGCCTTTTGACCATTGTGTAGGTTTGCGTGCTGCAGGACTCTGGAAAGAAGAGCTTCTGTCAGTTTTGCAGCTTGTGCTTGCAGAGGAATTTGCATATGTTGTCATGCAAATTGCCTGGCCACATTCATTGGAGGCGTGTACTATAAGTACTATGTCTTTCCCACAATGCTTGGCTGTTCATAAGGAGTCTTCCTGTGAAACACTCTGGAGAGTGTTAGCCATGCTCTTGGTTTGAAGATCAGCTTAGAGTAATTCCTGGAAACTGTGGTAGGCAGATTCCCTAAGTGCAGTTAGGATTGTTTATCTGTTTGTTTGTTCTGTTGCTGTTGTCCTGTCCCAGCGGTGGTCGACAGCAAATGGTTCTGATCTCTGTTCTTGGAGTATAGCTGGTGCAGCGGTTGCTACCAGCTATCTCTTCTGTTCTGTCTCCTGGGATCGCGCTAGCCACTTTTCGCTAGCGCTGTGGATCCTTCTGTTCTGTCTCCTGGGATTGCGCTAGCCACTTTTCGCTAGCGCTGTGGATCCTTCTGTTCTGTCTTCCTGGATCACGTTAACCACTTTCGCTAGTGTTGTGGATCCTATCTCTCGCTTGTCCCTGTTTTCGTGTGTCTGTCTTGTCTGCTACGACCGCTTGCTGGAGGCTCGGTGAGGTAACCGTTAAGCAAGCGTTCGCGTCCTCTGTTTCATGTTTGTCTGTCGATGGTTAGTTAGGCGTGCTTGTCTCGATTGTGCTTATCACGTGGAGACCGTGCATAACCGCGTGCACTGTTGCGAATGAGTGCGGTGTTCGCGGTTAGCTAGCGTTTGTTATTTTCCACATCTTCTCATTGTATTATTTGCTGTGCCTTTGCTACCCTCGTATTCTATTCTGATCTGCCTTGTGTCACGTCTGGCGATCGCACCTCTCGCGATCGCGTTCCTATTTCATATCTGCTGTTGTGTGTGCGCGGGTGGCAACTGGATTGGCGCACACACATACAACCTGTCCCTTTGCTCGTTCTCATTCGCAATCGCCTCTCTTGCGATTGCGTTCTGCGCCTTGTACAATTCCTGTCTGGCATTTGTGGAGGTACAGAGGATTGGTTCCTCTGCACTCCCCAGCGCCATCTGCCGACAGGAATTTCCCTCTACAGGTGCGTAGCACCTTTTGCTGGGTGCCTGCAAATATACGCTTGTGGAGGATTTCCGCCGTGTCAGCGCACGCGTTGTGCGCTGATCACGGAGAGAGTTCTACAATCGTTACAGGTGCTTTATAAAAACAAATAATAATTGACCACGATATGGTGAAGTTTCTCTGTCATGTACTGTGATATTGCTAGCACACTTAGTGGATTGATACCTTGATATTGCTGAGTACGCCCCTTCTGGGCGATGATTAAAGTGAACTTTCGCAAGTGTATCAAGAGTTTTCATATCCCTTTATCACAGGTCCAGCACAGTGTTTACAAACGGAATGGCTCGCTACCTGCATAACTGCTTTGGCTGAGATAACACAGCTTCATCGTCGCCCATTTTTTGGTCATGTAAGTATACTGGGGGCCATATGCAATTCATTTTTTCTCCTGTATATTCTCCTAGGTGATATTTTCACTACTTGTAAATAAAATACCTTTTACACAACCAGCAAGCAAACAAATATTCTAAATAATTTTAACAGTACTTTTTCATCTACTTGTTGGTACTTTTTTCATTGCAAAGTGCTAAAAAGTTAATTTAAATTGAAGATGAAAAATGATCTCCTAGGAGAAAACTCAGGAGAAAAAGTGAATTGCATATGGCCCCGGATCTCATATTATTCTACATCCATCAGAATATATACACAAGAAAGTTTTTTTGATAGGCTGTGCAGCCTCAATTGATCCATCTGTACAGGACATGGGAATTTTCTAACAAGCATTATGGAATTATCAATGTGAGGGGTATTAATGCCCAGGGATGGGGGTTGATGTTGGGGTTCTTTTGGGGTAATTCGCTGTTATGTGCTTTTATTGAGATTTTTGCAAGTATTGAATAAAGTTTTGTATTTTATAAATAACGGATTTGTATTCAATCAGGACATACCCTCCCTATAGTTGATCTCAAAGGTTTCGTTTCTCAAATAATATTGCTAAGTTGAGCAAGATACTTCTAGTAATAGGCTGAAGTCTGTGGACATTCTTTTATTTCAACGCTACATCCCAAGTGCATAAACTTGTAGAAAGGATGTACTTGATATACAAGCTAGTTAGTGGAGAGAGAATGAATGTGTATACACAAGCAATTCAATTTTTTTCTGTACAAATGTACATAAATATTTTTCTGATAATACACATTCAAACATTAAGGACCCTCCTGCTGGTAATGACAATTCAGAGTCCTTTTAATGCTTCAGAATGATGTACATCTGTTAAATCTATGTCACCGTGGAAACCAAAATCACCTTTTTTCCTCTAAATCAACTATTTCCACTTGTGACATTCAAGGCCAATTTAAAGCATTTAGATTTACAGAAATATTCATTATAACTTCCACAGAGCTCTCCTTGAAAAACGTATCAATAAAGGAGGTTACATTCTGCCAAGGCAATAACTTTTATATAATCAAGTGGAAGCTGGAGCTTTTATACTTTATAAAGCTACTGTATAAATAAATATAAAAACCAGTCCAGATCAGGGCTATCTCAGTACTGTTTGGTGCCAGGCTACATACGCTATAGGGGATTAGAGACCAGACTCTTTACTCACAATAAAGCTGCCCTAAGTCTAGCCCAAGCAGTAATTCCATTTTTCCCCCACAGAAATTATAAAATATACAATGGCGCTTGAACATATGTGAGCCATGTAGAATTTTTAATATATCTGCATAAATAGGAGCTAAACTCGATCTGCTTTTTGTGCTAGCATTTAAACTAGATAATAAAGTATCTGCTACATAAACTATTTCAAAACCTTGTACTTGTTTATTAATTTGAGGGAAATTGCCTAAAATTGCATGTCTAATGGGTGTAAATGTATGTGAACCTTTTCTTTAGTTTCCTGTTGTGCCTCTCTTAGATGGCCCTGAATGTGAAACATAAAAAAACCCAGAGAACCTGAGCCTATTACAAAAGTAAAAAAAAAAAGTGTACTACCTGATCCGAAGGATTGGCCGTATCAGGTAGAATCCATTACTGCCTCTCTCCGCTGCTCCTATGTGCTGCTATTCCTATACTTTCTGTTCTGTGACTTCTGGGGTCACAATGCTGCAGATCCAGCTCTGTGCTCTCTTCCTAGAGAGGGGAGCACTGAAAGGGGCGGGGGAGAGGTGGAAACAGGCAGAGGAGAGCCAGCATGAAAGCTCTGCAATGGACACCCCTTCCCGATTAGTTTGCCAACAAGCTTTTAGTTGGGGGGGGGGGGGTGAGCAGGCACAACCCAGGGCAGGCTAACAGTGGCACGATGTGCACACAGAGGCATGTCCTTCAGATGGAAACATGCCTCTATGTCCCTTTTTTATATTAAAAGCTGTGTTGGGTACAATTTAAACTGATATATGTTGGCAGACTTCTACTTCCTCACGTGAACTCCCCACTTCAAAGTCAGGACTCTTTCCCGTGGCTATACAATCATTCTTTGGTAAATGTACTTGTGTCTTTAGGGCTGATGTCCTGTTTGATGACTGTGGGACAATGATTAAATGCCTCAAAAACATTTGTATAAAAATGTTTCCTCGCAGTAAGGTCTTGAACCAAATGAGAAAACAGAGGGACACCAAGAGCCCCATATAATGTAGTAAGTACTGGTCTTAGGTGGGAAAATAGAAAGGTAAGTATATTTATACTCACAAACCAGGGTTACCGCGTAGGCAACCACTGTTCAAGCAGATGGGAAGATTGACCTGTTCCCACTCAGGATTAAGAAGCCGCTCTCTGTAGACAGGAAAAAGAAGGGGGTGTCACCTCTCCACCAGGGATAACTTGAACATTTGAGAAAGAACAGAGGGGTAAAAGGATAAAAGGCAATAATACTTTTAAAATAAAGGAGTGGCAGTGGTGGACTTACCTACTCCTTGTAATGCCTGCCAGATCTCTTGTTTTCCTTCAGCCACTATACGCCAATCCAACACCGTAGCTCTGAGCTCGGCCCACGGTCTTCACCTATAGACAAGCCCCTGCTTGAACAGGACACTGAATATGTCTCCTGACTTTGGTTACCCCCAGGTCTTAACGTGCAAGGTATAGAGGCTGAGGCCAGGAAAACCAGAGTACCACCAGAGCAAGCAAGATTATGCAGTGGGTGATATCAGGAAATATAGCGGAATGCCCTTGTGGAGGAGATTACACAAATCACACCAGGAGCTATGAACAAGGAAGCTAGATTTCTCAGACCACAGCTCTGAGCTTCTGATAACTGCCACAATAAATAGGATACAATGGTTGCTCAGTGCGACCACGGCACTGAGCATCTGATGTCCACCACACAGAGTAAACAAGGACAGACAACAGACAGACAGAAGGAATGCTTGCCAAACTAACTGCTGCCCCGCCAACAGCAAGCAGAGCTTAACGCTATGACGGGCAAGGTGTGAGAGGAGAAGCAGACTTTTCTATGAGAGCAGGCATACAAATTCCCACACAGCTGAATGGTAATCACTCAATCCTGTGTTAGTCTGATTGAAGGCTGAAAGCTGACAGCAAAAGGGAAGGATTCTCATTACAAATGCAAGCAATATTATGCAACAATATGCATGCAGGAAATTCAGAACTGCCTGGTTGCAGTTCCACTGCAACCAACAGGACAGGCTACAGAAGGGATCCTATCGACATGAAAGACAAACATTGTTTACGTTCAACATTCGAACAATGTATGGATACACCAAGGAGTGTTGTTATTTTAAACGTTTAATTACCTTTTATTTGTGTGGTGCCTCTGGCACGTCTCCTTTTTCCTTGCAGTGTTCACCCATGTTTTGAAAGATCTCTACACCGATATTGTTTATTTAAATACTTTCAGACAAAATAATTGTAAGAGTAATTATGTTTTACATATGCTCATTTGTCCATGTGAAAGAAAAGTATGCAGGTTTAACTAAGGGGTGGACTAAGAGTCAAAATAAACAAATATATTATATAAAAAATGGAAATGAGAAAAGTCCCATTGTGGCCCATTGTGTATTCCATTGTAGTGATCACAATCTACTTAACTTTAAAGGGAACCTTAACTGAGAGGGATATGGGTGTTTCCTTTTAAACAATACCAGTTCCTTGTCAGTACTGCTTATCGTTTCACACAGCTGAAAAAAACCATGCAGCTAATCCAGTCTGACTTCAGTCAGAGCATCTGATCTGCATGCTTGTTCAGGGGCTGTGGCTGAAAGTATTAGAGACACAGGATCAGAATGAGAGTAAGGCAACTGGTATTATTTTAAAAGGAAAAATCCAGATCCTTCTCAGTTTAGGTCTCCTATCTTTTTAAGCACCTCCACTACTGTAGACCCATCCTATGGATCTGAGTGAACATGACTTGCCTAATCTCCATGCTCCAACTCAGTGACTGACCAAGCATTACCTTGTACTCATACTGTGCTGTGTGATCTGGTTTGCATGTATTCCTGTCTTGTCTTATTGCTGTATGTCACCCCTAAATATTGTCTGTAACCTTAACTAATGTCCAGCTCTGTTGACGCTTTATAAATAGAATAAATAAAATACATTTGTATGAGTTTACATGTATTTTAAATTTTAAAATGTTTCAAGATAGTGGTCCTTTAAGTAATTAATAAACTTGAATTTCCCTGGCAGTGACCAACATGTATATAATCTATTGTCTTGTGTATGAATGCATACCAAGAATCTAGGGACTAGAGAAAGGTTTTCTTAAATTACCTATATAGCACAGAGTGTACAAACTGAGTTATATAAAAAAAAGTACATTTGCACTTCTCACCTACAGCACATATTGCGTGTTGTAAGATGAAACAAGTTTATGACCTGAGAACTGGAAGGAAAAAATAACAGAAATCAAAATATCCCTAGGGGATAAGACACGAGTTACACCACGCTAAGCATACACCATATCATTTTATCCTGATCTCTGCCCTTTCCACTTCATCAGTTCCTTTGCAACTAATATTCTAAGCTCAAGTTTGCCAGTGTAAACACAAAGATCCGGCAGTAGTTAAGCATGCAAGATCATCCGCAGATCTTTTAAGTGTACAGTATCTGTATTAAGTAATTTCTTATACTTATCCACAAATGTAGCACCGTAAACTAAGAGACATTTAGAATTTATTATCTGGAAACATTTTTTTCTGATACTTTTGGATAAAGTATCTTTTGGCAAATTGGCGCAACAAACATCGTGAAGCACAATTACCAGACAAAATTTTTATTTTTCAAAAAGTGGGACAATACATGCAAATATGTTAGTACTATTGAATGTGACATGAGGTTAATGCAGTAAACTGAGGTTACAGTGCTGAGCGCAGACACCATGTACCATGAGTTACACCATTAGCGTGACCCACCGTACTTGAGTAGCGCAAATGCTGCTACGGTAATGCATGTTACTAGTGAGCATTACCTTTAGTAGCCTGTGTTTCCGTTAATAATGTGCATTACCTTAGCAACTAATTGAGTACTGCGGGTTGAGCTAATAGTGTAACTCGCAATACACACTACCAGTAGTAATGGTAATTTTGCTGTGTGCTGTCTGCACACAGCAATATTACCGCAGTTTAGTCCATTGATTAAACAAGACTAGAATTTTCTTGCAATCCAATTACTCTTTTTATTTTTTCCCAATCCTTTATAGACTATTTAGGAATAAAATTAACTCCCTTATATCAGCTATTTTTTTTAGTAGCAATTCTTTTCCACTATAAAATGTGATGATAGATTTGTTAGGTTCCTGGTCTAAATATATTTTATCTTGGTTGAGCCTAATCAATTCATTAAAAATGTTTCTTCTTCCAAAAATTATTCATTTGACTTTTGCCCGTTAAAGCTCCTTCACACTTTATCAGTTTGTTTTAATTGAAAATGTCATGTTTTATTTTGGAAAAATACAGTCCTAGGATAACTGAGGACACTAGACACATTTGTAGGAAATGTAAAGGTTTGGGGGGTTCCCAATTTATTGGACTATTATAATCCTGCCAGAATAGCTTATTTAGCTTCTTCTTATGCCACTTTGGACTTTTCTACATGGGCTACCTTAGGGCTACCTTAGCTTCCAGCAAATTAGAGACTGCAGGCTCTAAGCCAAATATTACAACATGATCTAAACATGAGGTATTCTACTAAATATACTAAACAACGTATCTCTCCCTTTTACTATTACTTTCAATAATTAAGTAGCCAATATTTTCTCCAGTTTCTGCTTTCTCCAGTTTAAGAATATTCAAGAGCTTTTGGATGGTGGGGTGTTAATGGCATATCTTTAGTATATAATTAAATGGTGGGAGCTGCTTTTGTAGAGCCAAAGAATATCCTATGATGAATGCTAGATATATGCAAATTTGACACTGAATTTTGTACTTTTTTTGGAATGCTTCCATCTTCAAACTTCTTTTCCAATTCAGCTAACCAGGTTAAACTCTCCTGGTGCTTGAGGTTTATACTCTATTCTAACTGCTCCAGTCACTTCTTTTAGGCACAATGATGTGGTTAAGTGGGAGGGTGATCTAACGAGAATGAAGAATGATAGGTCTGGGAGAAAGTCTCTAAAATTTCCATTAATTTAGATACAGATTTTGACACAGCCTCAGAAGAGGTGCTGATGATCGGTGTGGAACGGCGGGCAGGCTTCTTGTACCTGCATCCACTGCACTGACCAGCAATGTTCTCATGGTATGCAATGCTTTCTTCACAATCTTTTTACTGAATATCAGCATGTATGAATAAACAAGCAACAGCAAGCGACAGTGCTACGTATGTTTCTTTTATTCACTTTTTTTTAATCAATTTAGATACTGTAGGGTCTGCTTATAAAGTTTTGATGTGGTGGAATTGGGTCCCCGGTGCTATTATGGTCATGTCCTAAAATATTTATAGTCAGTAGAGATGGACTGAACGGTTCGCCGGTGAATGGTTCCCGGTGAACTTCCGTGCTTCGCGTTCGTAGAGAGCCGCAAACTTTTCCGGAATTTCGATTCGCCCCCATAGTGCATCATTAGGGTCAACTCTGACCCTCTACATCACAGTCAGCAGGCACATTGTAGCCATGTAGCCAATCAGGCTACACTCCCTCCAGGAGCCACCCCCCCCCCTTATAAAAGGCAGGCAGAGTCAGGCTTTTCACTCACTCGTGTGCCTGCAGTAATTAGAGAAGGGAGAGTTGCTGTGCAGAGAACTATAGGGAAAGCTTAGTTAGGTTCTTGTAGGCTTCTTAGCTTGCTCCGTGCGGATTCTTATTGCTAAAAAAGCACCCCTCAACACCTCTTTTAAGAGCTAATCTTGTTCTTGTGAGCTATTTTTTTGTGTGAGGCCAACTTGCATTATATACAGCCCTGTCAGTCAGTCGCAGCTGGCCTTTGGCCTCTTGGTGGTATAATTACTACTGTGCCGTGCCAGGTGCAGATTTGTAATACCCATCACTGCATATACCTACCTGTTGTTCACTTCAGTGCACCCACCTACCTATGTGAGCGCACGCAGTGTCACTGTGCCTGTCCGGTACCTGTCTGTGTGTGACAGGTGCACATTGTAATACCCATAACTGCATATACCTACCTCTTGTTCCCTTCAGTGCACCCACCTACCTATGTGAGCGCACGCAGTGTCACTGTGCCTGTCCGGTACCTGTCTGTGTGTGACAGGTGCACATTGTAATACCCATCACTGCATATACCTACCTGTTGTTCACTTCAGTGCACCCACCTACCTACGTGAGTGCACACAGTGTGATATACCACTCCGTGCATACCTGTTAACTGCACTGTGTGACTGCACATTGTATTAGTCAAGTCAGTGCATACCTTTCACTTCATCCCCCCGATATGGACAAAACGGAAAAAACAGGTAGAGGCAGAGGTAGAGGCAGACCCAGAGGAAGGCCACCCGGCAGGTCTGTGCAAGGTCGTGCTGATGTGATTTCATGTGGCCCTGTACCAAAGTACAGTGCTCAGAAGAAGACACGTCCCATCAACTCCCAAGATTGTAAGGACGTGGTTGACTATTTAACACAGAACACCTCATCTTCCACAGCCAACAGCACTACTACAAATACCACATCCGCTACATTTGACACTTCACAGGAGTTATTTGGTGGGGAAATCACTGATTCACAGCCATTATTGTTACAACAAGATGAAGGCGCTAAGCAAGTTAAACCACCTCATATGTCTGAGTTAGGCGACACTATAGACGTATAGTGTAAGGAGGATGAAGTACCTGCTGTTGGTGCAGTTTTGGAGGTGTTTGATACAAGCGAAGCTGGGGAGGATGATTATGATGATTATGATGATACGGATGCCACGTGGGTTCCTAAGAGACGAGATGACCAAGGGGACAGTTCAGAGGGGGAGTCAGAGAGGAGTAGGAGGAGACGAGTTGCTGAAAAAAGCAGGGGGAGCTCGTCATCAGAAAAAGCTGGTGACAGTCTCCAGCGCCATGTATCGCCACCTATGGACAGCCAGCCAACATGCCCTTCAACGTCAGCTGCTGATGCCACCATAGTGCCCACACCACAGGGTGGCTCAGTGGTGTGGACATTTTTTAGTGGGTTTGCCAAAGATCAATGCCATCTGTACTCTCTGCCACCAAAAATTGAGCTGTGGCAAGGCCAACACCCACGTAGGGACAACTGCCTTACGAAGGCAGAAAAGGCACAAACTGCAATAGGAAGAGCACCGGAGCAAAAGCAGCACACAAAAGAAAAGCCACCCTCCTTCTCCTTTTCCTCCTTCAGGTGCAGTATCTTCAGCCGCTTTCTCCCTTGCACCTTCACAGCCATCCTCCTCCACTCCACCTCTGACCTTGAGCGGTTCCTGCTCCTCTGCCCACAGCAGTCAGGTGTCTGTGAAGGAAATCTTTGAGCGGAAGAAGCCAATGTCTGCCAGTCACCCCCTTGCCCCGGCATCTGACAGCTGGCTTGGTGGAAATGTTAGCTCGCCAGCTGTTACCATATGAGCTGGTGGACTCTGAGGCCTTGCATAAATTTGTGGACATTGGGACACTGCAGTGGAAGATACCAGGCCACAATTATTTCTCTAAAAAGGCGATACCCAAACTGTACTGTGAAGTTGAGAGGCAAGTGGTGTCATCTCTGGCACACAGCGTTGGGTCAAGGGTCCCTCTGACCACGGATGCCTGGTCTGCCAAGCACGGTCAGGGCAGGTACATTACTTACACAGCCCATTGGGTCAACTTGGTGACCGCTGGCAAGCAGGGAGTACGTGGCTGTGCAGCGGACATAGTGACCTCCTCTCCTCCTGCTACATCCTCTTTGCTGTCGTCCTCCTCCTTGGCTGAGTGGCAGTTCAACTCTACTGGTGCTGCAATCTCCTCTCCAGCTACACAGCCCAGCTTCCCAGGGCCTATGCTGCATGCCAGGTATGACGTTGTCATGCCATCTTAGACATGTCTTGCCTCAAAGTGGAGAGTCACACTGGAGCAGCTCTCCTGGCTGCTCTTAACAAACAGGTGGATCAGTGGCTGACCCCGCACCAGCTGGAAATCGGCAACGTGGTGTGTGACAACGGCAGCAATCTCATTTCCACTTTGAATTTGGGAAAGTTTACACATGTACCCTGCATGGCACATGTGCTCAATCTAGTCATTCAAAGATTTGTGTCAAAGTACCCAGGCTTAGAGGACACCCTAAAGCAGGAAGTTGTGTGGGCATTTCAGGTGGTCTTACACGGCCATGGCACACTTTGCCGATATTCAGCGGAGAAACAAGTTGCCGGTGAGACGCCTGGTTTGCGATAGCCCGACTCGCTGGAATTCGACCCTCCTTATGTTCTCTCACCTGCTAGAACAGGAGAAAGCCATCACCCAGTACCTCTACAACTACAGTAGAAGGAAACACTCTGGGTAGATGGGGATGTTCTGGCCCAACAACTGGACACTCATGCGAAATGAATGCAGGCTCATGTGGACATTTGAGGAGGTGACCAACCTGGTGAGTCGCAGTGAAGGCACCATCAGTGACTTGATCCTGTACACTTACTTCCTGGAGCGTGCTGTGCGTAGAGTGGTGGATCAAGCTGTGGAGGAGTGTGAACAGGAACAGTTACAGTAGGAAGCGTTGTGGGATAAATTCTCATCAGAACCAGATGTTTCCTCAACACTTGTGGCAGCACAGAGGGGGGAAGGAGGAGGAGGAGGAAAAGTCGTGTGGGGAAGAGGAGTCAGACTCGGATGATGAGGAATGTGTTTCTTTGGCCTTAAGTGTGGATGTAGACACTGTGAGCAGCGATGAACCCTTGGACTACTGGGTGCGCAGGCTTGACCTGTGGCTAGAGCTGTCCCAATTTGCCATCCAATTTCTGTCTTGCTCTGCCTCAAGCGTCCTGTCAGAAAGGACCTTCAGTGCAGCTGGAGGCATTGTCACTGAGAAGAGTCGCCTAAGCCGCAAAAGTGTTCAGTACCTCACCTTTATCAAAACGAATGAGGCATGGATCCTGGAGGGTTACTGCCCGCCCAAATACTAAGTCAGTCCCCACACACAGCATCTCTGCCTGCACGCCATGTGACTGCCTGCCCCAAGACTAAGTCGCTCACCACACAGCACCTCTGCCTGCAGGCCACTTGACTGCCTTCTCTGCCACCACCAACAGGGTCCAGGACTCCAGGTGGATTCCTGAATTTTGTAAGGCTGCTATACTACTTTTTTTGGTGCGTGTACATGCCTGCCTAATTTTTCTGGCAACAACAAAACTAAAGGCATGTACATGTGCCAATTCCCCTTCGTGATCATTACATTGCCGCGGTGAAGGGGCTTGCGTATCTCAATGAAGCAATGACCGAAGGCTATATGAGTGTCTTGGGGGGGGGGGGGGGCATATCCAATATAATAAGGTCGTTGCTTCATTGTGGACAGACCAAGTTTGATCAGCTGGACATTCACTGTTGTTCTATCATTGATCTACCACAGCCCGACAACCATATGGGCTTGAAAACCGCCACGGCCTGCACTCTCGCCATAGTGCGCACCAGTCCAGCCTGGCCGTCACTACACAAACAGCTGTTTGCGGTGTGTTACACAGTGAGTTTGGTGTGTCAGTGTGAAGCAGTACTCTAATTACACTCCCTAATTGATGTACACACATGCAAGATGTTTTAAAGCACTTTAGGCCTGCAATTTAGCATTCAATGTGATTTCTGCCCTTAAAGCGCTGCTTTGCGTCAAATCCAGATTTTTCCCTGGAGCTTTTGGCATCTACCCATGCAAAAACTCAGATGTTAGACCCCTTGAAACATCTTTTCCATCATTTTCGTGGCCAGCATAAGTGTTTCTAGTTTTCAAAGTTCGCCTCCCCATTGAAGTCTATTGGGGTTCGCGAAAGTTCGCACGAACCGAACTGAGGTTTAATAAGGTGAGGGGACTACACTTTACATGTGATGTGTGGATAGACCGATTATTTACTTTAACCAGTTCACCCCCAAGGGTTTTTATCCTAACGGACCAGAGTAATTTTCAGTTGTCAGTGCTCCTCCCTTTTATTCCCTAATAACTTTATTACTACTTATCACAAGAAAATAATCTATACCTCGTTTTTTTCGCCACCAATTAGGCTTTCTGTGGATAGTACATTTTGCTAAGAATTTTTTTTATTCTAAATGCGTTTAATGAGAAAAACCGAAAAAAAAGAAAAAAAATCATTATTTCTCAGTTTTCAACCATTATAGTTTTAAAATTAAACATTCTCCTGTGGATAAAACAAACACGGTTTATTTGACAAGTTGTCCCGATTATTAAACAGTTTAAATGATGTCCCTATCACAATGTATGGCGACAGTATATTATTTTGAAATATAAGTGTTATTTTTCTGTTGTGTTTTTTTTTTATTCTGGCCATAATTACAAGCCCCTATGTAATAAATTAAAATTAATTTCCCACCATAAAATATAAATTAACAAAGCTGAGTCCCTAAGGCAACTATTTATTTATTTTTTTTAGCTGATTTTTTTTTTTACAAGTGTTTTTTTGGGGGGGAGAGGGTTGGAAGTGTTATTTTATTAATGATCTGTATGTACTTGAAAATGAATGTATTTTGTAGGTGTAATGTACTTTTTGGCCACAAGATGGCGCTAGTGAACACTCATAGGAAATGTTCACTTTTTTTTTTTTCTTCACTTTATTTAATTGTTACATTTCCTGTTATTGTGAATGGACGTAGCCGCTGTTCGCGGTCACGTCCATTCACTCCAGGCACTGCGATTGGGTAGAGGACCGTTCGGTCCTCTTCCCCAATCACCCAGCACGGAAGCCCGACGGAAAAAGCGGCGGTAGCGGCGGACACACGGCGGTAGCAGCGGCGGGAACGCGGGACGTATTAAAACGTCATGTTGCTGTTAATAGCGGTAAGCCTGACGTTTTAATACGTTAGGTTGTCAGTAAATGGTTAAACACCTAAAAGTTCAGTTAAGTCTAGAGATTATTCATCATGTCTATGCATAACATTTATGTAGTGGATTTTCTAGAATAGTTACAGCCAAGCAGTTCCAAAATGCATAGATAACTTTGTATATGCATGCACAATTACACAACGATATGATAAAACAATTCTATCTACGACAGAGCCTGATGAAACTTTCCCTAAATGGATAAAGCTCTGTCCCTGTATCTCCTTACCCCTTTCTCTGCTAACAGCGCAAAATCCCAAGACAGAATGAGAAACCCCTCCTCTCCTCACCTTTATAAAAACCTGTGGTATGATCTCTTAGAACTGGTTGCTGGGGCAAGGGAAGCATTGTGGGAATAAATTATTAGCTGAGCAGAGGTCATTTCCCACATTTCCCTCCCAATCTTTTCTTTCCCTTCTGCTGTACTTCCTTGTTCTTGCCTAAGTAAGTAAGAATCCCACTAAGCAAGATTAAGTCGGATTCACTGTGAAACCAAACTTGACAGTGTTATTTGCTCATCCTAAAGGTGTGTACACACGTCAGATAATAGTGAAAGATCACAGACCAATTTTACCCCCTTCCATGTAGTATGAGAGCCATACTCTACACAGTCTATTCTATGGAGCTGAACTCCCCATCAGATAAAAATCTTTGCAAGATGCTGCACACAAAGATGCTGTACACATGCAACAGATCAATATCTGCAAAAGATCTGTTCCTGCAAAAGATCCGTTCCTGCAAAATGCATTCAAAGTCTATGATATCTGCAGATCTCATACACACCTTGTTTAACGGACAAGTATCTGCAGATCAGATCCACCAGGTTGGATCTTCAGATCTGCAGATAATTGTAACGATCGGTGTCAACACGCAGAGAGAATCTGATTATTGGCAATCTGCAGAATCACCAGTAATGCAGATATACACCAGATTATGGATGATCTGCAGAATCACCAATAATCCAGGTATGTCTAACCTCTGGACACCTGAGGTATGCAAGTGAGGAATAACAGTAACACTTTGAGCGAGAACCACCAGAGGAACTGGAGGTCAGAAGATGAAGGGAGTTCACCCCAGACTGTGGGTGAATCCCTATAAGCCAAAGGCTCCCTAGGAGAGGGCCTGGGCTAGGTTGCAGGAAGCCCTGCTGCTAATTGAACAAACTTGCCCTACTGGATGAGAGATCCTGGCTCTCTACACCCTAGTGGCGGGCTAAAGTAGAACAGATACACAGTGCTAGTCTTGGGTGTGAGGTTTGTAGTTACAGCACCCTGGAACTAGCATACATAACACTGATACAGTTTCCTAGTCTTGGGTGTGAGGTCCATAGTCACAACACCCCGGAACTAGTCTATAACATAACATAGCATTGACACAGTTTCCTAGGCTTGGGTGTGAGGTCCGTAGTCACAACACCGTGGAACTAGTCTATAGCATAACATAGCATTGAGACAGTTTCCTAGGCTTGGGTGTGAGGCCCGTAGTCACAACACCCTGGAACTAGTCTATAGCATAACATAGCATTGAGACAGTTTCCTAAGCTTGGGTGTGAGGTCCGTAGTCACAACACCCTGGAACTAGTCTATAGCATAACATAGCATTGAGACAGTTTCCTAAGCTTGGGTGGGAGGTCCGTAGTCACAACACCTTGGAACTCGTCTACAGCATAACATAACATGACATGCGAGAATAATCTAGCTCAGTGTGATTTCCCAGGTCCGTCCTGGTTCTAACACACTGTAGGATCTGACTGAGGTCTGTGTGTTAACACATTAAGCATTTGCAACGGCAGACAACGTGAGACTGAGGGACGAGTGGTTATATAGAGCAGCGCTAATCAGCGCCGCCCAGTCCCTTCCAGCCAATCCGCATTCATCCTCGGATCAGCTGACCAAGGGAGTCAGCTGATCCGTCTCTGCTTCCCATAAAGCTTCTGCTTCTCCGTGCGCGCGCGTGTATTCCTCAGCCTATGTGCACAGGAAGGCTGAACCAGATCAGACACATGTCGCTGCGCGTAAACCGCCGGACTAGACGCGGAAACAGCCGCCACGCCGTCAGAGCACGCGGAGGCTATTCCGCTATCCTTCACAATAATTGTCTGATCTGCAGATGATGGTCCGTTAAACAAGGTTTGTATGAGATCTGCAGATATCATAGACTTTGAATGCATTTTGCAGGAACGGATCTTTTGCAGGAACTGATCTTTTGCAGATACTGATCTGTTGCATGTTTACAGCATTTTTGTGTGCAGGATCTTGCAAAGATTTTTATCTGATGGGGAGTTCAGCTCCATAGAATAGACTGTGTAGAGTATGGCTCTCATACTACATGGAAGGGGGTAAAATTGGTCTGTGATCTTTCACTTTCCAAAGACTTTTATCTGACGTGTGTACCCACCTTTAGTCCTTAAAGTGTCTCCTCTATTTAACACAATAGTAGACAGCTCTTTAAATAAATGTCTCAAAAACAAGTGATTTGTATTAAACATTTTTAACAATTCTGAAAATTGAACTTGTCTTCATATATTTTGCTTTTAACAACTTAAGCCCGAAGGCTTGTGTATTTTTTGCATTTGAGCAACTTTCACCTCCCATTCATTTGCCAATAACTTTATCACTACTCATCACAATGAATTGGTCTATATCTTGTTTTTTCCTCCACCAATTAAGCTTTCTTTGGGTGATACATTTTGCTAAGAATTATTTTATTTTAAATCCATTTTAACAGGAATATTAAGAAAGAAATGGAAAAAATCATTATTTTTGGCCATTGTAGTTTGATATGAATACATGCTACCGTAATTAAAACCCATGTATTTTATTTGCCCATTTGTCCCGCTTATTATACCATTTAAATGATGTACCAATCAAAATGTATGGCGCCGATATTTTATTTAGAAATAAAGGTGGTGTAATGCTTGGGGGTCATACTTTCTGACCACCCAGCGCAACAAGGCTAGTAGCTGGATAATGGAAGAGGCTCCACAGATGGACACAGGAGTAATAAACAAGGGAGCAAGATTGCCCAGAGCAACTGCAGCTCTGGGCTGCCTATCAGGCTAGATGCTATGTGATACATTACACAACAGACGTAGTCGGTAACAGGCTTGGGTCATACACGTAAATTCAGATGTCAGTCGTATTGGAAGGATTAGGCAGATTCATAGTTGATAGGCAGGCAACGGTTGGTACACAATACAATATTACAATAATACAATACTGACTGACTAGAGTACATATATATCGTGCTGATGCGCAATATATGAAATATAACTCTCAAATAACTCACTAGCTACAGCACAAATAATGACAATTAATAGACAGACAGACAGACAGACGAAATGCTCAGCCAATCTAGTCGCTGTTTCAGCGACGGCAACATTCCCACCAAGATAAACAAGACTAACAGGTAGGAACAAACTAATGGCAACCGCTGCTATAGTTCGTCCTCAAGAACAAGGCTAGAAGGAATACTACTAGTCACCAACGTGGTGCAGGCAGAATCTAACTATCAGGATCAGAAGGACTTCACAGACCCCCACAGGTCAGCAAACGTCCAGCAGACATTGACAATACAGAGCAAGGCATTATACATTTACAATAACAACTTTCACAGCATAGACCCAACGACAACTCAGAGAGCTGAACGCTATGTCGGGTGGGGTCTGAAATGGGAGGCAGACTTTTATGCTGGCATCAGCCAATGGATGCAAGTATGCAAATTCCCACACTGCTGAACGGTAATCATTCAATGCTGAGCTGGCTTGATTACCATTTGCTAGCTGGCTGTGAATGCAAAGGACTCCCATAAGAAATACATGCAGTATTATGTAACAGCATGCATGCAGTAAATCCAGGGCTATCTGGCCGCAGTTCAGCTGCAACAAGCAATTGGTGGAATGATGACAGCATACTAAGCTGCCCAGAACTGCAGAGCGTTTGCAAATGACAATGAGACTTATTGCGAATGCACAACCGAATGCAAGCTGATAAGACAGAACTGTCCATTTGCAGCTCCACTGCAACTGACAGAATATGCTACAGGAGGGATCCTTACAGGTGCATTTTTTTTCAATTTGCGTCCATCACTATTTACAAATTACAAGCCCATAATTTAAAAAAATATATTAATACACTCCTTTGACATGCATATTTAAAAAGTTCAGACCCTTAGAGAAGGGTGCTATGATGTTTGCTTGGAGCTGAACTGCCATGTTTGACCAGTTGTTAGTTTTTTTTTTTTTTGTTTTTTTTTACTACAGATGCATATTAATTCAGTCACACTATTCTTAGCAGTGGTAACTCTTTCTGCAGGCAGTAGGAAACTAAAGAACAGGATTAGGAGACAGTCGTATGGCTTCTGGTCACGTGACCATTGGAGCCATATGATTATGGTTTTTAATATTTTATCTGCCTGGCAGCTGTATCCCTCTTCCCATTATGGATTTAGCACAAGAAGAGAGAAGTAGGCTGATACCTAGCCTAATTTACTAAGGTGAAAAATTGTAGAGCTGTGACCCTACAGCTTAGTATACGCCCGTAGTATACTGCTGTTCATGTAATCGCAGAGCAGAAATTAATTACAGCAATGTGGACACAGTGGACAAAGAACCAGGCTCCTGTAACTCTAAAAAGAGGACTTACAAAAGAAGCATACTCCCTTCTCATGTCCTCAGCACCTTCTTAACTCCTTAATCAACCACTGCAGATTGGTTGACGAGGAATCGAGAAATAGAAACCATGGGACTCAGTCTCCTTACTAACAGCAACCCATATTGGTATCAACATTCTGGTTTCCTTGCAGTGGGTGTAATACAGCAGCGTTCTCTGCGCCACAGAACTCATATGTCACAGTATTCAGTGACAAGTGCCTCATTCCCACTTTCAATGCTCAGGAAAAGGTGGAGGTATTAGAATGGTTGATCTAAGGTTACTCTACTGTATGTTCACTGATTGTGTGTATGTATATATATATATATATATATATATATATATATATATATATATATATATATATATATATATATATATATATATATACAGAGAGAGAGAGAGAGAGAGAGAGAGAGAGAGAGAGAGAGAGAGAGAGGGGGGGGGGGGAGACATATACAAATAACTACAGAGAACGACTTTTCACAACTATATTTGTACACCTACACTTCGGCTGCAGGCGTGGATAAATTAATGTGGCAAATTTCTGCTAGAAATAGTTTGGAATGGCCATTGACATAAAACAAGGTGAGCAAGCGGAATTAATGGTTACCAGTAGTCTGAAAAGCTGAACTGTAGGGATTGCATTTTTGTGAGCAAAAGTGGAATATCCTTTTAGATATGGAGGTTCTGCACCAGTAGAAGAGTGGTTGAAATGTTACTTCAGTTTAACATTTTGTTGCAGATTTAGATATTTCAGCAAATGGATACATTCTCTATCAGGTTTTTATTGCTCTCTGTGCCTCATTGTGGACATTTATCATCACTTACGGAGCCTTGTAACCCATCACCAGGACCTGAAGCGTGGAAGATATTTCCAACAAGGACAACCCATCCAAATGTTCTACCACATTTCTAAAAATAAGGTGTTATTGCCGACCCCACCAGTGAGAGTGATTTCTCCACCCTTCAGGTACACTTGTTTTCCCTTACACTCCAAAAACATAGTGGTATGTCAGTTGGCTTATATCTAAATTTACCCTAGATAGTGGTGGAGGTAGTGAGCACCTTTGGGGGACAATTATTAATATTATTTATATACTCTTTACAGTGCTGCATAATATATAAAAAAATTTATACATAGTGGAAATAAACAAAAGATAGATGGCTTATACCTGGGTTCAAATCTCAAGTTCTGTAAGACAGCCCCTATTCAGTAAGGAGTCCATGGGCTAGACTCCTAACATTACTACTGCCTAAAGGCTGCAGCTTAATCGCTTTGAGTCTGCCAGGAGCGAAGAGCGATATAAATGTTATTTGTTGTGTCTTTGTCATTAATAGAACAGAACATTCTGTCAAATAAATACTAGGATATATTTCCACTATAATTAATAGATTTAGCAGTAAGTAAAAATCACTGTTTTACTGCAAGTTTTTTTTTTTTTTTTTTTTTTTTTTTTTTTCATGGGCTTTTCCATTCTCATATTAATAATATATATTCAAAGGAAGAATGTGATTAAATCCCCCATAACTTAATAGAACAACCTTGACAATGATTATATACAAATTTCCTTACCTGACACAAGGGAGGCAAAATGAGCATACCTAATAGGTATTTTTAAAATGCAGCATAATAATGTGCAATTTATATCAGCTAAATGTGCCATAGTGCAATATAATTAAATAAGAAAATCCAAAATATAGCACCCTGCTACACTGCGATTAATTTAACAGGATGTGCACAGGTCTAATCTAATGTCTTTTTTTTTTTTTTTGCCTCTACGGTGTAGCATATTAAAATGTATATTAGCCTCAAGGTGAATAAACACAAAATAATAGTCTAAAGGTTTTGTCCTGTGGAGAAAGAGATCTGTGCTCAAAGGCCGTCAAGTCGCTGTGATGCAGGCTAGACACACACTTAGCCTCATTAAGCCAAAGCTTTCTTTTGCCTGTCTTTTGTTCTGCAAGACAGCAGCATTTTTGTTGTACAATAATTCATTCCAAGTTCGTTCCAAGCTACCGAAACTGATGAACTGTGGCCATTTTAATGAGAAGTGTCGGCGGTAGGCATAATCTGCAAACCACGTGGGTCAAGCAATCACAAAGAAGTGCAAGCAGAAAAATTAGATATTGTCTAAAATCGTACACTTATCAAGTTGTTGTTGGACAGGGTATAATAATAAAGGCCAGGAGTAGGCATCCTTCTACATTACTTCTGCCCATCACTCAAGAGCTAGCAAACAAATGATGTTATTTGCAAAAACCTGTGTTCTATTCTGATCATGTAAACACACCCAGCCCAACTCAAAGTGTGACTGAGAGCACAAGTGCATTTTATTCATTTTATTAACATTTTACGTTACAGTTTTGACAAACCATCACAATAACATCGTAGAGGTCACCTTAAATGTCAGAGCTAAGCTCCTCAGGACAATTTGTTGTAACCCAGCAGGGCCAGGCAAGGAAAGACAGGTAAGATGAGGGTTAGGAAAGTAAGTGCAGAGAATTTCAATCAGATGCTTTATTTCAAGACTGGACGTGTGGCAATACAGGAGATAAGGGCTGAAAAGAAAGGAATCTTTAAAAAAAATCCACTTTTTATTTATATCTCTAGGACTACATACATACCACTCTTAAATGGATTAAAGGCCAAGCTATAATACATTGGCCAAAGCATTGTTGTTTAGATTTTACTGTTGAGCGTAGCAATTTTAAAGGGAAATTTCATACAAGGTCTCTTTATTTTTCAATCTAGTACAAGGTCTTTTTATTTTTCAATCTAGCCACTGGATACAATATGTTAGTACATGTGAATACCCTTGTTTCATTTTTCTCCTATATAGAAAAGTCTCCAGAGTGTTTCTTTAACAAAAACACATGCCTTGTACCAATTTGTTTTTCCAGGATGATATGTTTGGAATACATTTTATTTAGTATTTTTTTTAGGAAAAAGTTATTGAGGCACTATCAACATACAGTACATGTAATTTGAGGTACAAGTTAGATGTATTGCTAGAAATGCTAATTAGGAACAAGATGGCATCTATAAAATTAACTACACAGGTTCAACATTTTACATAATATAGATAAGGTCTGTGAATAAATCCCTGTCACAAGGGTAGCTGTACTCATTTTGGTGGATCTTAACCTTTTGCCTGTCCCAGCTGAATTATCTCTTATGGATAAGGCAGTGCAGGAAGCCGCAGCCGACTTTACTCTAAATGCTGTGAATGCTTTGATCATTCTGTGTTAGCAGAGGATGGAGCAGTCAGCTGTCTGCTCTCAGTGGGGAGACTAAAAGCTGAAGTCCTCTGCTATTGCCTCACTCTGCCCCCTAGTGACAAGTGGCCATAAGTACACATTACATATAAGCTGTATTTTCCCTAGATACTTTATTTCAAGCCAATTAAAATGGCTATACAAATCTACATATTGCTACACTGCCTACCCCTCCGCCTACTACCTCATTCTTCTTTCCGCAGCATCCATGAGGCCTAAACTTTGATCCTGATCCTGACTGGGTGTAACAGTGTGTATTGCTATTGTAGAAGAAGTCATCTGCTATGTCTTTTGGATCATTATACTGCGTCCAAATGACCCTTCCCTCTCGTCTCCCGATGCCTGTTCCCGCTCAGGATCCCCCGTAGCAGCATTCGACCAATTTGGTCAAATGCTGCTGTCTCTGTTGCCGAAGGGAGGTTTTGGAAGTCTTCTCTTCGGGAGCCTGAATGCTTCCGAAGTCGGGCCGCTCCACACTGCGCATGCGCGAGCGCCCTCTATCGCGTAAACACGTGTCCGCAGTATGGAGCCGCCCGAAGTCTTCCGAAGTCTTCCGAAGTCCCCCGGGGCGGGGGATTTGAACGGAGGATCCTGAGCTGCCCGGAGGGCACCGGGAGAGGAGAGGGAAGGCTCATTAGGACACAGAGCCTTCCCTCTCCTTGGGTAAGATCCTGACTTTTTTTTTTTTTTTAGAGCAGGTAACAATGACTTTAAGGGAAAAGCAGATGATGAGGTGAGTGGCCATTTACATACAGTCAATCATTAACCCTACATTTTTTAAACCTAGTTGTAGTTATTTTTACTATTGTTTGACTTTCGTCTGGTTTCCATACACCCCCGGCGTATGATGCACAACGCAGAGCTGTGCGGCTCTGTTGTATTAGAGGAAACAAGCCCTTAGATAGATTTGCTACACTCCCTACACCAAGCAAACAAACAAACAAACTCTTCATGCTGTTTAATATGAGATTAAAGCTGAGGCAATTTTTGGTTCTACCTTTAAACAAAGGGAATACATACATGCACATAAATCAATCTAATGTCTGTAGGAATTCACAAATTGCACCACTCACAACATTAAATAAATGGGCTTTGCTGGTATAGGGGCAAGAGAGCTACAGTTGGCAGCCAGACCACCATTGCTGCTAAGACACATACACAAATAAGGGTAGACATGCTCGTCCTGCTAGGGCTTAAAATGAGCCCAAGCTGAAGCTCAAGTAAAAAAATAAATACTTACCAAAGAAAAGGGACACCTCTATATCCTGTAAAGGCTTTCTGGGTCCTCCTTGCTTCTGTTGCCACTCACGGGGATTCTCCTCAACCTTTTGGCCATGCTCCTCTTCTGGTAGCCACGTTACTTTCGTGCAAGCACAGCCACCGTGCCTACATAGTACACTAGCGGCTCTGGCTTACTGCTCAGGCAATGCTGTTTTCCCACAAGCACAGTACGGCTGCACTCGTGCTTGAAGAGGAGCACCTGATCAGTTTTTTTACAAGTCCTCATCAGAAATCTTTGGGAGGATCCATGAGTGGCAACAGACTTGAACTTAAAGCGGAATATAACCCTGCATTTCAACTTTGCTCTAAAACATTATTTACAGTATATTATATGCAACCAGCATTTTTTTTTTTTTTTACTAGATCAGCATTGGAAGGGTTACACAGGGATTTAAAGTTCCTGGAGATTTCTGCAGACTCATCCGAAGCTGACATAGATACATTTTGTTTACATAAATGTATCTAAGTGTTGAATGTGACTCATCTCTCTGACTGAGAAGGAGTTGGAGGACAGCCAAAGAGTGTGTAACATTTCTCAATAGATACATATAACTAAATAGAATGTAACAATCAGAACTTCTGCATATCTCTCCACGGAACTTTAAACCTCTGTGTTTAACCCTTCCAATGCTGGTCTAGTAAAAAAGAATGCTTTTTGCATATAATATGCTGTAAATAATGTTTTAGAGCAAAGTTGAAATGCAGGGTTATATTCCACTTTAAGCTCAGGTACAATTTAAGGAAAATGCAGGTGCTGGGGGAATTGGTCAATGTACATACAGTCAATTCACTTTTCATTTTATCAACACAGTAGTAGATTTTTACTACTGATTGACTTTTTGTAAGGAAAATCTCTCTTTATTCCATAAACTAGTGAAAATGAATTTAGAGAAAAAAGTATCCAGTAGGGGCATAAACACATTTTCTAGCACTTGGTCTTTTGTTAATTTAGGTTTTTAATGTCCTCTGTGTCCTCATTGAAAGGAGGGTCCTCACTTCCTGCCATGACAAAATAACCAAAACCAGGCACCATGGGAGAGGGGGTTCAGGTTAGGCATTGGTAGAGGGTGGTTTCCATGGGAGAGTAGGGTTAGGTAATGTCATAATAAAAAATCGGCAAAGATTACTGATATTTACTGATATTCCACTAGTAGCAGTAGTAATATTCGGAACCCTTTTTGCCAGGGACCTTTTTTACATGTACACATTTTTCCTGCTCCAAGATTAGCCTTTCTGCTTTAATACCTATATAATGCATTGCTAAGAACTTGACTGAACCCCTTTACAATATTTTTTATGAGTTAATTTATTATGGACTATGCAGACATTTGTAAGGGGATGAATCAGAAGCCGGCATCCAAGATCACCAAAACCTAAATTGAATATAATAGATTTGATACCTTTATTTTCAGGATTTTGGACAGATTGGGCTTGAATCACAAACCCGTGCTAACAGTTAGCACGGGTTTGTGAATCAAGCCCATTTTGTGTGAAATCCAATTCAAGCTTATCCAAAACAATCTGTCCAACCAACCAGTGGCATAACTACAGTTCGTGGGGCCCCCTGCAAAACTTTGATGGGCCCTTCCCCCAACATTCACACCCCTTCCTTAGACTCGCCTTTATGCCCTTCACAGCTTTGTGGCCCATCTTACAAGGGTCATAAAACTAGTGTGACCATCATGATCGTCACACCTGTAACAAATGTAGCCACAAAAACACCCACTCTCAAGTATATTAGTCTGTATTGGAGGAGGGGAGGTTAGTAGTCGGAGGCTCCCCACAGGTCTGGGACCCCCTGCTCCCCTATGGTTACTCCCTCCATCCAACATCAATAGGTACATATTAAGCTCAGAAACCATTTATAAACAGAGATGCTCATTTAAAGGAAAGGTTCAGGGAGTGGGGAAAAAAATAAAAATCCATATCCACTTACCTGGGGCTTCCTCCAGCCTGTGGCAGGCAGGAGGTGCCCTCGCCACTGCTCCGGAGGCTCCCGGTCGTCTCCGGTGGCCGACCTGACCTGGCCAGGCCCGGCGGCCAGGTCGGGCTCTTCTGCACTCCAATCTGCGCCTCACGGGGGCGCGCTGACATCATCGGACGTCCTCCGGGCTGTACTGCGCAGGCGCAGTAGTTCTGCGCCTGCGCAGTACAGCCCGGAGGACGTCCGATGACGTCAGCGCGCCCACATGGAACGCAGAAGAGCCCGTCGTTGGAGCACAGAAGAGCCCGACCTGGCAGCCGGCCTGGCCAGGTTGGGTCGGCCACCGGAGACCACCGGGAGCCTGCGGAGTGGCGGCGAGGGCACCTCCTGCCTGCCAGGGGCTGGAGGAAGCCCAAGGTAAGTGGATATGGATTTTTTTCCCACTCCCTGAACCTTCCCTTTAAGTCTCATTTCCACTGTCTGATGTTTCTATTCATGTGTTAGAATTCTCTGTGGAATTGCAATGCACGGTTGCATGCATTTATGTTCCATTCATTATAAATGCATGGGATTTCAGCTGCATCAGGAAGAATCATGTAGCATTGCAGTACCATGTGTTCAATGGTCACTGTGTTGCATGCAGCATAACATAATTTTGATTGGCCAATAACTAACCAATTGTACCCCTTCCATGTAATATATAAGAAACTACCTATACAATCAGTTTATAGTATTCATGATCTGGTGGCCCTCATACTGCATGGAGTTAATAAAATTGGTCATTTATTGGACAATCATATTTGGATGTGTGTATGCACCTCAACAGTAGCAAGCAAAAAATATTTTGTAACATCAAGCACACTGGAGTCTAGTGAGCAACACAATTTGATCACCAGCTCCATGGCTTGAAGGAAACATCATATCTGACTGTCATGATTTCCTTTCCTCACTAACTACATTTGAGATGAATCCCGTTTGGCTCAGTTTTGCAATCACCACATGAATTGGATCAAATTTAGCCAGCACTTTCACCTCAGCACGTAATGGATGGTGTGTTCCTCTCTCACAGATTTCTGACAGTTGCATATGCAATTGTCTCAGCAGAAGATAGGAAACTAATAATCTGTGTTCTGTGTCCTATGGCTGTTATTTTATTCTGTTACAGTTTGAGCCAGAGTGGCTCACTTTATACAATATAATAACCCCTGTCAGGGAAGCATTTGTGCTCTGCTTTCAGTTTTCAAAAACAAGGATCATGCTATTTTAGGTGCAACCACTCTGACCAAATATTCTGCATTGTATTTAGTATCTGCTCCTGAAGAATTATTAAAGTATAAGCTTTCTTGTATTCATAAGTATTTGTTATTGTACTGTGCAGTGACTTATATAATATGTTGTATTTATTTGTAAATATGATACTTTTTATTGAAGCTTAGTACCTTTCAGGAAAACGTAATTTTGATAGTATGGACAACTGTGATGCTGTTTGTGTCTCAGCTGGAGGGATTTTCCATCAGTTACTGCTGCTGGAACCTTCATGTCCTGAAAGCAAACTCTAAAACTAAAGAATACAAAATGTGCCACTGCTTACTTCTGAAAATGATCCTCATCTAGTTGTTAAGAAGTAAGCAGATCAGTTGTACCGCCTTTACTTGACGTTGGTTTTATGTTTGCTCCAGGGGTAGGGTTCAAAATCTAGTACCAACAGATCTGCAATTTAGACAGACAAATGGCATTTCTATTGGACCACTCCAGCGAAAAAGGTCAGCAGTTAAAATCTGACTGAACCGTCAGGTTTTGGACTAGTCTTTTTCCTCATGGGGGATCAGGGGCGTAGGGAGGTGGGGGCAGGATGGGACATCTGCCCCCCCTCACAGCATCAGGGGGGGGGGGGCGCTTTGGCAGTGAAAGCTTGAAGCCGATGTTTTGTTTCATCCCAGCCAGGACAATGGATACTGCAGTGCAGATTACGGATCTCTGCTGCCCCGCCTCCCTGTCTCTCTCCTGGATGTGTCTCACACACAGCCACTTCTCGCTGCTCTGCCGCGCGAGATTCAAAACTACAGGACTCAGGAGTAGAAGAGCTTCTGCTGACTGACTGTGACTGCCTAGATATGAGGGGCGGCAGAAGAGGTGTAAGTCCAGGCACCTCTCCATTGCGTGACACGTTGGGACGCAGCCTGCAGCTTCTGTGCAAGACTGCAAGTCAGTGAGAGCTGTGTATGAGAGCAGCCCTGCCCCCCTCCTTCTCCGTCCTGGCGTTATGATGTGTTCTGGCATGGGAGATCAGAGAAGGGAGACAGGCTGTAGTGCCTTTCAGCCTTCCCTTTCATTGTCACTTCCTCTCCCTATCCCCTTCACTCAGAGCAGCACTGATAAGAACCTGGACTTGCCGAAATTAGACTTCAGGGTCCTAATGCCATGTTACTTTCTAGTAAGTACTACAGCAATTTGTGTTTCACTGCTAAGATGCCTATAAGTTATTTAGTATTTATATAGCGCCAGCATCTTCAGCAGCGCTGTACAGCGAGTATATTGTCTTGTCATTTAACTGTCCCTCAGAGGAGCTCACAATCTAATCCCTACCATAGTTATATATTTATGTATGTATCATGTAGTGTATGTATTGTAGTGGCAGGCCAATTTTGAGGGAAGCCATTAACTTATCTGTATGGTTTGGGGATGGGGGAAGAAACTTGAGTGCCCAGAGGAAACCCACGCAGACAGAGGGAGAACATGCAAACCCTTTGCAGATAGTGTCCTGGCTGGGATTCCAACTGGGGACACAGCACTGCTAGGTGAGGAAGCAAACTACTACACCGCCATGACTTACTAACCATAAATGAGGGGGAAAAATCATTATTACTTACCTGGGGCTTCATCCAGCCACCTGTAGTTCTTCAGGTCATTTGCTGTCCTCTCAATCTGCTCTGTTGTGTGCCTGTCGAAAATCTCACCAACTGGACCAATAGTGGGCTACTGCCCATGTGCTGTCCTAGCCACGTGCCTCCTCAAATCACTCTCCTGTGGCTGAGAGCGGTCTGTGCAGTTGCAAGCTTTACAAAATGTGGATGCCCAAAGCGCTGCCGGCCACAGGAGCTCAATCAAGGAAATGCGTGCAGCTAGGACAGCACAAGATGTGGCAGTTGCACAACAGAACGGACTGTAAGGACAACAAGGGACCTGAAGGACTACAGGGGGCTGATCAACTTTTTTCCCTTGAGGCCTGTTTTCCACCAAGTGTTGCGTTTGCAGTTTGATGCTCCACCCTGTCACACCACAACGCAGAAAACGACATTCATATGACCCTGTGCCGACAGGGTCATATGCATAAGACCGCAGGCCATTCGCCACCTGTCGCCCTCACCTAGTGATGCGCTTCCTGTCAGACTGAAAGTACGTCACTGGGATTCCTGGGTTTTTTCCATCGTAATCGCATGCACGCTGCACCACTGGCGCTAACAAATTTAAAATCCCTGCATCGCCAATTTACTTATATGACTTTAGCGGAAGTCCGACGTTTATGCGCTTTTGACTTTGTGGTGATTCAGCAGCCAATCGGGAACTTCTGGTGCGACGCGTTAAGTGCGTTAGGCCCCATTGCCTTGCATTGTCATTGTGTTACCCTGCAGCAAAACAGGGCAAGTGTAAAAGGGGCCTGAAGTTAATTATTTATATGTATATACATTGATTTAGCGTTGACATGTGCAGCCCTTTATCATTTTAGGATCCACAATCATGTCCTACAGAGGGGTTTACACTACCTTATTATGTGTTTGGGTTATTTTTTTCTTTGAAAGGGGAACATTGTCTTATTACATTTAGGATCAGTTTGTCGTAGCAGTGCTTTTCAGCGCTTCTAGATTTGGGCGCAGCGGGCGCCTCCATAGACTACAATAGGAATCATTTCTATTGCAGCGCTCAGTGAGTAACGCCGGCTCCGTCAGAAGACGGAGTCGAGGTTGCTTAAAAAACACTATAATTCGGCCTCCAGCAATCACTGGAAGCTGAATTATTTCATTCCCCCACTATCCATGGGGGCCTGGAGGGGGTATAGTAAATAAAACGGCCCGGACTAGTGCAGAAGCAGGATCAGCCATATATATCCTGCGCCCAAGTCTATCGGCGCCGATTTCAAATGTACTCCAATTTGACGAGCTGTGTTTTGGGAGGAAATTTGGCCCTACTGCGAGTTACACTTTTACCTTACAGTTATCTCCACCCCCATACTGTCAATTACCGCTGCTGCCATGTAAAGCATGCCGCACTCACTCTTTTCCCCAAAATTTGACCACAACACACTTAGCGCGCCACCCTTCAATTTTTTTTGTTTGATTGGGGGGTTGTTTGTCTATAAATAATCAGCGCCGGGCGTCAAATAACCCAGGTACGCCGCTGATCAGGGGTCCTATTACTGAGGAAGAGCAAGCAGATAGCAGGAGAGGAATGCTCTGGTTGCAATTAAGATAAGCTCCCTTCTCCTGCGTGTGATTGCCTGGCTCACTATTCTTGATCTCTTCTCTTCCTCATTTGCCAAACAGGACAAACAAAAAGAATGCAATCCTGGTAAAACTAATACTGCATCTCCTTTCCTTCTCTCTCTTCCTGTTTTCCTTTCTCTTAACTTTCCTCCCACTCTCTTTTCTTTCCCCACTATCTCCTTTCCTCCTCTCTGTTTCTCCTTTCCTCTTCTTCCCACTCTCTCCTCCCTCCCATCGTCTTCTCACAATTAAATCACCCTAATCTTGTGATCTGTAATCCTAAAGGTGCCCATACATCAGAAGATGAATGGGCAGATCAACCAAGAGACAGATCTCTCTCTCTGATCAAATCTGATTGGAGAGAGATCTGTTGCCTGCCCATATACCGTAGAATCAGCCTTGAGACGCTGCATTCTCCACCTCACAGTCCCCGGCGGTGTCCTATCAGTGCATGGTACAGTATACTTTACCTGTCCATGTTTGCCGCTGGCTCTGTCTTCACGTGGTTGCCGAGGTATACATGGGCGCTTTTGATGTCATACACTTATCCACGTTATGCTGGTAATCTCGCCTTGGGGTGTGTGGATGAAGACAGAGCTAGTGGCGGACACAAACAAATAAAGTATATTGCAACTGGCAGTAACATTTTACATTAGTGGGTATAGCACCAGGGTTTCTTTGCGTTCAGCACTCACTTACCACCGCGTACCCGATCAATCAAGTCGGCTCTACATCATGTTGTACTGTGCAGGCTTCCCCATGGGGCGCAAAAATTGTCTTTGTCCCCGGGTGCTGAAAACCCTTGCTACGCCTCTGTGAAGGATTCTCAGGGTTTTCTTTGTTTTCAAAAGCAATTCGTGAACGGCAGTTTCTCAGTCTAGCTGACAAAAGTGTGTGCAAGTGAGTAGTGAGTAGGAGGCTGGCTGGTATTTTGCTATTTTGGCAGTTAAACGACCATTCAGGAAATGCTTTTGAAAACAAACAAACAAAAAAATAAACCCTGAGAATCCCCAATAAGGAAATGGGCTAGTCCAAAACCTGCCAGTTTTGACAGATTTTAACTGCTTACTTTTCTCTGGAGGGGTCCTTTAGGTAAAAAATTGAGGCGGCAGCTTTCATATTCCTTTTAGTTCCATATTAGGGCTGGTCAATGAGATGCAAATACTTCCGATTTTATGTAGGATAATGCAGATTTAGAATGTTAATTTATGAGGCATCTCTCACTCTCTCTCTCTAGCTATAACTTTGGAGGACTGTTGAAATGTGTGGTAAAATGCTAAACAATCATCTAGGTCTTTTCAAAGACATGAAAATATTTGCAAAATTGTATACTGATGGTACCTATCTCCAGAAATGATACTGTATATAAAATATATCCAAATACTACAGACCTCTGTTGGAGAGGCTGTGGTGGCAAAGGTAGTCTGGAACACATATTTTGGTACTGCCATGTTCCTTTGTGGACTGCAGTCCGATGCCTTATCCTGACAACTACTGGCATTTCTGCTCCACTTGAGCCACTAACTGTGCTGCCCCCATGCATTTATCATAGTCAGCAATGGCCACTGGTTTGACTAGGTCTTCTCTACGAGACATCACAGTTGTTGTAACCTCCGATGGATAGTGATCAAAACTAGGACATCTCTTTTTTCTTTATATTGTAGGGCAAGTAGCTCATTGCACCAATTACTGTAGGTCTCCCTCTCTTAATTTTTTCATTCAGGACCTCTGGTGGCAGGCCTTTTTTGTTTGCCCTAACGGTTACGCAGGCTGGAGTCTGAGTAGGAAATAAAAACTTAAACAATGGGATACTGGAATAAAAATTGTCCATGTACAAGTGATACCCTTGGTGCAGTAATGGGTTAATTAAATCAAGGACTATCCTCTCACTTGCACCTATGTAGGAAGGGCATCCAGCAGGCTCTATTAAGCTGTTTCACTTGTACCAATGTAAGAAGGGCATCCAGCAGGCTCTATTAAAGCAGAATATAACCCTGCATTTCAACTTTGCTCTAAAACATTATTTACAGCATATTATATGCAACCAGCATTTTTTTTTTACTAGACCAGCATTGGAAGGGTTACATACTTTAAAGTTCCATGGAGAACTCACTCTATCTCTGTCTCCGGGAGCTCCTGCACAGTCAGAGAGTGAGTCACATTCCACACTTGTTACATTGTGTTTACTTAAATGTATCTATTTAAACTTCGGATGCGTCTGCATTTCTCTCCCCGGAACTTTAAAGCTCCGTGTGTAACCCTTCCAATGCTGGTCTAGTTAAAAAAAAATGCTGGTTGCATATAATATGCTGTAAATAATGTTTCAGAGCAAAGTTGAAATGCAGGGTTATATTCCGCTTTAAGCTGTCCTTTCCGTCATAGATTTTAAATAAAAAAAGTATACCCACTCCCACTTTAGGAGAGCTTGTAAATATTTACCCCATACCTTGACCTTTTGCTGGGGATGTACTGCTTGATCCCAGCATTCTGTGGAATGAAACTAGGGATTCATTGATAGCAATCTCTTGATCTGGCATATACATGTCTTGAAATGTTTTGTTAAGGTGATTGATTAGGGGCCACAATTTAACCTTTTCCGGACCGATGTAAGTAAATCCTACGCCGCACTTGTGGCTGCTCTAGGCTGATGACATCGCCCCTCAGTGATGAGAAGTCACCGCTACTGACCACGTGAACACTACAATCGCCGGCGGATCGTAGTGATCACCTTTCAGAGCTGCGGCGATAGGGGGGAAAGAAGAGGAACCACCCACTTTCCTGCCATTCCCCCGGCGATCGGCCCTCTCCTCCGCTCTGGCCGGCATCCCTGCTCGCTCTGATGTCAGCGCCGGGTCCTGGCTTGATAATGTCATCAAGGGCCCGCGACCCGGAACTGAGTGGCAGTATGAGCAGGGATGCAGGCCGGAGCGAAGGGGGTCCACTGCGGCTCATCGCTGGAGCCTGGAAGGTGAGTAAAGGCTGCTGGCTACAGGGGTGACATCTGGCTACAGGGGGGGGCACACAGTCCAGCAAGCAACACTGGGGATCCGGCTGCCTGCCCCCCCCCCAAAAAAAAAACAAAAACACGCCCCCGCATGCAAATTCGCCTGGTCCTTCAAGAGGAACTTTAGCCTAAACAAACATACTGTCAATAAGTTACATTAGTTATGTTAATTAAAATGGATAGGTAATATAATCTCTTACCCACCCTGTTTTAAAAGAAAAGGCAAATGTTTGTGATTTCATGGGGATAGCCATCTTTTTGGTTGAAAGGAGGTGACAGGGAGCATGAGACACAGTTCCAACTGTCCTGTGTCCTGATCACCCCTCCCAGCTGCGCTCTAAGCAACGAGAACAACAACATCAGAAATCCCATCACGCTTTACACAGCATCAGGGGAAAAATGCCTGGGCAGATTTCTTTGATGGGGTGGAGCTTAGATTCTGTGCAGCTAAAAATGAGGCTTGGGTAAGAAAAACAAAGCTCTGATGCTGTGAAACATTTAAAAAAACACCAAGAATGTTCAGTGCTGCTGAGTAGATTTTTAGCCTGGAGGTTCACTTTAAGGGGGTTAGGCAGCTGGTCCCCAAATGGTTAAATAATCTGTCAGGGGCTGGGTTGTCATGGGGGAGATTGTCTGTATTGTTGTTAAAGTGTAAGCAGTTTAACAACATTTGGTACCAGTGTCTAGGGCATGGTGGCTGAATAAATGGGCATACAATGTGTCACATATTTGGACTAGTACTGGTGTTGCTCTGACTTTGTACAAATGCCCATATTAAAGGTCAAGCCCAAAAAAATCTTTAGCTCAGGGGTACTTGTGGATATTCATTTTGCCACAAACTGCTAGGTAAAATTGGCTGCTTTACACTGGCAGGCTTGATTAATTGTCTGATTACAAATATACTCAATGAAAGTTTCTGATATTAACAGACTAAAGAAATGAATTGACTTCATAATGCTGGTGTCCACTAGCATTCCAGCAGCTCCTGCCTCTGTGCTACCCTTACTGGCATGCTCTGTCTTTGCCCAGCAGCACTTTGACCTCTTATGTTGGCATTGCTGGTGGTAGCTACAGGTGATACCCCTTCAGTTGCAGAATTGATGTCACTGTTTGCAGGATCAGTGCCCAACGCCTGCTCCCCTCTCCTAGCTCGCTGAGCTGTTGGTGGCCCAGGGAACTCAGAGTTTCAGAGTCGCTCTCTGATAAAGACTTGGAGTCTTCCATAGGCAAGGTATTAATGGGCTCACTCTGGGATATATTTTATTTAAGGACAATAGATGTCCTCAAAGTACAATGATCACAGTCAAATGTAGGTCCAGTTACCTAAAATGCCTCTCACAAGTGATTTTAACAACTGTTCCTGCAAAAGAAAGGTTATTACTTTGTTTACAAACTTGTGAATGAATGAACACTGCCCTTGGTTTTGGCAGTGATCATTCAAACTTGCAGGCACTTTGATTAGCTTTGGGAACTCCTGTTAGCATTCATCAATTACGGACTCGTGGGATGGCGACAGAAGCATGCATGCGCACGATTGCGAGTGGTGAGGAAAACAATCAGAGACGCATACTGTGTCTACACCACTGATCCACAAGTGAAGTTTTCAGGGGTGTAGATATGTGTCCCAAGGATTCACAATTGATTAAAACACACCTTATCTAAGTGGAAAATGGAGGCTGACATATTTATTTCCCTTTAAAATAATGCAAATTGCTGTGCTGATCATGTGCCCCCACCACACCTGCAATTCCATAGACAAATAGTAAAGGAAGACATGGCACTTGGGAGCTGTATGCAGCGACAAGCTGTATTGAAGCAGACGATAGCACTTCATGTTCTGGGCGGAGCCCATCCTCAGGTGTCACCTGGGGAGGGGCTCTGCCCGAAACATGTAGTTCTATTGTCTGCTTCAATACAGCTTGTTGCTGCACACAGCTCCTGAGTACCTTATCTTTCTTTACTACCTCTCAGTTAAAGTGTCCTTTAATGTATCCAGTCCAGATTTGCTGGACAACTAAATATATCCTAACTGGAGATGCTTGAAGATCTTTAGAGATGCCTTTATAAATCAGTTTCCATAGGCTTATATCATGCAGACTCCTGATGTCCCTCTGCAGACTACAAACAGAAGAGAAAAAAACTGTGCTCCAATGGTATATAGAAAAGGTTCAGGGGATCGCAACAGAAAAGAGTCACTCCACTCCACAATATACAATGTCCACAGCAATTAGACATACTAAACTCTCTAAATAAATACAGGGTGCATTTCTCTCTATGTTCCTTCTGTCTTGTGCAAGAGTTCAGGTCCACTTTAGTAAACTTGTATAATACATACAGATAAAAAGATATCCAGAATTCAGAGGTGAATGATGAATATTTCTTAGGATCCATGGTAGACTTCAAAACATGTATTCATGTGTCACTTGACAAAAGCAAAAGGAAACACGAAAAGAGCAGATTCTACGCATAAGAGCACTGTCCTTCATATGGTTAAGAATCCAGAAGTCACTGTAGTTCTGGGATATCATTCTCTTACCCAGAAGACGGTGCGGCAATGGCTTTCATAAAGGTTGTTAGTACAGCTACTAGGCAGTCAGCCCTGGAGACCTTCCAACTGTCAGAAGTGTAGACTCTGTGCACCCGATGCAATTTAGACAAACCTTAATGATGTCTTTAACAAAAATATGACTTGACAATAGTGTTCTGGAAAAAAACAAACACTCTGATCTCTAAGGAGTGTCAAGCAGTAGTGTAAAAGATAGCTCAGGCGGATGATGTACAAGCTCTTGTTCAAACTCATAAGAGTGACAGCAAAACCTTTTTCTCTTTCTTTCTTTTTTTTTTTTTTCCTGCCGTTAACCGTTTTTTCTGAGATTAGTATATGACGTGTGAATGCAGCCATAAAACTGCGTGAGATGTCCATAACCTTCAAAGATTTACTTTGTAAAGGGTACATGATCCATGGTGTCATCATATTACAAATGGTCCCACAACTATGAAAAGTATCTGCGTACAGATTGTAAACAGCAAACACCTACAGGGTGACTCAGAAACCCAGCCAGGAAGTCTTAAAATATGAGTAAGCTAAAAACAACAATTCTGTTCATAGTTAATGTAACAACTGAATACTTTGGGTGATGCATGTCAGGGGTCACTACTCACTTCTTAAAGATTACCTCAGGTAAAAAATACAGAACCTGCCATGACAGGCATTTACTTAATGATGGAGGATGGGGAGATGTTATGGTAAATGATTACCTGTTCTGATGCTCCCCTTCCAAAATGTGACTTTTTTCAATATTGTTGTCAAGGCTCTGCCCCCTTACCCTATCTGCATTGCTGCTGCCTGCACCAGCTCAGCAGCCACTGCCTAATTGGCTGTGAAGCTGAGAGCGTGTGTAACGATCAGTGTCAGCTCGCAGAGAGAATCTGATTATTGGTGATCTGCAGTATCACCAAGAATACAGATCTATACCTGATTATGGATGATCTGCAGAATCACCAATAATACAGATATAGTGCTAACCTCTGGACACCTCTAATAAGGTATATAGTGAGTGTTTGGTGTAACAGTATGACTTTGAGTAACCCACCTGAAGAGCAGGTGGCCCTAGGCAGTACAGGAAGTACTGCTATAGAGAGTACAGAAACCTTCCAGCAGCCTGAGACTATCCAAGGGGTGGAGTCAGGCTGAATGTAGGAAGGACCAGAGAGTGAGTGACACCTGGAGGTGGGTGTCACTGACAGATCTGGAGACTATCTCTTAAGTGGAGAGAGATAGCTCTCGAGGTTGGGCAAGCCAGGTCGGCAACACACGGACAGACAAAGTACAAAAGACAGAAGGCTGATTCGGTATCCAGGGCAGTCAGGGTTTGGCAACGGTATATCAGATATGCGTGGTACCGAATCAGAAAGCAGAGGGATAGTCAGGAAAGCAACAGGTCATAACAAATATCAAACAATGCCTAGTCTTGGGTGGGAGGTCCGTGGTCTCTACACCCTGGAACTAGTCTGATGTATAACAGAATGATAACACAAGCTCCATAGTCTTGGGTGTGAGGACCGTGGTCTCTACACCCTGGAACTAGTCTGATGTATAACAGAATGATAACACAAGTAATCTGGCTCAGTGTGAATTCCCAGGTCCTCCTGGTTCAAACACACTGTAGGATCTGACTAAGGTCTGAGTGCTTCCACGTAGTGATCGCAACGGCAGACAATTTGAGAGTGGCCAGCAGTAACCATATATAGAGCAGTGCTCTCCGGCGCTGCCCTAAAGTGATCAACCAATGGTTACCAGCTCTGAGGTCAGCTGACCAGCCTGGTCAGCTGATCCCCCCTTGGCCATCATAAAAGTTCTGCCTTTCAGCGTGCGCGCGTGTATTCCTAAACTTATGTGACCTAATAGGCTCAGCTACCCCAGCTGCACGCTGCTGCGTGCAAACCGCCGCACTGGACGCGGAACCAGCCGCCTTGCTATCAATACATGCGACGGCTTTTCCGCGTTCTGCCATGTCACTAGATGCATGCTTCCGCGTGCAGACCACCGCGTTGGACGTGGAATCAGCCGCCTTGCTGCTAGTACACGCGGCGGCATTTCCGCGTTTTCTCACAGCGTGCTGCGGTAATACAGGCAGAGGTTTCTGAAGAGCTTCAGTAGTCTTCGGACACATGGCTGCATCTGCACCGCCAAGGATGTAGGCAGAGCATCACCTGTGACCCGAAGATATTGGATCAGGTAAGTATTAAAGCCTGAAACCCCCAGTCTGTCATCATGACTAAAACAGAGCCTGTCCTGTCATTTACACCTGAGGTACTCGTTAAGATCACATATTTCTGCCTTACAGTAGGACAACTGAGGGCTAAGTGTAGTGTTGGGCGAACAGTGTTCGCCACTGTTCGGGTTCTGCAGAACATCACCCTGTTCGGGTGATGTTCGAGTTCGGCCGAACACCTGACGGTGCTCGGCCAAACCGTTCGGCCATATGGCCGAACTAAGAGCGCATGGCCGAACGTTCCCCGAACGTTCGGCTAGCGCTGTGATTGGCCGAACGGGTCACGTGGTTCGGACCCGAACGCGCTCTGATTGGCCGAACTGTCACGTGGTTCGGGTAAATAAATACCCGAACCACGTCATATCTCCGCCATTTGTCTGTGGGTTTAGCTTTGGGTAGGCAGGCAGGGTAGTTCGCGCTCCAGCCACGCTAGCCAGGGTCCCCCCCAGTCATTGTGTGTCACTGCTGGGAACAGTAGTACACCGCTCGTTCAGCCACACTATATAGCATTCTGTGTACTGTTCTGTGTCTGCTGGGAACAGTGGTACACCGCTCGTTCAGCCACACTATATAGCATTCTGTGTACTGTTCTGTGTCTGCTGGGAACAGTGGTACACCGCTCGTTCAGCCACACTATATAGCATTCTGTGTACTGTTCTGTGTCTGCTGGGAACAGTAGTACACCGCTCGTTCAGCCACACTATATAGCATTCTGTGTACTGTTCTGTGTCTGCTGGGAACAGTAGTACACCGCTCGTTCAGCCACACTATATAGCATTCTGTGTACTGTTCTGTGTCTGCTGGGAACAGTAGTACACCGCTCGTTCAGCCACACTATATAGCATTCTGTGTACTGTTCTGTGTCTGCTGGGAATAGTGGTACACCGCTCGTTCAGCCACACTATATAGCATTCTGTGTACTGTTCTGTGTCTGCTGGGAACAGTAGTACACCGCTCGTTCAGCCACACTATATAGCATTCTGTGTACTGTTCTGTGTCTGCTGGGAACAGTAGTACACCGCTCGTTCAGCCACACTATATAGCATTCTGTGTACTGTTCTGTGTCTGCTGGGAACAGTAGTACACCGCTCGTTCAGCCACACTATATAGCATTCTGTGTACTGTTCTGTGTCTGCTGGGAACAGTAGTACACCGCTCGTTCAGCCACACTATATAGCATTCTGTGTACTGTTCTGTGTCTGCTGGGAATAGTGGTACACCGCTCGTTCAGCCACACTATATAGCATTCTGTGTACTGTTCTGTGTCTGCTGGGAACAGTAGTACACCGCTCGTTCAGCCACACTATATAGCATTCTGTGTACTGTTCTGTGTCTGCTGGGAACAGTAGTACACCGCTCGTTCAGCCACACTATATAGCATTCTGTGTACTGTTCTGTGTCTGCTGGGAACAGTAGTACACCGCTCGTTCAGCCACACTATATAGCATTCTGTGTACTGTTCTGTGTCTGCTGGGAACAGTAGTACACCGCTCGTTCAGCCACACTATATAGCATTCTGTGTACTGTTCTGTGTCTGCTGGGAACAGTAGTACACCGCTCGTTCAGCCACACTATATAGCATTCTGTGTACTGTTCTGTGTCTGCTGGGAATAGTGGTACACCGCTCGTTCAGCCACACTATATAGCATTCTGTGTACTGTTCTGTGTCTGCTGGGAACAGTAGTACACCGCTCGTTCAGCCACACTATATAGCATTCTGTGTACTGTTCTGTGTCTGCTGGGAACAGTAGTACACCGCTCGTTCAGCCACACTATATAGCATTCTGTGTACTGTTCTGTGTCTGCTGGGAACAGTAGTACACCGCTCGTTCAGCCACACTATATAGCATTCTGTGTACTGTTCTGTGTCTGCTGGGAACAGTAGTACACCGCTCGTTCAGCCACACTATATAGCATTCTGTGTACTGTTCTGTGTCTGCTGGGAATAGTGGTACACCGCTCGTTCAGCCACACTATATAGCATTCTGTGTACTGTTCTGTGTCTGCTGGGAATAGTGGTACACCGCTCGTTCGCCACTGTATAGCATTGTGCTCTGTGTCGCTGCTGGGAATAGTGGTACACCGCTCACCCGTCACTGTATAGCATTGTGCTCTGTGTCGCTGCTGGGAATAGTGGTACACCGCTCACCCGTCACTGTATAGCATTGTGCTCTGTGTCGCTGCTGGGAATAGTGGTACTGTATAGCATTTCTGTACTGCCACTGTACTGCTGCCAGTCAGCGTGTACTGTAAGGATAAGTGAAATGAGGAAGAAATCCGGTGAAAGAGGGAGGGGCAAGGGAAGAGGTGTTTCCCCTGACGGTTCACGTACAGGCCACAGGGGAGCACCCAAGAAAACCCACTCAATACCGCCCATGTTGTCCAGGACAACAACCCTCACAAATCCAAAAGAACAGGACCAGATAATTACTTGGATGACCTCTCAAGCGTCCAGCAGTGGGTTAAGCAGCACCAGCACATCACGCACGAGGTCCGAGTCCTCAGCCAGTTACAAGGAGCCAGTGGGCACAAAGCTGACACAACCGGCAGCGACACCACGCACACAACTGCCAGATAACCAGTCCGATGAATTACCTCAGGACACAATGGGGTATTCGCAGGAGCTATTCCCAGCCCAACAAACTTCCACCTTTCAAAGGTCAATGGAGGAACAGCCAGAAATGTTGTGCCTGGATTCACAACCGTTAACTGTGGGAAATGCACCGCGCACTGAAATACAAGGCGAGTCCGAAGAGGACTCGGAAACCCAAATCCCAGAGCAATTTGGGCAGGAGGGGTTGCAATTGCAGGAGGTCGGCCGACAAGATCTGGAAGACGACGTTGGAGTGTGCTGCGCAGAGGTTGTTGTGGGGAGCTCTACTCCACGGCGGTGGCCCACAATGACATATGACGAGTTTGAGGAGATGGAAGAGGAGGGTATGGACAATGTGGACAGAGACCCAGATTTTGTTTGTGAACGAGAACATCGCCGTCGTAGCAGCAGCACAGATGAGTCTGTTGAAGAACACACTGCTGCACGAGTTCGCCTTGTGCCACAAGGTAGGCGGCGCGCAATTTCAGGCACCACAAGCGTGGAAGTTCAAGTGAGAGGCAAAAGAGGAGCAAACAGAAATCGCCAGCAAGGAGGCAGGTGCTCCAAAGTCTGGGCTTTCTTTGAAGACTGCACTGAGGATGTTACCATGGCGATTTGCAAGGTGTGCAAGACCCGCCTGAGCAGGGGGAAAAATATTAACAACCTCTCCACCACCAGCATGAGCCGTCACATGCTATCCAAACATCCCACTCTTTGGGCAAACGCGTCAGGACAGGGTACCAGAAACAACACTGCCTCCCTTGGGTTCACCAGACTCACCACCAGACCCGCCTCAGCAGCAGCAGTAGCCCAGCCATTGCGTGGTTCACAACATTCACAAACATCAGACGACGCTGACACTGTCACTTTCCGGAGTAGTGCTCTTGAGGTCTCCCAGTGTTCATCAAACACAACAACCAACAGCCCTTCCGTGTGCAGCGCTACGGTTCAGTTGTCTGTGTCGGAGATGTTTGAGCGCAAGAGGAAATTGCCAGCAAATGACCCCCGGGCCGTGGCAGTAACAGCCAGCATAGCCAAGCTTCTGGCCTGCGAAATGCTGCCATATCGATTGGTGGAGACAAACAGCTTCAAGGGCATGATGTCAGTGGCCATCCCACGTTACGTGGTTCCCAGCCGCTACCACTTTGCACGCTCTGCAGTGCCTGAGTTGCATGAGCACGTGGTCAGCAAAATAACCCGAAGCTTGAAGAATGCCGTTGCCTGCAAGGTTCACCTCACCACTGACACCTGGACGAGTGCGTTCGGCCAGGGTCGATACATCTCCCTTACCGCGCACTGGGTGAACCTTGTGGAGCCTGGCAGCGATTCCTCACCTGCTACGGCACGGGTGTTGCCCACGCCACAAACAGCTGCACCGCCGTCCCTCCCACTGGATAACAGCAGCACCTACCTCTCTGACTCCTTCTCCTCCAACGCATCTCAAAGCTGTACCTCATCCGGAAACGCTAACCCAGCAGCAGTAGGATCGTGGAAGCAGTGCAGCACAGCTGTTGGCATGCGTCAGCAAGCGTTGCTGAAGCTAATCTGCCTTGGGGATAAGCAGCACACAGGGGAGGAAATTTGGAGGGGAATAAAGGAACAGACGGATTTGTGGCTGGCACCGCTGGACCTGAAACCGGGCATGGTTGTGTGTGATAATGGGAGTAATCTCATTCGCGCTTTAAGGTTGGCTAAGCTGACACACATCCCTTGCCTGGCGCACGTGATGAACCTAGTAGTTCAGCGGTTCCTGAGGACATACCCAGGCGTGCCCGATCTGCTGTTGAAGGTGCGTCGAGTGTCCAAACATTGTAGAAATTCCAGTACTGCTTCGGGGGCACTCGCCAAGATGCAGGAGCGCTTCAATCTCCCCCACCATCGCTTGCTGTGTGATGTCCCTACGCGCTGGAATTCTACGCTGCACATGCTAGCCCGCTTTTGCGAGCAGAAGAGTGCAGTGGTCCAGTACATGACGGCGCAGTACCGAGGCGCATCCGGCCAGCTGCCAAGCTTCTGTGGATCCGATTGGGCCAACATGTTGGACCTCTGCCAAGTCCTCCAAAATTTTGAGCAATCCACGTTGCTTGTGAGCAGTGACAACTCTTCAGTCAGCATTACCATACCACTGCTGTGTTTACTGAAGAGGTCGATGTTAAAAATCAAGGAAACAGCTGTCATGATGCAACTGGGGGAATCTGAAGGAGAAAACGATCAGCGTGATGGTACCAACATCAGGCCATCCGCCTCAGGGAACGCTGGCCCCAGCAGCTATGACGAAGAAGAGGAGGAGGAACAGCTGGAGTTGGAGCAGGAATTTCATGCCACCACTGACGAGGGCCAGAGCGGTGCACGTTGGACTTCCACAATTCAACGCGAATGGTCAGCAGAAGCAGACCAGGAGGAAGGTGACGACTATGATGCATCACAACAACTATCACAACGCTCACAAGAGGATGATGAGGATTCTGGTAGGACTCTGGCACACATGGCTCAATTCATGCTAGACTGCATTGAACGTGACCCACGCATTGTGCGCATTCTGGACAACACCAATTACTGGGTTTATACCCTTCTGGATCCACGGTACAAACACAATGTTCCAAAACTGCTTGAAGAAAGAGTCAGACAGGTCAAAATGGAAGAATACCAGCAGGCCCTTGTGGAGACTTTAGAGAGGAGATTGACATCCTCCCCCTCCTCTAGCCAGTTGTACGCAGACAGACTGACTTCCGCAAACCCAGGACGACCAGGAGGGCAGCAAACAACGCAAGCCGCAGCTAGTACCCAAAAGGGAATGGTATCGGCAGTGTCCTTGGAGTGGGAAAATTTTCTGACACCCATGCAGCCGCAGCCCACTGAACAGCAAGCGTGCAGATCCACCTCCAACACCGATCGCCTGGAGAAGATGGTCAAGGACTACATGTCAGATGGCGTAGCTGTGTCGAACCATCCATCTGCACCCTTCAACTATTGGGTATCGAAGCTAGACACCTGGCACGAACTGGCAATGTACGCAATAGAGGTGCTGGCTTGCCCGGCAGCCAGCGTTATGTCGGAACGCTGTTTCAGTGCTGCCGGAGGCATCGTCACAGATCGGCGTATCCGCCTCTCTACAGAAAATGCAGACCGTCTGACTCAAATTAAAATGAATCAATCCTGGATTGGAAATGACTACGCAACACTCCAGGACCCCAACCAAGTAACATGACCAATGAACATCTGGGATGGTGTTGCGTTTCCGGGCCCTGTTTATTGAACCTCTCATCTGTATTACATTTATGACTGCATGGCGGCAAAAAGCATTGCTGCTATATCCGCACGCTTTTTGTCCACATGCAAGGCCTGGGTTGTTGTGTCTCACAAAGCGTGGCCTTCTCCTCCTGCGCCTGCTCCTGTTCCATCACGTCTGCTGCTGCTGGGTTAGCGTTGCCGCGTGGTCCCTGTTTATTGAACCACTTATCTTTATTACATTTATGACTGCATGGCGGTACAAAGCATGCTATCCGCACGCTTCTTGCCCTCATGCAAGGCCTGGGTTGTTGTGTCTCACAAAGCGTGGCCTTCTCCTCCTGCGCCTGCTCCTGTTCCATCACGTCTGCTGCTGCTGGGTTAGCGTTGCCGCGTGGTCCCTGTTTATTGAACCACTTATCTTTATTACATTTATGACTGCATGGCGGTACAAAGCATGCTATCCGCACGCTTCTTGCCCTCATGCAAGGCCTGGGTTGTTGTGTCTCACAAAGCGTGGCCTTCTCCTCCTGCGCCTCCTCCTGTTCCATCACGTCTGCTGCTGCTGGGTTAGCGTTGCCGCGTGGTCCCTGTTTATTGAACCACTTATCTTTATTACATTTATGACTGCATGGCGGTACAAAGCATGCTATCCGCACGCTTCTTGCCCTCATGCAAGGCCTGGGTTGTTGTGTCTCACAAAGCGTGGCCTTCTCCTCCTGCGCCTGCTCCTGTTCCATCACGTCTGCTGCTGCTGGGTTAGCGTTGCCGCGTGGTCCCTGTTTATTGAACCACTTATCTTTATTACATTTATGACTGCATGGCGGTACAAAGCATGCTATCCGCACGCTTCTTGCCCTCATGCAAGGCCTGGGTTGTTGTGTCTCACAAAGCGTGGCCTTCTCCTCCTGCGCCTCCTCCTGTTCCATCACGTCTGCTGCTGCTGGGTTAGCGTTGCCGCGTGGTCCCTGTTTATTGAACCACTTATCTTTATTACATTTATGACTGCATGGCGGTACAAAGCATGCTATCCGCACGCTTCTTGCCCTCATGCAAGGCCTGGGTTGTTGTGTCTCACAAAGCGTGGCCTTCTCCTCCTGCGCCTGCTCCTGTTCCATCACGTCTGCTGCTGCTGGGTTAGCGTTGCCGCGTGGTCCCTGTTTATTGAACCACTTATCTTTATTACATTTATGACTGCATGGCGGTACAAAGCCTGCTATCCGCACGCTTCTTGCCCTCATGCAAGGCCGGGGTTGTTGTGTCTCACAAAGCGTGGCCTTCTTCTCCTCCTGCGCCACCCTCCTCCTGTTCCATCACGTGTGCTGCTGCTGGGTTAGCGTTACCGGTCCCTTTTCCTGGAACCTCTTATATGTATTACATTTATGACTGCATGCCGACAAAAAACATGTTACCTGTGCAAAGAAAACAGACATTTCCCGCATTTAAAAGACAGTTTTCCCTTTGAAACTTTAAAATCGATTTTCTCAAAAACTATAAGCTCTTTTTGCTAATTTTTTTCCTCTTGTACCCACTCCCAAGGTGCACATACCCTGTAAATTTGGGGTATGTAGCATGCAAGGAGGCTTTACAAACCACAAAAGTTCGGGTCCCCATTGACTTCCATTATGTTCGGAGTTCGGGTCGAACACCCGAACATCGCGGCCATGTTCGGCCTGTTCGGCCCGAACCCGAACATCTAGATGTTCGCCCAACACTAGCTAAGTGCACCTAGCCACTGGTTGTCTTACCACCATGCACATATATTTGGCTTAAAGAATTGTATTGTCCATACAGTTTAAATAAAATACTGGATCATCAAAGGTACTGCATAAGATGCCATGTGGTAATGCTTGAGGTTCATGGTGGACAAGAACTTATATAGGGATGGCAAAAGGAACCACCCAACAAGGCAGAGGAAGGGGAACTAAGAGCAGAACACCAACCACACGGCACAGAACACCAACCACACAGTGCAGTGCACTAACCACACAGCACAGAGAACTAACCACACACCACATAGCCAATGTGGTAAGAAAACCATCCCTGCAGCAAAGAACACTAACCACATTGCACAGAGCCAGATTGGTAAGGACACCGACCACACATCAACCACCGAGAAAGCAAACCACATGGTGCAGAAGGCAAACTACACGGTGCAGAGCCAGTGTGATATGGAAAACAAACACAAGGCGCAGAGCACCAACCACACAGTGCAGAGCAGCAACCACATGGTGCAAAGCCAGATGCAGCCATGACTCCCTAATACCCAGCATTAGGAATGTGAAGAAAAGTGTGCACCATGCCCACGGTATAACAGCCTGAACAAGATGAAGGCACCAACCACTAGGAGCCAGTAATGTACAGCTTCCACTAAATGCAAAGTAACCGAATCAAGTAAAAAGGTAGAAAAAAAAATCTGTGTATTACCGAGGTTAGTCCTTTTCTTTCATGGTGTCTCTTTCCTAAATTGTACACCATAAACATAATTCAGGCTGCTGGGTATGCTTGTGCACTATAAAAGTTAAAGAGCTGGAATATGTGAGACACCATTATTATTATTATTATTATTTATTGTATTTATAAAGCGCCAACATATTATGCAGCCATTGCAACAGTACAAGTTATTTACCTAATTTATAAATAGCAGCACCAATATTCATAACATTACATCACTGTCTGATATCACTAGGTTATAAGTATGTGCATGGCAGTTGTTGTGGAAATGGATAATGTAACAGAGATTATAGTATTCTACATGACTGTTCCAGAGAAGGCAAAAGCTACTACAGTCTAGCAATCATAATGGTGGCAGATATACTGGAGAACTATCCATGAGTTCCCCTGTGTGGAGACCAGTTTCACCAAATAAACTGGCTTCCTCTGGGTTGCACCCAGAAAACAAACAACAAAAATCTATTATTTATAGCCAAGCTCTGAAATATTGCTGCATTTGTTCTACTTCAGACGATATAAGCAAACAAAGCTAGTCACTGTGGAACATACACATAAATATTAGATATTGCCCAACAAGTTGTTGATGATCAAATTCACAAACAGGCTCAAATGCCTAGACAGCAAATCTTGAAAGACACCAATAGATTGAAATCAACAGGATTTCCACCCACAACAAAATTCACTGTAGAGAAAATCTAAAGACCTGAAACATAATTAGGCACCTTAAGTACATTTTTACCAATTTTTTTTCACTGCTACCTTTCAGACAAGTTCCCAGCTTGACACTACAAACAAATCTGTAGCACATTATCAAAACAGAAAACCAAGGAGGAACCAAAGATATTGCCCGTATATCTTGTCAAGCCAAATACTGTATTCACATCAATACATCATCTCATGTGGTGTACATGGTCCTTTGTAGAAAGTGTCTCTCCAAAGGAGCCTATATAGGAGAAAAAAAAAACAAAAGCCATGGAGAAGAATAAACCGTCATTGCTCTAAACATAATAAGATTCCATGGAATACCCCAGTGGGCCACAACAGGCCAGATAATAAAGTATGTATACTTTGAGATAACCTTAAATGTAAATGATGAAGACAAAATTCTACATACCTAATTCATGAATACTTTCAATGCATTGTCAAGTGTATTCAATTGTGCTGATCGTTCCATTGCATTATATTCCTCCTGACAACCTGTCATTATAGAGGCACCACAAGGACGTATAGAAGAATGAAATACATAATTCAGCATACCCAATTTTATGTTAAATAGGCTGGTTACAGAAACAATTCCTGTATCTATATACTGCTGTATATTGGTGTGTAATCTCATTCTCCTAGTAATGTTTGGCCTAGGCTATGACATCACGAAGCCTTATCCATTCAGTGCTCTCTGGGAGACAAGGGCCCATATGCGATTAACTTTTTCTCCTGAATTTTCTCCTAGGTGTTATTTTTATATTTTGTCAATAAAATCTATCTATCTATCTATCTATCTATCTATCTATCTATCTATCTATCTATCTATCTATCTATCTATCTATCTATCTGTGAGGTGGGTACATATGTTCCAGATTTCTCTCATCTGGACTGACATTTCACACATCCATTCTCTCTTTCTGTCTTTTGTCTTTTATTTGGGATAAAGGTTAGGTTTGAACCTAGTAGAGAGTATTCTTAACTGTATGTTCTAGTAAGTCGCTCATCCATATGCAAGGCTTTTGCTTAACCACTTATGGACCGCTTGATTTTGCTATGATCTGTGCTGGGTGGGCTCTTCAGCCCCCAGCACAGATCAGGTTTTAGGCAGGGCGATCAGACTTCCCCCCTTTTTTCCCACTAGGGGGATGTCCTGCTGGGGGGGGTCTGATCGCCTCCGCCTGTTTGTGTTTAGCGGGGGGGCTCCTCAAAGCCCCCATCCGCAGCGATATCCTGCCCTCCCTCTCCTCCCCTCCCTCCCCTCCTCACTATGGGCGGTACAGGACAGCAATCCGTCCTGTACCCCCTCTGATAGGCGCTGCTGTGACAGCAGCGCCGTACGCTGTAAACACTGGGGATTTCTTCCCCGTGTGTTTACATTTCACCTGCGAGCCGTGATCGGAGGCTCGCAGGCTGTTCACGGAGCCCCCCGCTGTGAACTGACATGGAACGGCCCATCAAACAAGCGGCCGTTTTCATGGAAATCCACAAACGACCAGCCGCCGCCTATCGGCGTTGTTGAAGTTAGGAGAACCTGAACTGAAAATAAAAAGTCAAAATCACCATACACAGGTCATACCTACCTCTCGTATAGCCTACTCATCAATCTCTTTCTTCTCTCCTGCGTCCCATTTGTCCACTGTGATCAATGGAATTCTCTGTCCTCCATTTTAAATATGGCCATTACCCCATAACAGCTACTGGGTGAGCATACTGTTAAATTGTAATATCACCCACTTGAGCAGTAGGGAAACATGGACATTTCCTTGCACATTCAGTTGTAACTGACAACTGCTGATATATAACTGACAGAAATTGGTATATTTCAGTTATGACAAAATATTGTCAGAACTGGAAGGGATCACTGTAAGAGGAAAATGGTTGGTGAGCTTCTGAGAGGAACTGACAATGAGGTTAGTATGTAATATTCATGTGCAGCTACGTCATGTGTTTATTTTAAATAATATTACTCACTTCAGATTCCCTTTAAGTTTTGTTTCCTGTATACAGTGTAAATCAGAGTTCCCCAACCCTGTCCTCAAGGCCCACCAACAGTACATGTTTTGCAGAAAACCACAAACCTGCACATGTGAGGTAATTAGTGTCTCAGCAGAGCTGATTAACTGCCTGTGTGGATTTCCACAAAACATGCACTGTTGGTGGGCCTTGAGTACAGGGTTGGGGAACACTGGTAAATAACCCGTGCACTACAGATAAAGTGTTGTTGTTGGTGAAATTCAAAGACTGTGTCCAAATTTGCCTTACACTGTGCCTGTCCCCCCCCCCCCCCCCCCCCCCCCGGGTTACTACAAAATAAAGCTTTTCCAGCTGCTGACCATTAAATCATTTGTACAATATCTAGTTTTTGTTTTTTCTTCCCAATTGACTGTTTTCATGAAATAATGTGTTAAACACCATGTCTTCATGTCATGCAATTCAAGGCAGTGCACATACTGAATATTGTATTTAGCCCAGAATCCTCCTTGTGTCTTGAAGATGCAGGTCAAATTGGCTTCCAACAGTTGCAGAGGGGCTATATAAAGACCACATCAAATGAGGAAGGGCAAAGGGAACTGAGAAGTGAAAAACAAGCTCCCTAATTAGTTTGTACAGCCACCACCTAGCTACAATAGAACTAGCGTTTAAACACAGATGCATTGAAAAGATTTGATAAATAAAAATATGCAAGCCATAAAAGCCTAGTCCCATTAAAACCACTGGAGATCAAATGAAATCAGCAATTGCATTGCTTCTTTTAACACTGATAATAACCTTTCTAAACCATAGCTCTAACAGCTAGCGGCTGTTTACCAATATTAGTGTATCCCGATAGATTAGTCTAAAAACATCCTGCCTGCTTCCTCCTCAGAAAATCGTCATTTTCCTACATTTATTTGCTTCACTATTAGATCATGCTGAGATAATTACCTTACCCAATTTGCACAGTACAGTACTAGTATCGCTGGAAACATTTTTAATTTTATGTGTTATTTTTTTCATTTTAGTCTGTTAGTGTGACACATGCAGCATTTTGAAATGAAAGAATTTTATTGTGTCATTAAAACGCTGATTCAATTGCATATGCAATATTTATATAAGCAGATATAGGTAATTATAGGACATTTGATATATGCATATTTTAAGTTTATCTGTTGTAACAAGCAGAGTTTGTAGAACATGCAAACTTCAACACTTTCAGATTGTTCTATGGTGTGACTGCGGGATCAAATTAAGGTTCGTACACACACCGGACTGGAGGCAACGACGGGTCCGTTGACACCTCCCGCTGGGTGGGCGTTCCAGCGACAGTCCGGCGTGTGTACAGTCTGTCTGCAGACTGATACGGCTGTTTCTGAGCGATCCGCCCGGTGGATCGCTCAGAAACAGCCGTATCAGTCCGCCGACAGTGCGTACACACGCCGGACTGTCGTTGGAACGCCCACCCAGTGGGAGGTGTCGACGGACCCGTCGTTGCCTCCAGTCCGGCGTGTGTACGGACCTTTAGTTTAACTACAAACAATGAGTAATTAACACTTCAAGTACCACAATATAGAGTACAGAAACCTGCCCAGAGTCTTAAAGAAAATCTGAACTGAAAATGAAAGTCAAAATAAACATACACATGTCATGCTTACCTCCTGTGTAGTCTACTCATCAATCTCTTTCTCCTCTCCTGCTTCCTGTTTGTCCGCTGTGATCAAGGGAATTCTCCATCCTCCATTTTGAAAATGGCCATTACCCCATAACCACTTTCTGGTCAGCACACTGTTAAACTGTAACATTGCCCACTTGAGCCATAGGAAAACATGGACATTACCGGGCACATCAGTTGTCCACTCAGCTATAACTGACAGCAACTGATATATAACTGACAGCAACTGATATATTTCAGTTCTGACAAAATGTTGTCAGAATTGGAAGGGATCATTGTCAGATGAAAATGGTGAGCTTCTGAGAGGAACTGATGGCAAGGTAACTATTTAATGTTCATTTTAAGTTATCACATGTGTTTATTTTAGATAATTTTACTCAGTACAGGTTCCCTTTAAGGTGCGTACACACGCACTACTATAAGGAACGATGGGTCCATCAGATCCTCCCGCTGGGCGGGCATTCCAGCGATAGTAGAGCATGTGTACAGTCTGTCAGCAGACTGATAACACTGTTTCTAAACGATCCGCTGAGCAAATCATTCAGAAACAGTGTTATCAGTCTGCCGACAGACTGCACACATGCTCTACTGTCGCTGGAATGCCCACCCAGCGGGAGGGTCTGACGGACCCGTTGTTCCTTATAGTAGTGTGTGTGTATGCACCTTTATATTACAAGGTATGTGTTTCTCCAGGTAGGCAGCCATTACAGGATTATATTTTCATATAGCGTAGAAGAGAGAGAGGAGAAGAAAGGGAGAGAAGAGAGAAAAGGGAGAGAAGAGAGGAAAGGTAATGAAGAGAGGAAAGGTAATGGGGAGAGGAAATGTAATGGGTGGGGAAGGGGGAAGGAGACAGGAAAGGGAGAGAAAAAAGAAAAGGGAGAGAAGAGAGGAAAGGGAGAGAAGAGAATAGAGGAAAGGGAGTAGGAAGAGGAAAGGGGGAGAATATAGGAGAAAAGGGAGAGAAGAGAGGAAAGGGAGATAAGGGAGGAAAGGGAGTAGGAAGAGGAAAGGGACAGAAGAAATGAAAGGGAGAGGAGAAAGGGAAGGGAGAGGAGAAATGGAAGGGAGAGGAGAGAGGAAAGGGAGAGAAGAAAGGAAAGAGATAGGAGAAAGGAAAGGAGAGAGAGAGGAGAGAGAAAGGGAAAGAGGATAAGTAGAAAAGAAAGTAAAGGAAGAGGAGGGGGAAAGAGGGAGGAGAAAGGAAAGGAAGAGGAGATGGAAAGGGAGATAAAATAGGAAAGTGGAGAGAAGAAATGAAATGGAGAGAAGAAAGAAATGGGAGAGAAGAAAGGAAAGGGAGTGAAGTGATGAAAGGGAGAGAAGAAAGGAAAGGGAGAGAAGAGAGGTAAGGGAGAGAAGAGAGGAAAGGGAGTGAAGTGATGAAAGGGAGAGAAGTGAGGAAAGGGAGAGGAGAAAGGAAAGGGAGAGGAGGGAGGTAATGAAGCGGAACGCTAGAGGAGCAAGGAGGTGGATGCACAGGAGACATCCCATTTCAGTGGCAGGTGCAATAGAAGTCAGACAAATATCCAACTCAAAAAAAATTGAAGAGGAAGTAACTAAGATTGGGGAAAATCTGTACTCACATGTTATTGTCAGCTAAGATAATCATGAACAATACGCAAGAGGAATGAAAAATGTGTGTGTGTAGCTTAGAACTGATGTGCCAGTGCCATATAGGACACAGTAAAGATTAGTGAATCGACTCAATATTCGCTGTTCCCATCAGTGCCCACAGGGAGGAGTGATAGAAAGTGGTGGGCCACTGTCCCCTTCTCTAAAGGTCATAATATGAGTTAGTTAAAAAACAATTTTATTGATTGTATATAAAAGGATAATTTTGTGTTAAAATAAAGGGATGTTAGAAGAAATAACAATGTAATTATTTACTACCAATACCCTCTAATATTATAGATTAAAAATTACCTTTCTAAAAATATCTCAGTAGAACTTTCTGGATGTAGATTACGGTTTTCTAAACCATAATTTCTGACTTTCCACGTTCTCCTCGTGACCACCTCTTGACACTGGGACCCTTACTTGACAGGCAGCCTATTGCGCCAATCAAAGTGCAGGGATCACGCCCATTAAAGCCACTGGACCTGCCGGGGCTCAGGGTGGGTTCAGTGGAGTGGCCATTATTTTGGAGGAGTGGGAGTAAGTTAGCGGGACATGCTACGTACGGTAGTGCAGCGTAGCGTGTGCAGATCCCATGCTCTTCTCATTAAGCTGTGCTGCTTTAGCTTAATGAATCAACCTCATTGTTTTTAGTAAAGCATTATTGTCCAAATTATGCATAATATTTAATAAATATCACATTAAAAATGTAGTACATTTGTTTTGGGGGCAGTGCTACTGAGTTTTATCAAATACTATAATAACCAGATTTTCTCGCGAAGAATTGGAAAAGCCATAAAAGGGGAATAATTACCTGGAACATGTGTCTGCTTATTACACATATTGCCTTAATATTTGATCATTGTTGAACTGGCCTAATGTTTTAGTGCATTTTATCATTACACTGGCAACAAATATTCTCAAACTATGTACAGTAAGACAATATACTGCTCTGCAAACCCATTTGTCTTGCTTTCTCTGTGGTTTAGCAATCAGCATATGGAACAATTTTTATCCTTCTTGCAGCCATCCCTCAGCAAGTGTAAACAGGAAAATAATTAAAGGTGGCCATACACTGGTCGATTTGCCATCAGATTCGACCAACAGATAGATCCCTCTCTGATCGAATCTGATCAGAGAGGGATCGTATGGCCACCTTACTGCAAACAGATTGTGAATCGATTTCAGCCTTAAACCGATCACAATCTGTGGAGCTGCTACTGCTGCCGCCCCCTCCCCCCCCCCTGCATACATTACCTGTTCCGGCCGGCGCAAGTTCCCTGGTCCCCGCTGTCTTCTTCTCCGCTCCGGGCTCCAGACCGTTCCTGCAGCTACTAAACTTCCTGTCCAGGGGAAGTTTAAACGGTAGAGTGCTCTGCTGGGACAGGAAGTTCTGTGTAGCTGCAGCGCGGAAAGAAGACAGAGGGGACTCGCGCTGGCCGGAACAGGTAAAGTATACCCCCTGTATTGCGTCGGTCGTCGGGCATTTGAATGCCGCTATCAACGCACTCCCAACCCGCCGGCGATCGAGAGAAATCTTCCGCACAGACGGATCGACGGGAATTGACAGGAACGATCGATTTCGGATGGAAGCGGTTAGCGGTGTGCGCGGCGATTTCACAGCCGATTCGATCACTGTGATAGAATCGGCCGTATATCGGCGGGAAAATCATTAGGTGTATGGGCCCCTTAACATTGGCTCAATCTATAGCTAAAATATTGTTAATTATTATAGGTTACTTTGCACAGAAGAATTTATACATGAAACATTTTAACTGAGAAAAATAATATAAAGCCAGTTCAAATAAGCCATTAGCTGATTTAACTTTTGGAATTAACTGCACCTACTTTACAAACACTGGATTCTTGGCAAAAGCAGCACCAATGACCACCTTGGCCACAAACCATCTAGCAAGTCTACAAGGCTTTAGAAATAGGAAATAAAAGTTGCTACATTCCATTATGGTGTGACCATTCTACAATCGCACTGCAACAGTCCATAAAAATTTCACTGCCGCTGCAATGCGACCATACAGTAAGGCATACAGTACTATGAAAGTATGCCTCACTGACAACAGGGTCATCATACTGCTAATGCACTGCATGCAGTACATAATTGCATCAGGACCCGCCACGCTGCACCTTCATCGATGTGATATGCCTATAGGGAAATCATTGCTTCTGCGATAGGATGCGGTGATATTGTGCAATGCAACGCAATGATGCAAGTGTGAAAGGAGCCTAAAGAAAAATCTTTCTAATGGGCACTCACATTAACCTCCCTGGCGGTATGATTCCTTCCTGATTTTAGGGTCTAAAAGAGGTACAATTTTTTCTTCTGCTTTTAGACCCTAAAAGCAAGTAAAGATCCTACCACGAGAGAGCCTGTAGCAGCCGCTGCACTTACTCACCTCCCTGGGATCCAGCGCTGCAGTTCTACCTCCGACCTCCGAGTGGAGCTGTAACCCTATAGTGATATTGCCGGCTGTTGTCATGATGACAGTCAGTGAACTCACCGACTGTCACCAGGGGGATGCACATCCTCCGTGGACAGGAAAAGGAATGGCCGCTAGTGTCTGGATAGCCCGGAAGTTGCGTGAAATCGCCAGCACCTCACATTTCAGTGGGTCTTGCACTAGATGAGTAAATCAGAAAGCATCTGCACCAATTTCAAATGACTTAAAATCTCATGGGGTTCACAAGTCAGCTAAAAGCGGAAGACTGTAAATCATGATTTTGTTTAGATGGTCTTTAACATTACTTGGACACAGCAGCATCTATGCTGGAAATCTCTCAGGGGACGAGAAATTTCCTGTCAGTATATATAGACGGTTTTTGCTTGAAATAATCTGTTTTAAAAGAGTTTGTTTCTATTACAGATCATTTTGATAGTCTCCACAGCACATCAACGATCTCAATGTTCACTAGGTAAATAAAATTACAAACGTAGACCAACTGGAAAGAAAAAAAACATATTTCACTATAAAGTTACTACAAAGACCAAAAACTCTCCCAAAACACAATGCGAAAAGCATCTTTACTTTTCCAACTAAAATAAATACATTCCACCCCATTTAAAGGACAACTATAACATACATTTTGACAATCTGCTACCCCTTTAGGCAGCTCTGAGATTTTCACCCGCATTTTTGCCTTCTTGTTTTTTCTTTTTGTTTATGCATTTTGCAATTTTTCAGGTCTGATTTTTCTATCTATCTATCTATCTATCTATCTATCTATCTATCTATCTATCTATCTATCTATCTATCTATCTAATATTTTAGGTAATTAACTTCAGGCCAGCTTTATATTACCAACCCGCAGCAGAGGTGCAATGTGATTGGATGATCGCATCACACCACAGCGCCAAAAAAAGCTGATGGACATTACTGCGGCATTAAGCGGTAATCTCCAGCCTGGCTGTAGGCCAAGCAGGAAGTGAGGATCTCTAGCGCTCACTTCTTGTGGTTGAGAGTAGAATTGCACTAAAGTGTATTGACAAAATATGCTTCAGAGCATGCTTGATGCAAATATATGCGGCAAATAGATTTAAAATTTGTGCGGTTGCATAGACTTACATTACTTCCAGTTCATTGCATTTTGATGCACATCGCCATGCAAGCTGGCCATCAACACGCTGTTGCCCCAGCGTCACCTGAGCAATAAAAATGTCATTTATGGCGCATCGCATCCGCACAGGTATAAAATGCCCCATAGACGTTCATTGGTGCAGCGTTACCCTGTGACAAAACAGGGTAAAGCAACGCACCAGTGTGAAAGGGGCCTCAAACTCAGATACAAATTTTTATATACTGATTGCAAATGGTCTGCGTTTCTATTGCTTTTCATTACACGTAGTACATGCATCGTACAAGAAAAGTGCAGCACCACCAGTTGTTTTCAAAATGGCAAAAAATTTGATCCGAAAATTTGCATAGAAATGCAATTTAAATGTCATTGTAATGCATTATAAGAATGAATGTGAAATTGCAATCCCACACAATGCAGGAGAATTCTGTTAACCACTTCAGCCTTCAGTCGTTTTCACTTTATGCATCCGAGCAATGTTCACCTCCCATTCATTAGTCTATAACTTTATCACTACTTATCACAATGAACTGATCTATATCTTGTTTTTTCCACCACCAATTAGGCTTTCTTTGGGTGGTACATTTTGCTAAGAGCTACTTTACTGTAAATGCATTTTAACAGGAAGAATAAGAAAAAACGGAAAAAAATCATTATTTCTCAGTTTTCAGCCATTATAGTTTTAAAATAATACATGCCTCCATAATTAAAACTCATGTATTGTATTTGCCCATATGTCCCGGTTATTTCACCATTAAAATTATGTCCCTATAACAATGTATGGCGACAATATTTTATTTGGAAATAAAGGTGCATTTTTCTGTTTTGCATCTATCACTATTTACAAGTTTAAAATAAAAAAAAAATATAGAAATATTTCATCTTTACATTAATATTTAAAAAGTTTAGACCCTTAGGTAAATATTTACATGTTTTTTTTTTATTATTGTTTTTTTTTATTTTTTATATTAAACATTTTATTTGGGTATTTTTTTGGGAGGGTAGAATGTAAACAGTAGTCTTAGAGTGTAAATGTGTGTTGAGTTTTATTTTTTTTACTTTTAGTTGTAGTTTTACTTTTTGGCCACAAGATGGCGGCCATGAGTTTGTTTACATGATGTCACTCTAAGCGTAACATACTCTTAGAGGGACGCATGGGGGACGCAACAGCCAGAAAAGGCGGAGCTTCTGAGAGAAGCTGTCGCTTTTTCTGCGGGGGAGAGGAATCAGTGATCGAGCACCATAGCCCAATTCACTGATTCGTGGGCTAACGATCCGCAGCCGGGACCAAGCGTGCATGTGCGCTATCGGACGCAGGAGTGCGTGGACGTGCACATGGCCTCCTGGGCGTAGCTAGTACGTCCAGGAGGCCAAAGTAGTTAAAGGAACACTATTAAACCAAGTGTTCTAAAATGACAATGTATAAATAATGCCTAAGTAGCTGTGTAAACATTTTCCTACTTTTCAACTTAAATTTCAGAGGAAAAATCTGTAATTCATTGTGTGTAGATTTTAGCTACATTTGGAATGTCTCATTTGCAAAGGTGAATCTCTGCAGTCTGACATGCTAAGAACAGTGAAATATTGAAGCAGAGTTATATTGAAAACCTGTCAGGAGTCATGTTTCACACACACAATTACAAATGTTTATGTTGCACATAAGATATATTTCCTCTGCTCTCTGCAGAGAGCTCAGTCAAAGAAATGGCCAGAGCTTTCTCTCTCTCTCTCTCTCTCTCTCTCTCTCACACACACACACACACACACAGAGTTAACAGATGCACTGTGAGGGAATTCCTCCTCCTCCATGTCTCAGTCTGCTGTCAGCATTGCCATCAGAAAAGTGTGGAAGGAATTAGATGACAGTAAACCAAGAGATAAGAATTCAAATGTATACACCAGTACTTAGCAGTAGTGTTGGGCGAACAGTGTTCGCCACTGTTCGGGTTCTGCAGAACATCACCCTGTTCGGGTGATGTTCGAGTTCGGCTGAACACCTCATGGTGTTCGGCCTTTTTAGTTCGGGTTCGCCCGAACAGCTCAATGCCCAGCTGAACAGGCCGAACAGGGCCCCTGTTCGGCCGAACAGGGCCCTGTTCGGCCGAATACTGCCCCCCTATGGGGTCGCAGGCATAAGGGGGGAGCATGCCCTGGTCGCGGGGGGGCGGGGGGGAAATTCCCCCCACCCCCTCCGCTAGCGCTCCCCCCTCTGCCCGCTTCCCCATACAAAAATTTTCCATAAAGTTCAATAGTACCTTCAGTGGCTGGCTGGCACTGTGGTGTGAGTGAGTAGGAGGAGTCCGAGTAGGACGCATTGAGGCCGGGCAGCGGGAGGTTCAGCGGTAGTACCCTTGTGGTACTTCCGCCCTTTCTCTGACCTCACGTCCTCTGCATACGAGGGTACGCGTCACGTGTACCCTCGTATGCGTCATCACATAGAGGACGTGAGGTCAGAGAAAGGGTGGAAGTACCACAAGGGTACTACCGCTGAACCGCCCACTGCCCGGCCTCAACGCGTCCTACTCGGACTCCTCCTACTCACTCACATCACAGTGCCAGCCAGCCACTGAAGGTACTATTGAACTTTACGGAAAAATTTTGTATGGGGAAGCGGGCAGAGGGGGGAGCGCTAGCGGAGGGGGTGGGGGGAATTTCCGACCCCCCCTGAAGCGACCGGGGCATGCTCCTCCCTTATGCCTGCGACCCCATAGGGCCCCCAAAAGCGGGATGTTCTGGGGAGTTCGGGGTTTGGGCCGAACATGCCGAACATCTGGCCCATGTTCGGCGAACGGACCCGAACCCGAACATCCAGGTGTTCGCCCAACACTACTTAGCAGCACATCCCAAACATTTCCTATCTCAATTGAAATAAACATGTTAATCGATAGTGTTCCTTTAAGTGTGAAAGAGGCCTTATTCATTGATGTAATATCAGCAGAACAGAATCTACAACTTGCTTTTTGTAGGATAATGCTCAGAAAGGTCATTTTTCAATACATGACAACTCCTCATTTGTCAGCCGGGCTTCTCTTGGTATCTTTTATCTGAGAGTGAGTAGAACAATACTGACTGTTCCTTTTTATAAACCCAACACTTAGCAGCAGAAAGGTGGGAAGGAGTACACAACAGTGGCTGCAGGACTGGTGGAGGGAGAGTGGAAGTAGGAAAAGGGTGGCAGTGAAACTGGTGGGGGGAGAACTGATTTTATGGCAGCTAGAAGTTGACTCAATGTATTATCAAATTGAACATATTGATCTGTTTACATAAACAGGATGCTCAGTTCATACTTAAATAAATATACTTATAAGTATTGGGTGCAAGAAGATGTTTTTACTTAATTATAAAAACTGAAAAAAACAATATGGCTTGGAAGTTTTACTGACATAGAAATATAAAAAAAAAATTCCACAGTCTTATTATTTTATTGTCTTTTAGTGCGTGCTTGTAAATGGTGCTGTTATTGGCAGGCAGTGCCTGCATCTTTTCCACTTTCAAGTATATCATGATGATGTAATTTGAATATAATCTAAATCACTTGTAGTCTGGAAAGTCGTTTTTTTCTTGTATTGCTTCACTGTTTGAAGGTTGTTCAGTATGTAGGTGGTTTTATTCTGTTTCTTTTTTTTTATGCAACACTCAAAATGAAAATTTGAAATTCTACATGCTGTGTTTATGTATGACACCAGACAGCCGACAACTAAATGTTTGCACGGTTTCCTTCTGATTGCATTTTTTATATTTAAATATGCATTTATGCCATAGTCTTAACATGATGGAAAGCTATGAATGGGAAATGCACATCAAGGCCATTACAAGCCGTTAGACTCAGGAACAACATTACGGCTCAAAAATAATGAAAAGCAAAGATGTTTATTATCATCTTGCCTCCTACAGCTTTGAATGTCTGGCTTTGTTGTTTTACCATATTGTTTCTTTTTAAAAACAAGACTCAATAAATAACAAATGGCAACAAACCTTTCCAATTATGTCTGAAATTTTCGGGATGCTTTTTCCTTTTTGGTTCTGGATAGCTGGAGGGCTTTGTCCATCCCAGTCCTGGAGCTCCTCAATGCTCTTCAGGTACAGAAGTGCTTTTAGCCCAGTGCAGTAGTCATCAATCAGTGTGAAGTCTTGATTTTGAATAGCACTGCAAACCTGAAGAGTTATCAAAACAGAAAATGTATCAGTTATCATAAAGCAGGTTCCTTACAAATTGTTTTCTCAGTTTTGTGTCTAGTACTGAAACTGTTCAGGGGAAAGTACTCACTTTCTTTATTATTTCTCTATTTAATTGATTTGTGTACTAGTTTGTAGGGATGCTCATTCGGGTTCAGCGGAATTAACATTTCCGCATTTCCAATTCACAAATCGGAATTCCGCAGAAATCCGATTTACCGCAACACTATAATAGTAGCCCAACAACACAACTTGGAAGCATTGGACCAGAGAATGCAGAATTTTTCTGAAAAAAACTGGATCACCGCGGTAATTGTTTTTCCAACTTCCATTTTCCGATTCAGATATCGGAAACATGGAAAATCAGAAGTTGGATAATCGGAAAACAAAATCGGAAATTGGTAAAATTGGAAATTTGCATTGGCGGAAATGGGATTTTCCATCTGAATTTCTACGGAATCAAAAATGGGCATTTCTGACCATCCCTACAAGTTTGTCACATACTTATTTTATTTATAGAAGTTTATTAAAATGTATTAAATTGTCTTCAGCCTATGCTCAGCAAAGATAATTCGATATTGCAGACTTCTTGGTGATGCATTGGGGCAACTGTACACATAACAGATTCTCAACAGAAGTGACCCTGACCAATTTCAATCATGAGCCATCTAGCATATGTACAGAGCTTAATAATACTGTAACCTAGTCTGATCAGGCTCATTCTCTAATCTGCTAAAGAGCGAGTAATTGAGTCTTACCATACACATAGTATCTGATCTTTACTACACAGCTGTAATACAAGAAGCTATTTATTTATGGTCAGACCAACAGAAGATACTGCAATCAAATATGAAATATGAAGTTGTACCATTTTATATTTTCTGATTATAAATACTTTGGTACTTAAACTAAGGATATACCGGTAGTACTTAAACTAAGGATTTATACTATAGTAAAAAAAAAAAGTGATGTTGACTTCCATTAAAGTGAATTGGTTTATCTGAGTCATAAATGGTGCCTGCCCCCTAACTTGCCCACTAAGCTACTTCCATTGATCATCTGTCAGCATCTTTAGTCATGTGATATTGGTTATAGGATTTATGAACACAAGTTTTTATTTAAAAAAAAGTTTTTAATTGGCTTTCTGCAAATAGTCTAGTGACTGAGAGAGGTAAGTCTGTAAGCTAGGACCTAATGTAAAGAGTGTTAATGCTTGTTGTCCAAGTCAACCAGTTTCGATTGCAATCCAGCAATGTAAAAATAGAATCTGGACAGGGAATAGTCTTCCTGAATTAATCAGAGATTTAAAACATGAAATGTAAAACATACAGGCCCAGATGCAATTCACTTTTTCTCCTGAGTTTTCTCCTAGGAGATAATTTTTCATCTTTGGTTTATAGCAACTTTTTAGCATTTTTCAATGGGAAAATTACCAAAAAGTAGGTGAAAAAGTACTATAAAGTTATTTTGAGTATGTGTTTTCTTGTTAGTGGTTTAAAGGGCATTTTATTGGCAAGTTTGAAAATTTCACCTAGGAGAAAACTCAGGTGAAAAAGTGAATTGCATATGGCCCACAGAGTCAAATCATAGTTCATGCACGAGCAACAGCTCCACTTGTCCCTGTGCCCCCATTTTATCTTGCTACTAGTAATTTTTAGTCAAATATACTTTTGTATAGTTGTTGTGGGAAAGTTTTATTTTTATTTTACACACTGAGCACACACAAGGAGGTAAGACCCTTCTGTGATCAAAATTCAAATAAGCTCTTGGTCCAGGGAAAGCTTAATCCTGGTTTGGAGAGCTGGTGCCGGTGTCAATCCTCCAGGTAGGTACACCACTCCTACCACCACACTGTGAATAGTAACAAAGTAGAAGGAGGCACTCCACTGGCTTGAACTTGCGTTCAGTTTATTGCATGTCATGCACACTACATGTTATGGGCTCCGCCCTTCTGTGGTCACTCTGCAGCACTGGCCACAAAGAGTCAAAAGGCCACAACTCTTTACGAGCAGAGGTAGGTGTAGTCAGATGATCTGTGTTCAGAGCAGGGACAAGGTCCTCCAGCACCCAAGGCTGAGACACCAAAGTGCACCCCTCCATCCCTCTCACCCCAGCCGTCACACACTGATTGCTATTAGACTAAGAGGGCCACAGGGCCCACAACCTCCCCAACACCTTAATATCCAGTTATCTGGCGTGCAGTCACTGCTATGTATCCCCTTTTCTTATTTCTTTCTGCTTCATACACAATTAGGAATGACAGCTGAATGAATTGTGCGCCCCCTCCTACACTGCGCCCTGAGGTTGGAGCCTCTCCAGCCTATGCCTCGGCCCGGCCCTGTCTGTGTTCACAGGGAGAAACTGGCTGTTGACCCCCTACTAGCTCCACCCCAACTGCCTCATATGCAGGAGGATGGGGCAGAGAGAAGAGTTTAGACTGCAACCAGAGATATTGCCTGTCTAAAGAAAACAGCAGGATTAAGAAGTACAGGACTTTCAAATATAGTAACTGAAAAAATATAGAAGTGTAATGCATAAATCTATGTTTGTCTGATTCATTCAAATGCATAACCACATGCATTGTAAAATTGATAGATAGAAAGGTGTTTGAACATGTCTAAAAATTAAGAACTCGTTGATAGCAATATACATTTAGTATGATTTCTCACCACGCATATTTGAAAGCATATGAAAGTCAACAGCTATGTTTTAAATCTTATTAAAAAAATAAAATAAAAAACAACATAGGACATACATTTAAAAGTAATACAGTTTTGTTTCTGTTCTTTGGCTATTTTGTCTTAATTGTCTGTAAAACAATCAACTCAAAATCAGGAATAAAAATGCTATAATTAATCTACAATAGAAGCTGCATCCAAGTACAGACTTCAACCTGCCTTAAGAAATTCTACATTAAAAAACCCTCCCCTGTGTATTCCAAGATGTAAAATCTAAATTCTTTATTTAAAGCCACCAACAAGCACTCTTGCAAATGCACTTGCATACCCCTATGCCTGATGCTCATTTGAGTTTCCGCGCACGAGTGTGCACATGCTCAAAAGTGCGTGTGCATTTGTCTTTTCAAAAGTGAATGATTGCTGCTATAGAAAATAACAGCAATAATTTTTTAGAGAACAAGAGAAAAAAAAACACAGGGACACCGGTATTAATGGCTAAATTTCTCATCTTTGATTTCAATGCAACCATCAAAACTGTTTAGATGCAAAATTATGGAAACACCCAAAGTTTAAGGAGATTCTTGCTAAGACTGCCAGAGGCATTCTCAATCATCCATAATAAGGACATCAAGGAAGGAGAAGGAAGAGAAATAAGGATATAAAGGTATGTGGAAACAATGAAAAAAAAGCAGTAGGGATGGTCGGAAATGTCGATTTCTGATTCCGCAGAAACTTCAATTTCTGCCAATGCCGATTACCGATTCAGCGGATTTTCAATTTCCATTTCCGATTTCTGAGGAGTCTTTTTTGCATCTGATTGGCCAGATACTTCCGAGTTGCATGTGCATTTTCTGATCGGACCAATGCTTCCGAGTTCTGTGAATGGGCTAAAATGACTGGGTTGGGGTAGTGTGGTATTTAAGCAGAAATCCGATTTCCGATCTGAATAAGTATCCCTCATAAGGAGATCACGGTAAGGAGAAGGAAAGCATGTAAGAAGATTGAAGTAAGGAGAACAAAGGAAAAGAAAGGGGTCAAGGAGAAGGAAGATAGGAAAAGAAGGAGATTAAAAGAAGGAAGAGTGCAAGAGAAAAGAAGGAAGAGTGCAAGAGAAAAGAAGAAAAATAGAAGATTAATATAAGGCAAGAAAAGGGGAAAGGAGAAGAGGAGAACAACATGTTTTAAGCAAGCAGTAGGAGTTAATTGGGGTCAAATTCAGCCCAGTTTAGTCCCAAAATACAACTGCAGATGCCAAAAAATAAGGATTATCTGTCAAAATGTTATATTTACTCTAACCAAGAATATTTCTTTTCCTCATGAGATAAGCATGTCAAATTGATACAAATACATAAAATTCATAACCCACTAAGGACAATTAAATAGCTGTGAATCATACTCAGTTTTTTTCTCATACATCCCAATAAGTTGGTAAAAATCAGACATAAAAGTTTTATACCACAAGAGAAATACAAATAGACATGCTAGTTCCATCCTCCAAATATAACTTTTGTAAAGTGAGGAGACAATGCGAACTTTTACTCATACTCCTTATTTATTTACTAACATTCTAATGTATCTGCTGCAGTTTGACTGAAACCAGTGTGCATTAGATGGCTGCACTGTAATTAACTGGATTTCTCTCGAACTGACTGTGGCTCATTACACAGTGATTGCTTGCTTACAGAGTAAGTCAATAAAGAGTTTAGCTTTAAAAAGATGCTTGTTTTTTTCCTCAGACTAGTGCATTTCAATTTCTCTTTCCACAGAATAAAAGTTATAATAATCAGCAAAGAAGCAGCAAATATGCAGGTCAAGCACTATGATGGGGTAATAAGTCATAACACCTTGATGATGATGTTAGTCATGCCACAGGCCTGAAGCATGATTGGCCAAGTACCAGGCGACACTCAAGGACCTAAACAGCAACTTTACTGAATAAAACTTAATGAATAACATTGTTTATTTCTTACAATATCACTTTATAAATTATATAGTCAGTGTTTGTTCATCTTTTCTCACTCCAATTTTTATTTGTAAATTTATTTCAGGTGGCGACATCTTTACTGCTAGCAAAGTTAACCATTGTAGAATAACAATGGGGAAAAATGGTGCCCAAAGAAGTGTAAAACAATAAAAAAACTGTAAAGTTAAAATAAAAATGTAGCCTAAATAATGACACTACGGGCCATATGCAATTTACTTTTTTAAGTGAGTTATCTCCTAGGAGATACTTTTTATTTTCTCTCTAAAATTTCAATATTTTACAGTTGAAAAACTAAACAAAAGTTGGTAAAAATGTGCCATCAAATGTATTTTGAGTATTTTCTTGCTTGTTGGTGGCTTAAAAGGCATTTTATGACAAATTGTGAAAATATCACCTAGGAGAAAACTGAGGAGAAAAGGTGAATTGCATATTGGCCTTTGTGTAATCGTAACAAAGAGAAGATCTGTTTCTTACGATTATTCATAGTTTTTATCCTTGAGGTAAGTCCCCTCTTTATTTTCTATTTTATAGTTTTTCAAATTGTTTCATACTTCTTTGGACTCCTCTTTTGCCTCATTGTTACTTTACTGTTGGAGGTGATTTATTTTGTCTCCCAATACTGTTAGGTGGCCAATACACTTTCTTCTAAAGTAATGGACCAGCAGAAGGAGTATCTGAGACATCCGAATGGAGACAGGATTTCTTCGCATGCCTTAACCATTGGTTACCCTTTAAAGTAACCTTTTTTAGTGATTTGCTTTTCAAAACTCATTTTTAGTCTCCCTACAGATTGTACTGCACCAGTTGAACACCTGTTTTGTCTCTGTGTTCTTTTTTTCTATAAGGTGCAGCATCATCTTACTCCTCCTGCAGAATGTTTGTTTGTTGTTTGTTCCAAAGTGAGCAGAAACAACATTGGGGTCCATATGCAGTTAACTTTTTCTCCTAAGTTTTCTCCTGGGAGAGAATTTTTCATCTTGTATTTCAAATAACTTTTCAGCACTTAGCAATTGAAAAAGTATCCACAAGAAGGTGAAAGGGTACTATCAAAATTATTTTGAGGTTTTTTTTTGTTTTTTGTTTTTTGCTTGCTGGTGTTTTAACCACTTCGGGACCACAGTCTTTTCGCCCCTTAAGGACCAGAGCCTTTTTCTCCATTCAGACCACTGCAGCTTTCACGGTTTATTGCTCGGTCATAAAACCTACCACCTAAATGAATTTTACCTCCTTTTCTTGTCACTAATACAGCTTTCTTTTGATGCTATTTGATTGCTGCTGCGAGTTTTACTTTTTATTATATTCATCAAAAAAGACATGAATTTTGTCAAAAAAATGACTTTTTTAACTTTCTGTGCTGACATATTTCAAATAAAGTAAAATTTCCTATACATTTGAGCGCGAAAGTTATTCTGCTACATGTCTTTGATAAAAAAAAAAACATTCAGTGTATATTTATTGGATTGGGTAAAAGTTATAGCGTTTACAAACTATGGTGCCAAAAGTGAATTTTCCCATTTTCAAGCATCTCTGACTTTTCTGCGCACCTGTCATGTTTCATGAGGGGCTAAAATTCCAGGATAGTACAAATACCCCCCAAATGACCCCATTTTGGAAAGAAGACATCCCAAAGTATTCAGTGAGAGGCATGGTGAGTTCATAGAAGATTTTATTTTTTGTCACAAGTTAGCGGAAAATGACAGTTTGTGACAAAAAAAAAAAAAAAAAAAGTTTCCATTTCTTCTAACTTGCGACAAAAAAAAATGAAATCTGCCACGGACTCACTATGCTCCTCTCTGAATACCTTGAAGTGTCTACTTTCCAGAATGGGGTCATTTGTGGGGTGTGTTTACTGTCCTGGCATTTGGGGGGTGCCTAATTGTAAGCACCCCTGTAAAGCCTAAAGATGCTCATTGGACTTTGGGCCCCTTAGCGCAGTTAGGCCGCAAAAAAGTGCCACACATGTGGTATTGCCGTACTCAGGAAAAGTAGTATAATGTGTTTTGGGGTGTATTTTTACACATACACATGCTGGGTGGGAGAAATATCTCCGTAAATGACAATTTTTTTATTTTTTTTACACACAATTGTCTATTTATAGAGATATTTCTCCCACTCAGCATGGGTATGTGGAAAAATACACCCCAAAACACATTATACTACTTCTCCTGAGTACGGCGATACCACATGTGTGGCACTTTTTTGCACCCTAACTGCGCTAAGGGGCCCAAAGTCCAATGAGTACCTTTAGGATTTCACAGGTCATTTTGAGAAATTTCGTTTCAAGACTACTCCTCACGGTTTAGGGCCCCTAAAATGCCAGGACAGTATAGGAACCCCACAAATTACCCCATTTTAGAAAGAAGACACCCCAAGGTATTCCGTTAGATGTATGGTGAGTTCATAGAAGATTTTTTTTTTTTGTCACAAGTTAGCGGAAATTGATTGTAATTGTTTTTTTTCACAAAGTGTCATTTTCCGCTAACTTGTGACAAAAAATAAAATCTTCTATGAACTCGCCATTCTCCTAACGGAATACCTTGGGGTGTCTTCTTTCTAAAATGGAGTCATTTGTGGGGTTCCTATACTGCCCTGGCATTTTAGGGGCCCTAAACCGTGAGGAGTAGTCTTGAAACCAAATGTGGCAAAATGACCTGTGAAATCCTAAAGGTACTCATTGGACTTTGGGCCCCTTAGCGCACTTAGGGTGCAAAAAAGTGCCACACATGTGGTACCGCCGTACTCAGGAGAAGTAGTATAATGTGTTTTGGGGTGTATTTTTACACATACCCATGCTGGGTGGGAGAAATATCTCTGTAAATGACAATTATTTGATTTTTTTTACACACAATTGTCCATTTACAGAGAGATTTCTCCCACCCAGCATGGGTATGTATAAAAATACACCCCAAAACACATTATACTACTTCTTCTGAGTACGGCGATACCACATGTGTGACACTTTTTTGCAACCTAGGTGCGCTAAGGGGCCTAACGTCCTATTCACAGGTCATTTTGAGGCATTTGGATTCTAGACTACTCCTCACGGTTTAGGGCCCCTAAAATGCCAGGGCAGTATAGGAACCCCACAAGTGACCCCATTTTAGAAAGAAGACACCCCAAGGTATTCTGTTAGGAGTATGGTGAGTTCATAGAAGATTTTTTTTTTGTCACAAGTTAGCGGAAAATGACACTTTGTGAAAAAAAAAACAATACATATCAATTTCCGCTAACTTGTGACAAAAAATAAAATCTTCTATGAACTCATCATACACCTAAAAGAATACCTTGGGGTGTCTTCTTTCTAAAATGGGGTCACTTGTGGGGTTCCTATACTGCCCTGGCATTTTAGGGGCCCTAAACCGTGAGGAGTAGTCTTGAACCCAAATGTCTCAAAATGACCTGTGAAATCCTAAAGGTACTCATTGGACTTTGGGCCCCTTAGCACAGTTAGGCTGCAAAAAAGTGTCACACATGTGGTATCGCCGTACTCAGAAGAAGTAGTATAATGTGTTTTGTGGTGTATTTTTACATATAACCATGCTGGGTGGGAGAAATATCTCTGTAAATGACACATTTTTGATTTTTTTTACACACAATTGTCCATTTACAGAGAGATTTCTCCCACCCAGCATGGGTATGTGTAAAAATACACCACAAAACACATTATACTACTTCTCCTGAGTATGGCGATACCACATGTGTGACACTTTTTTGCAGCCTAGGTGCGCTAAGGGGCCCAACGTCCTATTCACAGGTCATTTTGAGGCATTTGTTTTCTAGACTACTCCTCACGGTTTAGGGCCCCTAAAATGCCAGGGCAGTATAGGAACCCCACAAGTGACCCCATTTTAGAAAGAAGACACCCCAAGGTATTCCGTTAGGGGTATGGTGAGTTCATAGAAGATTTTATTTTTTCTCACAAGTTAGTGAAAAATGACACTTTGTGAAAAAAACAATAACAATCCAATTTCCGCTAACTTTTGACAAAAAATAAAATATTCTATGAACTCATCATACACCTAACAGAATACCTTGGGGTGTCTTCTTTCTAAAATGGGGTCACTTGTGGGGTTCCTATACTGCCCTGGCATTTTACGGGCCCAAAACTGTGAGTAGTCTGGAAACCAAATTTCTCAAAATGACTGTTCAGGGGTATAAGCATCTGCAAATTTTGATGACAGGTGGTCTATGAGGGGGCAAATTTTGTGGAATCGGTCATAAGCAGGGTGGCCTCTTAGATGACAGGATGTATTGGGCCTGATCTGATGGATAGGAGTGCTAGGGGGGTGACAGGAGGTGATTGATGGGTGTCTCAGGGGGCGGTTAGAGGGGAAAATAGATGCAATCAATGCACTGGGGAGGTGATCGGAAGGGGGTCTGAGGGGGATCTGAGGGTTTGGCCGAGTGATCAGGAGCCCACACGGGGCAAATTAGGGCCTGATCTGATGGGTAGGTGTGCTAGGGGGTGACAGGAGGTGATTGATGGGTGTCTCAAGGTGTGATTAGAGGGGGGAAATAGATGCAAGCAATGCACTGGCGAGGTGATCAGGGCTGGGGTCTGAGGGCGTTCTGAGGTGTGGGCGGGTGATTGGGTGCCCGCAAGGGGCAGATTAGGGTCTAATCTGATGGGTAACAGTGACAGGTGGTGATAGGGGGTGATTGATGGGTAATTAGTGGGTGTTTAGAGGAGAGAATAGATGTAAACAATGGATTTGGGAGGTGATCTGATGTCGGATCTGCGGGCGATCTATTGGTGTGGGTGGGTGATCAGATTGCCCGCAAGGGGCAGGTTAGGGGCTGATTGATGGGTGGCAGTGACAGGGGGTGATTGATGGGTGGCAGTGACAGGGGGTGATTGATGGGTGATTGACAGGTAATCAGTGGGTTATTACAGGGGAGAACAGATGTAAATATTGCACGGGCGAATTGATAAGGGGGGGGTCTGAGGGCAATCTGAGCGTGTGGGCAGGTGATTGGGTGCCCGCAAGGGGCAGATTAGGGTCTAATCTGATGGGTAACAGTGACAGGTGGTGATAGGGGGTGATTGATGGGTAATTAGTGGGTGTTTAGAGGAGAGAATAGATGTAAACAATGGATTTGGGAGGTGATCTGATGTCGGATCTGCGGGCGATCTATTGGTGTGGGGGGGTGATCAGATTGCCCGCAAGGGGCAGATCAGGGGCTGATTGATGGGTGGCAGTGACAGGGGGTGATTGACGGGTGATTGACAGGTGATTGACAGGTGATTGACAGGTGATTGACAGGTGATCAGGGGGGATAGATGCATACAGTACACGGGGGGGGGGGTCTGGGGGGGGTCTGGGGAGAATCTGAGGGGTGGGGGGGTGATCAGGAGGGAGTAGGGGGCAGATTAGGGACTTAAAAAAAAAATAGCGTTGACAGATAGTGACAGGGAGTGATTGATGGGTGATTAGGAGGGTGACTGGGTGCAAACAGTGGTCTGGGGGGTGGGCAGGGGGGGGTCTGAGGGGTGCTGTGGGCGATCAGGGGGCAGGGGGGGGGGAAATCAGTGTGCTTGGGTGCAGACTAGGGTGGCTGCAGCCTGCCCTGGTGGTCCCTCGGACACTGGGACCACCAGGGCAGGAGGCAGCCAGTATAATAGGCTTTGTATACATTACAAAGCCTATTATACACTGTTGCAGCGGCGATCCGGATGCCAGTAACCCGCCGGCGCTTCCGAACGGCCGTCGGGTTACGGCGAACGGGGGGCGGAGCCAGTCCCCGGCGGCTGATCGCGTCACGAATGACGCGATCGCCGCATAGCCACTCCCGCAGCCGCCCCCGCCGATGGGCGTATTGCGGTCGTTTGGGCCCAGACTTTGCCGCCGCCCATCGGCTGGGGGCGGTCGTTATGTGGTTAAAGGGTATTTTATGTACAAGTTGTAAAAATATAAATTTTCACTTCAGCTGGACTGATCAATTGATAATTTCCAGCATGTCTGATCTGCTCCCGATTGAGAAAGGTATTCATTTTGAGATCAGTACTGCACAAAACCGATGCTGGAAATTATCAATTGATCAGTCGATCGGATTTTAAAATTGCATGGTGTTTACATGGCTTACAGAGGAGTAGTGTTCATATATCACAAACTATGATCTAATCATAGATTAGTGATGTAACAGCAGACAACGATCAAGTGTTCCATCCAATCTGTTCACTGATATGAACTTTGCATGATTGCTTGTGTGTTCAATGGCCCAGTCACTTCTATCACTATTATAATATTTTATCCTACTAATATAATAAATGGGAAAGTTCGGATGTTTGGATGTTTGGATGTTTCTTACTCGATCACGCAAAAATGGCTGAACAGATTTGAATGAAATTTGGCACACACATAGTACATTACCTGGAATAAAGTATAGGATACTTTTTATCCCCATAACCAAAAAGGGGGCGGAGACAAATACAAATTTCACTGGAAAATGTAAACTGCAGCCATTCTTACACTGTTAATGGTAGTGTTCTCAAACTATGCACAGTTGGTCGCTGGGTGACTGAGATTAATATTCAGAAAAGTGGGTGGAGTCTATAAAAGCCAATCAAAATTAACCTATTGATTTTCAAGGGGAATATTTACATTGCTGCCATTCTTGCACTGTAAATGGCACAATCCTCAAACCTGGTACAGTTGATCATTGGGTGACTGGGGTTCAATTTCAGAAAGGTGGTGGCGCCACAAACAGCCAATTAAATTTGTTTCATTCCAATGCAAATTATTGATGCCAAACACCGCAAAGACCACAAACTTGGTAATTGATTAATTGTGTGTTAGGGTTAGGAAAGTGGGCACAGCCAACACCAGCCAAATACATAAGCAGGCAATGCAGGGTCATAAGTGGGCGGAGACAAATACAAATTTTACTGGGAAAATGTAAACAGCAGCCATTCTTACACTGTTAATGGCAGGGTTCTCAAACTTTGCACAGTTGGTTACTGGGTGACTGGGATTCATATTCAGAGAAGTGGGTGGAGCCTACAAAAGGCAATCAAAAATTACCTATTGATTTTTCAGGGGAATATGTAATTGCTACCATTCTTGCACTGTTAATGGCACAAGCCTCAAACCTGGTACAGTTGATCATTGGGTGACTGGGGTTCAAATTCAGACAAAGGGGTGGAGCCACAAACAGCCAATCAGATTTGTTTAATCTCAGTGCAAATTATTGATGCCAAAGACCGCAAAGCTCACAAACTTGGTTATTGAGTAATTGTGTGTTAGGGTTAGTAATAGTAGGCGGAGCCAACACCAGCCAAATACATGCCTGAACAAGGTTAGGAAATAAGTGGGTAGAGAAAAATACAAATTTCAGTGCGCAAACTTAAACTGCAGCCATTCTTACACTGTTAATGGTAGGGTTCTCAAGCTTAGCACAGTTGGTCACTAGGTGACTGGGATTAATATTCAGAAATGTGGGTGGAGCCTGTAAAAGCCAATCAAAATCCACCTATTAATTTTTAAGGGGAATATTTAATTGCTGCCATTCTTGCACTGTTAATCACCTGTACCTGGTACAGTTGGCCATTGGGTGATTGGGGTTCAAATTCAGAAAAGGGGTGGAGCCACATCCAATCAGATTAATTTTATTTCATTGCAAATGATTGATGCCAAAGACCGCAAAGCTTACATACTTGGTCATTAAGTAATTGTGTGTTAGGGTGAGAAAACGTGGGCAGAGCCAACAATAGCCAAATACATACCCGGGCAACGCCGGGCGTCCAGCTAGTGAGGAATAATTCTGATTCAGATTTGATTTTGCTATTGTAGCTACCACACTGACAAGTGAGGCCCAGTTCCTTTTCACTTCTTCCAAACAGTGCTAAACATCTTTTTTTCTGCTCACTACTGCATAATCCATGCATTCATGAAAGGAAATGAGCTATGACTAGGTTATTTGTTAAGTATCAACAAGGGAGATTTGGAGAGGGATCATAAGCAGGCAGCTAAATGAACAGAATGAGAACTGTTGATGAATGAAATTTGTTTCGATCGTATTTTGATAAAAAGGTGACAGATTTGATTTTGCTATGGCTTTTGCAATTGCAAAGTCACTATAAATGGGGACCACTAAAGGAAATTCTTTTTAGCTGCCCACAAAGCCCCTTTTACCTGGATGCAGATGCAGAAATCAAACTAGTAAAAATTCCTTTTTCTGACATTTTTAGGAATTTGGTGCATTTAGTTAATGTAGGAAAATAGGATGAGCAAAATTGTCGCTGGTAAATTTGCAAAATTTTCACTAAACTTTCGATCAAACAGCGAGACTCTTGCAAATCAGTTTTGTGAAACGGGCACATTTAACAAGACAAAATCAATCATCATACATTTAAGTGAAGTGATCAACAAAAAAAGCATTTCCATAGAGAGGAAAGGATATGTGAATATCGAGGAGTTGCTGGCTGGGCCAAAAGTGTTTTGGGCTGATCCTGAGAAGGGCAGCTGACATTTCTGGTGAGCGCATATGTAATTATACATGTCAGGAAAGTGCAAAACTTCATCCCTGAGAAAGCTGGAGGAAGATTGTTGGGACTTTCCTTCTGTTACGTTTTAATTTCCATGTTTATATAATTTTAATGGACATTATTTTATAACTATACTGTAAAGCGTTTTTTTTCTGTATTGGTATTGAAGTATACTGTAGAGCGCCCTGTCAATACCCCATATAAAAAAAGCATAACATTTACAGCTTTTTGTGTCTCACACAAAGGAGTACAGCCAGATTTGATAAAAAAAATGTGTCAAAATAGGGAAGAAAGGAAACTAATCAGAAATAAAGTTTGTTTAGTTGTTTATAGCAGCCTGTAAAGAGGTTATTCACATACTTTTCTGCTTATCAACCTATCCTAATATTTGTGCTTGATTTAGCATGGTATGTACAGGTTTAGTTAAAGGACAACTGAACCTAGAGGTATATGAAAGCTGCCATGTGTATTTCCTTTTAAACAATACCAGCTGCCTGGCAGCCCTGCTGATCTATTTGGCTCCAGAAGTGTCTGAAAAACACTAGGAACAAGCATGCATCTAATCTTGTCAGATCTGACAATAATGTCGTAAACACATGATCTGCTGCATGCTTGTTCAGGGTGTACGACTAAAAGTATTAGAGGCAGAGGATCAGCAAGACATCCAGGCAACTATCATTACTTAAAAATAAATAAATATGGCAAGCTTCCCCATCCCTTCCCCTTCAGTTGTCCTTTGACTGCTTCCGGGCGAAGCTGAAATCTAGCAAGGACATCATAACCTTGCTCTACAAATGTTTTAACAATACCCAAAACAAGAACCACCTTGTGCAGTAATATAAACTACGCCCCCTGAATCTAACTGGTGGTGTCCAGGAGAATCGTTGAACTCACAGGAGATAATTTTTCTTCTGTTTAAAATTACTTTTTGGCATTCGCAATTGAAAAAGTACCAAAAAATGGGTGAAAAAATACTGTCAAAATTATTCTGAATTTTTTTTTTTTTTGCTGGTGGCTTCAAAAGCATTTTAGTGATACAATGTTAAAATATCACCTAAGAGAAAACTTTAGAGAAAAAGTGAATTGAATAATGGCAAACATCTCCTACATCTGAGATCAGTATTTAGCATGTAAGAGAAGTTTCATTTAAATTATAACTCCCACTTCTTACACTATGGAAAGGCCTCTTTCACATAGGGGGCTGAATGCTTCCTCAGTTTCAGCATGCGTTGTAAAAGGGTGGCCAACACATTCAGTCGCATAAGAGCTCGGGCTGCACACCAATGCAACATGATGCATATTTTGTTTTGCTGATGGTTAACTGCACCACATGTCAAAAACTAGCAAGTGTGAAGTTACATCCCACCATTCGCAGGTGCCATTCACCTGCATTAAATTGCTGCTGGAAGACACTCGGTGGCTGGCAGATGGGTAAATAAAGTGAAAGAGGCGTTAAAAGTGCTATGTGATACAGATGTGTTCCTTATTTTAATATCAGTAGCCAATAGCAACAGAACTATAAATGATTAGCTTGTGTGTCATGCCATTTATGAAAATGACCAGCAAAGGAAATGCTGCCTACTGAAGTAAAGTTCCCAAGCATTCTCCGCCAAATGCTTCCATTGGCTGTTTAGCTGCTCATGTGACTCTCTTCAGAGCTCCAGCTCTTCGCATATTTTTGGCACGGCAAGAGTTAATTTATGGGGAGAGTGGCCAAGGAGAGTGTCTATGGAGGATATGAAAATCCAGCGCTCGCTACCATTCATCTTTCATATTTCCACAGCTTCCATAGCCTGTGTCAATTTAAATAAGTAAAAGAGACGTAATAAAAAAAAGATAGAAAAAAAGAAATAACCTCAAATAACCTCAGCTAAAGGGCTATATGCCCCTAATGTCCACCAATCAAATTCAAAGACTTGAATTTTCACAGAGTTAAGTCACAGGAGCAGTCTGAGCTTTTCACAAAATTAAATATCGTCCAAAGCAAGCACAAGAATTCACTGCACATAATATATGGCCAATATACCAAACCCATTTGCTTAATTGTAATTCAACCTTAAACGTGATATAATGTGCTATGAAATTGCTACAGTTAAGGTCACTCTGGTGATTCCATGACCAATTTTAGCTTGATTCATATACCTCTCCTTTCTAAATCGCTCTTCCCCAGCTGCTGAAAATGCTATTTTATTTGCAGTGTTCACGAGTGTCTTATCCACAATCTTCCGTCGTTTGGCTAAAGAATGAGCACTTAGAAAAGCTGTAAATATTTATCGTCCACATTAGTTCTACATCATGAATTCTTGCACTAATCATTAACTGCTACCGGATTAACTTACCTTCGATCCGTGAGCATGTAAACAGCAATCTGCTCTTAGCTTCTGCTCTTCATAGTCTAAACTGCATTATTCTAACTGACTGGCAAGCACAATGGATATCACAGATAGAAGAAACAAACACTATTTTGGGAGTATGTCATGATGATAATAAGCAGTGATGCAAGAACCTCTAAAGTACCGAAAAAGTTTTAAAGTTAGAGTACTTTACAGCAGCTATCCCTTTCCAGTTTCATTATGACAGTGAACTGTTCAAGGCCCATTTTTTTGACAATGACCAGAACCAATCCAAGCTGCCAAAAAAAAGAACAAAGTGTTCAAACTATTTTACACTGGGGTGTAGGCTGAATTTTGCTCCAAATTATGAAGAAGCAGTTTAACCCATTAGCAGCTTCAATAGAGTTATCTCATTTCAGATAGTAGCAGTGGAGTAGTGTACCATGTTATCATTTGAAAAAAAGCAGGTGCACTGCTTTTGACCTTAGTCGGCAGAACTCATTGTGCTGTAAATTTTTGTAATGCCTTGATCTCTCTCTACCAGCAGAAAATACAGAAACTGAAAGCAAAAGTCCTCTGTTTTTGTCTCACATTGCCCCCTAGTGATAAGTGGCCATAAACACACACAACAGCAGCACTAATTAGAAGCAAGTTAAGGTAATAAATAAGAAATAAAAAATGTGCTTAAAATAAATTGGCTCGGAGCTCTTGCAAGCCTATAAATAAATTGGCTGCTAATAGGTTAAATATTTAATGTACTGAGGCGCTACACTTGCTATTACTGAATTTCTGTTTTGTCCCCACGGTTATTGCCTGATGAAACAGGCTGGGCCTGCAAACATGTTGCACTGTTTTTGGGGTACCGTATAATAAAAGTATTCATTTATATGAAGATAGGATCTCGTGCCTGCTTTTGGGAGGCAAGCCCACCACTTCCTCCAAGCAATTTTTAAAAAATGTTATTGACTTTTATCCTGCTGGCGCCTCTGTTCTACATACAAATAAATATTTACTGTAATCCCCCTTACACACACACCTTCCCAGCAGTCAGCTTAAGCATTTTGATCTATGCCCATAAACCCGGCACCACATGAACCTTCTTACCCATCCCTTAGTCTGTCCTGCACTTCCATTTAGTCTGTCATTTAGTCTACTACAGTGCAATGCAGAGCTATATGATGGATGCAACAACAACAAGCACTTACGTATTATCCCGCCTGGAAAGTTTGGCAGCTTTTTATGAAAGTTCTGTTTGATCCCCTAACCAGATCTAACCATTTTTGGAAAGCTGAAAGTCTCGGCTTTCCTTTGCACTGGGTTGCGAGTCAATACAATGCCCCATTCCCAAGTTAAGGTGGTTTGTGGGGCCGGTGTACCCTGCACTTTGCTGCAGAGAGCACAGTGGAATTGAGTCTCCTGCCAATGCCAGTAAGACAGAGAGGAGACAAGGGTGCATAGCTGCGCTGCTCACTTGACATACGTTTTGAAGACATAGATTTATGCTGCAAAGGAAAAAGAAGACCTTCCGGGTGTGCTGCTTATCATCATGTCGGGTTCGTCCCGTACTTCTGTAATTGCACTTTCTGCAGCCAAGTTCAGGGGACACTCCTCCTTCAAAACCCCATAACTTGGGAACTGAGCATCATACCAACTCAGGACTAGGTGCAACAGAAAGCCGGAACTTTCAGCTTTCCAAATATTGTCAGATCTTCCTTGGGGAGTAAATAGAACTTTAACTAAAAGCTGCCAAACTTTCCAGATGGGATAATACATAAGTATCCAACAACATAACACCATGGTCTAACTTGACAGCTGCAAAGCAACCCTAATCCAGATCTACAATGATCTCCACATGGCAAGAGGCTGAAGAAGTAGTGATTTCTAATTCTGCAGTATTTTTTAGCAACTTTAAATATCATGACCATGATGAAATCTTGCTTTGCAGATCAAGATACTTGTGTAGACTTAATGGTTTAATTCCGCAGTGGTTTAGAACCATCTTGTTTGGCGGAATACAAATATACATGCTACCACTTGGAAAAGGAATCTTAAAACGTGCTGACATACCATTGATATTCTGATGACACCATTTTTAAACTTCAAGCCTGATATGGTGGACCCTACTTCAACCATACAGTTTTAGCTACAGAAGTGGATGAATGAAACCCGGTTGAAAATAAATGCCCAAAAACAAAGTTCTTGGCATTGGAGGGCAGTACCTGGCAGCAAAACAGCTCCACTATCAGTCAGAACCAATAAGGGTAGGTAAATCTAAATAGCTCTGACCTTATGCTCAGTTTAAGTGTATAAAATCACAAGGACTTATATTTCAGGAATCAAATATCTGCTGGGAGGAAAACTTTTTACTTTCACCTAAGTAATATTGCAAAAATAAATCACCTCTGATCTGCTAACCCTAGTTCATGTTTTATCACATCACAGCTGGACTATTGTAATGTCCTCCAAAGATGCCTGCCAAATAAGGACCTGAACTGCCTGTAAGTAACACGGAATGCTAATGCCAGGCTGTTAACAAACCAATCATGGCTTTGTCACATAACACCTGGTTTTTGTTCTCTCAACTGATTGCCTATACCAGGGGTCGGCAACCCGCGGCTCCGGAGCCGCAAGCGGCTCTTTATCCCCTTTGCCGCGGCTCAGTCCCGGCTCCGGTGCTGCAGGGCTGCCCATTCTGACACTACACCGGTAGTGGGTGTCAGTGGTTGCGGCGCGCGTGTGACGTTTGCGCGTGTGACGTCACGTGTGCTGCCGCTGGCCGGCAGCCTATCAGAGAGGCCGCCAGACCAGTGCAGGGCTTCGGGCGGACATTTTCCCGTAGCCCTGCAGTGTAGTGCAGGCAGGACGTGACGTCGGGAAGGAAGAGGAGCCGACGGAGTTGCGCGCCACAAGGAGGTCGGGACCGGAGGTCGGGACAGGAGGAGATCGTGACAGGAGGTCTTCTTACTAGGTGAGTAAATGGGGTTTTCTTTTCAGATCTGCTGAAGGATTTGTGCATATTGGGGTCATTTCTGCTGAAGGATTTGTGCATATTGGGGTCATTTCTGCTGAAGGATTTGTGCATATTGGGGTCATTTCTGCTGAAGGATTTGTGCATATTGGGGTCATTTCTCCTGAAGGATTTGTGCATATTGGGGTCATTTCTGCTGAAGGATTTGTGCATATTGGGGTCATATTTGCTAATGATTTGTGCATATTGGGGTCATATCTGCTAACGATTTGTGCATATTGGGGGTCATTTCTGCATATTGGGGACATATCAGCTAACGATTTGTGCATATTGGGGACATATCCGATAACGATTTGTGCATATTGGGGGTCATTTCTGCATATTGGGGACATATCTGCTAACGATTTGTGCATATTGGGGACATATCTGATAACGATTTGTGCATATTGGGGACATATCTGCTAACGATTTGTGCATATTGGGGACATATCTGCTAACAATTTGTGCTTATTGGGGTTATATCTGCATATTGGGGACATATCTGCTAACGATTTGTGCATATTGGGGTCATATCTGCTAACGATTTGTGCATATTGGGGACATATCTGCTAACGATTTGTGCATATTGGGGACATATCTGTTTTATAATGGTTTTGCGGCTCCCAGTTTTTTTTCTCTTTTCGGAAACGGGTCCAAGTGGCTCTTTCATTCTTAAAGGTTGCAGACCCCTGGCCTATACAATAGAGAATCTTTTTCAAGATTGGCCAACTAGCATTTGAATCCTTATACAATTTAGTCCCTTGCTACCTGAATGATTTTTTGAAACTGAATCACACCTTCCACAACCTCAGATCAACAGGATCGAATTAACTGGTTATCTCCAAGGTCCACTTCAAAACCTTTGGAACCAGATCCTTTGTCATGCTGGCCCTACTGTTTGGAACTCTTTGTCACATTCAACGAGGATAGGTCAATCCCTGTAGGTGTTTAAGTTGAGGTTAAAAGGCAAACGGTTTAGCTTTGGACATGTAGATTTTCATTCTGTAGCATAATCCAGTAATTAGGGATGCAACTACTGGTCTAAGACATGCCATTCCCACTGAGCCCTATGGGAGAAAAGTACTATACAAATGTTGTCTTCTGGAACTTCCATTATCTCAAATAACCCATTCATTATTTGACAAATTTCAAATTTAAAAAAAAAAAACCCTCAAAACTTAAAGGTCACCCATTAAGCACATTATTCAAGAAAGGACATTTTATCCAGCTAGCACCCCTTGAGTTCTTTAAGGATGTACTACCAGCTTATTTTAGAGCCTATTGACTCTGCTTCATTAAAGAACAAGTGGCACCCATGCTTACCTAGAAATAAAAAAACACATATATAAGTAGATAAATACTACTTCTACTTACATATCAGATGTATTGTGCTATCCACGTAATGATTCCTGTGAATTTTATAAAGGAAAAGAAGAACATCCTATTCTAGGCAGTGGCCATCTTGCCAAGCTAATGCTGACTTCATATCCTCCCTGACTTTTGTTTTCCCCCTCCCTTCTCTTGCTCATTGTGTATTCATTAGCTGCCCTCCTCCCAGAGTCCTCAGACATTCCCACTGAGGTGTATACTAACAACTGCACTGTCTTTTTTGTTTTATTTACACATCCAATCACTGAGTCACCTCAGCCTTGCTTGTAAACACAAGTAATTAGAGCATGTTTCTGATAAGCAGCCAGGCAGGGAAATAAATGGAAGAGGATGAATATATTATAGATAAAAAGAACTTCCAGCATTCAACTCTTTGGCACTGTTTGGCACTAGGGCCAGTGCTCCTAAAGTATGTGATAACTACAAACCATAACAGCAGAACAAGTTTTGCAAGTTTTGAATGCAGAATTAGCATCTTTATCACTTAATACGCTCAGACCAGTTGCGGTTGAAATTTGATTTTTATGGTGACAATACCGCTTTAAGTTTTAATATATAATATATTCATGCTGGGACCTTACATAACTGGGGTACCCTCACCTATTGTACTATGTTATTGCTGTATTTTGTGTTGCCACTTTTGTTATATTCATCCACACATTGTACTGCCTGACTATATATTATCTGTATTATGCCTGCTTGCAATATGTAAATTGTATATACATAGTTTATTGCTGTAATTATAAAGGGCCATAGAAGACATTAATACCAAATAATAATGATAATGATGGGGATAATAATAATAGTAATGTGCTGCTACAGCAAGAAAGTAGTTACGCCATGTGACATAGGCCTTATAATGATGGACCTATTTGCAAGTTGGCTATGAAATTGTTTCTCTTCAAGCCAATGCTGGCTTTGCCTTTGTCACTTGCAAAGTCCTAAGGGTGAAAAGCTCATTAAACAGTTCTTTATATTGACCTTTAATTTAATTCATCATGGTAATTAAATCTTTCTAAGGGATGGTTTATGTTATAGTATACATACGCAAGTTCATCTGATTTTTGCATAATTGCTAATTAAGGCTTAAGTCCATTTTCCTGACAAAGCTGATATTGTAAAGACAACAAGATAAGTAATCAATGTAAGTAATACTGTATTTATAATATTTTTCTAACATTACAGCTGACTGTGTTAATGGAGTCTTACTGACTAAAATTATTGTTTTTTGTACTATAAACTGGTAACTTCTGGGGGCTATACAAATAACAGAAGTGTAGGCACCTGGACCCATATTCAATTAATTTTTCTTCTTCTTTTTCTCCTAGCATTAAATTATTCACCTGCTCTTTAGTATAATTTTTCAGAACTTTGTTGAATTTAAAAAGTAACAAAAAAGTAGGTGAAAATGTACTATCAAAATTATTTTTAGTATATTCTGCCTTGCTGGCGGCTTAAAATGCATTTTATTGAGAAGGTGTGAAGATCACACAAACATGAAAACTCAGGAGAGAACATTTACGGAATAGGGTCCCTGGAATCCATGCACACTCTCTTGACTTTGTTTGAGAGACTTTGGGCCCTATTCATTTAACTTTTCTCTTACACTCTATTAAAGTGACCCAGAGATGAAGAAAGCTGCCGTTTTTTTCTTACCTGGGGCTTCCTCCAGCCCCATAAGCATGGCTGTGTCTCTCGCTGTCCTCCTATGATGTCCTGTTCAGCTTTGGTGAGCCCAGGTAAGCGACTCAGTGACGTCAGCCAGGACCTTTTGCGCATGCATCACTCAGTCAGACCGAGTCCAACTGAGCCGCTTGCTGGGAGTTGACTGCGGCTAAATGAAGGATTTCGGGAGGACTGTGGGAGGACTGCATAAGGACTGCAGGAGGACGGCGAGGGACGCATCCATAAGTATGGGGCTAAATAAAGCCATGGATAAGTAAAAAATGGCAGTTTTCTTCATCTATAGGTCACTTTAAGTTTTAACTTTATCAATAAACTACATTGTAAGGTTTTATATTACTTATCTACCTACTTTTTAGCACTTTTTTAATTGTTAGGTTATTTTGTAAATAGGGTGAAACATATTTCCTGGGAGAAAACTCAGGAGAAACATAAACTGACTGTAGCCCCTTGGTTCTTTAAACCTTCTTCTACATTTTCTCAATAAGGTTCTTTTGTAGCTCCCAGAAAGCAAAACAGAACTCGGAATATGTTTTTCCAAATTTAGGTCTAACATTATTTTTTTCCTAGCTTCTGGTAATATTTTACTTGCTCGGTGCTGTAAATATATTGGTTAGACAGGATCAGAAAATATTTCCAGAGAAAAACTCTGAAGAAAAAGTTAAAAAATTAGGGCCACAATGGCCTCAATTCACTAAGGTTATCTCCTGTCTTTAAAGGATACCACAACTGACATGTGGCATAATGAGATAGACATGGGTATGTACAGTGCCTAGCACACAAATAACTATGCTGTGTTCCTTTTTTTCTTTCTCTACCTGAAAGAGGTAAATATCAGGTATGTAAGTGGCTGACTCAGTCCTGACTCAGACAGGAAGTGACTACAGTGTGACCCTCACTGATAAGAATTTCCACCTTTTTTTATCTCTTTCTTGCTCTCAGAAGCCATTTTCTTCTAGGAAAGTGTTTTATAGTTGGAATTTCTTATCAGTGAAGGTCACACTGTAGTCACTTCCTGTCTGAGTCAGGACTGAGTCAGCCACTTACATACCTGATATTTACCTCTTTCAGGCAGAGAAAGAAAAAAAGGAACACAGCATAGTTATTTGTGTGCTAGGCACTGTACATACCCATGTCTATCTCATTATGCCACATGTCAGTTGTGGTATCCTTTAATAACTCTTCTAGAGTTGTTACCATGGTGATAAGGAATGTAGTATTCAGGAAACATTTTACCTCAGGCAAACCTAAAGTTAACTCTTCTGTCTTTAAGTTAACTCTTTAATCCTTAAAATAACTCCAGAGTTAAAGACAGGCTGTTCATTAACTGCATGTGAAAATAACTACAGAGGAGGTAACCTAACTACAGAGGAGGTAACTTAACTACAGAGGAGGTAACGTAAGGAATGAAGAGATAAGATAACTCTCTCACTGTGTGGAGGTAAGTTTACTCTTGCCTTATTATCTCCAGCATGCTCTTAGTGAATTGAGGCCAATATGTTGGAAATTCAGGATACTCTAACAGACATTTTGGGAAAGCTGATAAGCTGTATTTTGCCCCATCATGTGCAATGCCTATTACATAGGCAAATTACTGTGGGTCTCATCAATCATGGAATATTTCAGTATGGTATTGTTCCACCATGTAATATCATCAGGTATTCCAAACACGTGATCACCACCACCACCAGCTTACCAGCCAGAAACAAGCCACATTATAAGGTTATATATTGAGCTTCAGCAATTCCAAACTGGTTAATTCAACTCTCCAAGGTTCCAGAATTATAAACCACTTCTCCAATATAGTGTCAGCAACCAGTATCTCATGATATGATCATAAAAATCAAAACGCTGTTCCTCCTCATTCTGGGACTGAAAGGGGGAACTTCCCTAAGCATAGACATGCACGTCTTGCAGCTGTTACACCTTCCACACTAATAGAACCATTTAAGAGGTATAATTTGTATAGGGGCCATCCTGGGTGGAGCTATATGATTGGTAACCAGACTATCACATACGCTTGGTGCCCTCCTAAATACCACTTCTGGTTTGTCCATGACAATGCCTACTAAGAATTTTTCTTATATCCCAGTGTTGGATGTTGTATTAGGTAAAGAACCTAATCACATTCCTGTTGTTCTCATTATCCACCAACTTTCTAGTGGACCCCTCACCATTCCCCATCTGGTCCCTGATTTTCCATAATTGTGATGAATCTTAACCCCTAGAAGCAAACCAGGTGATATGCATATGTCCTTTTGTTTAGTATAAAGCCCAATGTTCTATATGTGGAATGCGCCTCTGTATTCTTTTGAGCTATTTCCATCTCAGTGGTTGTGTTAGGGATGCTAATTGCGTACCAGCTACCCCTTCACCACTTCCGCTTTCCATCTGCCATTTATTAACATGGGGCTTCTGCATCCCACTTGGTATTTTCATTCTCTTTATGTACTTAATTAGCTATAGGCTTTAACACTCAGATATGCTGTTACGGCCGCATGTCTCTGTATAAGAGAGATGCGCTGTTAACGTCACATGTGCCATGTCTGAGTTCGATTACCCAGCCTGGCTGGCATACTGGAAATCTATTACAGCGACCTTGAGAGTTGGCTGGAAGTGGATTATTATCGGCAGGTCTCTACAATTGGATTCACAAGTCTTTAAATTGCAGTGTCGGCCACCTGGGCTCCTTATCCCCTGATGACACAAGATTGCAAAACCGGTTAGAAAAAAGATGGATGGCACGTTTTAACCTATTTCCACTGTTTAGCCAACACACATGTGAAATTTACTACCAGGTTACCTATTGGTTGGTCCCTGTACGTGTTTACTTTATGCTTTCTTTTGAGTTTTGATATCCTGTGGTTTTATTGAACAAAGCAGTGTCCACTGAGAACTGCTTTTTGTTTTTATCATCATATCCTGAGATACTGGTTGCTGACACCAGATTGGAGAAGGGGTTTATTATTCTGGAACCTTGGAGAGTCGAATTGACCAATTTGGAATTGACCAAGCTTTATGTACAACCGTGCAACGAGGTTTGTTTCTAGCTTGTAAGCCTTTAATTCCTTAATTGGGGGAAGTGATCACAATCTGCAATACCAGGATATTAAATGGTGGAATGATACCATACAGAAAAACTCCACTATTAACGAGACCTGCAATGATGTTTTTATATGTATGATTTATTTGGATTTTGGACATTGTTCACTCTCAGCAGCGGCCGCCTATTAGAAACCCACTGGTACTGATTATTTTATCTATTTATTTAACATTATGCATGCCTAACTATTGACAGTTTAGTTCTTATTATACTAGAACTGCCTGCAGCTTTCCCGACTGTGGAGCATTCAATATTAATTCAGAAATAACAAGATTACTGTGGTCTAAGGAGAACTGCTCTATGCTGGTTTCTGTCCATCTTCTGGCAGGCCACAGCAGATATGCCTGGGTACCCGTTATTGTAACTCCGCCTCTCCCACAAGGTTCAGTGTTGTTACCTTCGCTCTTTGCAGTCTATATGATGCCGGTAAAAAGAATCCAAAATCATGGTGTAGGTTATCATAGCTATACAGAAGATATTCAAGAGCCTGGTTTCCTTTAGCTGAGCCTATAGATCTTATCAATATCCATTAAATCCTGTGTAGAGGAAATGCAAGACTAGATGAACACCAGCAGGTTAAGGATATAATCGGGAAAAAACGGAGGTGCACTGGGGTCTGTATACAAGTTACAAATGTCTTCCCACTTTAACCTAGCTATTGGAAGAAATGCCTTGCAATACAAATATGCATTGTATAACCTGGGTTTAATGCTTGATGGGGAACTATCTTTCAGATAAAACATATCAGCTATAGTCAGAGTGTAATTCTAGATAGAAAAAAATATCCACATCCGACCCATCTAATCCAATTCATGCATTTTTCATCTCCTACATGGATGACCAAAATCCCCTTGTTTATATTATCACCAGAAAAGTTGTTTGTATCCCACAGTTAATGCAAAATGCTTGACATGAACTCCCAGGAATTGTTACTCGTCAATTCTGAAATCTTTCCACTGCTTCATTTTTTTTCTGCTAAATTGTATAACTTTGAAAAATTAGAATCCCAGAATCCCAGAAGTCTTTGGAAACATAGACTCCTCCCCCCCACCCCAGTAAACACAAGCTCAGTTGACTAAGATAGCTTGAGGTCTTTAAGGATCCAGTTCAACACATATGTGCATGGTCCTTCTCACTACAGATGGTCAGAAATGCTAATTTATAATTCTGACGGATTTAAACTTTCCGACAGGTACCTTTTCGATTTCCGCAGATTTCTGCAGAGTGTTATTTTTTGTTATATTTGTCAATAAAATTAACTATAAGAATTTAAAAAATGTTTGCGGAATCCACAATTTTTTTTATGGAATCCACTATTTTTTGTGGATATACGCTATTATGCAGTTGGCTGATGGTGTAATGGTTAAGGGCTCTGCCTCTGACACAGGAGACCAGGGTTCGAATCTCGGCTCTGCCTGTTCAGTAAGCCAGCACTAATTCAGTAGGAGACCTTTGGCAAGTCTCCCTTACACTGCTACTGCCAATAGAGCGCGCCCTAGTGGCTGCTGCTCTGCTCTGGCGCTTTGAGTCCGCAAGGAGAAAAGCGCAATATAAATGTTATTTGTCTTGTCTTGTCTTGTCTATTATGTGGAATTTGCTTTTCCAATTGACAACTGCAGTAGACTTTTGCATTCTCTGATTGGCCTAATACTTCTGAGTATTCTGGCTTCAAATTGAGACAGTAATTCGATTTCCGTGGTGCAATTGTGATTCTCTGATTGGTCCAATGCTTCTGAGTGTTGGGATTGGCCTAAAATGTTCGAGTCTCGGTAATGCTGTATTTCCACAGAATTTCAATTTCCACATACTGATTTTTGCCGCAAAAAGCTGATTTTTGATTGGAATCTGGAAAATCGGAATTCTGCAGAATTTGGAAGCGCATCCCTACTTCTCACATGCATATCGAATTGTATGGATTTTACTGCTACAATCAGTCTAAAATACTCTATCACTGGAGAGGTTAAAAACTCTAAAAACTCTCATATTTCCTGAACTTATGAGACTAAAAAACTCCAGGGTATATCACTTTGAGTTTGAGGAAAGAGCACATTATAAGTCAGAAGTCTCACTAACCAATGGTGAAGCATTGAGAAGGCTAAGGTACTGTTTCGGCTTCCAATCACATGCTTTCTATTTACGGTAGGTTCTAACCTGCAACATAGCTGGGACCCAAACTCTAGCAATCTCAATGAGACAAAATCCAGAAATAAAAGGTATTAGAACGAAAAATCATCAAATAAAGCTAGGACTTTTTGCTGATGACGTCCTGCTTTCTTTATGATTAGCTGCTATGGACACCTTCATACCTCTCTAAGTTAGCACATATCTGGCACTATAGTCACAAAAAAAACGAATGAAAAATGTCGATGTAGAAATTTGCAAGGTAAAAACACACACAAAAAAACACTCAATATTTTGAATTGGATGAGAAGAAAACATTCTTTTAGGTGCTCGTATGCTGTTTTAATAAACAGATCATACCTCAACCATTATTCAATTAATTTCTGAATTTTAATCCTATAGGTAAAATATAAGTTTGATTTCCTTCCAGGACAATTTCATGGCAGTAGAAACTATGATAGACTGCAGATTTTAGCAGCCCTGAGTAGCATCCCATTTTCACTCTGTTGTAATAAATGTATTGCCAAAGCAAGTATAGAGGACATTAGCAATCAAGGAGCAATAAAAAACCAGGGCAATTTGCTAAGAAGACATAGTCGCTTAGCTATGTACTTCTTTGGGCACGCTCATCGCTGTTACAGAGTCTGTACAAAAGAAGAGTCATTAAACAACAGAAAACACAAGAGACTCACATGGCAAGTCTGTCTTTACTTTATTTCTCTTTATATGTGAGAGGCTTATATTCCCTACTCAGTGCTAGAAGAAATCTAATATAGATTATTGAAAACAGCTCTACAAACCGTTTCTAAACGCAGGAAGTAAATTAAAAACAAACAATTTACCGTTATTGGCCAGGCAATATGTCATTTTAAACCACCCTTCGAGTGTGTCTTTTTCAGTTAATAAATGTTTCTTATAAGGAAGTTGTTTTTGGGTCAGAGATCGTCATCTGGGACTGCAAGCTGTATGTTTTTTTTAGCAGACACAAAATAAAGCTATTGGCTTTTGGATCTTGCCGCTGCAATTTCCCATGAGTCTTGCAGTGGTTTGTACAAATACTGTACTGTATGTTTTTAATAAACTCAAAAAAGAAAAAAAAATATATAGCCTCTTGAACACAATGGCACCATTTCATCCCACTGTAAAGCTTGTAATTATTTTCCTGTTTCAGCATTATGCCGCTGCTCATCATGTTATAAAAGTCGGGTTGTTTTATTGGATAGATACCAGAAAGCGCCATTGTATTCCAGCTGCTTTGAGAATAAGATTAATATTAATGAAGCAATAAGCTACGCAGTTTTGAATGTTATTCAGGTTTTTACAAGTAACAGCATGTAATGATAATGGCTACTCACAAATACCACTGTATTGTGTGCTAAAGTGAAGTTATGTTACATTTCAACTACTACACATTACTTATCTTTAAACAGAAATAATATGGATTACATGTGATGAAGACTCTTTTATATTCTACAAAATTAATTTCAAAGCAAAAGCGTTGTGCTTTCCTCATTTTTTTCACACTTTTGTGACAGTCAAAATAGGCTTCAAAACAGAGGACCAACAGATTATTTTCAGTGCATTAAGACCAACCTAGAACCAAGATCCTCCAATTACCAATTTAAAAGTGGAAGCAATGCATATAATCACACACCCTGCTTGGTCAGAACTGACAGCAAGCAATAGGGTAGCCCTAAGCTTTGCACTCCCCTTCATTACCTTGGCATAGCGAAGGGGCTGGTGTATCTCACAACACCCAAGATGAGCAGGTCATTGCAGAGAGACCAGAATAAATATCCATTGGAGAAGGTACAGACAGCCCACTCCAGTTAACTTTTGCAAAGTCGAAGAACCAGAGGAAAACCAGATGAACAGAAGCCATCAGAATTATGCCGATACGGCTTCCGAAGATGAGTCCCTCATGTATGAAGATGCCCAACAGGTTACTGTGGAAAAGCAGAAGGCTAGTACTAGTAGAGCTAGAGGTATGATGCTGATGGATTAAATCCAAGAGGACATCCAATGTTGTGGTGCTCAGCTGTATAAAAACTACAGTTTAATGCTGCAAGAGACAATATATCATTGGAACTCGGAATGTAAGATCTATGAATAAAGGAAAGTTACATATGATTAAAGGGGAGATGGCAAGGCTAAACGTTGACATCCTGGGAATACAGTAAGTGAACTAAAATGGACTGGCATTAGTAATTTTACATAAGATATACATAAGATTTTATATTGTAGACAGGATACTCACAGAAGAAATGGAATAGCTTTCATCCTCTATAATAAAACCCCTGTGCGCTGCGTCACGCAGCTGTCCCTGTGTAGCTAGGTCCATGTTTTTTTTATGCTACTGCGCATGTGCGCAGTACGGACCCAGCCTCACAGAGACAGGAGGACGGGGCCAGGGAGCTGAGCGGGTCGGCCGGGTGTGCACAGTAACATGCGGCGGGCGGCAGCCCCTAGACCCTAGAGCCCGTTTTTAAACGGGTTTGGGTCTACTAGTTATCAATAAAAAGGTGTCAACATCAGTTTACAATGTTACAGTGATTCAAAATTACTGTATGTTCCAACAACTGAAGCTGGTGAGAAGAAAGTGGAATAACAGGCAAGTTTGGTCTTGGAAAGCATAAGGAAGAATGACAGGGACTAATGGAAGACAACACATTGGTAATAGCATATATTTAATTCAACAGCACAAGAGAAGACTTTGCACATGAACATCACCAGATGTTCAGTATCTCAACAAAATTGACTACATACTTTTCAGGAGGAGATGGAAGAATTCTATACAAATATCTAAAACAAGATTGGGAGCATCTCTGGCTCAGATCATCATCTCTGACTGCAAAGTGAAGAATTAAAAGACAGGAAAATCCTGTAGACCATATGATCTCAACAGTATTTTATATGACATCACAGTAAACGTGAAGAATAGGTTCAGAGGATTAGGCCTGGTACATAGAATGCCTTAGGAACTATGTACAAAACAGAAGTACATGATATTGTCCAAGAGGTTACAACAAATAAGATCCTAAAGTGAAAGAAAAAGATTAAGAAGGCAAAATAGTTTCTACCTGTGACATTAAAAGTTGCTTAGGAAAGGAGATCAAGGAACATGTATCAGCTGAATGCAAGGTTCCAGAGAATAGCACACAGAGATAAGGAAGCTTATATGAACCAACAGTGCAAGGAAGTAGAAACTAACAATGAAATGAGAGAGAACAGAGATTTTTTTTAAGAAGATTGGCACTATCAAAGGACCTTCCATGCAAAAAATGGGAATGGTGAAAGACAAAAATGGAAGGGACAGAAGCAGAAGATGTCAAGAAAAGTAATGCTCAACGTTCTACAAGCCAAACTGCAGCAATATACAGAGCAAGTACTGCCAGATGTGCAAGCTGGTTTTAGAAGAGGAAGAGGCACAAGGGACCATTTAGCCAACATTTGATGGATTTGATTTGATTACATATTCAAACTCCCGTCTGTAGTGTTTGTGCAGATGGCTTATCAGCTCTGAAGTGCCGAACCCGCTGCCCGATTTGCCTCTGCTCACCGATTTACGGCACACAGAACAGACTGCCCTGGATTCATCCTCTTCAGATACAGTAAAACAATTCCATGCAGGGGACGTGCATGCACGTGGAGCAGTGGTGCGACCTGTTCCAGCACCTCGATGCTCCGCATTGGACTGGTGGTGGGTACTGACAGACAGGAAAGCACTTGCAGGCTGCTGGCTAACTGTCTGCTCTGTTTCTCAAAGCTGCTCATGCCTGCTAGTGCCTAACCCACCAGATGGTGACCACGTCTGATCAGCCGCCTCATCATCCAAAATATCATCCAGTTCAATAAGTGACTCTTCTGGACCCTCCACCTGGCCACCAAACACTTCTGTAGTTGACTCGTGGTGATGTTGACTGGTGACACTGGATGAAGAAAACACAGGGGCCATTTCTGTCACCACAGAACCCATCACTTCTTGGGACCTTGGTCCCATGGTCTCCTCCAATGCCTCATCCCAATCCTTCTGCACATCTCTCGCATTAACATAGGTGTGCTTTACTTCTGGAGGGGAGTACTGGGAGGAAGCAACCTCGTCAAGAGAAGCAGCTGCAGTCGGGTTCTGGTCATGAGGAACCTGGCGGCTGGTGCTGCTGCAACTAGCTTCAAGTTCCTCAGACTGGGTAGAGGGTTCCTGATCTAAATAATCAACAACTCTCTTTGCCTCCTGCTCTGTCAAAATTTTCCTGCGTGCAAACACAGGGAAGACATCTCTGACCAGGGGGATCACTTCCTGCTGCTGCTGCCACCCTGAACCTGCTCATGTACTTGACGTGATCCACCAACACTACACCATCACTCCATTTCCTTTTAGGAGTGGCAGGAAATTGCTGCTACTCTCGCTCCATTATTTTGGGGCTACAAATTGTATTGGGGTAGGGGTATGAGCGACAGAACAGATCAGAAAATAAGTGGGTGAAATAAAGAAAATAAATTTAAAAAAAACAAAATAAAGAAAACAAAAAACAAAAAAAAACTTGCACTACACTCAACTAATCAATCACCTAACTCACTCTCACTCTGTCAAACACTAAGCCTGGCTGGCTCTGTCTAACCCTCTCCACACAGCAACTACTAGCACACTACACTACAATCTATCACTCAAACTAACAATCTACTGTCACTCTCTCAGTCACAAATACACCTAGCTACTACTACTACTAATATAGCTCACACTCTAACTCTCTCTCACAGAGTCTTTAACCACTTTGTCCTCCTTGACGTAGAACTACGTCAAGGAGGCCATGTGCACTCCCGCACGCTCCCGCGGCCGATAGCGCGCATGCACGTGGGATCGTTAGCCCAGGAATCAATGAATTGGGCCATGGTGCCCGATCACTGATTCCTCTGCCCTGCAAAAAAAGTGACAGTTTCTCTTGGAAGCTTCGCTTTTTCTGCCTCTTATGTCCCTCTAAGCGTACATTGTATGCTTAGAGTGACGTCATGTAAACAAACTCAAGGTTGCCATCTTGTGGCCAAAAAGTAAAACTACATCTAAATGTAAAAAAAAAATACACATATATTTACCCTAAACAAATACTATTTACACCCCACCCTCCCAAAAATACCCACATAAAATGTTTAATAATAATAAAAAAAAACATTACAATAAAAAAAAACACACAAATATTCACCTAAGGGTATAACCTTTTTAAATATCTATGTAAAGATGAAATATTTCTATTTTTTTCATTTTTCATAAGCTTGTAAATAGGGATGGATGCAAAATGGAAAAAATGCTCTTTTATTTCCAAATAAAATATTGTCGCCATACATTGTGATAGGGACATAATTTAAACGGTGTAATAACCGGGACAAATGGGCAAATACAATACGTGGGTTTTAATTATGGAGGCATGTATTATTTTAAAACTATAATGGCCGAAAACTGAGAAATAATGATTTTTTTCAGTTTTTTTCTTATTCATACTGTTAACCAGCCTGGCGGTATGGACGAGCTCAGCTCGTCCATCACCGCCAGAGGCTGCCGCTCAGGCCCTGCTGGGCCGATTTGCTTCAAATAAAGAGCAGCACACGCAGCCGGCACTTTGCCAGCCGCGTGTGCTGCCTGATCGCCGCCGCTCTGCGGCGATCCGCCGCGAGCAGCGGCGAAAGAGGGTCCCCCCAGCCGCCTGAGCCCAGCGTAGCCGGAACAAAAAGTTCCGGCCAGCGCTAAGGGCTGGATCGGAGGCGGCTGACGTCAGAACGTCGGCTGACGTCGATGACGTCACTCAGCTCGTCGCTATGGCGACGATCTAAGCAAAACAAGGAAGGCCGCTCATTGCGGCCTTCCTTGTTTATTCTGGGCGCCGGAGGCGATCGGAAGAACGCCTCCGGAGCGCCCTCTAGTGGGCTTTCATGCAAGCCAAAACCCTCCCGCAGCCTCCCTGGCGATCTTATCAGAACGCCAGGGTGGTTAAAAAGCATTTACAGTAAAGTAGCTCTTAGAAAAATGTACCACCCAAAGAAAGCCTGATTGGTGGTGGAAAAAACAAGATATAGATCAGTTCATTGTGATAAGTAGTGATAAAGATATAGGCTAATGAATGGGAGGTGAACATTGCTCGAATGCATAAAGTGAAAACGACAGAGGGCTTAAAGGGATACTTAAGTGAAAATTAAAAAATGATTTTTACTCACCTGGGGCTTCCCTCAGCCCCCTGCAGATGTCCGGTGCCCTCGCAGCCTTGCTCCGATCCTTCTGTCCCCGCCGGCGGCCACATTTGGTTTCGGCGACAGCCTCCGACAGGCTGGGAACGCGAGTGATTCTTCGCGTTCCAAGCCACAATATCTCCCCCTATGCTGCTATTGCGGCCTTCTTGCCACAATAGCAGCATAGAGGGCGCTATTGTGGCTGGGAACGCGAAGAATCACTTGCGTTCCCAGCCTGTCGGAGGCTGTCGCCGAAACCGAATGTGGCCGCCGGCGGGGACAGAAGGATCGGAGCAAGGCTGCGAGGGCACCGGACAGCTGCAGGGGCTGAGGGAAGCCCCAGGTGAGAAAAAATCATTTTTTTATTTTCACTTAAGTATCCCTTTAAGTGGTTAAAAGACTTTTGGTTTATATACAGTCTTTAAAAAGACTTTTGTTTTATGTTAAAACAACTAATATGGGTCTGTCTCTCCTCTCTCTCCAACACCAGACTGAAACTCACAAGCTTCGTGACTGCACAGCTCTCTTATTTACAAAATGGGTGGGATAGCTGCTGATAGGTAGCTAGAGAGCTGGTTGCTAAAGTAGGATTGGTTGGTTTTTCTTAGGACTCTAATTGGTGCAGAAATTCCGGTTTTCATGCAGATATCCTGTTGTTTTCACTTAGAAGCTTCTGTCTAGGGTCTTCCTTCTGATTGGCTGAAAAAAATCTGCATTCCAACGGAATTCCGCATAGCAATTCTAGAATTTCTGCTTAGTGCTATAGCAATTCCGTTCCGATGCGACGGAACGGAATTGCCAATTTCTGACCGGAATCGCGGAAAACGGAATTCCGCGGAATGCAGTGAGCACCCCTAGTGGCCAGCCCACAAGCTGTGTCCCGAAGTCGCCACTGACCCCTCTCAGTCTCGATCACTGTGAGGATTTTGACCACCACTCTTTCTTCCTTTGCCCACTTTCAGGAAGGAGAAGCACAGAACATTTTTCCCTGATACAAACAATGGGTTTGCAGCAACCTAGAAAGATGTTTTTCCCTCTTTCTTCTTCATGTATGCAGCTGCCCTTATCATATTTTGAACGTTTTTCTTTTTCTGTGTAATTTGGGGATAGTAGCCCCACTTGAAGTGATGGATGGGATGTTTGAGTTCTCTGCTTTTCCCAATTTGGTTGTTTGAACTTGATCAGATACAACAGTATGGCTTTTAAATGATTCCTAAGTTTAGCCAAATTGTGGAGTCTACTATGGCATTTTGCACAAGTTTTAAATGTTTTTTTTTCCTTTTAGTTCAGTTATCTCATTTAGTATTTTTCCACCTTTTTTCTTTCTGTTAGTTGAGAGTTTATAAAGTTATTCTGATACCTGCCTTATGAAAATTCCACCTAATGCCAGAGAGGGGTTTGTTGATGTTGTAGATATTGGAAAACAGGATAAGGGATGTTCACAGTGTTTCTTGCATTTTGGGGTTGAAAATAAATAACCTTAATTCTGAATTGTCCTGTTAGAGGGGTAGTACATAGATGTTTTATTATAGCTTTAACCATAACTTGGTCTTATGATTAAATCTCAAAAAGACCAACGTTTAGAGATCCTGTCCAGTATAACTGTATTCATCAAAAAGTAGCCCATTCAGAAGTAACTACCATGAGAATGCAAGTAGGAGGTGTTTCCCCTTTGTGAAAAGCGCTCTAGACTTCCCAAGAGTTAAGTAAGGAGACTCTGAGAGGGTGTTTTCTAAAAGCACTGTGCAATGAAACCCCCTCCATTCGTAGGCCAAATTGTCTAGAAATTATAGACATTTCAAAATTACTTGTGCCAATTACATTTGCCTTTCTATATTGAATAACCTGACTAAAGAGTACCTTGAGACACTGTATTAGGCCTTCACAAGGAGCACAGACACAATGACTTGTAGTATTGTAATGGATCTACTACTGTGGTAAACATCCCGTTCTAGTCCCTGATAATAACATCAGCAGCTCTAAAATGTTATCTCTAATGCTGAGCATACACGGCACTTTCTTTCCTTATCAATCGAGCCGCTGATGGGCTCGAATGATAATATCCAACAGGTCCGATGACCTGCCGGATAGATTCCCCGCTTGATCAGGATCCTTGACAAGTGGGAATCGATCCGCGTGGACGAGCGGGGAGGCGCCGGCATCGAGCCAGCGGCTCGATCCGAGCATAATTGCATCCAGAAACGTGCCGTGTATGCCCGGCATTAAAGAGACACTGAAGCAAAAAAAAATTATGATCTAATGATTTGTATGTGTAGTACAGCTAAGAAAAAAACATTAGCAGCAGACACACAAGTCTAATATTGTTTCCAGTATAGGAAGAGCTAAGAAACTCCAGTTGTTATCTATGCAAATTAGCCATTCAGCTCCACGACTTTCAAAGTCGCAGAGAACTGTGCCAGACACTTGAGATAATAAGCTTTAAAAGACAATGTATCTTTTTTTCCCTCTGCAGGGAAGATTTTACAGAGAAGGCTAGTGAACGTTTGAGCCCATTTAGGGCTGGTTCAGACGGACGCTTTTGCGGCGTTTAACCCGGCGTTTTAGACGCAACATTTTTTGGGATCTACCGCCGTCCCATTCAAGTGAATGGGAGCGTTTATAGCTGGCTTTTGCAAGCTTTCATAGACGCCTGGCGGTTGATCCCCGCGTCGTGTCTAGGCTCGAAAGCGACATGCTGCTTCTGGCAGGCGGTTGCATCTGGTCGCGTCGCGCTCGAACGCATACGAAAGCACGCAAAAGCCCCAGAAACGACTGTGAATGCGTCTGGAGGAGGGGCCGGGAGGGTATGAAGAAGGAACCACAATGCAAAGCGGCAGGAAATCACATGCCACAGCAATGGCGGCAGCAGCAGCAGAGCACAGGGTGGAGCTGGGAGAGCTTGTGGAGCAAATCCATGGCCAACCAGCAATTTGGGACTGTAGCAGCAAAGAGTACAGTAACAGCATCTGGACATCTCGCACATTGGAGGCTGTCTGCAGTCACTTTTCTGAAAATTACCAATAGTACAGCCCATCCACGAAAAATAGCATTTGTAAGTATACTGTGGCTCACTGCATGATTTGATTGTTTTGTTTAACTGACATGTGCCCCACTGAATGATTGCATTGTACCGCACCTCAGGCCCACTGAATGATAGCATTGCACCGCACCTCAGGCCCACTGAATGCATTGTACCACACCTCAGGCCCTCTGAATGCATTGCATTGTACCGCACCTCAGTGCTGGGCGTAATGGAAAAAGCTACGCTTACGGATCATTACGCGTAATTTTACGCTATTACGCATTACGGAATTACGCTTACGGCGTAGACATTGAATTACGGTACATGTCTGTAATTACGCATAGCCCTTATGCAATTACGCGTAAGAATACCGTAATTCAGGTTGTTACGTTATAGGCTTACGCGTAAAATCCTACTAGCTATTAATGCGTAAGGTCATGCTGCCAAGCGGAAAAGTTGACGCATGGATCAATGTTAGGTAGCCGCCGACTTTAAGTGTTAATAGCAAAGCCCCCTTAAGTGCTAAGAGCCTCAAATTTGGAGAATATATTAAGGAGATCAGAAGGAATAAGAGGAAATTTTTTTTTTTCAAAAAGACCTTATAGTTTTTGAGAAAATCGATGTTAAAGTTTCAAAGGAAAAATGTATACATTTAAAAACCCGCCGACTTTAACGGTTAATAGCAAAGCCTGCTTAAAATTTAGGAACACCAAATTCACAGGATATATTAAGGGGATCAGTGGGAATAAGAGGAAAATTTTTTTTTTTCAAAAAGACCTTATAGTTTTTGAGAAAATCGATTTTTAAATTTCAAGGGCAAAAATGTCTTTTAAATGCGGAAAATGTCAGTTTTTTTTGCACAGGTAACAATAGTGTTTTATTTTCATAGATTCCCTCAAGTGGGAAGAGTTTTACTTACTTCATTCTGAGTGTAGGAAATATTAAAAAAAACGACGTGGGGTCCCCCCTCCCAGACCTCTTTAACCCCTTGTCCCCCATGCAGACTGGGATAGCCAGAATGCGGAGCACCGGCCGCGTGGGGCTCCGCACCCTGACTATACCAGCCCGCATGGTCCATGGATTGGGGGGTCTCGGAAGGGGAGGGGCAGCCAAGCTTTCCCCTCCCCCTCCGAGCCCTTGTCCAATCCAAGGACAAGGGGCTCTTCTCCACCTCCGATGGGCGGTGGAGGTGGAGGCCGCGATTTCCTGGGGGGGGGGGGGGGGGGGTTCATGGTGGCATCTGGGAGTCCCCTTTAAAAAGGGGTCCCCCAGATGCCCACCCCCCCTCCCAGGAGAAATAAGTATAGAGGTACTTGTACCCCTTACCCATTTCCTTTAAGAGTTAAAAGTAAATAAACACACAAACACATAGAAAAAGTATTTTAATTGAACAAAAAACATAACCACGAAAAAAGTCCTTTAATATTCTTAATTAACCATTAATACTTACCTGTCCCTTTAAATAAATGATCCCTCGAAATAGCCTCGGAAATGTTCTATCAGTTACAATGTAACAAAGTTATTACAATGTAACAACTTTGTTACATTGTAACTACGCCGCACCCGACGTCACTCGCCGCCGCCGCATACGCGTCTGTGCTGCACGGACCCGACAGAGCTCTGAGCTATATAGCTCAGAGCTCTCTAAAGCATCTTTGTATTTTGGCTCCAAGGAGCCCCATTGGTCCTTAGCAGACCAATGGGGTTCCTTCAAATCAGAAGGAACCCCATTGGTCTGCTAAGGACCAATGGGGCTCCTTGGAGCCCAAATACAAAGATGCTTTTGAGAGCTCTGAGCTATATAGCTCAGAGCTCTGTCAGGTTTAGGACACTAAGTCCTCGCCGGCTCCGCTGCCCTCCCCGCCTCTCCCACATGTCACCTATATACATGCTGGCACCCATGGGTGCCAGCATGTATATGGGTGACACGTGTGGTCGGGGTGGACGGCGGGAGCCGGCGGGGACTTAGCGTAAGTGTATGCGGTGGCCGGCGGGTGAGCGGCGAGTGACGTCGGGTGCAGTGGTGTTACAAAGTAACAAAGTTGTTACATTGTAACAACTTTGTTACATTGTAACTGATTAGTATATTTCCGAGGATATTGCGTGGGAACTGGCTTTTAAAGGGACAGGTAAGTATTAATGGTTAATTAAGAATATTAAAGGACTTTTTTCGTGGTTATGTTTTTTGTTCAATTAAAATACTTTTTCTATGTGTTTGTGTGTTTATTTACTTTTAACTCTTAAAGGAAATGGGTAAGACCTCTATACTCATTTCTCCTGGGAGGGGGGGTGGGCATCTGGGGGACCCCTTTTTAAAGGGGACTCCCAGATGCCACCATGAACCCCCCCCTCCCAGGAAATCGCGGCCTCCACCTCCACCGCCCATCGGAGGTGGAGAAGAGCCCCTTGTCCTTGGATTGGACAAGGGCTCGGAGGGGGAGGGGAAAGCTTGGCTGCCCCTCCCCTTCCGAGACCCCCCAATCCATGGACCATGCGGGCTGGTATAGTCAGGGTGCGGAGCCCCACGCTGCCGGTGCTCCGCATTCTGGCTATCCCAGTCTGCATGGGGGACAAGGGGTTAAAGAGGTCTGGGAGGGGGGACCCCACGTCATTTTTTTTTAATATTTCCCACACTCAGAACGAAGTAAGTAAAACTCTTCCCACTTAGGGGAATCTATGAAAATAAAACACTATTGTTACCTGTGCAAAAAAAACTGACATTTTCCGCATTTAAAAGACATTTTTGCCCTTGAAACTTAAAAATCGATTTTCTCAAAAAATATAAGGTCTTTTTGAAAAAAAAAATTTCCCTCTTATTCCCGCTGATCCCCTTAATATACCCTGTGAATTTGGTGTTCCTAAATTTTAAGCAGGCTTTGCTATTAACCGTTAAAGTCGGCGGGTTTTTAAATGTATATATTTTTCCTTTGAAACGTTAACATCGATTTTCTCAAAAACTATAAGGTCTTTTTGAAAAAAAAAATTTCCTCTTATTCCTTCTGATCTCCTTAATATATTCTCCAAATTTGAGGCTCTTAGCACTTAAGGGGGCTTTGCTATTAACCCTTAAAGTCGGCGGCTTTTTTATATTATACGGGAGCGTAATATTACGCGATTACGGCAGACTGTGTAATTTCAATGGGAGTTTACTGTCTTACGCGTAATTTGTTACGCGTAATAACGTAACCTACGGTCTACGCGTAATTAATTACGCGTAATACCGTAACCTTACACGTAACGCTTACGGTGCATTTGTAGTGAATTACGATGCGTAATTACGCTAATGCGTAATTTCGGCCCAGCACTGCCGCAACTCAGGCCCACTGAATGATAGCATTGTACAGCACCTCAGGCCCTCTAAATGCATTGAATTGTACCACACCTCAGGCCCACTGAATGATAGCATTGTACCGCACCTCAGGCCCTCTGAATGCATTGAATTGTACTGCACCTCAGGCCTCCTCAATGCATTGTATCGCACCTCAGGCCCACTGAATGCATTGTACCACACCTCAGGCCCACTGAATGCATTGTACCACACCTCAGGCCCACTGAATGCATTGCATTGTACCGCACCTCAGGACCACTGAATGATTGCATTGTACCACACCTCAGGCCCACTGAATGCATTGTACCGCATCTCAGGCCCTCTGAATGCATTGCATTGTACCGCACCTCAGGCCCACTGAATGATAGCATTGTACCGCACCTCAGGCCCTCTGAATGCATTGAATTGTACCGCACCTCAGGCCCACTGAATGCATTGTACCGCACCTCAGGCCCTCTGAATGCATTGCATTGTACCGCACCTCAGGCCCACTGAATGATAGCATTGTACCGCACCTCAGGCCCTCTGAATGCATTGAATTGTACCGCACCTCAGGCCCCCTGAATGCATTGTACCGCACCTCAGGCCCACTGAATGCATTGTACCACACCTCAGGCCCACTGAATGCATCGTACCGCACCTCAGGCCCACTGAATGCATTGCATTGTACCGCACCTCAGGACCACTGAATGATTGCATTGTACCGCACCTCAGGCCCACTGAATGCATTGTACCGCACCTCAGGCCCACTGAATGATAGCATTGTACCGCACCTCAGGCCCACTGAATGATTGAATTGTACCACACCTCAGGCCCTCTAAATGCATTGCATTGTACCGCACCTCAGGCCCACTGAATGCATTATACCGCACCTCAGGCCCACTGAATGATAGCATTGTACCGCACCTCAGGCCCACTGAATGATTGAATTGTACCACACCTCAGGCCCTCTGAATGCATTGCATTGTACCGCACCTCATGCCCACTGAATGATAGCATTGTACCGCACCTCAGGCCCACTGAATGCATTGTACCTGTCTTCTGGCCTTGTGCTTGCTACAACCTCCCAATAAGCTCAAGGTTTTGTAACAACATTTTTTGTAACTTGTATATGCAACCTATGTACAATCACATTAGTAATGTAATTTTTCTGTCTTTTTCCCTCAGTAAAAATGGTAAAAGAAAAATGGAAATCTATTCGTGATAGATATTCGAAAGATTTGCGGGAAAGCCGACAAAATCGAAGCGGACAGGCTGCATCTCGTTACAGGTTTCATCCACTTTTCGAGGAACTTACATTCCTGAGGAGGACAATGGAGAGAAGAAGGTAAAAAAAAATAATAATAAAGTATTGTGTTGGGTCTTGCGTCTCTCAACTTTCTCTTCACAATATCCCAAAGATTCTCTATGGGGTTCAGGTCAGGAGAGCAGGTGCCAGGTCGTGCTGAAAAATGAAATCTTCATCTCCATAAAGCTTTTCAGCAGATGGAAGCATGAAGTGCTCCAAAATCTCCTGATAGCTAGCTGCATTGACCCTGCCCTTGACAAAACACAGTGGACCAACACCAGCAGCTGACATGGCACCCCAGACCATCACTGACTGTGTTTACTTGACACTGGACTTCAGGCATTTTGGCATTTCCCTCTCCCCAGTCTTCCTCCAGACTCTGGCATCCTGGATTTCCGAATGACATGCAAAAGTTGCTTTCATCCACAAAAAAGTATGTTGGACCACTGAGCAACAGTCCAGTGCTGTTCTCTGTAGCCCAGGTCAGGCGCTTCTGGCGCTGTTTCTGGTTAAAAAATGGCTTGACCTGGGAAATACAGCACCTGTAGCCCATTTCCTGCACATGCCTGTACACGGTGGCTCTGGATGTTTCTACTCCAGACTCAGTCCACTGCTTCCGCAGGTCCCCCAAGGTCTGGAATCGGTTCTTCTCCACAATCTTCCTCAGGGTCCGGTCACCTCTTCTCGTTGTGCAGTGTTTTCTGCCACACTTTTTCCTTCCTACAGACTTCCCACTGAGGTACCTTGATACGACACTCTGGGAACAGCCTATTCGTTTACAAATTTTATTCTGTCTCTTACCCTCTAGCTTGAGGGTGTCTATGATGGCCTTCTGGACAGCAGTCAGGTCGGCAGTCTTTCCCATGATTGTGGTTTTGAGTAATGAACTAGGTTGGGAGTTTTTAAAAGCCTCAGGAATCTTTTGCAGGTGGTTGGAGTAGGGTCGTTTACAGAACCTTTTCATGATATGCTAATTTTTTTACCAGATCCTGTAGTTTTTATAATATTCTCATTTGTTTTACCTTGCAGAACAAGTACAAATGTCCAGGAAACTGAGGCCCAGGAGGAGCAAGGGAGTAAGGCCCAGGAGGAAGATGACGCAAGTGTAGGATCTCTAAATACCTCAGTAAGATCCTCTTCTGAGAACCTGGAGACTGAGGAGGAGTCATTGGAGGAGAGTGGAAACACACAATCCACTGTAGCAACAACATCGACTGGTCAAAGGCCTAGATCGCCCATAGTTACCGCTCCAAGGAGAAATCGGGCTAGAAATGTCGTACCAGAACAAAATGCTGAAGTTTTGTCCCTAATCAAAAATGTTGAAACTAGTGTTGCACAGCTAATTGAACCAAAAGACAGCCTAGGAACTTTTTTTAAGGCACTGGAAAAAGAAGCAAGGGAGGTTCCTATAGAAAAGTGGGATGAGATGAAACAAAGACTGTTCACACTCGTGATGAACATGAAGACAACTAGTGTCCCATCAAGGGAGGGTTGGTCTGGGAGCACATCGCAGGAGGCTTTGCCACAGTACTATTTTCCCGGAAGTTATAGCCAAATGGTACCTCCATATCAACCAAACTGGCACCCATACCCCCAACTACCACAAAGTAGCCACACGCAGGATCAAGCCATAGGACATGCAACTAATGCACAGCATCCATCATTGCAGGCCACTTTAGAAAGAAGCACAGCAGAGGCTGTATCTGCTTCCCTACAAATGGAATCTCGTTGTACACCGCCTATAATTGAAGATATATGATACAGTTTTTTAAACATGTGTGACACTTGTGTAGTTGTATTTCGGCTGAGGTGGAGATAGTCCATCCCCTCATGGTAGGACTATCTGTCTGTGTCCTGAGGTTTGCCAGGCCACAGGCAGAGGGTCCCCCATGGGGGGACAGACTTTCTCTACTTCAGTCACAGTCCTCTGCCCTCTCGGGCTATCTTTCAAGGCCTCCTCCCAGGCTATCCTCCTGGGCCTTACATTTTTAGAGATGTGTGTTAACACACTGTAGGTACTTGTGTACTTGTATGGTGGCTGAGGTGGAGATGGTCCATCCCCTCATGGTAGGACTATCTGTATGTGTCCTGGGGTGAGGCTTTGCCTTCCCCAGGCCATAGGCAGAGGGTCCCCTGTGGGGTGACGGACTTTCTCTACTTCAGTCACAGTCCTCTGCCCTCTCAGGCTATATTTCTAGGCCTCCTCCCAGGCTATCCTCCTGGGCTTCGCACTTTTATAGATGTGTGTTAACACACTGTAGGTACTTGTGTACTTGTATGGTGGCTGAGGTGGAGATGGTCCATCCCCTCATGGTAGGACTATCTGTCTGTGTCCTGGGGTGAGGCTTTGCCTTCCCCAGGCCACAGGCAGAGGGTCCCCCATGGGGTGACGGACTTTCTCTACTTCAGTCACAGTCCTCCGCCCTCTCGGGCTATCTTCCTAGGCCTCCTCCCAGGCTATCCTCCTGGGCCTCGCACTTTTAGAGATGTGTGTATTTTGTGCACTACACTAAATAGTTGTGTACTTTTTGGTTAGCGTTATAAATAGTTTTGTATTATTTGTACAGTTGTACAGTTATTTTAATATAACATTACTATCTTTATATATTGTTAAAGACCAACTTTTTGGTTACGTCAATAAAAAAAATTGTTTCTCAAGAACAATGTGTGTATTTACTTTATTACTCAATGTGTACTGCTTCCTGAAGGTCCACTATACCCGCATACTTTCTCCCAAGGAATTTTTCAAGGAACTAGCATGCTGCTATGCCTTCCCTACACCACCCCACCACCAGACAGTAATTAAGCACCAGAATATGGACTACCATGCCATATTATGCTGCTTTCCCAAGTCCCACTACACCTGCATTGGGTATAGGAAGTACAAAGGTATTTCCGCATACTGCAGACACATAACCAAGGCCTTTCCCTTTACAAAAACCCACTTCCTGTTAAAAACACACTTTCCATTCCCTTTAAAAAAAACACCCCACTTCGTGTAAACAAGCCCTTTTCCTTTAAAAAAAAAACAAAACATTTTCTATAAACAAGCCCTTTCCTTTTAAAAGCAAACCCCACTTTATGTAAACAAGCCCTTTCCCTTTAAAAACAAAACAAAAACACTTCATGTAAACAAGCCCTTTCCCTTTAAAACACCCCCCCCCCCCCACACACACACACACACACTACCTGTAAGCAAGCCCTATCCTTTTAACAAAAATCTCAATTCCTGTAAACAAGTCCTTTCTCAAAACGCCCACTTCCTGTAGCCAGCAAAAGCCCATAAAACGCAACGTTCGCAAAACGCAACTACATTGAAAGCTATTAAAAGCCTTCAAAAGCCCTTAAAAGCTTAGCTTTAAAAAACGCATCACAGACGTCCGTCTGAACCAGCCCTTAGCCACTTCAGCCTTCAGTCGTTTTCACTTTATGCATCCGAGCAATGTTCACCTCCCATTAATTAGCCTATAACTTTATCACTACTTATCACAATGAACTGATCTATATCTTGTTTTGTCCGCCGCCAATTAGGCTTTCTTTGGGGGGTACATTTTGCTAAGAGCCACTTTACTGTAAATGCATTTTAACAGGAAGAATAAGAAAAAAACGGAAAAAATGCATCATTTCTCAGTTTTCAGTCATTATAGTTTTAAAATAATACATGCCTCCATAATTAAAACTCACGTATTGTATTTGCCCATATGTCCCGTTTATTACACCGTTAAAATTATGTCCCTATAACGATGTATGGCGACAATATTTTATTTGGAAATAAAGGTGCATTTTTTCCGTTTTGCATCTATCATTATTTACAAGTTTAGAATAAAAAAAATATAGAAATATTTCATCTTTACATTGATATTTAAAAAGTTTAGACCCTTAGGTAAATATTTACATGTTTTTTTTTATTGTAATTTTTTTTTTTTTTATATTAAACATTTTATTTGGGTAGTTTTGGATGGGTGGGAGGTAAACAATGTGTTTATAATGTAAATGTGTGTTAATTTTTATTTTTTTTTAAATTTCAGATATAGTATTACTTTTTGGCCACAAGATGGCGGCCATGAGTTTGTTTACATGACGTCACTCTAAGCGTAGCATACGCTTAGAGGGACGCACGGGAGACGCAACAGCCAGAAAAAGCGGAGCTTCTGAGAGAAGCTGTCACTTTTTCTGCGGGGGAGAGGAATCAGTGATCGGGCACCATAGCCCAATACACTGATTCGTGGGCTAACGATCCGCGGCCGGGAGCCCGCGTGCACGCGCGCGATCGGCCGCAGGAGCGCGCGGACGCGCACATGGCCTCCTGGGCGTAGCTAGTACGTCCAGGAGGCCAAAGTAGTTAGACTGCTGAGTAGTGTCTAAACTGCAAATATTAGAGAATGATGCAATGTTATAAAAAAAACTATATAACTGAAAATAAAAATATTAGAATATTTTCTTTGCTACTAATATTCTAGTAATTATCCGTACTACACAACCAATTTATTATATCATAATTTTTTTTCGCTTCAGTGTCTCTTTAAGGATATTGATTATTACCCGATGCCTTTTAGATGTATTTGGAATTAAAATTTGTGGGGTTATGAATGGTGCCAATTTCAGTTGCATTTCCCCTTTTAGAGTATACAGTATTTTGATCTGAGAACATAATGATAAAGTAATTGGTCCCCACAAATAGGCATTAGTATTGCAGGGAAATTGGACTATGAATATGGTAGGAATTAGGTTGTGAGCTCAGCACTCCTCTAAAAAGCTTCAGCTCCTCCCAAATATATATATTATTTAAAAACCACCAAAACTATTTGCAGTATTTTTGAATAACCACCTTTCCGATGCACTCTTGCTTGCTTTTTCCTTCTTTAGCGTGTCCACACATGTCCATGGCTTTGGGGGAAGGGATAAAGACCACCAACAATACTACTTGGGAGTGGGGAGGACAAAGGACACCTACATCTGCTATACTGGTGGGTAGGGAGATCACATGTGCCATGTAATATCAGTAACCTGGGAGATGTGGGAGGTGCCTGGAAGCCACCTAATACTGCTCCATGAGAGTATTGAGGATAAACACCACCTGATAAGTCTATCTGGTGAAGGACAAAGGCCACCTACAGCTGCTATTAAGGAGTAATAGGATGGTGGGGGGGGGGGGAGTGAAAAAGGCCATCTACTACAAAAAAGCGTTTAGTTAGAGGGGCTCTCGGGCAGCAGTGGTAGGCTCAAGGAGAATCAGATGGAGCCTTAGGTAATTATCTAACTCTAAAACTTTTTTCTCCTCACAGGTTTTCTTAAAGCGGATCCAAGATGAAAAACTAACTACAACAAGTAGCTTGTCTATATATTTTATCCAAAGTTTAGATAGTTTACTCAGCAATTCTAGCTGCAAACAGCTTCAACAGTTTATGATTATTTATTCCTGTGAGCCATGTTCTGTTTGTCACATTGCACACAGGCAAGCTAATCTGTATCTCCCACTCCCCTCTCCTACTCCCACCTCCCCTCTGACTCTGAAATCTCTGGCTAGTAATCTCCTCCTCCTCCTGCCCAGACTTAGCTCCCATAAGCCCTTGCTACTAAGGCTGAGAGTGCCAAGGCTCTCTGGAGAAGCTATGAGCGAGGCGTGTTTAGTTTATTGGGAATTAGAATATTAAATCAAAACAAAAAAAGTATTTGGCTTGAGAAATGCCCTATAAACTATATGAAAGGAACACAATTATGCAATGGGTAAAAGTTTATCTCAGATTCACTTTAAGTACTTTAGGACCAAGGTAATTGAAATCTACACCCTGTTTTGATGGTCACCTGGCTGCCAGGACATAGATTCCAATTCACCGCTGCAGTGCGCATCTGCCGTTTTCTTCGCTCCCTCCAATCTCACCGCTGTCTCCCCGCTGTGTCCCGTCGCAGCTCACAGTGCTCTGCCTGTCTCTATAACGGCAGAGCACTGTGAGCCGGTCAGGAGCTGATTTTCTTGGCTCCTGGCCGTGTCTATTATTGTAAGCAACTCAAATAGGCTTACATTGATAGACACGGTCAGGAGCCAATGAAAGTGGCTCCTGACTGGCTCATGTGACGTCATAAAAATGGCAGAATGGGTGTCCTGAGGATCCCGGCATTTTTATGACATTTTTATGACAAGGGTCATAAAATAAGAGTGGCCATCAGGATCTTCACACCTATAACTAATGTAGCCACAAAATAACTTATCTGGAGTAGGAGAGGGAGGGAAAGTTAGTAGTTGTGACCCTCCCATACCTCTGCTCTAACGTATTAAGGCCCCTGATGCCATACCCAATTCAAAACATACAAATGACAAATGTGGTGATTATCTGAGCATGTTTATAACCAGAGCTGGGGCAACACATATAGAAGGCCTTTAGAACCGTTTAAATAATAATAAAGGGAAAAAACAACTACTCTTAACTTAGCAATTCTGCAAACTATTCCTGTCTCTAATTGTCAGATAAAATCCCATTCCTATTATCAAGCTTGAGAGCTGCTCTTCAGAGGATACAGAAGTCATATCCTGGCATTACTGGGAACTGTGCATATATATGTGTTTAATGCTTAGAGTCACATTTTAGATACAAGCTTTATATGGAGGGGATTTTTTTTTAGAAATAATAATATACAATCACCATTATCTTAACACATCATACTCTTGAGATAATAGGGTGTAGGTAGCTAACAGAAAGTTACATATCACAATGTCTTCCATATTCAAATGACTCCCCATAATGGCAACAACACATCCCAGTAGATGAAAGCAATGAAGAAAATGAGAGTTAGCAATGTCATTTAAAAGGGTCATGAAAAATAAATTGTGCTAAGAAATAATTTACATTTCTTCGGTGCTTATGACTTAGCCTGAGAATAAAGATTAAAAAACAAAAAAAACATCAATTGGAAAGCAATGAATGAGGTTGATGTCTATTTACATCTTCTGTCGTGTGTGTGTTCTTTTTTAGAAAATGGTACTTAATTAAAACCACTAATGTTCTGTTTCTTCCATTTGTGGTTGGCTAATGAGCACAAAACAGAACCAAATTTGGCTTTCTGACACTGTAGATTATTTTGGGTATAAAATGCAAAATGTAGCAATAACATTTGAAGAAATGATAAAAACTGAGATGTAGTTATGAGAGTGATGTCGTTCTTTCATTAGGCTGGCTGCCATGACCCACCACTACACTCTATATAAATAATAAATACCTTTATAAGACACTTGACAAATAAATCCTGCTGGATAACACTGGTTAAAACTAAAAGTGTTTGCTAGGCTATGATACAGTATAGATGTACAATAAATGACCCATGCATTATTTATGATAGTCTTGTATCATCACTCCAAGAAACCAATCATTATTGCTACTTCAACAAACACAGCTCAGGAATAGATCAACAATGAAATGCTTTCTGGGGGATATCTAGTCTTTGCGAATAGGAATGAGTTCACAGAGTGATACACATTCCTTTAACCTTGTAGGGACAATTGTCATGTTAGATTCAAGGATAGCTGTGTCTTCAACAATACTGAATGGGGTGTTTTTATAAATTGCCATTTATTACACTGGAAAATATGCTGGTATTGATTTGCCAAGGTTGGAAAACAGTGGAGAATACTAAAAAACTTAAAGGATACCCGAACTGACATGTGACATGATGAGATAGACATGTGTATGTACAGTGTCTAGCACACGAATAACTATGCTGTGTTCCTTTTTTTCTTTCTCTGCCTGAAAGAGTTAAATATCAGGTATGTAAGTGGCTGACTCAGTCCTGACTCAGACAGGAAGGGACTACAGCGTGACCCTTACTGATAAGAAATTCCATCCATAAAACACTTTCCTAGCAGAAAATGGCTTCTGAGAGCAAGAAAGAGATAAAAAGGGGAATTTATCAGTGAGGGTCTCACTGTAGTCACTTCATGTCTGAGTCAGGACTGAGTCAGCCACTTACATACCTGATATTTACGTCTTTCAGGCAGAGAAAGAAAAAAAAGGAACACAGCATAGTTATTTGTGTGCTAGGCACTGTACATACACATGTCTATCTCATCTTGTCACATGTCACTTCGGGTATTCTTTAAAGCAATCCTGAAGCAAACAAATAAATATATTATGAGATACGGTAATTAATTGTATGTGTAGTACAGCTAAAGTTACAGATTGCGCAGCAAGCTCATGGTGAACCAGAACTCCTAGGAGTGTGAAAGGGGCTGAAAGAAGTAGAACACTAGTAGCAAAGTAAAGAGTATCATACTGTTTTCCAGTACAGGAAGAGTAAAACAAACAAAAAAAACTTCATTTGTTATCTATGCAAAATAGCTTCTCTGAACTATTCTACCCACTGGGTTGAAAACAGTCCTGTTTTGTGAACCACTTAAACAGCCAAGAAAGAGTGAGAGAAAGCTTGAGATAAGGTTTTACAGTAGGAAACTTCAAAGGGTTGTTATTCCTGCGGTGTTTTATAGCTTAAAAAACAGAGTGTGGTTTTAAAACTGCAACTGTGACAGTAAGATGCATTATAAAAAATACTATATAAACATAAATAAAAATATGAGAATCTTTTCTTTGCTACTAATGTTCTATTAATTATCTGTACTACGCATACAATACATTATATTATTATTATTTTTATTTTTTTGCTTTAGGTTTGCTTTAAAGGGGAACTGAAGAGAGAGGTATATGGAGGCTGTCATGTTTATTTCCTTTTAGACAATACCAGTTGCCTGGCAGCCCTGCTGATCCTCTGCCTCTAATACTATTAGCCATAGCCCCTGAACAAGCATGCAGCAGATCAGGTGTTTCAGTGGTTCAGACTTATAAGTCTGATCTGACAAGACTAGCTGCATGCTTGTTTCTGGTTTTAACCACTTCCCGACCGCCCACTACACAGGGGCGGCGGGGAAGTGGAGCCCTGCAGGACGGCCTCACCCACAGAGGCGGCGGTCCATTTAAGGGCATGGGCGGAGCGATCGCGTCATCCGTGACGCGATCCTCCGCCGGCGCCTGTCACTGCTCGCTCGCCGCAACATCCCGCCGGCTATACGGAAGCGCCGGCGGGATGTTAACCCCGCGATCGCCGCATACAAAGTGTATAATACACTTTGTAATGTTTACAAAGTGTATTATACAGGCTGCCTCCTGCCCTGGTGGTCCCAGTGTCCGAGGGACCACCAGGGCAGGCTGCAGCCACCCTAGTCTGCACCCAAGCACACTGATTTCTCCCCCCCCTGCCCCAGATCGCCCACAGCACCCATCAGACCCCCCCCCTGCCCACCCCCCAGACCCCTGTTTGCACCCAATCACCCCCCTAATCACCCATCAATCACTCCCTGTCACTATCTGTCAACGCTATTTTTTTTTTATCCCCCCCCCTGCTCCCTGCCCCCTCCTGATCACCCCCCACCCCTCAGATTCTCCCCAGACCCCCCCCCCCCCCAGACCACCCCCCCCTGTTTACTGTATGCATCTATCCCCCTGATCACCTGTCAATCACCTGTCAATCACCTGTCAATCACCCGTCAATCACCCATCAATCACCCGTCAATCACCCCCTGTCACTGCCACCCATCAATCAGCCCCTAACCTGCCCCTTGCGGGCAATCTGATCACCCCCCCACACCAATAGATCGCCCACAGATCCGACATCAGATCACCTCCCAAATCCATTGTTTACATCTATTCTCTCCTCTAAACACCCACTAATTACCCATCAATCACCCATCAATCACCCCCTATCACCACTTGTCACTTTTACCTATCAGATCAGACCCTAATCTGCCCCTTGCGGGCACCCAATCACCCGCCCACACGCTCAGATTGCCCTCTGACCCCCCCTTATCAATTCACCAGTGCATTAATTACATCTGTTCTTCCCTGTAATAACCCACTGATCACCTGTCAATCACCTGCCAATCACCTATCACCCATCAATCACCCCTGTCACTGCCACCCATCAATCAGCCCCTAACCTGCCCCTTGCGGGCAATCTGATCACCCACCCACACCATTAGATCGCCCGCAAACCCGCCGTCAGATTACCTCCCAAATGTATCGTTTACATCTGTTATCTTCTCTAAACACCCACTAATTACCCATCAATCACCCCCTATCACCACCTGTCACTGTTACCTATCAGATCAGACCCTAATCTGCCCCTTGCGGGCACCCAATCACCCGCCCACACGCTCAGATTGCCCTCTGACCCCCCCTTATCAATTCACCAGTGCATTAATTACATCTGTTCTTCCCTGTAATAACCCACTGATCACCTGTCAATCACCTGCCAATCACCTATCACCCATCAATCACCCCCTGTCACCGCCACCCATCAATCAGCCCCTAACCTGCCCCTTGCGGGCAATCTGATCACCCACCCACACCATTAGATCGCCCGCAAACCCGCCGTCAGATTACCTCCCAAATGTATCGTTTACATCTGTTATCTTCTCTAAACACCCACTAATTACCCATCAATCACCCCCTATCACCACCTGTCACTGTTACCTATCAGATCAGACCCTAATCTGCCCCTTGCGGGCACCCAATCACCCGCCCACACGCTCAGATTGCCCTCAGACCCCCCCCCCCTTATCAATTCGCCAGTGCATTAATTACATCTGTCCTTCCCTGTAATAACCCACTGATCACCTGTCAATCACCTGCCAATCACCTATCACCCATCAATCACCCCCTGTCACTGCCACCCAACAATCAGCCCCTAACCTGCCCCTTGCGGGCAATCTGATCACCCACCCACACCAATAGATCGCCCGCAGATCCGACATCAGATCACCACCCAAGCGCAGTGTTTCCATCTATTCTCTCCTCTAAACACCCACTAATTACCCATCAATCACCCATCAATCACTCCCTATCACCACCTGTCACTGTTACCTATCAGATCAGACCCTAATCTGCCCCTTGCGGGCACCCAATCGACCGCCTACACGCTCAGATTGCCCTCAGACCCCCCCTTATCAATTCGCCAGTGCAATATTTACATCTGTTCTCCCCTGTAATAACCCACTGATTACCTGTCAATCACCTATCAATCACCCATCAATCACCCCCTGTCACTGCCACCCATCAATCACCCCCTGTCACTGCCACCCATCAATCACCCGCTGTCACTGCCACCCATCAATCAGCCCCTAACCTGCCCCTTGCGGGCAAACTGATCACCCACCCACACCAATAGATCGCCCGCAGATCCGACATCAGATCACCACCCAAGCGCAGTGTTTCCATCTATTCTCTACCCTAAACACCCACTAATTACCCATCAATCACCCCCTGTCACTTCTACCTATCAGATTAGACCCCTATCTGCCCCTAGGGCACTCAATCACCCGCCCACACCCTCAGAATGCCCTCAGACCCCAGCCCTGATCACCTCGCCAGTGCATTGCTTGCATCCATTCCCCCCTCCAATCACACCTTGAGACACCCATCAATCACCTCCTGTCACCCCCTAGCACACCTACCCATCAGATCAGGCCCCAATTTGCCCCGTGTGGGCTCCTGATCACTCGGCCAAACCCTCAGACCCCCTTCCGATCACCTCCCCAGTGCATGGATTGCATCTATTTTCCCCTCTAACCACCCCCTGAGACACCCATCAATCACCTCCTGTCACCCCCCTAGCACTCCTATCCATCAGATCAGGCCCAATACAACCTGTCATCTAAAAGGCCACCCTGCTTATGACCGGTTCCACAAAATTCGCCCCCTCATAGACCACCTGTCATCAAAATTTGCAGATGCTTATACCCCTGAACAGTCATTTTGAGACATTTGGTTTCCAGACTACTCACGGTTTTGGGCCTGTAAAATGCCAGGGCGGTATAGGAACCCCACAAGTGACCCCATTTTAGAAAAAAAAGACACCCCAAGGTATTATGTTAGGTGTATGACGAGTTCATAGAAGATTTAATTTTTTGTCAAAAGTTAGCGGAAATTAATTTTTATTGGTTTTTTTTCACAAAGTGTCATTTTTCACTAACTTGTGACAAAAAATAAAATCTTCTATGAACTCGCCATACACCTAACGGAATACCTTGGGGTGTCTTCTTTCTAAAATGGGGTCACTTGTGGGGTTCCTATACTGCCCTGGCATTTTAGGGGCCCTAAACCGCGAGGAGTAGTCTAGAAAACAAATGCTTCAAAATGACCTGTGAATAGGACGTTGGGCCCCTTAGCGCACCTAGGCTGCAAAAAAGTGTCACACATGTGGTACCGCCGTACTCAGGAAAAGTAGTATAATGTGTTTTGGGGTGTATTTTTACACATACCCATGCTGGGTGGGAGAAATTTCTATGTAAATGGACAATTGTGTGTAAAAAAATCAAACAATTGTCATTTACAGAGATATTTCTCCCACTTAGCATGGGTATGTGTAAAAATACACCCCAAAACGCATTATACTACTTCTCCTGAGTACAGCGGTACCACATGTGTGGCACTTTTTTACACCCTAAGTACGCTAAGGGGCCCAAAGTCCAATGAGTACCTTTAGGATTTCACAGGTCATTTTGCGACATTTGGTTTCAAGACTACTCCTCACGGTTTAGGGCCCCTAAAATGCCAGGGCAGTATAGGAACCCCACAAATGACCCCATTCTAGAAAGAAGACACCCAAAGGTATTCCGTACGGAGTATGGTGAGTTCATAGAAGATTTTATTTTTTGTCACAAGTTAGCGGAAAATGACACTTTGTGAAAAAAAACTATTAAAATCAATTTCCGCTAACTTGTGACAAAAAAATAAAAACTTCTATGAACTCACCATACTCCTAACGGAATACCTTGGGGTGTCTTCTTTCTAAAATGGGGTCATTAGTGGGGTTCCTATACTGCCCTGGCATTTTAGGGGCCCTAAACCGTGAGGAGTAGTCTTGAAACAAAAATGACCTGTGAAATCCTAAAGGTACTCATTGGACTTTGGGCCCCTTAGTGCAGTTAGGGTGCAAAAAAGTGCCACACATGTGGTATCGCCGTACTCGGGAGAAGTAGTACAATGTGTTTTGGGGTGTATTTTTACACATACCCATGCTGGGTGGGAGAAATACCTCTGTAAATGACAATCTTTTGATTTTTTTACACACAATTGTCCATTTACAGAGGTATTTCTCCCACCCAGCATGGGTATGTGTAAAAATACACCCCAAAACACATTGTACTACTTCTCCCGAGTATGGCGATACCACATGTGTGGCACTTTTTTGCACCCTAACTGCGCTAAAGGGCCCAAAGTCCAATGAGTACCTTTAGGATTTCACAGGTCATTTTGAGAAATTTCGTTTCAAGACTACTCCTCACGGTTTAGGGCCCCTAAAATGCCAGGGCAGTATAGGAACCCCACAAATGACCCCATTTTAGAAAGAAGACACCCCAAGGTATTCCGTTAGGAGTATGGTGAGTTCATAGAAGATTTTATTTTTTGTCAAAAGTTAGCGGAAATTGATTTTAATTGTGTTTTTTCACAAAGTGTCATTTTCCGCTAACTTGTGACAAAAAATAAAATCTTCTATGAACTCGCCATACTACTAACGGAATACCTTGGGGTGTCTTCTTTCTAAAATGGGGTCATTTGTGGGGTTCCTATACTGCCCTGGCATTTTAGGGGCCCTAAACCGTGAGGAGTAGTCTTGAAACGAAATTTCTCAAAATGACCTGTGAAATCCTAAAGGTACTCATTGGACTTTGGGCCCTTTAGCGCAGTTAGGGTGCAAAAAAGTGCCACACATGTGGTATCGCCGTACTCAGGAGAAGTAGTATAATGTGTTTTGTGGTGTATTTTTACACATACCCATGCTGAGTGGGAGAAATATCTCTGTAAATGGACAATTGTGTGTAAAAAAAATTAACAAATTGTCATTTACAGAGATATTTCTCCCACCCAGCATGGGTATGTGTAAAAATACACCCCAAAACACATTATACTACTTCTCCTGAGTACGACAATACCACATGTGTGGCACTTTTTTGCAGCCTAACTGCGCTAAGGAGCCCAAAGTCCAATGAGCACCTTTAGGCTTTACAGGGGTGCTTACAAATTAGCACCCCCCAAAATGCGAGTACAGTAAACACACCCCACAAATGATCCCATTTTGGAAAGTAGACCCTTCAAGGTATTCAGAGAGGGGCATGGTGAGTCCGTGGCAGATTTCATTTTTTTTTGTCGCAAGTTAGAAGAAATGGAAACTTTTTTTTTTTTTTTTTCCTCACAAAGTGTCATTTTCCGCTTACTTGTGACAAAAAATAATATCTTCTATGAACTCACTATGCCTCTCAGTGAATACTTTGGGATGTCTTCTTTCCAAAATGGGGTCATTTGGGGGGTATTTATACTATCCTGGAATTCTAGCCCCTCATGAAACATGACAGGGGGTCAGAAAAGTCAGAGATGCTTGAAAATGGGAAAATTCACTTTTGGCACCATAGTTTGTAAACGCTATAACTTTTACCCAAACCAATAAATATACACTGAATGGGTTTTTTTTTATCAAAAACATGTTTGTCCACATTTTTCGTGCTGCATGTATACAGAAATTTTACTTTATTTGAAAAATGTCAGCACAGAAAGTTAAAAAAATCATTTTTTTGCCAAAATTCATGTCTTTTTTGATGAATATAATAAAAAGTAAAAATCGCAGGAGCAATCAAATAGCATCAAAAGAAAGCTTTATTAGTGACAAGAAAAGGAGCCAAAATTCATTTAGGTGGTAGGTTGTATGAGCGAGCAATAAACCGTGAAAGCTGCAGTGGTCTGAATGGAAAAAAAGTGGCCGGTCCTTAAGGGGTAGAAAGCCCTAGGTCCTCAAGTGGTTAATCAGATACTACTGCAGAGAAATAGACCAGCAGGGCTGCCAGGCAACTGGTATTGATTAAAAGGAAATAAACAGGACAGCCTCCATACACCTCTCTCTTCAGTTCCCCTTTAAGGAGTAGAGGGTAAGAGGAATCCTGAATACTTTAAACATTATTTGCTCTTACGCGGCAATAAGTTGCAACTCTTAGCTAAGTTATATCAGGCATCAGGGGCTTTCTGAAAGGTGATTAAATTAGCAATTGCATGTAGTATTGCTCTAATCCTGCTGACCATTTCAGGCTCTCGCTGCACATAGATTTTCCAGAGATCAGGACTGGGGAGTCATTTTCACACTGAAATTGGCATTTTTGTCTGTCAACATTTTTGCAAAGGTATCATGGGATTTTCACAAGATAGAGATTTTGATGATCATTATTTACCTTTGGCTCTTTAGTCCATCATGCTATCTATATCTGTAAGCGGAGGAATTTAGGAACAGAAAAAGTCAACCATTAGATCTGGCTAATGAACCTTTGCTAACTGGGTGCTCTTTAACACCCTAACTTCTAACAGAAACATAGTCATCTACAACATCTGCCTCCAGCACTTGAAATAAAGCACGGCACGCATTAATAACCACATGAGCTCCATCACACAGTTACATACAATGATGACCTCTTGGCCCAGAGGATAGAGCCAGTGGCTAATTCTGCTGTCCCTCACCATTGCTTCTGCATCACGCTTTTCTATCTCTCACTCCACTCGGGACAACAGACATGCAGCAATAGAGCTTCTGCCTTCCAGTGCAGAACATGATCCTATAGGGGTTGAATCCAGGACATCAGAGCACTAGGCAGGATGATGAGGATGTTCCGTGGTTGCAAAATGCAGACAGAAGGGCACAGTGCCCAAATGCAGTATGTACTAGAATCCAGAGCTGAAATGTCAGATATTTGCATCCTGCTTTGTGCAGCAAATAAATCACGTAGGGAAATCAGATTTCAAGGGTTTTCTGTACAAAAAAAAAGAGTAATCTGAATACCAAACGGATGTACCATCACTATCATTGCAGAGATGTGGATGTTGCAATCAAACAAATCTTGCTTATGTTCAACTTTACCTGCATTGCTTTTAACTTTATGGTACGCATACATAATTGTGACCATTTCCTGGTGCCAGGCCTTATGCTGCAATGTGTACCTAATTAATTAGTCATAATTTGCATGTCTGTAGACTGACCCAGCCTCCCACAGCCCAGGCCTGGCCATTCACACCTGATCCTCATTCCAGCACTCATCTCCATCCCCTCTGCTGTCTACTTAATCTAGTCTCTAAGTCAGATATGACTTTAGTCAGATGTGCATTAATTTTAAGTGCATGATTTGAAGTGCACAGCTAAAGACCCAAATTAGACCAGAAAGATCTACTTAAGTGCACATAGGAGATCTCCTTATTCTCTGAACTGACACCACATTCTTCTCATTACAGGTACGCATATGATCTACATCTGCATCTGATTTTATATCTGCATCTGATTTTATATCTGTCTTCATGCAATTTCTCTCTGCAATCAAACAAATCTTGCTTATGTTCAACTTTACCTGCATTGCTTTTAACTTTATGGTACGCATATGATCTACATCTGCATCTGATTTTATATCTGCATCTGATTTTATATCTGTCTTCATGCAATTTCTCTCTGCAATCAAACAAATCTTGCTTATGTTCAACTTTACCTGCATTGCTTTTAACTTTATGGTACGCATATGATCTACATCTGCATCTGATTTTATATCTGCATCTGATTTTATATCTGTCTTCATGCAATTTCTCTCTGCAATCAAACAAATCTTGCTTATGTTCAACTTTACCTGCATTGCTTTTAACTTTATGGTACGCATACATAATTGTGACCATTTCCTGGTGCCAGGCCTTATGCTGCAATGTGTACCTAATTAATTAGTCATAATTTGCATGTCTGTAGACTGACCCAGCCTCCCACAGCCCAGGCCTGGCCATTCACACCTGATCCTCATTCCAGCACTCATCTCCATCCCCTCTGCTGTCTACTTAATCTAGTCTCTAAGTCAGATATGACTTTAGTCAGATGTGCATTAATTTTAAGTGCATGATTTGAAGTGCACAGCTAAAGACCCAAATTAGACCAAAATTGAACCAGAAGGGAACAGAAGGAACTGCCAGGAGACTCGGCACTTTGATCACATGGTTTGCTACTTAACTGTTTTTATCTGTTTAACCATATGCTTGCTTGTTTCTGCAATTCCTGTTTCTAAACATACCCCACCCTCCTGCTGTCAGCTATCAATCGCCCTGTAGATCCCTTCAGAATGTTTAAAATGTCTTTCTCAACCGCTTCTTTTTGCCTTCTGTTCCTGAAAATCCACATGTCACTTCATCCTCCCACTGTCAGCAACACCATACAGATTGCTCCCTCTCTGCTATCGTCTCCCCTTTTCTCTAGCCACGAACTATTCCTATTTCTGTGCTCACACTACCCCTCCTCTGCTCTCACTAAACCTAACTTGCATACACACAAGTCCCACCCCCACATCTCTCTGCTTTGCCTACTACTCCTTCTGGCTTCTGGGGACATATCACCGAACCCAGGGCCCACTCCTAGACCTCACACTGCTCAGACTACAACTCATTCCACCAATAACAAACCTCACCACCTCCCCTCCCAGAACACCTACAATCTTATTGACATCCCCCTTCTTCCCAGCTCTCCCCTCCCCATATCTGGGGCTCTATGGAACTCCCGCTCCGTTTGTAATAAACTGGCCTTTACTCATGACATGTTTATCTCCAACACTTTCACCTTCCTGGGGCTCACTGAAACATGGATAACTCCATCAGACACGGTGTCTCCAGCTGCTCTATCATATGGTGGTCTAAAATTTAGTCATGCCCCTAGACCTGGTCACAAACATGGAGGGGGGGTGGGGATCCTCCTCTCTGAACACTGTTCCTTTAAGCCACTCACACCACTTCCCGCACTCTCATCCTTTGAAGTTCATGCTGTCCGTCTCTACTCTCCATACCACATTCAGATTGCTATTATCTACCGCCCGCCCGGTCCAGCCTCTACTTTCATTGATCACTTTTCAGCATGGCTTCTCCAGTTCCTCTCCACTGATATACCCTCTATCATCATTGGAGATTTTAATATACCCATCGATACTAATTGCCCTACTGCCACCAAACTGCTCTCTCTCACCTCCTCGTTTGACCTCGCCCAATGGTCCTCCACTTCCACCCACAAAGACAGCCACACTCTTGACCTTGTCTTTACCCGCCTCTGTTCTATTTCAAGCTTTCATAACACTCCGCTTCCCCTCTCAGACCACAACCTTCTTACCTTCTCAATCAATTCTTCTCTACCGTCAACTCCTCCAACACTACACCATACAGTCACGCGCAGGAATTACCGCAACCTGGATGTGAATTCCCTGACTGAGGCCTTGCAACCTCTAAGTACCCTGTCTTCCTACACTGACCCTGAGGCAGCATCCAGTTACTTATTTAATGTAGTCTCCTCTGCCATGAATTCAGCCGTTCCACTCACCACCACCCGCCCCCGCCAAACTAACCGGCAGCCCTGGCTCACTGAACAAATCAAACAGCTGAAAAGGCACTCCAGGGTGGCAGAAAGATGCTGGAGAAAAAGCGCTGCTGAAGAAGACTTCAATCACTATAAACAAACTATGCAGGAGCTCAGGGATGCCCTCACTTCTGCTAAGCAGTCTTATTTCTCCTCGCTCATTTCCTCACAGTCCCACAACCCAAAACAATTGTTCAACACCTTTAACTCCCTACTTCGTCCCCCACCTCCTCCCCCTACCACATGTCTGTCAGCCGACAACTTTGCATCATACTTTACAAGCAAGATTGATGCAATACGTAATAGCTTCAACGCGCAACCATTTTTACCAGCACAGCCGTCACCTATAAATTCCTTCTGTCCGCCTGCACCCTCACCCACCACTAACTGCCTTCCCCCCGCTCCACAAGACCAGTCTCCCACTCTAACATCTTTCACCACACTAACTGAACAGTGTCTTTCCTCACTAATCTCCAAAGCGCATCTCACTACCTGTGCCCTGGACCCCATTCCCTCTCATCTAATCCCCCAGCTTTCCTCCTCCTTTAATCCCGCTCTAACAACTCTATTCAACCTTTCTATCTCCACTGGCACTTTTCCTTCCTTATTCAAACAAGCTATCATCACACCACTAATCAAAAAACCCTCTCTTGATCCAACTTCTCTATCCAACTACCGTCCTGTCTCGCTCCTCCCCTTTGCTTCTAAACTGCTGGAACGTCACATCCATTCAGAATTGTCTGCCTTTCTCTCTACCAACTCCTTACTTGACCCCTTTCAATCTGGATTCCGCACACACCATTCCACTGAAACTGCCCTCACGAAAGTTGCTAATGACCTACTGGTAGCTAAATCCAAAGGCCAGTTCTCCATTCTAATACTCCTTGACCTTTCCTCTGCCTTTGACACAGTTGATCATGCTCTGCTTCTGCAGACACTGTCATCTTTAGGAATCAAGGGACAAGCACATTCATGGATCTCCTCTTATCTCTCTGGACGCTCTTACACTATCTCCTTCTCTAACACCAAGTCCTCTCCACACCCACTGTCTGTTGGTGTACCTCAAGGCTCTGTTCTTGGGCCACTTCTTTTCTCAATCTACACCCGTGGCCTGGGACAACTAATTAACTCTTTTGGCTTCCAGTATCACCTCTATGCGGATGACACCCAAATCTATCTCTCAGCTCCTGACCTGTCCTCACTACTATCCAGAGTCCCCGACTGTCTACGTGCCATTTCTGCATTCATGTCCTCCCGCTTCCTCAAACTCAACATGACTAAAACGGAAATTGTGATTTTTCCACCATTGCTATCTACACCCCCACCAATTGCAACCATAACGGTAGACAACACCCCAATAACCTCAACCACTAAGGCCCGCTGCTTGGGGGTTATACTTGACTCAGAGCTCTCCTTTAAACCTCACATTGCCTCATTAACCACCACCTGCTATTTCCAGCTCAAAAATATATTCCGTATCCGTCCCTTCCTCACACAAGAGGCCACCAAAATGCTTGTTCATGCCTTAATCATCTCCCGCCTAGACTACTGCAACACCCTGCTCTGTGGCCTACCAAAAAACAGGCTAGCTCCTCTCCAATCCCTTCTAAATGCAGCGGCCCGCCTCATTCACCTTTCCACACGCTCTTCCGATGCAGCCCCACTGTGCCGTTCTCTCCACTGGTTACCCATTACCCAGAGGATCCAGTTCAAACTCCTGACTCTAACATACAAAGCCCTCCACGAGTTGTCTCCTCCATACATCTCCTCACTAATCTCAAGATATTGTCCGTCCCGCAACCTTCGCTCCTCCCAAGAAATTCTCCTGGCCTCTAAGCTGATCACCTCCTCTCATGCTCGCATCCAGGACTTTACACGAGCATCAGCCCTTATCTGGAACTCTCTTCCACAGCCTGTACGTCATGCTCCAAACCTGGACATCTTCAAACGCACTCTTAAAACACACCTTTTCAAACAAGCTTATAACATTCTATAGCCCTTTATTTACTTATTTGTCACAATGTAATCAGAGGCAAAGAATCACTGCCTCATCCATCCTCCACCCCCTTACCTAGTGTGTCCCCCACTACCCATTAGATTGTAAGCTCGCAAGGGCAGGGTCATCCTCCTAATGTTTACTGTCTTTGTAACAATATTTGTGCTGCTTGGAACTCTGCTGTATATTTGTTAGTTGTATCTATGTTCCCCTTGACGTCTTATTGTGCTTTGTAAAGCGCTGCGGAATATGTTGGCGCTATATAAATAAAAAATAATAATAATAATAATAATAATAATAATAATGTTGAAAGGTAATTTTTAAAATAAAATAACAAAGATCTTGCTTAACATTTATACACAATACAGGATACATTTTTTTTATGTAACTAAACGTACCTATCGTGTGACAGCTGCATATGACAGTGACCTTGTCATTTATATATATATATATATATTGTAAATCGTTGGCTATTTTAGCAAAACTGTGAGAAGATGGTAGTTCAGCACTGCTTACTTAACACAAAAGAAACACCTCCATATCACATATCCAAGTCTTTTTACAGTATTTCCCATTTGTTAAAGATGTGCGACATCAAAGCTATAATATCCTTATGTATTTCACGAAGAAATAATGTACCAGACTACCCAAAGAAATCAAAGTAAGTGTTCCTAAGCAGTTTCCTAGTAATTCAGACAGAAGCCTCTTTCATCTGCTTTGTAACTGTGACAGCACATTGATTTAAACGTCTTTTGAGATCTCAAATGCATTTTTATTTTAGGGTCTCTATGGCATTTTTCTTCCGTATCAAATGGTAATACTATTGTTATCTAACAGACTTGTTGTTAATTTTGGGTGTCAATGTGACCTGATGTCACAACTTTCAGCTGCCAAATACCCTTGATTTATGTCAGTGTTACAACTTCAGCAGTTTATTCTACACATATAAAGGAGGCAGGGGATCCAGGTAACTTATATGGAGAATAAGCACAATTTTTATAATAGGCTGAAAAGGACTAAAAGCCTTTTACTGAATACATTTCCAAATATATCACTGCCTTATTGAAACAGAAAGTGTTTACAGATTATGACTTCCAGCACATATTGAAAAAATAAAAAGGGGACTTTACATTTCCAGCACAGCCACACAAATCATTCCTTTATGCTTTCTGTTTGCCAGCTGTGCATCATAACTGCTAATGTATAGCACAGATTTAGTTTTTGAGGATAAGTAATGTATATACTCGAGTATAAGTCTAAAAAAAAGTGGCCCACAAGGGGTGTCTTGGCTTATACCCGAGTCACTACTCTTTAAGTGACCCCCACAGTGCCCCCACTATATGTACAGTGGTGCATCACCTGAGGGAGACCACACATTTGACATTTTCATGAGAGGTCCCAGCTAACCTCACCTCGAGTTGTAGCCTTGGAAGGCATATAGGGACAGTAACTACTGAGTGGTGAGAATCCTTGCATTCCTATATCAAGTTTTAGATTACTGACTATGTGTGCTTTATCTTTATGCCAGCTTAAACTTTGCAACAGGAGTTGTTTGCATGTCCATCTCCATTGTAGGCCTATGTTCTGGCTTATTATTGCAATCTGCTGAATTTATGCTGCTTTCCTAATATATGGTTGTGGCAGGCCATGGCTGTGAGTGGTGTTGTGGTTGTGGCTTTTGCCACCCCCGGCTTATACTCGAGTCAAACATTTTTAAAGTTTTTTTTTTTAAGGTAAAAGTTGGGGGTCGGCTTATACTCGGATTGGCTTAGGAGGCTGCAGTGGCACCTGAGCAGTGAGTAGTTGAAAACTGAGCCAAGACAGGGATAACAGGCAAAACAGTGCATAGATTTAAACCAGTACAGAAGTGGTTAAATTACGCTCAAATTGCCTCCTCCTGATCAAAAATGCCAATATTGACTTGAGTAGGAGGCCAATGGCACCTGAGCTATTATTTGAGCCTTTTCTACAAAAGGAAATAAAATAATAAAAAAACATTGTGCAACTCTGCTTGCCTATCCATACATGTTTAAAATCTTGCTTGTTTCTGGTTCCCTGTTGCCAAAACCAAAGTCCATACAACATCTCAACACCTACTGCCTGTCTCTTCTCCTTGTGTAGACACACACTTTCTACCTTAATGTAGGGATTCTGAGAATTGTAACCTGGCATTATTATGTATTGGATTTATATAGCACCAACATATTATGCATCTATTCTTCTTCCTACGTTAGGTGCACCTAATTGCCTACCAGATGAGTTCAGGGAAGAGCGAAAGCAACCTGAAATTTAGTGGTAGACACCGCTACACCATGAAACTGCTATTCCATCGAAGCCTGACAGTGAATGTCAGTCTGCTCTTGCCTCCCTGCTGCCTTGATGGAAGGCATATCTGCAGTTATAACTAAACAAATGTGTTGGTAATCTATCCTAAAATACTAATAATGAATCAGAAGTAACCGATTAGATAGCATGAGCTTCAGCTGCCAATGGCAGATATAGCACAACACCATAGTAGACAACCTAGGTCTGCTTCACCAGTCTGTTGGTTGTTGTTTGGGGCTCACATGGTTTTAGTATAAACATTGCTTGTTATACAACCTCTACACATTGAAACTAAACAAATTAAATCAAATTAAAGATAGTTTTATTGGCATGACCAAGACTCATACAGCGCAAGGGGAAAAAGGGGGACATGGAAGGGGGTAGGTGGACAATGGCTAAGCAGTCTGTGGACATTTTTAGGTTTACAGTTCTGTTATGCTCCTCTCAGTTTGTGGCATGCTGTGACAGCGTGCACCAATTGTCACTGTGGATTCCTCTTCTCCCAGTAAGATCTATGTTTTTCTCTCATCTTCTAGTGTGAGAAAGTCTGGGCATAATTCCTTTAAGTTCTTAAGTAAGTGTTCCTGGTTACAGTATATTTGGGGCATTGCAGCAGGAAGTGGCTTTTCTCCTCAAGGGTCTTCTTCTCACAGTGTTGGCATAGTCTCTCCTCCCTGGTTTTGTATGTCTGTCAGTGTCTCCCAGATTCTATTTCGAAGTTGCGACTATCACTCAGTCTGTAGACACTCAGGATTTACCTCTCAAGAGTTTCGGAGCTTTTCCAGCTATGGGGCCATTTTATATTCTCTCTGTAGGGACTGGTATATGGTTAGCTTATGTTATATTTCACTCCTCCATTTTTCCACATAGTCCTCTTTGCTCTTGGCTGTGGTGTGTTTTATCTGGGCTCTTGTTAGGACCTGTAGCATGGGCTACAGAAGCATCCTTTTATGTTACAGTTTTAAGCTGCAGACATTTCCATTTATCACGTTAATGTTTTCCTTTGCTTTTTTTCTCCTGTTTTTTTTTTTCTTTTTGACGTCACAAAAGTCAGGCACATATGACTGACAAAAGCTGGGACACTCACTTCTAGCTCAAGAAAGCCAACTTCCTGCAATTCTGAACAGACCTTCAGCTTTACTTTTTTTTCAATACAGGTTCAGATAAATTACCTTGTGGAGACAATCAAATTGTAATATATATGAAACAGATTCGGAAACACTTTCTACTGATCAATGCACTCTGTAATTAGTTCCCTTCCTATCTTTGTGCGTAAGTGAGACTTGATGAGCAGATAATAAGTCAGAGGTGGGAGGTTCAGATTACAAATATGTGAGCAAAACTGAGACAGAGATATACAGGGGAGATAAGTGCGTGTGTGATTGTGCGCGCGCGCGCGCGTGTGTGTGTGTGTGTGTGTGTGCGTATGTGTGGTTTGGTGCAGATACATTAGTAATGTATTATAAGTGTGTTAGTGGTCATAAAGGATATAGCATATATTTACATTATACAAAGTGTACTTGAGATGGAAAAATTGAAACAAAAAATATACATACCTGGGGCTTCCCCCAGCCCCCTCCAGTCTAATAGCTTCCTCGCCATCCTCCTCTGCCACCTGGACCGCTCGCAATTCGCCCTGAAAATACTTCAGTCAAGGAAAATTGGCACAGTCCAGCCACGCACACTCCCCGTCATGCTACCGTCGCCGGGAGCGTTCTGCTCCTGCGCAGTAGTACTGCACAGGCGCAAAACACTCCCGGCGGAGCATGATGAGGCACACGCACAGCTGGGCTGCGCATGCACAGAACGCCCCAGATCAGAGGACTTTCTGGGGCGATTTGCGGACGATTCATGCAGAGAAGGAGGACGGTGAGAGAGACATCAGGCTGGAGGGGGCTGGAAGAAGCCCCAGGTATGTATATATATTATTTTAAATCCTCCCTTTCTCAGGTTTACTTTAACAGGCAGAACAGACCATGTATAATTGCTTAAGAATAAAGTGTAGACATTTTTCTGTCTGAAAATGTGGGGTAATATTGTCACAAGCAACTGTGCCCATCTATTAAATCTTGTCATTTTCAATAAACATGCCACACACTCCAAAAAAGAATTTGTGACCCTGCTTAAATTACGTTGACCTATTTACAAATACAGAATTTCATCTTCTGTAGGTTAAAGTGTTTCTTCAATGGACATCATAATCATTTTGCATATTTGAAGTCATTACATGTTTCAATGAGACCTTGTGGTCTCTTTATTAATCTGGTATAATGACACATCTGTATGAATTTGTGTCTCACCATTTTTTATTAATGACTAGAATCTGCTCAAGTGCAGCTCAGGCGAAACATACTTGAGCTTTGTTATATGTCAGGATATATAAATTGTTTATGTAAATTAGACAAACTTTCAGTCTTCAAGTTAGGCTGTCTATCTACAGTGATTGCTAGACTGTTTTCTAGAGATTGTGTTGGCCAAGGAGAGAGCATCGGGCTGCAAAGCAGACAGGTTCTCTTCAAGGCTTGATCATTCATCCAGTATTCACACAAAAGCTTGTGTACATTACTGTAAGATCTAATAATTATGGTTTTATATTTGATATCCATAAGTTAACCTGACACTTCCTTTACTAAAATAAACAAAGAGCTGCACAACACAGTGTATACTTGCAAGAACAATGAGTTCAGCTGCAGTCATTTCGGCACTGGTCAGTGCGCTTGTATAATCTAAAAAATACTAATTAAAACAAACACAAAAGCGTGCTAAAGAGTTTATGAGTCCACTATATAATAGTATCAGCTCATAGACTATTTCAAAATCCACTTCATTTAACCAAAGTTCTGTAGCAAGGACAATCCCCAGACCTCAGAGTGACACCAGCACCTCACCCTATAAAAGAGGCCCTCACCCTTTACATAAAGCCACTGCCAGATTGGATCAACAGCGCTTTGGGGTCATCTAGGCTGCTCCATTAGTGGTACTGCTTGTACAGTCTCATGAACACCTTTTTACCTCAAATAAAACACAACCGAGCCACAATAGAGTAAAACTGTACTAAAAAGTTTAATCTTGTTACAAATGTGCAGTCACATAGAGCAGCAGTATATCATCAAACAGAGTTTTATTGGGCTCTTCCCCGTGTTTTGGTCGCCTGAGTGGCTAGGAAGGGCGCTGCTTGTTCACTCCATACTTCCAGATACCACCGTCACCCCCGAAGTGCCCCATGTCCTGGATTAAAGCAGAATGAAACCCAGCATTTCTTCTTTGCTCTAATTGATTATTTACAGCATATTATATACTACCACCATTTTTTTTTACTAGAACAGCATTCAAAGGGTTAAACACAGGACTTAGAAGCTACCTGCTGGGAAAGATGGACGCATCCGAACTGGAGATAATGTTATCTTGTGTTTACTTAATTGTACCAAGTGAGGAATGTGACACATTCTCTGACACTGTAGACTCTCCTGAACACAGTCAGACAATCAGAAAGCATTTCTTCTTACATTAGAAGATGAATAAAGCAATTATGAATAAAATGCAAGGTCAGCTCTCAGAGCAATAAAAGTGTACTCTGGGAACTTGTAATTTCTAAATGAATAATAATACTTATGCACAAAAGCAAATATGATAACCGTATTGCATATAAAAAGTAGGAAAACATGTTTTTATTGAATATTATGTTAGGGTTTTATACCACTTTAAGAACTATTTGATTTGTACAAATGACTACTAAATTCTCCTTTGCAATGTGAGGTAAATGCATCACACCTTCCTCAAGTTTCAAATGATTAGTATGTTGATCATGTGAGTCTCCTACAGTCACAGCAGAAAGCAGATTTTGTCCCAAAGTCACAATATCATAAACAATATGTGCATTAACAGGACACTGACATAAGTTCCAGGGGATGGGAGGCTTGCTATACTAAAGCATAACAAGCCTCGGCAAAGCATCTTTAAATGGGCTGCCAGGCTCCCCATTGGGCCTGTAACAGACCAATGGATGTCCTCCTCAAGGACCAATGGGGATGTATACCCATACAAATGGTCCACAATAAAAATAATGCCGGAGACTGCCTGTAGTAGAATATTGGTAAAATTACGCATATTCTACTATTTAATTCCTATAGCAAAATATTGGTTATCTTTACCAATATATTACTTTAACCTAACACTCACACAGAACCCTCACTCTGCCTATGCTTAACCATAAAACCCCCTGCTGCTGCCAACCTTAACCACCCAAGGCCGGATTTATACTTTTTGGGCCCCTAGGCCACATATGTTGTGACTCCCCCTTTCATGTGCAGTGTACTCTTCTATATTTATCATCTATGTACTGTAGCCCTTCTGTTTCATGAACAGCTCTCTTGGGCATCGGTTTCCCTTTTTTTTCATGTATTTGTCAGGATCTCTCCTGTAGCATGTTCTGTCGCTTGCAGTGGAGCTGCAACTGGGCAGTTCTGACTTGTCTGCTTGCATTCGGTTGTGAATTTGCAGTGAGTCTTATTGTCATTTGCAATCACTCTGCAGTTCAGAGCAGTTCAGGATGCTGTCAGGATTCCTCTTATGGTTTGCGGCAGTTGAGCTGCAGCCAGTTAGCCCTGGATTTCTTACATGCATGTTGTTACATAGTACTGCATGCATTTGTTATGCTAGTCTTTCAGCTAGCAAATGGTAATCAAGCCAGCTTACGATTGAATGATTACCATTCAGCTGTGTGGAAATTTGCATACCTGTATCCATTGGCTGATCCCGGCATAAAAATCTGCCTCCCATTTCAGATTCTGCCCGACATAGCAGTCAGTACGCTGGTCTGCTGGGCACTTTGTCACTCTGTTATAGATCTGTTAATGTAGTTTTATGTGACCTTATTACTTGTGCTTTAGCTAGTTTCTTGATAAATGTATATGCAGACTTGCTATGCTAATATATATTTATCCGTTAGTTGAGCCGTTTGTTATCTTTCTGTATTATTGTGTACTGCCTTGTTTCCAATCCTGATGGACGTTCGCTGCATCCGCGGTGGGCCAGTGAAGTCCACTATCCTGATAGCTTGGATTCTGCCATCACCACATTGGTGACTGGCAGTATTCCTGCTACTCTAGTTTCTGGGAACATAACTATAGGCTGCGGTTGCTATTAGTTACGTTATTTCCTGTAGTCTTGCCTGTGTGGATGCTTGCTGGTGACTGTTGTTAGCCTGCTTGCTCTGCTTCTGTGGTTGTGACTATGATGAGCGGTGGTTGCTACTAATTACGCTCCAATCTATAGTCCTGTCTTGTATCTGTCTGAATGCTTGCTATCGCTAGGGCAGCGCTTAGTCTTGCTAGCGTTCTGTCTGTCTGTTCGTTCTTTGTCTGGTTACTCAGACCATAGGCAGCGCAATATCGCGCCATTGTGTTTTATTTGTAGCTATATCGGTAGCTCAGAGCTGCAGTTGCTCTGGACAACCTGTGTAACCTCTTCCATTATCCAGCTGCTTAGCCTTGTTGCGCTGGGTGGTCAAAGTATGGCCCCCCAGAATTACAGTGTTGCTCCCCATTTTCTGCCTCCTCTTTTATACATAGCAACCTCGCTTTCATGTTCAAATGCCCCCATGGGCTGCAGCCCCCAAGGCCCAGGCCTTTGTGGCCTTTCCAGAAATCCGACCTTGTAAACACCCCAGGGTGGCTATCTGTAACAAAACTCCAGTGCCTAGCCTTAAAGCGGTTTCAAGATGAAAAAGTAACTATAACAAGTAACATGTCTATATATCTTATCTAAAGTTTAGATAGTTTACACAGCAAATTTAGCTGCAGACAGCTTCAAAAGTTTATAGTTATTTATTCCTGTGATACAATGAGGGCGGCCTTGTTTTGTTTGTCACACTACACTGAGGCAAGCTGATAGCATCTCCAGCCCTCAGCTCAATCCCCTCTCCTCCTCCCTCCTCTCCTCTGTCTCTGAAATCTCTGGCTAGTAACCTCCTCCTCCTCCTGCCCAGACTGAGCTCCCATAAGCCCTGGCTACCTGGGACTGAATGCCAAGGCTCTCTGAAAAGATGTGGGCGAGGCTTGTTTAATTCATAGGATTAAAACAAAGCAAAAAAAGTATTCGGCTTGAGGAATGCCCTATAAACTATATGAAAGGAACCCAATTATGCAATGAGTAAAAGTTTATCTCGGATCCAAACTACCCTGCTTCCACTATAGATGACAACAGTAAAATCCACAAATAGCTTCAATAAATGGTAATTATGGCTCTTCATTGACACTTATCATGGCTTTTAGTGGCACTGCTCCTGCTCTATTTTTACCAGACCTGAATGGGAATCACTGGTGGCACATTTAATGATGCTTTGCTTGCTATAATTTACTAAAATAAGTGCAGTGGCAGGAAGCAATGAGTGCAGGAGTGGTGTGGGTGCCTTTGGAGAATGCTATGAGATCCAGCGGCAGTAATATGTGGCCTGGAAGTCTTGCTATACTAAAGTATAGGAAGCCCAGGCAAAGAATCTTTAAATGTGCCACCAGGGTTCCCCATTTGACCCCTAAAGGGAACCAGAGGCCCCAGAAAAAAGTTTTTATACATACCTGTTCAATCCAAGGACCGCACTCACGTCAGAGGGTATGCTGGTGCCGGGCCCCAAGGCCATAAGTCACAGTAGTAATGAAGGAGTCCGCACACAGACTTCACGGAGCAATTTACATCAATTTATTGTCCCATCACATGTGTGTAGATACATAGTCTGACCTGCATAGGCCGACGATCGTTTCGGGGCCACTCAGGGTCCCCTTTATCAAGGCAGATAGCAGCAAAGACAAATACATTGTGTCCATACAAAAACCACAATAAATACCCCCAAACAGAGATTACTGATCCCACCCATAGGCGTTCCCATCAATCAATAAAACGTTACATTTTCAAAATACAACACTGTGCAATGCTATTTGGCTCACCCCATTGTCAATCAGTCTGCTCCTCTCCAGGATTCCATCAGCCGCGCTGTAAATTCCCACACACCGCTCATCTTCCGTGAGCATAATGGGCGTCATGCTCGGCGTCATGCTCAGCAAATCAGCCACTCCGAGAATACACCGATCAAAACGCAACAGCGTCATGCGTCACACGTACGCACCTCCGCATCGTCATATGGCATACCAATGTACGCCATGACGTGCGCATAGCCCAGCCGCTCAATGCAGTCTCAAAGGGGCGTGTAATCGTAACGTCGCATACTGCCCTGCGCCATAATCACGGAAGTTCACGCGGCCACATCACATTGAATTCTACGCGCATGCGTGCGCTTCGTATCGCGTTGCCATAGCAACAGGTCACAACCCACCGGGTATAGACCTGTTTGCAGTGACAAAATAGGACCTCACAAACGCAATGTCCTCCAAATGGGTACCTGGACTATAGAGCCTAGCAGACTGAAGGACTAAACTGTTATATAGAAAAAGGACTAAACTGTTATGTAGAAAATTTCCACCATAACCCGTCCAGTCACCTGCTGCCAAATTACATGCAAATATTCATATTGATGGAGAAAAAAGGATATACTGCAGGAGATATCAAGACAACCATTAAAGTGCACGTGACCACCCTAAAAAATATCAAACATATATAAACATTCATAAAAACATTAAAAACAACTTGTTGCAACAAAACATAATAAAGACACATCATCGCTCACCTAAGAAGCATGCAAGCCCATTATTGCTGTTGAGGCCATTAGGCTTAACAGTATTTTGGATTTTTACATTAAATACTGTTAAGCCTAATGGCCTCAACAGCAATAATGGGCTTGCATGCTTCTTAGGTGAGCGATGATGTGTCTTTATTATGTTTTGTTGCAACAAGTTGTTTTTAATGTTTTTATGAATGTTTATATATGTTTGATATTTTTTAGGGTGGTCACGTGCACTTTAATGGTTGTCTTGATATCTCCTGCAGTATATCCTTTTTTCTCCATCAATATGAATATTTGCATGTAATTTGGCAGCAGGTGACTGGACGGGTTATGGTGGAAATTTTCTACATAACAGTTTAGTCCTTTTTCTATATAACAGTTTAGTCCTTCAGTCTGCTAGGCTCTATAGTCCAGGTACCCATTTGGAGGACATTGCGTTTGTGAGGTCCTATTTTGTCACTGCAAACAGGTCTATACCCGGTGGGTTGTGACCTGTTGCTATGGCAACGCGATACGAAGCGCACGCATGCGCGTAGAATTCAATGTGATGTGGCCGCGTGAACTTCCGTGATTATGGCGCAGGGCAGTATGCGACGTTACGATTACACGCCCCTTTGAGACTGCATTGAGCGGCTGTTCTATGCGCACGTCATGGCGTACATTGGTATGCCATATGACGATGCGGAGGTGCGTACATGTGACGCATGACGCTGTTGCGTTTTGATCGGTGTATTCTCGGAGTGGCTGATTTGCTGAGCATGACGCCGAGCATGACGCCCATTATGCTCACGGAAGATGAGCGGTGTGTGGGAATTTACAGCGCGGCTGATGGAATCCTGGAGAGGAGCAGACTGATTGACAATGGGGTGAGCCAAATAGCATTGCACAGTGTTGTATTTTGAAAATGTAACGTTTTATTGATTGATGGGAACGCCTATGGGTGGGATCAGTAATCTCTGTTTGGGGGTATTTATTGTGGTTTTTGTATGGACACAATGTATTTGTCTTTGCTGCTATCTGCCTTGATAAAGGGGACCCTGAGTGGCCCCGAAACGATCGTCGGCCTATGCAGGTCAGACTATGTATCTACACACATGTGATGGGACAATAAATTGATGTAAATTGCTCCGTGAAGTCTGTGTGCGGACTCCTTCATGACTACTTTATACATACCTGGGGCTTCCTCCAGCCCCATATGCACGGATAGCTCCCACGCCGCCATCCTCTGCTGCCTGGATCCGCCGGTACCGGGTCCCGTCATGGCCGCCAGTCGGCACGTCGGCCGGCTGACGCGGCCATTAGTCCGCATCACACTGAGCTCCCTCCATGTATGTACGCGTGAGGCTGCCTACTGCGCAGCCTCATGCATACGGGTAAGGAGGGAGCCGCTGTGATGCGGACAATTGGCCGCGTCCGCCGGAAGTGACGGGACCCGATACCGCCGATCCAGGAAGGGGAGGATGGCGGCGTGGGAGCGATCCAGGCTTATGGGGCTGGAAGAAGCCCCAGGTATGTATAAAAGCTTCTTCTTTTTTTTATCCCGTTCCTCTCTGGTTCCCTTTAACAGACCAATGGGAATTTTCCACTGCGAGGGTTCCCATTGTTCTGTTAAAGGACACTTAAAGTGGTCTGAAATTCTGACATGACATTCAATAATAGAAATGTGTTTTCCTACTTTGTATTACACATACAATTATTGTATTTGCTTTTGTGCACAAGTAGTATTGCCCATTTACAAATTACAAGTTCCCAAAGTACAGTTTATCTGCTCTGAAAGCTGCCATTGCAATTTATTCAAGCTGCTTTTTTTTACATATTAAAATCTTCTGCGTGCAGGCGAACTGCGCCTGAGCCGACTGACCCTGACTTGCCAATCTAACAGGGCTTTTACCGAGGAAGCGAGGAGGCGGAGGAAGGTGACATGGGAGCAATTGGTGTGGAGGGGGCTGGAGAAAGCCCCAGGCATGTATAAAACTTTTATATTACTTTGTCTCTGGTACGCTTTAACTGTTCGAATGCTGTTCTGCTACAATTTTTATGTGATTAATAGGTTTTTAAGCTGTAAGGAATCTTTTAAAGCAAAGAAGAAATGTTGAATTTCATACCACTATAAACATTATAAAAGTTTTTTTCTTTTTCCCCCAAAGTCATTTGTCTATTGATTTATCATGGAAGTTTGAAACAGCACACACATGCATTCTTCAAACCCAGCTATGTTTCCTGTTTATGATGATAGCAAACTCTGTAAATGTTTCCGTAAAAACAAATGCCTAATAGTCGATGTATGCTTGCTTCATTCCAATCATTTGTGTGCTCTGCATTGTTATTGCAGAGAAAAAAAAAATATTGAAGAGCCAATTCTTTTTGATGCTATTTGAAAGGCTCTTTCAAGCTATTGTAGAAGCTGCTTCTGAAAGAAAATCTTACACTGCAGATGTCTGAGATATTCTACAATTTATAAGGATAAACATATACAGTGCTGTGTATCTAGGGAGCAAGTGAGATCTCTACATAAAAACAAGATGAATGGCTGGAGCTTGCTTTATGTGGGCAAATCAGTATGAAATCGAAGGACAGATAAAATGCAAAGTTTCCTCTCCGGGTCCATTGAGGCCACTGCAGCTGGTAGTTTGGAATTAGTGGCACGTAGCAGTTTAAGCATGGTTGATCTAAAAATATATAGATTCTTGTAGATACTGTATTTTTGCTTTTGTTAATTTAAAGAGAACCCGAGGTGTGTTTAAAGAATGTTATCTGCATACAGAGGCTGGATCTGCCTATACAGCCCAGCCTCTGTTGCTATCCCAAACCCCACTAAGGTTCCCCTGCACTCTGCAATCCCTCATAAATCACAGCCGTGCTGTGAGGCTGTGTTTACATCTGTAGTGTCAGTCTCAGGTGCTCCCCCGCCTCCTGCATAGCTCCGGTCCCTGCCCCCGTCCCTTCCCTCCAATCAGCAGGGAGGGAAGGGATGCAGGCGGGGACTGGAGCTCTGCAGGAGGCGGGGAGAGCAGCAGACTGACACTATAGAGATAAACACAGCCAGCTCTGACAAGCTGTTTGTCAGCAGCGTGGCTGTGATTTATGAGGGATTGCAGAGTGCAGGGGGATCTTAGGGGGGTTTGGGATAGCAACAGAGGCTGGGCTGTATAGGCAGATCCAGCCTCTGTATGCAGATAATATTCTTCAAACCCACCTCGGGTTCTCTTTAAAGGCTAAAACAAATTATAACAGTCCTTTATTTTTTCCCATTAGGAGTTCACACAGTTGTGCACTTAAAGGTCAACTGTAAGGAGAGGTGTCAGTAATGTAAACGTTACCTCTGCAGCGGAGAGCGGCGCGACCGCCACTACCGCGTCTGACGTCATGGTGGATTCCGCCACTGCCTCCTCGTCATCTCTTCCCAGCAGGTCAGGTCTCTCCAGGATACATCAGGACAGAAGAGCGCACGCGCGTACCCGGAGACAGGACCTTTATGCATTGAGGAGGCAACTCAGCTGACTCTGGTCTGATTCTCGCCTCTGGTTGGCTGGGCCGAGTGGGCGGAGCCACGGGTATCACCCTTGGTATTTAAGACTCGGGCTGTCAGTGGATCATTGTCTGCTGTTGCTGAAACTTAGCGGTTAAGCTCTCAGACCTTAGTTAGTTCCCAGTGTGTTTGATCTGGCAGGACCCCGGGGATTCACACATAGCTAGAATTATTATTATTGATAGCTCGTAATTGTAATATTCATATTATTATCATTGTATGTCTTATTGTGTATGAACCTTGCCTGAACTTCTGACCATCCTTCTGCCTCTCAATTCAGTACTCTGCCTGTCTGTGTTCTGCCGACCTTGGCCTGACCTTGACTCTGCCTTAGCCTTCTGATTCTGTACTTTCGCCCATCTGATTGTTGCCAAACTCAGCCTGTTTCTCACATTGTATTTGTCTCACGATTCTGTACCGCGACCTGACTGACCTGCTACCGACTCTGCCTGTACGACCTCTCTTATACTAGTGATAGTCCCTACAGCCAAGGGCTATCATCTAGGAGTACTCCTAAATTACTGTGAACTAATACACCAGTGATCACATCCTGATAAAAATACTGACTATTGTGTTATTTGAACTACTACTCATTTTGTATCAGACAGTCCTGATTGAGCTCACTCTGGTCAGCAGAGATACCACTGTTCATTACAAGAGGGATATGGAGGCTGCCATATGTATTTCCTTTTAAACAATACCAGCTGCCTGCATATCCTGCTAATCCTAGGCCTCTAATACTTTTAGCCGTAGACCCTGAACAAGCATATGCAGCTCAGATGTTTCTGACATTATTGTCAGATCTGACAAGATTAATTTAGCTGCATGCTTGTTTCTGGTGTTATTCAGACACAACTGCAGCCAAATAGATCATGAGGGCTGCCAGGCAACTAGTATTGTTTAAAAGGAAATAAATATGTCAGCCTTCATATTATAACATGGCCTGCTAGAAACAAACATTTTCAAAATTCCCACAGCAGTTGTTCTGAGTAATGAAGGTGGTTGTTCATTACCAGTATTCTGCTATCACTTAAAAAAACAAACAAATCCTTGTTTTCACACTAACCCTACCTTCTACCTACTTCTTACACTAACCTATCCCATACCTATGGCTAACATCTCCGCAGTGTGCACCAACCCTCTCAACCAGGATATAGCTTCGGGGGGACATTGGGCATTAACAAAGGAGGATGGAGGAGAACGGGAGCAGCGGTGGGCATGGCGAGAGTCTACTACACACAGGCCTTTTACAAGGATTAAGGTATCCTTTAAAAAAACCTGAACTGAAAATTAAAAATCAAAATAAGCATACACAAGTCTTACTTACCTCCCATGTAGTCTACTCCTCAACCTCTTTTTTCCTCTCCAGCGTCGTTTTTGTCCACTGAGATTATGGGAATTCTCCGTCCTCCATTTTGAAAATTGCCATTACCCCATAGCAGCTTTCTGGTCAGAACACTGTTAAACTGTAACATAGCCCACTTCAGCCATAGGGAAACATGGACATTACTCAGCACATCAGTTGTCCTCTCAGCTATAACTGGCAGCAACTGATATGTAACTGATAGCAAACTGATATATTTTAGTTCTGACAAAATGTTGTCAGAACTGGAAGGGATCATTGTCAGAAGAAAATGGTGAGCTTCTGAGAGGAACTAATGGCAAGGTAACTATGCAATGTTCATTTTAAGTTACCTCATGTGTTTATTTTAAATAATTTTACTCAGTTCAGGTTCCCTTTAAGCAGGGCCGGGCCAAGGCAGAGGCAAGAGAGGCTCCAGCCTCAGGGCGCAGTGTAGGAGGGGGCGCACAACTCACTCATCTATCATTCCCCTATTAGGCTAATTTCACACCAGGACATTGCGTTAGAGGGGGCGTTAAGGTCGCATAACGTCCCCCTAACGGAACGCCTGGTGGTGCTGGATCTGGACGTCAGAGTGAGCCGCGTTGTGCAGCTCACTCTGGCGTCAGTGATGCCGTGATGCGCACTCTTGTGCGCATGCGGCATCACGTGGTCCCGCCGGCCAATCGCCGCACAGAGCGGCCGCTCCAGGAAGTAAACACTGCACGTCACAACGTGCAGTGCATATTAATTATCCATGTGCTTGGCCGCTCTCCGCTCCTCCACAAGATTACTGAGCATGTGCAAGCAGTCTAACGCGGCTCAGCCGCGTCTAAAATACTGCATGCAGTACGTTGGCTTGTGACGCAGCGTTACAATGTAACGCAACTTGGGCACTGTGAACAGCCCCATTGATTTTTCATTACTGTGCGGTGGGCTGTTACAGGCTGCTCTAACGTGCGCCTGTAACGTCCCACTGTGAAACCAGCCTTAAGTTTGCAGCAGAAAGGGGGGTTCGGAAGCCTAGGGGCACCATGTCTAATAGCAATCAGTGTGTGATGGCTGGGGTGGGAGGGATGAAGTGGCACAATTTGGTGTCTCACCCTTGGGTGCTGGAGGACCTTGTTCCGGCTCTGCCTTTTTTTTTTTTTAATTTCTTGTCTTAGTAGAAGCACTTTAGAAGATTGGAAGCCAGCTTGTGTGCCAGCATTCCACCACTGTATTGTTAAAAGTTACCTATTTTTAATGGCCAAAAAAATGATAACATGCTCTCCAGATGGGGCTGCTTCTAAGTTTTTATTTCCTTCAACTGCATAGAGATAGGGGGGCGGGGGTGTCACAGACTGCAGTTGGGAGCAAATTGCAGAACACAGCAATGGAGGTCTGTGCTGCAGGGGCGTAGATAGTTAAGGCCCTTTGGAGCATTTCAATGGGCACTTTAAACTGATTTACTTGCAATAAGCTAATCAAGGAACTCATACACAATTAAAGCAAGGAAAATGCCTGCCTAGAAAGGACTAGGAAAAGGTGTGTGCCCGAAGCTAAGCTTACATTTACAGAGCCATTTATTCCAATTCTTAAACTGTGGCACAGCAGTGAACCTACTCTACTGTAGATCACCAAGTTAATCAGCACTGAACTGCTCTGACTGGGTCTAAAAACCACTTCCAATAAGTTGCTATTTCCTCCCACAACCAAAAAACATACTGGTAGGATAACTAGCTTCTACCCTCAATTAGTCCCCACACTGCAGGAAGATCATAAATAGTAAGCTGTGCTGAGGGACAATGATTTGACTTTGTCAATATTCTCTGTAAAGCACAGCACACAGCAGAATTATATAAATACTAGCCGATCTAAGCCCGTTTCTACGGGCTCTAGGTCTGTCACCGCGCATGCACCCACCGCCCACAAACACGCCCACCCGCCCCTTGGCCCTGTCCTCTCGTGCAATCCGCGCGTCACTCCTCCTCAGTGTCTCTGCATCGCTGCACATGCACAGAGCGCAGAGATGCAATAATAATAATCACTTTATACAGTATGCATGTATTCAAATTATACCAAATACATATTCATAGAAAGACAACACTTTCAAGCTTGTGGCATGCCATTGATGGTATTTTACTCATTTTGGCAAGTTACTATATTTCTATCTTTGTCTTGATAGCTATGCCAAAGGGAAATGTAAAAGTGGATCAGACGATTTGTTGTAATTGCAATTTAATGTCATAGCAGAGATGCATTACCAACATACTATTGATCTGCAGTTAAATCTTAATGCATCTATGGATTAATATTACTTTCATTTTGTCCCTTTATTATTTTTCCAGCAACATATTTTCTCTTTTAGATGTGCTTTAGAGTAATGACCTCGATTTTTAATTTCCTACAGAGAGAAAAATATCTGACTTGTAATTATGATCTTTGAAAGGCATCTAGATGCTACAAAAACCCTTGAAAAGATCAAAGAAATTATTAAGATTAAACTGTAATAAGGTAAGACAGACAATTATATGTAGTAGATAGATCGTGGATAAAGATGAAACTTGGGTTTCTTTGTTATGTGCCTTTATTTAACAGGGCTAAAAGATGTATGTTTTCATGTATAAAGATAATGAGAGAAGCAGAAAGATGGGGATAGCAGGTGTTTATGTATATAGAAAATAGAACAGAAAAAGGAATATTTGGAAATCTTACTGAAATAAAAGGGAGGACCGCGAATGCGCAAAAGACTGAGCGCGACTGAAACAGTTCCCGGGGCTGATTCCGGATGAACGGCAGACCACGGGAGGACGGCGAGGGACTTACATGTGTTTATGCTGCTGGATGAACCAGCGGGTAAGGATCAATTTTTCTTCTTTCTTCAACTCTGGGTTACTTTAAAGTATAAACAGTAGAATTATCAAGATGTTTGTGATTTAGTCATCGTGTGATTGCAGTTGCATGCATTTTTTTTAAAGCTTTATCTAGGGCAGTCTAGGTTTCATAAAACGTTCCTGCTGCAACTAACTTTGCAATCACCCAACTGCTAATTTACTAATAGCAGCACTAGGAAAAAAACATGTTTTTATTGTTAGATTAGCGGTAGGTCTTCCCCGAGAGGACCCGTCATTGCCGTGGGGAAGTCTAGTAGGGAATAATTTGTGCACATATTATTTGTACTGAAGCTAACGCCCTCCTTTCTGTACCTGTTTTGAATGCAAGTTGTGTATTTAAGTCCACTTTGTGGAGCTCTGCACATCTATTGCAGGTAGTCAATTCAGGTGCAGCCTCTGTTTGGAAGCGCTGCCAATGTCTCCTGCTGTACAAAACTCATGTACTCAGTATACCTATGGCTAGCTGCATCCATGTTCTTCAAGTTGCATTCAAATTATAGATTAGGACTAGTACATGATTTGCATCTGATTTGTGTTCAAGGCATGTATTTAGCCCTTGTGGAACTCTGCATGCCTCTGTTGGTCTACAATTCAGCTGCAGCCTATGAGCGCTGTCATTTGTTTGATGTCAATTTACTATCCTTGCAGTAAAAATGATGAGGCTTGAATATATATGACTCAAGTAAGGGCCTGTTCAGACTATCTGCGTATGAAGAATGCGTTTAAAATCAAAGAAACGCAAGTTGAAAAACGCATGCGTTTTTCTTGCGTTTTAATGCGTACTCTATTGCGTTTTGCACACACACGTGACCCAGGGGAAAAAAAAAAATTATGGGAACCGCAGAGGAAAACGGACGCTAAAAACGCAATAGTACGCGTTTTTGATACGCGTCCATAGACTTTCATTGCGTCCGTATTCTATGCGTAACGCACAGAACTGCGTGCAGCAATGCGGATGAGAAATGTATGCGTCTCATACGCATACATGTGAACTAGCCCATTCAAAAGCATTAGGAGCCGTTCCTATGCGTTTTTGGTACCCAGACACGTTCCCTGAAAATGTCTAGGAGCGCTCATAGTCTGAACAGGCCCTAAGGGTGGAAAAACCTAAACAGTCTAACCTCTTAACAGGGTTTACCACCACATGTGTGGCAGTAGCTAAACCCACTTCCTCCAGGCCACTGGAGAGGAGAATGAGCCTGTACGCATGGTTGTTTTTGTCTGCTGTATAACCGCATACATTATTACAATATATTCTGAAGATTATTCGTGCAAGGGTTGAGTCCGGAATTGATTGATTGTGTATGGACTGGATTATGATTGGAGGCTTGATGGACCTCCTACGATGATCTGTGACTCCCCGAGATTAACAGAGTGATTCCTGAGGTCTGTGGACAACCCTCGTTGTGTTTGTAGTGGCAGTGAGTCAGGTGATGAGAGAAGGCTCTCCCTACACTAGGCAAAGTAGGGGAAAAAAACAAATATATAGTACTACTGATATCCTAATTTGTCTTTCTGGTGGCATAATTTGGAGTCTGACAATTGCCGGCACCTGAATTACAGTGTTGTCAGTTAATTTCCCTTCAGCGTTGCTATAGTCGTAATAACATTACAGTCTTTGGCGGCGCCCAAAGCATGTACTGTGTGGCTCGCAGGAGGTGCCCAGGAGACCAGTCCTAAAGAATGAGCTCCTTTTCCACAGCCTCGGACCTCAGACAAGTCCATACCCATCTCTGGAGCCCTTATAATCCATTATTATGGAGATATAATGTAGATTAAGCATCTACAAATAGGTGTTTATAAGATAACCAAGTACTGTTTAGGCTATCTTTTTATTGCTTCACCTTTTAGGACCCTTTATTCCAATCACTACAGCTTAGTGATAAAAAAAAGAGAATCACTTCAGGTTACACAATGGGATAGTTAATGATAAAAAAGTTATCTTATATTACCGTTTTTGATGTTATACACTGTACATGTTCATAGAGACACCTCTTGCAGACCTGGTTTGTTTTCAAATATATAAAATATGCCATGTGCACAGAGAAAGAAATAGGCTACCAATTACACCCCAGAGTCAGATGTATATTCAACATGCTCCTGAATTTGTTTTTTGAGCATCTGTGTGGTTTTCCCGACATATTTTAGACTGCACGGCATTCAATCATGCAGATCACATACGTACTTTCACAATTTATAAATTCCCTAATTTTAAATGTTTTGGCAATATTTGCATTCAGAAACATGTTGGTTCGATTTACCAGATGACATGCATTGCACCTTCTGCATGGAAACTTCCTAAATGGTCTGGTTGTGGGTCCCAACCAGGCATGCTCGAATGTACCCAAATTCGATTCGAGTACATTCGAATTCGGGGCAAATTCTAATCGAATACGATCGCGACCATCAAATTCGATTCGAAATCAAATTTGATTCATGATCGATAACTGAATTCGGGAAATATTCGTGCTTGCAATTTTTGGATGGCCTTTTTTTTTAAAGGGAAATCGCATTTAAATAGGTGTAATTTAAAAAAAAATTGCTGGAAAACTTTTTTACTGCATTTATTGTTTATTCTTCTTCACCGTCTCCACCTTCTTTTTGTTCTCTCCATCTTTTTCTTCACCGTCTTCTTTTTCTGTTTTACCATCTTCTTTCTCATCATCAATCATTACTATCATCTTCATCATCTTCTTCTTCACTGGCATCTGCTTCTTCTTCTTCTTCTTTTTTTTTGTTTTGTTTTGTGTTCATATTCTTCCTCTTGTACCCAACTTAACGTTTTGTCCCTTACAGAACTCTACTGTTGTAAAAAAAATTTCTTCAACACCAGCATAGCTAAATTTGTGGCATAATAGCTAGTGGCGCATGGCAGCAGCGCATAATTCTGTGGACCCTGGTGGTGGGAACACAGACAGCAGGAGGTTAAATACAGCAGCAGCAGGAGGAGCAGGAGGAGGAGGAGGAGTGACGTTTGGCAGCAGGCATGTCACGGCCATGGTACCTAGCATTAGTACCACGGCTGTAAATAAACACCAACAGCAGGAGGTTCCGGACAGCAGTCGTGGAGCCCACATTTTGTCCAATGCACAACTGGGACAGCACAGTTTTCAACCCAGATACCTCTCATTTTTTAAAAAATTTTTTTACAACAAACTATATAGCTATTGTAGTAGCGTAATAGCTAGTGGCGCATGGCAGCAGCGCATAATTCTGTGGACCCTAGCGGTGGGAACACAGACAGCAGGAGGTTAAATACAGCAGCAGCAGGAGGAGGAGGAGTGACGTGTGGCAGCAGACATGTCACGAGCGATGGCACCTAGCGTTAGTACCACAGCAACTAAAGAAAAACCAGGCCAAATTATCAGGACCCAGGGAATGAAGGTTGAGGTGAAACAATAATTCCCAGGCACCTCATGTCCTCCTCTTACCGACAACAGGTGCCTGGAACGTGCCTTCAATCTAGGCCTGGTTCATCTTCAAAAGTGTGAGTCTATCCACTACCTCTGTGGACAGACGAGAGCGCTTCTCGGTGACCACGCCACCGGCCACACTGAAGCACCTCTCGGACAGCATGCTGGAAGGGGGGCAAGATAAAACTTCCAGGGCGTACTGTGCCAGCTCACTCTAGATGTGCAAGTGCTCCACCCATTACTCCATGGGGTCCACAGGCTCCTCGCTGCCGGTGTCAAGCCCACTGAAGGACCCCATGTAGTCGGCCACCATCCGGGTCATGCGCTGGCTGTGACTTTGAGAGGAAGTGGCTGCTGCACACACCTCCTCTCTCGGCTGCTCTACCGTCATGTAGAGCGCCTTTGTCAATGACAGCAGGTCTCCTGGGCACTTGACGCAGCTGCTGGCTGCAGGCACTGGCTGCTGTGCTGGCTGGACAGGGACAGAGGGGGTGGAAGGCTGGGGGAAGGCTTCCTCCATTCGCCGAACAAGGATCTCCTGCAAATCCCTTGTTCGCTGCTCACGGTCTCCAGCAGGCAGAAAATGAGCCACCCTCCCCCTCAGCCGTGGGTCCAGGATCATGCTGATGCAGGCGTCCTCCCTCGCTTGCATCTGCTTAACATCAGGGTCAGTGGCCTCAAGTTCGCTGTCCTCCTCCTCTGGCCCCTGAGCCTCTTCCTCCTCTCTCCACCCTCTCACCACTGCTGCTGAGCTCCGCTGTTCCCCCTCAACAGCAACGTCCAGCACCTCCAACTCCTCCTCATCCTCCTCCAACAACTCAAATTCCTGCGCAGAAGTGGACTGCGCAGGCAGCTGCTGTTCCAGCTGGTTCAGGGCCTCCTCTCCCAAATCCTTCAGATTGCACAGTGCCCTGTCCAACAGACAAAGGGCACCCACTGGCAGAGGGATGTCCGTTCCTCACTCACCAGGTTGGTTCCCTGCAGGCCAACACCAAGCAGACCTGCTGCATCTGCCCCCACTGTGCGTTGGAGAGGATATACAGTTTGGTGGTGCCGGCGACAGCGCCCTCAACAATGTGGCAGTTGACAGCCCTCCTCTGCTCAACCAGCCGCTCCAACATCGCCAGGGGGGAGTTCCAGCGAGTTGGCACATCAATGACAAGGCGGTGTCATGGCAGGCCGTCACGCTACTGGATGTCTGCCAGGTTTGCTGCAGCAGCTGAGCAGTGGAAAGTGCGCACAATTTTCTGAGCCGCTTCCAACAGCTCGTCCATCCCTTGGTAGGTGCGCATGAACTTCTGCACCACCAGGTTGAGGACATGGGTTAAGCAGGGGACGTGGGTCAAGTGTCCCCTGCTGATGGCAGCCAGCAAGTTGGCCGCATTGTCGGACACCACCAATCCGACTCGGAGGCCTCTGGGGGCCAGCCACATCTTCTCCTGCTCCCTCAAGTAGCGGAGCATGTTGGCTGCTGTCAAGCTGTTCTTCCCCGGGCTTCTCATCTCCAGCAGCGCTTGGCAGTGGTGGGCATTAATGCTGTTGATGCGGGGTCGCTTGATGGGGGGAGCTGCTGCTTCTCCCCTGACCCCGCGTGGTGGCACCACATAGTGGGCGACTGGTGCTGCTGCTGCCGCTGATCCGCCTGAGGATGGACCTGCTGCTTCCTCGCTGGCGCATTCCACTAGGCTGACCCAGTGGGCCGTGAAGGATAGGTAGCAGTCTGTCCCAAAGCGGCTGCTCCACGAATCCATGATTGAGCTAAGAAGAAATGCTCGGTTTCATTCCGCTTTAATCATATCCAAGATATGGTAAGCAGTGACTTAAAATTTGAGTATGCTATAAGGAATAGGTTAGAGTTAGATGCTTCTTCTTTTAAGCTTCTACAAACATGGACTTAGCAACGGCTGTTCAGGAAAGGCTTCTAAAAACACAGAAAACCCTGAGAATCACCATGAGGAGATGGACTAGTCTAAAACCTGACAGTTCTGTCAGGTTTTAACTGCTTATTGTTTTCACTGGAGTGGTCCTAAGTAGAGATGTGGCGAACGGTTCCCGAACCGTTCGCCGGCGAATATCTCTGGATACATGGGGCTTTTACTACTTTCGGGTCGCTCTGACCCGGAGTAGTACGCCTACGCTGCCCGGCGAAGCGCGTCCTAGATCGCGCTCCTGTTCCCGGGCACTTTCTGCGCATGTGCGTGACGTCATGAACGATGTCACGCTCATGCGCAGAGAGTGCCCGGCAACAGGAGCACGATCTAGGACGCGCTTCGCCGGGCAGCGCAGGCATACTACTCCGGGTCAGAGCGACCCGGAAGTAGTAAAAGCCCCAGAGATGTTCGCCGAGTGAACAGTTTGCAACATCTCTAGTCCTAAGTATTGTGACTAACATACAGTATATCTGCTTGGACAGTTAATGCCCTACATTAGAAAAACATAGAATAACATAAACCTCCCTGAGAGCTCCTGTTGCTTTTTTTTCTACATAATCACATAAATCCATGCGATTGCTACTACCTAACAACCTCATTACTGTGGTTGTGCAGCCTATTTGCACAGACTATGCAGCACAAAGCACACATAAATAGTAGTCTGTAGATCAAAATAAACGTATAGGTAAACAAAAAAAAACTAAAAATGAAATAAAAAGTGAATAATTTGTAATGAGACAATTTCCATGATTTAACTTTAAGATTTGATAGCAATGCTGTATAGAGGGTTTATGAGTGAGAACTTGAATTATGTCAACTAGCTTACATATTGCAATTAACAACATTTTTTTTTTACTAAGGTTGTCTCTCTCAGACCTTTTTGTTGCAATATCTTGGATCTCAGCACAGTAATTAACTTTTGCATAATAAATACATACTCCATTAATTACAGTCCCCAGAAGGAGTATAAGAGAGTTAGAGCTATTATGTATCACCACCTATTTTTTGTAGTGTTAACTCTTTAGCCAGCACACACAAGACCACAATTAAGTGCAAGTAAATCCCATTTTAATGATATTAGCAAAAATATGAAAAGCCCAAATGGGCTTTTTTTTGTTAAATTAAACAGAAAAGGGAAGAATCCAGAATGTACATCTATGTACTCACTCATTTGAATGAAAGTCATGTTTGCTTTTATCTAGGAAAACAGTAGAACATTTTAAGCACTAGGAGGCATTTCTATTTTTAGGGAAACACTGAGTAAGACTACAGCTAATGAGTAATTGAAAGAGAACCAGTAACACATAGGCATTAGAAAGAATCTGCAAAAGATACAAAAAACTAAAACCAAAAACCCACTGAATCATTAAGGCAGCCAAGCAAGACCTGTAGTGCCACTGTGCAAGGTAAAATGTCCTTTGCAATCTGAATAACACAGCTGAAGTATGTTTTATTACAGAGCTAATGAAATAATGTTAACAATCTGTAATCCATAACACACCTTTGCATGGTCATCTATAGTATACCTCCAGAACCTCTTTAACACCCCCGCCCTCAACCAGTTAGAAACATGCCCCTTTTGCTAGCTCCTCTGATCTAAAGGTGCATACACAAGCACTATAACTGTCACCTGTAAGGATTGGAACTCAATTCCTTGGGTGACACTTCTGGGCAGGAGCTTATACAGATGGGTTTCCATGCTATAACTGAGGGTGCGGGGAGGGTAGATGGTATGATGCATGATGGAGCAGCTTCTGGTTGTGGATTAACCTTCTTGCCAGTTATCCCGAGCTCAGCTCGGGGTAACCTGCACAGAAGGATTTCTCCGGCCCCGCTGGGCCGATTTTCAAAAAAATTTTTTACTGCACGCAGCTAGCACTTTGCTAGCTGCGTGCATATTCAGATTGCCGCCGCTCGCCGCCGATTTGCCGCTACCCGCTGCGCCGCGCTGCCCCCCTCCAGACCCCTTGCGCAGCCTGGCCAATCTTAACAGGATTTCCTGCTTGCAAAGATCGGCTGCGGCGATCAAAGTGGGTAGGTGGATGCCGCTTGTCAGCGGCTATCATGTAGCGAGCCCTGGGCTCGCTAAATGATTTAAAAAATAAAAAATAAAAAAAAGTGCTGCGCCGCCCCCCTTGCCGTCAGAAGTGGAACAGCAAGGGGGTTAAGGTGATTAGAAGAAAGATCCAGTCATACAATGCTGGCAGAATAAAGGTGACTCCATGTGACTCCCATTCCCATTACTCAAAATATTTTTTTTTTTTACTTTTCTACTTTACCTTGAAATGGTGAGGTATATTCTGGTGTGTGCCTTTTTTCAATTTGCTACTATAAAATCAGGTAAATATACTTTCTCTTTATATATAAAATGTTATTGGCTACCCTATGTGATGTTAGTTAAGGTCACTTATACCGTATATGAGTCACAGTTTAGCTTTGTTTACACTAACAGTGCTGCAATCTCCCAGACGCCCTTGATGCTTTAATTAAATGCTTACTCTTTATGAAGTATTTAGCAAGGCCAAGTAAGACACCTTGGGGAAGACATTATATCAAGCAATTATGGAAATAAGTAATAATGACCTGGTTAAATATTCACTGTATACACTGCATGTCACATTAAAACTTATGAAAATCAGCACTCATTGCTTCATTAGAAGCTCCAGAGGTATGTATTAAGCTTCACACAGTGCAACATCCAGCGAAAGCCATAATTATAATCATGAAATATTTAGCCCTTGCTTGGTCTCTGCTCAATAGGATCTGAAGGATTACAGAGGTCACAGACATAGGCAGATATACTGTACATTACAATGGTGCAAATCATTGGTCTGGTGAAGTGTGCTATACATAGTCATGGAACATTTTAGAGCTGGATTTTCTGTTTGGATGTTTGACTTGCTCACTGTGAAACCTCCCTATCCACATCTCTTTGGTAGATATAATCAGTTCCAGTAAAATATCTTCTGCAAAGAGAATTCCTTAAAGGGATACTGTAGGGGGGTCAGGGGAAAATGAGTTGAACTTACCCGGGGCTTCTAACGGTCCCCCGCAGACATCCTGTGTTGGCGCAGCCACTCACCGATGCTCCGGCCCCGCCTCCGGTTCACTTCTGGAATTTCAGACTTTAAAGTCAGAAAACCACTGCGCCTGCGTTGCCGTGTCCTCGATCCCACTGATGTCATCAAGAGCGCACAGTGCAGGCCCAGTATGGTCTGTGTCTGCGCAGTACACTCCTGGTGACATCAGCGGGAGCGAGGACACGGGCGTGCAGGCGCAGTGGTTTTCTGACTTTAAAGTCAGAAATTCCAGAAGTGAACTGGAGGCGGGGCCGGAGCATCGGTGAGTGGCTGCGCCAACACAGGATGTTTGCGGGGGACCATTAGAAACCCCGGGTAAGTTCAACTCATTATTTTCCCCCGACCCCCCTACAGTATCCCTTTAAGAAGGGAATGATTGATTTATCAAGTGATCAATATTTATTTTTCAATTGGATGGACATGATCAACCTAAATCAGAACTAAAAGTGTGATAGGATCACATGAACGTGATCAACCGAGGAGGGAAAATCAGTCACCTGATAAAACTGAACATGTGATTTCCTTGGAATCTCCTTACAGGATAATTTATTCAGGTTAAATAGATTATCCCTGCTTTTCAGCCCCACGAAAAAAACCCTCATTGTGTATATATTTAAAAAACACATGAGATGGGTAAAAGGCAAATCATTTTAGGAGAGACCACCATCACAAAAGTAACAATTAAAATATACATTGCCAGGTGTATAGTCATTTGAAAAAGGCACCTGGAGAAAAGGGTGACCGATGTAGCTGATAAATGGGATTTTGGTTATAAAAGGGCACTGGATATAGACAAGAAAGTGCTTTCGGCAATAACAGTGTGCTGGTTGTAGCCGAGAAAAAAAGTGATAGGGTGCCGGATACAACCAAGAAAAGTGTTTTCGTCAATGAAAGGGTGCTGGATGAAGCAGAGAAAAGTGATAGGATGCCAGATATAGCCGAGAAACGTGCTTTCAGTTATAAAATGGTTCCGGTTATAGCAGAGACAAGTAACAAGGCGCTGGATATAGCAGTGAAAAGTGATATTGCACCAGAAGTAGCCTAGAAAAGTTTTAGGATGCCAGACATAGCTGAGAAAAGTAATAGGGCACCGGATAGAGCAGAGAAAAGTGAAAGGCACCAGATATAGCAGAGAAAAAAGATTTCTGTAATAAAAGGGCACCGGATATAGCCTAAGAAAAGTGATTTTGATTATAGAAGGGCGCCTGTTTGTAGCCAATGAGTGTGATTCCATTTATAAAAGGCACTGGATGTAGCTGCTTTCAGAATATAATTCTATCTCAAACCTTAAATCTGCTGGTGCCTAACCTTAACCTCCATGGTGGTGCCTAACCTCAACTCCTAATGGTGGTGCCTAACCTTATCTCCCATGGCGGGGATTAACCTTAACCCTCTCATGGTGGTTAAGAGTCCCTCATATCATGGACTATGTGGGCTGGTATAGCTGAGTGTGTGGAGTCCCACGTGGTCCAGGCTCCAAATTCTGGCTATATTAGCTTACACGGGTGAAAACGGGTTAAAAAGGCTTGTGGGCAGGACCTTGCCATTTAAGGCTTTCACTGTTTTGAGATCATGTGGACTTGATTATCTAAGTTGAGTAAATACATTTGTATCAATACTTTCATGAAATGTAAAAAAGTTGCACAGTTTGTGTTAACAACATACTAAAGAACCAGTATAATAGCCTTACCTGTAGTACCGTAGCTCCACTATGAAGAAACTGCAAACCACTTTCAGCTGAATCAATTCCACCCGTTGCAAGTACAGGAAATCCAGGAAGAGCTTTTGCAATGGCAGAAACTGCTCGAAGGGCAATTGGCCTAATTGCATTCCCTAAAAAGGGTGAAATTGGTAATTTAAAAAAATTCCAAAAATATTTTTGTATCTTTTACGCAAACATTCTGAATCCAGAATATTTATAAAGATTTTATAGGAACACTGCTCGTAACACATAACATCTTTGTAGTAATAGGAATTACATGTAGTGAGCTGAACAACCCTCTGATAGATGGTATGAATCAGACTAAACTAAAAACGAAACAATAACAACAGGGGGGGGGGGAGTTTATAGGCCCATAATTAACAATCAGTGTTGTAAAACGTAGCTTTTAATTACAATCTTTTAAATGAACAGGTATAACACATGCAATAAAAGTATGTCACATACTTAAAACATTGATGGCTTAATGCACATTTCACGCCTGAACAGTAGCCACTTCTTCAGAGCCAAAATGTTGTAATATCAAGTAATATGATATATGGTGGTTAAAAACATGGTATGTTCACTTTACAAATGCTCCAGGTGTCTAAACTAAAAACTAAACAACAACAACGGGGGGGGGGGGGGGAGTTTACAGGCCCGTAATTAACAATCAGTGTTGTAAAACATAGCTTTTAATTACAATCTTTTAAATTAGCAGGTGTAACACATGCAATAAAAGTATGCCACATATTCAAAACATTGATGGCTTACTTGTAATATCAAGTAATATGATATATGGTGGTTAAAAACATGGTATGTTCACTTCACAAATGCTCCAGGTGTCCTTTCTATCTAATCTGCACAAATGCTCCAGGTGTCCTTTCTATCTAGTCTGCCAGGTATGAAACAGTATGCCTCATCATCAGTGAAAGCTGTTGTTGTGTGGCATCATGACATGGATGTGCATAGCAAGGAAGTCACATGACACACTTCCTGACTTGAAGTGTGCACATGACTGATGTGTTAGACGCAAGTAACGTCTGATGTCAGTTGTGTAAACGTTTGTGGGCATTCCCCTGTCAGCGCTATCTGCTGCAGAGATAGATCTGCATGCAATTTAGCAGTGCAGTGGACTGTGGACGGTAGGCTTTTCGGCTACATGCAAATCAGACCTCACCAAGTGGACATTTTTACCCCAATTTTGCTTTAAACGGTGCCTATGGAGAACTCAGCCGCAGTAATGTGCCCTAAAACAATCTCTAATGTAACATAGCATGTTGAAAAAATTAGAGGGCTGAGTGGTCAATGTGCTCTAGATGATGCTTCATCACTCTTACCCAGGGCCGGGCCAAGGCAGAGGCAAGAGAGGCTCCAGCCTCTGGGCGCAGTGTAGGAGGGGGTGCTCAACTCACTCAGCTATCATTCCCTTATTGTGTTTGAAGCAGAGAGAAATAAGAAAAGGGGATACATGGAAGTGACTGCAAGCCAGATAACTAGAGATGACAGTGTTGGGGGGTTGGGGACCCTGGGGCGCCTTTTAGTCTGATAGCAATCAGTGTGTGATGGCTGGGAGGTATGGGGGAAGGCACACTTTGGTGTCTCAGCCTTGGGTGCTGGAGGACCTTGTCCCAGCTTCCTGCCTTCCTCGCCGGCAGCCACTTCCGGTTTGGCCGTCACCGGCCGACAGGCTGGGAATGCGGCTGATTATCTGCGTCTCCGGCCGCAACAGCATTATAGAGGGCGCTATTGCGGCCGGGGACGCGGATAATCAGCCGCGTTCCCAGCCTTCATCTACTGGGATGTGTTGTTGCCATTATGTGGAGTCATTTGAAAATGGAAGACATTGTGATATGTAACTTTCTGTTAGCTACCTACACCCTATTATCTCATGAGTATGATGGGTTAAGATAATGGTGATTGTATATTATTATTTCTAAAAAATCCCCTCCATATAAAGCTTGTATCTAAAATGTGACTCTAAGCATTAAACACATATATATGCACAGTTCCCAGTAATGCCAGGGTATGACTTCTGTATCCTCTGAAGAGCAGCTCTCAAGCTTGATAATAGGAATGGGATTTTATCTGACAATTAGAGACAGGAATAGTTTGCAGAATTGCTAAGTTAAAGGAATACTTCAGTCTGCAAAAAAAATGACTGATTAGCCGCGTTCCCAGCCTGTCGGCCGGTGACGGCCAAACCGGAAGTGGCTGCCGGCGAGTCCAGGTGTATCGGAGGGACATGGCGAGGGCACTGTTTAGCTGCAGGAGGCTGAGGGGAGCCTCGGGTGAGTAAAAGTCATTTTTTTTATCAGACTTAAGTATCCCTTTAACTAATGGATAACATAGTTAACAAAAAAACAAAAAAAAAAAAAACCCAAATTGTAGAAGCTATGTCTGAAAAAACAAACTACCTCCCATGATACAGTAGCTTGTATAACAACCTTTAGCAGCAATACATTTAAGGAATAATTTTTTTAAACATGCTTTTATCTGTCTTTTACATCATTAAGGAATTTTGACTCATTCTTCCTTACAAGTTTACTTTAGCTGTTTGGGATTTCTGTAATTTTTTATGCTCAGTTCTCTTGAGGTCCTTTGATAGCATTTCAATAAGGTTGATGTCTGGACCTTTACTGACCTAGCACAATACTCTTGTTTAGCAGTTGATTTGCTATGATATGTTGTGTTTGATTTCCCCATAATATCAGTGTGCTGTATGCATTGTTAACTTATTGAAAGCTGTGAAAGATCCCAACACAACGGCAATCTCAGATCTGCACACACCCTTCTTTTGTCCTCCTCTAGAATCACCTCCTCTCATTCATGTATACAAGACTTCTCATGCGCTTCACCCCTCCTCTGGAATTCCCTTCCACAAATCCACAACACATGCATCACTCTCCAAACATTGAAATCTTTAAATGCTCCCTCAAAACTCACTTTTTCTGACAAGCATATGCTCTAACTTAGGCCATTCCCCCTTTGATTTTTGGCTAAGTTGTACTCCTTACTAAGTAATCTAAAAACACACTGCCTGTATGAATACTGCAAATTACACCACCTCTTGTTCCACCATTCTTTTAGATTGTAAACTCACAATGGCAGGACTCTCTCACCCTTTTGTGTGTCTGAATTTGTTATTCATTTGGTAGCTTGCAATCTGTTATACATTTTATTTGTCATGCTACATTTGTCAGCGCTGCGTAATATGTTGGCGCTTTATAAATACAATAAATAAATAAATGTGTCACTGTAATTACCAATTCTGTATTTTATATCAGCGTCCATATTTGATGTATATCATTGTCTGCATTATTATGCACCCCATGTTTGTTTTTCTTACTTTGTTACCCAGCACAGAATATATTGGTGCTTTATAAATTAATAATAGTAGTAATAATGGTAATAATATTAAGAATAATTACAATTAAGTACAATCCTGCAACAAGGGAGAAGAACCATTGGCTTAGTTGTGATGACATGACATGCATATACATTCTGTGCTTGTATATCAGAATGTTGCTTGCTTATCACGTCAAAATGTCATTAAAATGTTTGCTTGTCTTGCAAAGCACTCTTAAACCAAGTTACTCTCAATCCAATGTCTTACTGTATCTGCTATTAAATGGATATGGTGGACCCAACTCACTTGGTTATTCCAAAGCATAGCCAATGTTGCCCAGGAGTTTGGGAACTAGCAAGTGCAATTACATACAGCATCCACAGAACAAGAGTTTATTTTTATCCTGAATGGCCTGGGTTTACTCAGAACATATTCTCACTGTATGAGACTGCAGACACAAAACTGTTCATTTTACAAATCTTTACCTAAGAATTGCAGCCCCTTATCACCTAACACAAAAACCGTTTGTAAAATAATCCAGTCCCTGTTTTCTAGATCGCTTATTATGTTCCCTACTGGTAATGCGTTGAGATCTCTGAAGCTGCCCGAAAAATCAGGCCAAGCAACAATCATTTTGGTCAGACTGCCTAAAAGTCAGGAATGGTGATTAAAGCGGAATATAAACCAGCATTTCAACTTTGCTCTAAAACATTATTTACAGCATATTATATGCAACCCAAGCGAAGCAGGCACCACCTTCAGTAATTTAGTAGCTCTTTATTAGAAAAGTCATAAAAAATGACAAGTCATTGATAAAAATGGCTATAGCAGCTATAGCCATTTTTATCGCTGACTTGTCATTTTTTATGACTTTTCTAATAAAGAGCTTCTAAATTACTGAAGGTGGTGCCTGCTTCGCTTGGATCTGCATTTCCTGATCATTGGTACAGTGGTCTTAAAGCTACGGCACACCCCATATCCTTTTGAATGGGTGCTCCTCCACTTCTGACGTTTTTATTATATGCAACCAGCATTTTTTTTACTAGACCAGCATTGGAAGGGTTACACAGAGCTTGAAAGTCCAGTGCAGAGAAATGCTGCCGCAGCCAAAGTTGGTTAATGATACATTTAAGTAAACACAAGGTAACAAGTGAGGAATGTTACACACACTCTGGCTGTCCTCCAGCTCCTGCACAGACAGAGTGTGTAACATTCCTCACTTGTTACCTTGTGTTTACTTAAATGTGTCATTATCTAACTTCAGCTGCGGCAGCATTTCTCTGCACAGAACTTTCAAGCTCTGTGTAACCCTTCCAATGCTGGTCTAGTAAAAAAATGCTGGTTGCATATAATATGCTGTAAATAATGTTTTAGAGCAAAGTTGAAATGTGGGGTTATATTCCGCTTTAAGTGGTGAATCAAGCAAACAATGTGTGTTCCTGTCAAAGGTTTCAGATTTGTACTGAATGTGAATGTGAAGGGAAATCTTCAAGTTTTATGTAGTGGAGTGTTCTGATACTTCATAATGAAAAGGGTCATAAATGCTTGAAATGTGTTTATATTCTCCAAATCAATTCCAGGTAGTGGCTCAGTTGACAGTAACAACAGGCCATATGTAAGCCATACAGGAGGTCGAGTAGTGGGTCCAAGGACAGATCTGTGGTTTTGTGCTGCATCAAGCCAAATTTACTGTAGTAAAAATAAAATGTCATTTTTATGTGAATTTGATTATTCATAAAATGATAAATATTTTCACTTACAATAAATAAAGAAATCATTAAGTCAAGTCTTTATGCAAATTGAATAATCAACAAGCTCCGCAGCCAAGTTACAATACCACACACCATTCAGCCTATAAAGCAAAACTGTGAACAGAATGAGAACACAGTCATGTTTTATATGCGGCATGTTATTTTCAGCTCTGGCCTGTAGGTGTCTTCCACAAACTGTACATTTAAAGCAACTTGTTAACAGCATTCTCTGGCTGTCATAGACAGATAATTAGAAATTTCTTCAGATAACCAATTTTGGTAGAAATAATTGTAATAGAATGCCCCGGTCCAACTTTTATAAACTGTAATAAAAGTGTTAAGATAATCTCTGACATTTGCAAATGCCATTAATTCACCTTTCCTTTGGATAGTACAGTGGCATTATGTTTAAACAATTACCAGATAACACAGCAGTTTAATGAAACAATACAATATGCAGAGCTCCTTGAATATATTACTGCTCAGGATAATGTTTTGGGGACAGAAAGTAATATAATGGGTTAGTGTGTGATAGGCAAGCCTGCAGTAGCTTGCATTATTAACTGCTAAGAAAATAAACCATTGAATTAGGTATTGTTATATGGATACAATCCCTGAAATAGTGAACTGTATTTAGAACTGTACCCTTTGTAAAAGTGCTCTATATTGTAAATTGAAATGTCGACCATCAATATAAATGACTTAGTAAAAAGAAGATAAAAAGTATTATTAAATAGTAGCTGTGCTGTTTAATAAAAGGCAATTCTCTCTGTGGCCCCTTATTTAACTGCTTGAGGACCACAGACTTACACTACCCTAGTGACCAAGCCATTTTTTACAATCCAGCACTCTGCAGCTTTAACAGTGCGCTGCACGGCCATACTACTTAGCACACAAATGAATCGTGATTCCTTTTATTGCCACCAACAGAGCTTTCTGTTGGAGGCATCTGATTGCTACTGCAATTTGGTTTTTATTATTAATTTAATTGTATTTTTTAAAAACTAAAAATGTCTATTTTATTTTTAATTTATTCGCCCCCCCCACCCCCACCCGAGATCAAATCATTGTGATCTCCTCTCATAGGCATCAGCCTATGAGAGGGATCAGATTTTGAGCCTCTCCCGGGGACAGCTCAGTGACATAGCTGTCCCCCGTACAGCTCTGCAGTAGATCGCAGCAACGTACAAGCATTTTTTCTTTTATATCCTGCCAGCTTTGATTGCGGAGCTCCGTAATGCAGTGGGGATGCGCAATGTCCACTAATCTCCGCCGGGAGCCACTCTGCGGCTGCCGATTGGCGTTAGTCAGTCGTAGAGTGGTTAGTTTACTTTTCCTCTCAGGTTTTCTCCTGGGGATATTACCACACTTTATCAATAATATGTCTTTCAACCTACCTAGTGTTACAGACGAGCCTGACTTGTCCTAAAAAAAAAATAGCTACTATTAGTAAGGATGAGTCAGGCTCATCCAGTTATTGCACTTACTCACCTGCAGCGTTGCTGGCATGCGGGATCCCTTGCTGTCACCTTGGGCTTGATTCACAAAAGAGTGCTAACCGTTAGCACGGCCATTTTCACAAATTCTTGCTCGCAATTAAATGTTTTCACACGCAAACGCAAATTTTCACGCAGAAACGATACCGATTTTGCAAGCGCAAAAACGTTTAATTGCGCGCAAAAATTCACGCGAAAACGGCCATGCTAATAGTTAGCACTCTTTTGTGAATCAAGCCCCTTGTGTCTTTTCTGTGCGCATATTCCCATCTTCTTTGTGGCAATGCCTGGTGGCAATCTCCTCTTCTTCCGCATTCAATGCTTCCTATGCCTGGTGATCATGTCCCCTAGCGTGTACCTCTGATGATGCTGCATGCGCCCCCTGGTGTTGGAAACATGCAGCATCATCACATCAGGTGGCAAATTCATTTTTTTTTTGTATTGGATCCAATACAGACATCTGTATTGGATCCAATATAAAAAAATCTAACTGTGACACATTTAAAAATAATAAAGTAAAAAAATATATATTAATATTTTTATTCAATATAAAACAAAATAAACAAAGTGCTTTTTTTATATTGTACGCAGACTGCAACTTACAAGCAATCCGCAAAAATGCTTACAATATAAAGAAAAGCTTAAAAAATTGTACCACTTTTGTCCAAAAATTGCAGGGAAATTAAATGTCGGGGAGGTTAAAGAGAACCCGAGGTGGGATTTAATTATGTTACTGGGGCACAGAGGCTGGTTGTGCACACTAAGACCAGCCTCCGTTGCCCCATGGTGTGCCTCCATGTCCCCCCTGCGCGCCGCTATACCCCGCAGTGCTGGCGACACGCAGCGCGTCGCCAGCACAATGTTTACCTATGCGCTGTCAGTGAGCGCCGCTCCCCTGCCTCCTCCGCATCGGCGCTACCCACCCGCGTCATTTCCTTCCTATCAGCGGGAGGGAAGGGACACGGGCGGGTAGCGCCGATGCGGAGGAGGCGGGGAAGCGGTGCTGACAGACATCGCATAGGTAAACATTGTGCTGGCGACACGCTGCGTGTCACCAGCACTGCGGGGGGTATAGTGGCGCGCAGGGGGGACATGGAGGCACACCATGGGGCAACGGAGGCTGGTCTTAGTGTGCACAACCAGCCTCTGTGCCCCAGTAACATAATTAAATCCCACCTCGGGTTCTCTTTAAGCCACCACCAAGCAAGAAAATACTCAGAATAATTTTGACTGTTTTCACCTACTTGGTACTTTTTCAGTTGCAGAGTACAAATAGAAGATGAAAAACTATGTTAAAGGGACTCCGAGCTCAGAAAAAAAAGGAAAGTTGTACTCACTAGGGGCTTTTTCCAGCCCAGTGCTGGTCGGGAGGTCCCACGCCGGCGTCCTGGCTCCTCTTCTTCACCCCGCTCCGGAATGGCTGACAGGCCGCAGCCCGGGCGACACTCTCCCGAGTGTCGGGCTGCTCCTTCCGCATATGACGCGAATTACGTCACACGCTGGCCGCCTCGCGTCATCACGGCGGCCGGCGTGAAAGTACTGCGCATGCGCGCTTTGTTCGCGCATGCGCAGTACTTTCACGCCGGCCGCCGTGATGACGCGAGGCGGCCGGCGTGTGACGTAATCCGCGTCATATGCGGAAGAAGCAGCCCGACACTCGGGAGAGTGTCGCCCGGGCTGCGGCCTGCCAGCCATTCCGGAGCGGGGTGAAGAAGAGGAGCCAGGACGCCGGCGTGGGACCTCCCGACCAGCACTGGGCTGGAAAAAGCCCCTGGTGAGTACAACTTTCCTTTTTTTTCTGAGCTCGGAGTCCCTTTAACCCTCTGGGGGATAATCCCGAGCTGAGCTCGGGGTAAGCCGCCACAGAGGATTTCTCAGGCCCTGGTGGGCCGATTTGCATAATTTTTTTTGTTGTTGCATGCAGCTAGCACTTTGCTAGCTGCGTGTATATACTGATCGCCGCCGCTCCGCGCTGATTCACCGCTACCCGCCGTGCTGCGCTGCTCCCCCCCCCCCCCAAGACCCCGTGCGCAGCCTGGCCAATCAGTGCCAGGCAGCGCTGAGGGGTGGATAGAGACTCCCTCTGACGTCACGACGTCGTTGACGTCGATGACGTCATCCCGATCGTCGCCATGGCGACGAGGGAAGCCATACAGGAAATCCCGTTCTGAACGGGATTTCCTGTTTGCTTTGTATGCCGGAGGCGATCGGAGGGGGTGGGGGGATGCGGCTATCATGTAGCGAGCACTGGGCTCGCTACATGATTTAAAAAATAAAAAATTTTAAAAAATAGTGCTGCGCCACCTCCTGGGCGATATAATTGTATCCCCCAGGAGGTTAAAAGAAAACCCAGGAGAAAAGTGAATTGAATAAGGACCTGTATTTCTGGTTATAGGAAAGGAGTATTTTTATAGATAAGAAAGAGGAACATGATTGAGGCATGCATCAGCCTTGCCACACCTCCAATCTTGCCCCATCACAACCTAGTCACGCAGGATATAAAGAAATTTAAAGCAAAACATGTATTTTCATTATTTAAATTAAATTAATTCTGTCTGTAATCTGTACATTTCCTTTACATTTATCATTTAACACTATGCAATGACATCAGTTATAAAATGGGAAACGTTTTTATGGTCACATAAACACATTTTTAGTTAAGGTATACTGATGTTTACACTTCATCTACATCAGAATGAAAAACAAAAAAAAAGAAACGGAGGGATTTGGTTCCAAACAGGGAGTGCTTCTTCACTATAAAAATATAATGTTATTTTTATTAATAATAATAAATGTAAGAAATAAGGGGGATCCACTTCCAATTATTTTGTAGCCCCGCGACAACTGTCAGGCTAACATTGTAGTGAGCAGCAAAGAGAATGAGATTGCTGGAGAACTGTGTATGTCTTCATCACGCTATTGTCATTTATTATGGCTGAAGTTTGTTGTATTGGACGTGAATGGGAATCCAGTCTCCACCATAAGCCCCCCCCCCCTCATTCCTATTGCCACATGTATGGAGGATTTACTTTTACCTTCTTGTCGATAACACTGGATGAGGGTGCAGTGTAAAGGGGTGATGGAAAATGCATTGGAGTCCCTGTTTACAGTGTAACCTCTAATATTAACCACTTGATGACCCACCCTTTACCCCCCCCTTAAGGACCAGCGCTGTTTTGAGTGATCTGTGCTGGGTGGGCTGTGCAGCCCCCAGCACAGATCAGGTTGCAGGCAGAGAGATCAGATTGCCCCCCTTTTTTCCCCCCTATGGGGATGATGTGCAGGGGGGGTCTGATCTCTCCTGCCTGCCTGGGTGTTGCGGGGGGGGGCACCTCAAAGCCCCCCTCCGCGGCGAAATTCCCCCCTCCCTCTCCTACCTGCTCCCCCCCGGCGATCGAGGCTGCACAGGACGCTATCCGTCCTGTGCAGCCAGTGACAGGACATTCCCTGTCACATGGCGGCGATCCCCGGCCGCTGATTGGCCAGGGACCGCCGATCTGCCTTACGGCGCTGCGGCGCAGCAGTGCCGTACAATGTAAACAAAGCGGATTATTTCCGCTTGTGTTTACATTTAGCCTGCGAGCCGCCATCGGCGGCCCGCAGGCTATTCACGGAGCCCCCCGCCGTGATTTGACAGGAAGCAGCCGCTCGCGCGAGCGGCTGCTTCCTGATTAATCAGCCTGCAGCTGGCGACGCAGTACTGCGTCGCTGGTCCTGCAGCTGCCACTTTGCCGACGCACGGTATAAGCGTGCGGTCGGCAAGTGGTTAAGAACCATTTGGATGGTCCGAACCTCCAATTTTTGGTTTGCGAACTGGGTTCGCGGACTTCTGCAAAAAGTTCGGTTCGCGCGAACTTCCGCGAACCGCAATAGACTTCAATGGGCAGGCGAACTTGGAAAACTAGAAAAAATTATGCTGGCCACAAAAGTGATAGAAAAGATGTTTTAAAGAGACACTGAAGCGAAAAAAAATTGATGATATTATGATTTGTATGTGTAGCACACCTAAGAAATAAAACATTAAGATCAGATACATCAGTTTAATTGTTTCCAGTACAGGAAGAGTTGAGAAACTCCAGTTGTTATCTCTATGCAAACAAGCCATTAAGCTCTCCGACTAAGTTAGTCCTGGAGAGGGCTGTTATCTGACTTTTATTATCTCAACTGTTCCTGGACTATTTACTTTTCCTCTGCTAGAGGAGAGGTCATTACTTCACAGACTGCTCTGAAAGACTCATTTTGAATGCTGAGTGTTGTGTAATCTGCACATAATATAGAATGATGCAATGTTAGAAAAAACACTATATACCTGAAAATAAAAGTATGAGAATATTTTCTTTGCTGCTAATCTTCTAGTAATTATTCATAGTACACAACCAATTCACTATATCATATTTTTTTTTTTCGCTTCAGTGTCTCTTTAAAGAGAACCAGAGATGAAGCACCCTCTTGTATTTTACCTTATAAATCAGTGGGAACATGACAGTAAACACCTAATCTGCCCTTTGTTTCATTGTTCTCTGTGTAATCTGACTGTTATCACGTCTGATAAGAATCCCCGACTGAGAAGTCAGGCTGCTCCGTCTAGCTTTGCTACAGAAAGATTATAGCTAAGTCTGTATTCTGTGGTGTTATTTCAAGCCCAAGCCTGCCCCCTTGTGGCTTTGCTATAATGACTCAGCTATAATCATTCCCAGCAAAGCCAGATTTAATTGCTCAGTCTGGGATTCTTTTGACTGCTGTTAACAGACACTTTTAGCAGTGAGGAGGAAACAGAGAGCATGGTAAGTGTTTTCTCTAATGTTCTTACTGATATACATGGTAAAATACACAAGGGTGCTTCGTCTCTGGTTCCCTTTAAGGGATCTAACACCTGGAGCGGGCATGGCGGAGTGGGATACACGCCAAAAGTCCCGGGGAAAAATCTGGATGTGACGCAAAGCAGCGCTTTAAGGGCAGGAATCACATTGCATGCTAGATTGCAGGCCTAAAGTGCTTTAAAACGTCTTGCATGTGTATACACCAATCAGGGAGTGTAATTAGAGTACTGCTTTACACTGACACACCAAACTCACTGTATAATGCACCGCAAACAGCTGTTTGAGTAGTGACGGCTGTGCTGGACTGGTGCGCAGTGCGCACCATAGCGAGAGTGCAGGCGATAGTGGTTTTCAAGCCCATAAGGTAGTTAGGCATAGGTAGGTGTCCCAGTAGTTAGCTAGGCATAGGTAGGTGTTCCCGTATAGGTAGGTAGGTGCCCCAGTAGTTAGCTAGGCATAGGTAGGTGTTCCCGTAGAGAAAGGTGGGTGCCCCAGTACTTAGCTAGGTATAGGTAGGTGTTCCCGTAGAGGTAGGTGGGTGCCCCAGTAGTTAGCTAGGCATAGGTAGGTGTTCCCGTATAGGTAGGTGGGTGCCCCAGTAGTTAGCTAGGCATAGGTAGGTGTTCCCGGATAGGTAGGTGGGTGCCCCAGTAGTTAGCTAGGCATAGGTAGGTGTTCCCGTATAGGTAGGTGGGTGCCCCAGTAGTTAGCTAGGCATAGGTAGGTGTTCCCGTATAGGTAGGTAGGCGCCCCAGTAGTTAGCTAGGCATAGGTAGGTGTCCCAGTATAGATAGTTAGACAGGGCCTGGCACAGTATAGCGATTACCAAGGTCCAGCTGCAACAGATAGGGCTGTATAATGCAGTGTCAGTGGGCAACACAACAAAAAAAAATAGATCACTAAAAACAAGATTAGCTCTCAAAAGAGCTGTTGTGGGGTGCTATTTTAGCAATAAAAATCAGCAAGGAGCAAGCTAACAAGCCTACAAGAGCCTAACTAATCTTTCCCTATGAGAGAGTCTACAGCAGCTGTCCCTTCTCTATTTACTGCAGGCACACGAGTGAGTCCAAAGCCTGACGCTGCCTGCCTTTTATAAGGGGGGGAGTGGCTCCAGGAGTGAGTGTAGCCTGATTGGCTACAATGTGTCTGCTGACTGTGATATAGAGGGTCAAAGTTGACCCTAATGGTGCATTATGGGAGCGAACCGAACGCGAACCAGTTTGCTGGGAACCGTTCGCTGGTTCGCTGGTGAACCGTTCGAGCCATCTCTAGTCTGGAGTATCATGCTCACAGGCTTTTTATAACTTGTGGAATACTAATCTACAAGGGATCTACATGTGCTAAGTCTCCATATAGTGTGTTTTTTAAAATGTGTGCTGTGCATAACATTTTAAAAGACCAACTGATCAGTGAACAAAACCTATTTTACATTAAAGCCTGATTTTGCTTATAACCCAAAAACCTGAAATCCCCTCCCCTAAATCCTCATTTAGGCCCACTGCACACTGCAAATCCGATTTGCGATTCTGATTCCGATTTTCAATTCCGATTTTCCCTGGATGCTATCAAAATAAAAAAAGCAGAAAAAACACAGAATGTAGAAACGTTTAAAAAATCGCAAATTGAAATAACATATTAAAATCGATTAAAAAACGCAAATCAGAATTGGTATCGCATGAAGTGTGCAAGAGGCCTAAGTTAGTTTTTGAGTCAAACAGATAAGGATATATTGATATTGTTCATTTTCCTAAAAATAATGTCATTTTTTCATATCAATATCCATCAGTAATACCCATCATCAGTGATGAGCAAAAATGTCACTATTCTTTTCACATTCATTTTTGTTAAAAAAAAATTGATTCATTAAATTAAATTTTTTAGCAAAAATTCTATCAAAATTAAGTTTTGTTATTTTTCGCATTTATTGAGAATTTACTCGGTAAACATACCGATTTTTTGGCGTTTTTTGCAAGAAAATAAAGGTAAAAAAGACTGTTTTTGCAGAAAAAATATCAATTTTTCGTGGTTTTGTGGAAAATGCAAAACTGCAAAAAGTTTTTCGAAACAAAAATTAGATTTTTGATGTGAAAATTTGCAAGCAACACTGCCCATCATAAAGGCTCCTTGCTGTGTCTGTGGCCCCCATCTCCTGCAACTTAACATGCAGAGTGCACTGCTCAAGACGACTTGCCCTGGCTTGTGGAGCAGAACGTGTCAGCAACACGTCATCACATCAGGCATTCTTCGTGTGTGGCAATCGCTGTCTCAAATCTATGACCCCATCTAGTGGCATCTTGAGACACAACTATAATCCTTGTGGCACATCTGGCTATGGGGAGGGATGCTGACTTGTACTGGGGGCACATCTGGCTACTGTTGAGGGGCTATACCGGGGGGGTTATATGTGAGTCAATCACTTTTTCCTGGTTTCTCAGAGAAAAGTGGGTACCTCGGCTTATACATGGGTCGGCTTATATGCAAGTATATACAGTTTATATATAACTTTTATTATACTTATATTTACTTTAGTTTATTATACTTATATTTACTTTAGTATCTTCAAGAGCAGTTGAAAGACATGCACTTCTTAATTACTTTTTTTTTAAACTGTACATCACATCTGAAACGTATGGGTGTACACATTTAACCCTGAGAAGCTATTATATATTTGCCTGCTTCTTTTATTTTTTACTTTTTTTATGGTTTGTTTTCTTTGTCACTTTTTAGAAAGTTTTCTTTGCCTTTGCTGATTTCGTCAATTTTTTATTATTAATTTCTAAAACACAGAGAGGAGACACCTAGAAAACAGTGTAGTTCTCTTGGGAGCAAGTTATCTATTTGATAACTCTTGATGAAAGAAAAAAAAAATCTTTTGGCAGCACTGTTCCAAAATTACTTCCATTTAGCAGGGCATTCTAAAGAAATCTTTGTTAGGTTCTATTTTTGCCAAACTAAATTCTTTTTTGCACTCTTTACTGTAGACTTTGTAAAACATGAATGGCGTAAGTGACTTTCATTGCTGTTTTTTAGATGTCTTTACCATTAATTTATTTAGTTGTTTTTTACAATTTAAAGCAAAACAGATTTTTTAATTATTATGATCTTAATAAGTTTTATCTATAGGAATATAATCAAGAAATTGTTTTTCCTGTGTTTTCTCACTAAATACATTTTTGCACACCTCATCAATACAATTTAAAAAATAAATGGTCCTGAATTCAATTAATTTTCATTTTTTTACCTGCTCTTTACTACTCTTTCATATGCTGATAACAAGAGAAAACATCTCCGATGAGAAAACTCCGAAAATGTTCCCATTATAGTGCTGTCCTGATTTTAAGAAAATAATTTATCCTAAATGAAAGTAAACTAATGTAATATAAAATGTAATAGAGAAGATGTTCCCATGGTAAGGGGTAAAAGTACTCAAGATAAATGCAATCCATCTCCCACTCATAATTAGCATAATAAAGTAATCTCCACTGTTAAATTTCAGGCAAATTCAACTGTCACAACAGTCTTTAGAACTCAACCCAAATGCAATGCAATATTCCTCTTGTGTTAACCTTGTACAACTCTGCCCACATATTCTTCATCAATCATAACTTTGCACCACACTAACTAGGAAATGAATAAGGGTAACAATGACAGTAAATACAGTCAACTTTATACATAAAGCCATGCTGACATTATTATTTTTAATGTCATGTTAGTTTTACATTCATTTTTATTTTTAATTGCTTTTGGTGATGAACCTATGTGATTTTAAGGAATTTAATTCATCGATTAGGAACCCAGGTTTTTGGGAGTCTAAAAAACTGATAAATACACTGAAACTTATATTTATTTATTTTTTCTGAGACACTTTTGAGGGTTATTTTTTTTTCTTCAGTATTTCTCTTTTATTAACCTAATTTATGTAGTTGGTTTTATTTATATTTACAACTCTTTAGCTTCAGGTATTGTTTTACATTACATTTTGTTGGATTGTTTTGTACAGTACCATATTAATTCATTCTAATTTAACTTTTGGTCTTTTTAGAGGGTGTGGCTTACTTTGTCAGCTTTAATGAAAAGTTCACCTAATCAATCTAGCTGTTGTTGTGGAAAGACGGTCAATAAACATAACTAAAATACATTAGTCAGAATTGTTGATTACTGCGCTGGGAACAATAGAGCTTTTCAGAAGCCAGTATTTTCCGATTGTAGCATTACACTGAAAAGTTATAAATGACAAATATTAATTTCCTTTTTTTTTGAAAGTCATCACAGCTCTGTGGCAAACAATATTGCATTTGTTTAATAAAATAGCAGCTTCTTAGTGGAAAGTTAAAGGAAATTCATGTGAAATTAAAACAAAGTAATAAGTATGAATATTATCTATTTTCATCAAGATAATCTTTGCTATTTTGTTTAGAATTCCATTTACCTTTAACATATAACAAAGCAAACTAGCAAATGGGTTTTTGGCGAGATTCAATAAGGGGCAATTAACACTTTTTTTTAACTTTCACATCAATTGCGCACACATAGGTTGAAATTTAAAAGGGAAATATTTTCTCTTCTAAAATCATCAGTATAAATGGGATTACATTTTAATCAAAAAATTGTTGCATCTCATCTTCCATTTTTCATCCCTTCCACGGATGAGAAAATAAATTGTGAATGTCATTGGCCCTTATTAAATTCCCTTTTTCTCTGAAGTTTTCTCATAGAAGATAATTGTTCATCACCTTCCATGTAAAATAAGTTTTCAGCATTTTGCAATTAAAAAATTACCAAAAAGTAGTGAAAAAGTATCGTCAAAATTTTACCACATTTTTTATTTCTTATTTTTTTCATTTGCTTGCTATTAAATAGTACTGCTGTAATGTGTATTTATGTCCACTTATCATTAGGTGGCAGTCTGAAACAATAACAGAGGACTTCTGCCTTCAGTTTCTGTATTTTCTGCTAGCAGAGAGATAGATTAAAGCAATCCAAGAATTTACAGCACAATGGACTCAATTCACTAAGCTTATCTCCTGTCTTTAATAACTCTTCTAGAGTTGTTACCATGGTGATAAGGCATGTAGTATTCAGGAAACATTTTACCTCTGGCAAACCTAAAGTTAACTCTTCTGTCTTTAAGGTAACTCTTTAATCCTTAAAATAACTCCAGAGTTAAAGACAGGCTGTTCATTAACTGCAAGTGAAAATAACTACAGAGGAGGTAACTTAACTACAGAGTAGGTAAATTAACTACAGAGGAGGTAAATTAACTACAGAAGAGGTAACGTAAGGAATGAAGAGATAGGATAACTCTCTTACTGTGTGGAGGTAAGTTTTCTCTTGCCTTATTATCTCCAGCATGATCTTAGTGAATTGAGGCCAATGACTTTTGGTCAGTCTGAGGTCAAAAGCTGTGCACTTATCTCAAACGAGATAGCTCTATTGAAGCTGCTAATGGGTTAAAAGGTATTTTATTGATATGGTGCACATTACTTACAAAAACGTTAATAAAACAAGGAATATTGTGTCACTCACATCAATGAGACAAATTGAAACATTTTTGATTGTTGTGTAAAATCTGAAAGTGGGTAGGATTATTTTACAGGTTATGGACAAGATGAAAGTTTTGTACAGTCAATGAATAACACAAAATGCATCTTAATGTCCACTGTGATAATATGGCATCTATGTTTCTTATCTGAACTATCTCCATGCTATTAGCAAAATGTGAAATACTTCATTACACATATAGGATTCTAGTAGAATTTTAGACATTCTATTTGGCTCTGGTTAATATCAAATTCATAAAGCATATATACGTAAATCAGTCTGAACCAAATAACAATGATGTATATGGGAAATTCAACAAATGTTATCAGGGAATTTTTCATGGGCTGCAATGATCCAATGACATCACTTTCAGAACTGTTGCTATGATTCTCACCCTGGCCCATATGCAATTAGCTTTTTCTCCAGAGTTTTCTCTTAGGAGATAATTTTTCATCTTCTATTGAGACTAACTTTTTAGCACTTTGAAATGGAAAAAGTACCAAAAAGTATATGAAAAGTACTATCAAAATTATTTTAACCACTTCACCACTGAGGGGTTTTACCCCCTGAGCACCAGAGCAATTTTCACCTTTCAGCGCTCCTTCCATTCATTCGTCTATAACTTTATTATTACTTATCGCAATGAAATGAACTATATCTTGTTTTTTTCGCCACCAATTAGGCTTTCTTTAGGTGGGACATTATGCCAAGAATTATTTTTTTCTAAATGTGTTTTAATGGGAAAATAGGAAAAATGTGGGGAAAAAAATAATTATTTTTCAGTTTTCGGCCATTATAGTTTTTAAATAATGCATGCTACTGTAATTAAAACCCATGAAACGTATTTGCCCTTTTGTCCCGGTTATAAAACCATTTAAATTATGTCCCTATCACAATGTTTGGCGCCAATATTTTATTTGGAAATAAAGGTGCATTTTTTTCAGTTTTGCGTCCATCCCTAATTACAAGCCCATAGTTTATAAAGTAACAGTGTTATACCCTCTTGACATAAATATTTAAAAAGTTCAGTCCCTAAGGTAACTATTTATGTATTTTTTTTAATTGTAAATTTTTTAATTTTTTTTTAATTACAAAAAAAAAAAAAATGGGGAGTGTGGGAGGTAATGAGTTAATTTTATGCGTAAAAGTCATTTATTTGTATGTGAAAAATGTGTAGGGTGTAGTTTACTATTTGGCCACAAGATGGCCACAGTAACTTTTTGTTTTAATGCGACCTCCAAGCTTCCTTCCGGAAGCTTGGAGGAAGAATAAGGAGGCTGGACACGTGAGTTTTTTTCTCACAATGATCGCGCTGCCCATAGGAGAGCAGCTGATCATTGCGGGGCTTAGATCAACGAACGGGAATGGATTTTCCCGTTCATTGATCTCTGGGCGAGCGGGCGGCGGCGTGTTTACTAGCGGCGGGCGGCGTGTTTACGAGCGGGAGCGCGGGCAGCGTCGGGAACGCGGAAAGTACGTGTTTCTCCGTCCCTGGTTTTTAAAGGATGGAAAAAGGGGCGGAGAAATACGTACGCGCGGGGGTAAAGTGGTTAAGTATTTTCTTGCTTTCTGGTGGTTTAAAAGGATTTTTATTGACAAGTTTGAAAATATCACATAGTAGTAAACTCAGGAGAAACAGCTAATTATGTATAGGCACCTATGTGAAAATGTGTCATTGGATCACATACTAATCACTGAGCCACTGATTGTCTAGGGTAGTCTGAGAACCAGAGGCAGAATTTTTATCTTAATAGAAATCTTAATAGGACCCAGAGGCATGTCATGTGCACAATGACATGCCTCTGTGTCCTTTTATGGCTGCTGCTAATGCCCCCTGTGCTCTGCTGTCCCCCCTGAAAATATCGCCAGGCTAGCAACAATCTGCTTGTTGCTGGCCTGCTTTGTTTACCCTAGCAGTACTTCCTGGGTCGCGGCTTGGCTTCCGATTGGAGGAAGCTAGCAGAGGCAAGCAGTGGCAAGGGGAGCTTGAAATGGAGGTGGCAGTGCACAGGAGCATGATTGACAAGCCTCTGGTAAACAAAGCAGGCTAGCGACAAGCGGATTGTCGCAAGCCTGCCGATATTTTCGGGGTGGGGGGAGGGGGAGACAGCAGAGCACAGGGGGTACTAGCAGCGGCGATAGAAGGACACAGAGACATGTCATTGTGCACATGGCATGCCTCTAGGTCCTAATAAAATTTACAAATTCAGCCTCGGGTTCTCTTAAAGAATTTTATATAAATGTAACTTATTTATGTATGTCCCAAAATACAATACCAGCCCAGCCATCAAATCTTAGCTTTAGTTATACTGGAGGAGGGAAAATATTAATTGGAGGCCCAAAAGCCAGTACAGAGTACCCCTGCAATGTGCTTAAAGGGAACCTGAGATGAAAAGAAAAATCATGCATACCTTGGGCTTCCTCCAACCCCCTTCAGCTTGATCACTCCCTCTGCGCTGTCCTATGCCTCCTAGATCTTCCGTAAGGGCTCCCAGTATCTCCAGACAGTGGGAATAACTGCGCATTCCCCACTCGGCCACACGTGGCCACCCTCACCCCCTGCGGTCCAGTCGCCGGGAGCTTTCTGTGCCTGGGCAGTAGAACTCTACTGTGCTGCAGAACTCTACTGGCCATGGGAGCGAGACGGGGGAGTGCATGCGGCCACACTACGCATGCGCTAACTGGCCCAGACTGGCTGAAGATACTGGGAGCCCTTACAGAAGATCCAAGAAACTTAGAACAGCGCTGAGGGAGAAATAAGACCGAAGTAGGCTGGTGGAAGCCCCTGGTATGTATATATTTTTTTCTTTTCATCTCAAGTACACTTTAATGATTTGAAACACCCCCTTCATTTTATTAACCTTACTTTTAGTGTAACCTTACTCCTGTCCTATGTACACTTGTCACAAGTGAATTTGTAACACACGTGTAGCCATACAAAAATTAGATCTATTCACCAGCATCTTCTGGGATTTTGTCTGGTTTGGAAGAACCAATCTACTTACTAGAACTACTTGCTAGAACTCTGCAGCTATAAATGTATGCACTACTCCCTATATTAACAGTAGATTCAAGAAAAACAATGAAAGGTCTTCTTTAAACTGACTTTGATAGAATTACATTTCGGCACATGCTGCGCTTGTAGTGCTGTCTACTGTGGATGAAAAAATAATCAAAGGAAAGACAGATTCAGTGAAACCGTGTAAAACTATGTAATGATAAAGAAAGGTTATACTAGATGGTAGGTGCCCAGTTAAAGTAATGTTAAGGAAAATTGAATGCTGAATAAAATCCAAGTAATATTACTGTCACAGGCACTACCCTATTCATCATATCCTTCGTTCTACTGAAGTCATCAGCGAAATTACCTACAATACAGAAATAGATTTTTTTCCTCTACCTCCAAAGGAAAATAAGTCTCCTACAGAATACTTTTTCCTTAGAAGAGAATTGTTCTAAAAAGATGAGATATCATAACTCTTTTGATGGAAATGCAGATTATAAGGCTGTTCTATAGAAGCTGGCAACTTGTTTTATTCCCCAACCTCAATCAGTATAAAAAATGACAGTTTAAGAATGAACAGGATTAGAAGAATATTCATCTGATAACTGATGTAGATGTTAAAATAAAGACAGAGTTGGAGATGAGAGGAGGAGGTGTTGTTACACAAGAAAAACTTACTTTGCAGTTCTAGTTTTGACAACAGAGTTCACTATTTCAGTTGATTAAACGTTTATTGCACCATTTTGTCATTTTTATTATTAATCTTATAAAGGCATTACATACCTGTGTTAGAGAGCACAATAGTAAGATAAACAGAAGAGAAAATAAAAATCATTTTCCTACAGTGGAGAGCTTAAAGTGTACCAGAGATCATGACATACAAAGTAACGCTTACCCAGGGCCTCCTCCAGCCCCATAAGCTCGTCTGAGTCCCACGCCATCCTCCCGCGGTCTGCCGTTCAGCAGCAATCAGCCCCAATAACAGGCTCAGTCGGGTCCAGTCTGGGTCTTCTGTGCATGAGTGGAAGACCCAGACTGTTGCAACTGAAGCAATTACCGGGGCTGATCGTGGCTGAACGGTAGACCGCGAGAGGACGCGAGGGACTCACACATTTATGGGGCTGGAGGAGGCCCCGGGTATTCAGTATACTCAATTTTACATTAGTTATCAGGGTTCCAGCATCAGGAACACTTTCTACAGTATATTGCTGTATATTGATATGTAACCCCATACTCCCAGTGATGTTTACATTAGGCTGTGATGTCAAACAGGTGTCTGCCCCAGAGCATTCTTGGAGACCAGGTGGTGTGGTTCCTGTTGACTTTAGAACACACAACAAACAAACATTCCACAGTGATGCACATTGCCAGCAGTAAAGATATCACCACCTGTGACAAATTTAGGGATGTAAAATAGTATGGTCAAACACTGACTAAACAATTTATAAATAATTATTGTAAAAAAAATAAAAAGCAATTTTATTCATTAAGCTATATTCAGTAAAGCTCCTCTTTAAAGGACAACTGTAACTAGAGGGATATGGTGGCTGCCATATCTATTTCCTTTTAAACTATACCAGTTGCCTGGTTATCCTGCTGATCCTCTGCCTCTAATACTTTTAGCCATAGATCCTGAACAAGCATGCAGCATATCGGGCATATCTTACATTATTGTCAGATCTGACAAGATTATATGCATGCTTGTTTCAGGTGTGATTCAGACATTATTGCAATCAAATGGACCAGCAGGGCTGCCAGGTAACTGGTGTTGTTTAAAAGAAAATAAATATGGCAGCCTCCATATCCTTCTTGTTATAGTTGACCTTTAATTAAAAAAACAAATCCCCTTTACCTTAGAAATAAAATAAATAAATCACTGCATATTATGAACCTCTACAAAGGTTCTTATAGGCAAAGTCCCTTAAAGAGACTCAGAGTGAGTCGACCTAATAAATTTATACAAACCTGGGGCTTCCTCCAGCCCCATCTGCATGGATAGCTCCCATGCCACCATCCTCTGATTCCTCTATGGCCGGTGCTTTCATTACGGCCAGTCAGGGCCAGTCAACGCAAGCAAAGTGCGCTTCCTTTGTACTGCGCAGGCACATGTGTAAAGCAGGCACCGGCGAGACAGAGGGAGTCCCTGTGGATGTGTACAACTGGTCGCGTACAGTGGAAGTGATGGGCCCTGGTACCGACTATAGAGGCAGTGGAGGACGGCGGCGTGAGAGCAATCCATGTGGATGGGGCTGGAGGAAGCCCCAGGTACATATAAAATCTTTTTCATTTTCCCGTCTTTGGCCGTCTCTGGTTCCCTTTAAGTTTCATTAATTAGGGATAATAATTGTAATTTATTCAAAATCCTTAATAAATTGCCAGCTGAATATTTTGTAAATATACCCACTAACGCACTCAATCAGCTATGCGACTGGTACAAAAGATCTATGCCAATATTTCTCCTCGACCTTTCCCTAAAAGTAGCTTTCTCATTCACTTCTTCTTCTATCACTAAGGCAGGGAGCAGACTTGTTTGCTTTTGAGCATATTTTCTGCATAGGAAAATTTAGTTAAACTGAGAACCAACGTTAATTACCATATATACTCTAGTATAAGCCGACCCGAGGATAAGCCGACCCCCCAACTTTTGCCTGAACAAACTGGAAAAATGCTTGACCCGAGTATAAGCCGTGGTTGGCAAAAGCCACAACCACAACTCCACTCACAGCAATGGCCGGCTTAGCCATATATTAGAAAAGCAGCTAAAATTCAGCAGATTGCAATAATAATTCTTGCTCTGCATCCTAACCATGTCCATTATATGCCGAGTAGAGATTGTCAATGTGAACTTGTAAACAGAAAACTAAAAGTACACAAGTGAGGAAAGGGGAAGACAATAGCTCTCTGTTAAAGTCATCAGGAAATTATCAGAAAAAGGATAGGCCATTCAGTCTGCCAGATAGCCTCTAGTTCAACAATACTAATTCTGGGGGTTAGTATTTTTTTAAGCTAAATGTGTAAGACCAGGTTTAACAGCTATAGGTGAATGAAAGTGCTCCAGCTTAAAAAATAGTATAATTATTATTTACTTTATTGAAGAAAGGGCGAAACAGAACAAACGAGCCACTCTAAAGCATAAGGAAAAGTTAAAACTTCTCTTATGTTTGATTTAATATAGCAGCAAATGATCTGCCTTTAGAAAAAAAAAGCTTGTGCTCAGGTATGTAACTAAAGAGCAAAGGGTTCTCCTGCAAAACATTCATAAGACTCCCCTTCTTACATTACTGCCCCCCAATCTCATCCCCAACAGGCAGTAGGACCCAACTTATTCCTCCCTCCTACACCAGGGCCCATGTCCAGTTCTCCCCTGGCTGCCACCACTCATCCACAGACCAACAGATCAGCGAAGCAGTAATGCTTGGGCTTAGGTCTTCCACTGAGTGCCTCCTGAACTCCTGTAGCAACCATTAGGTCTCCTCTGCTTCTGTCTTGGTCTTTTGCACATAGCATGAAGTCACATGATGTGCAAAGAAACTCGGACTGAGAGGAGGCAGAGAAAACCTAGTGACTGTAGCTGGCGCACAACGTTGCCCCAACGATGGAAGAGGGAAGCCCAAGCACTACTGCTGTGCTGTTCTTTTGGTCTGTTAATGCAAGTATGAGTGGGGACATCCTGGAGAGCATGGTATAGGGGCCCCAATTGGAAGGAACAAATCTTTTTCCCCTTCCCCACTGGGCCCTTCTGTGACTGCTGGGCTACCTACCCTTAGTTACAGCACTGCTAGCGCTACATCAGTCAGTCAGAAATTTTGAGGAACAGCAGCAGAGTAATTTTGAATGTACAGTATTACATTGCAGCTGGTTGGAACCTGTAAAACTGATGCCTGAAACACATGGCAAGCACACATTACAGCGTTATGTGGGAATTAGCCCTGATTGCAAAACAATTGCTGTTGGTGGAACTTGAGGACAGATTTTAGAAACACTAAGCTAGCATATCTGGGCCAAAATATTGAACAAAACCCCTATTTTATTGGCTTGCTTGCCTATTTTTTTCTTTCTACCAAGTGAGTAAACCCCACTGGCAGCATTGAATATAGTGGCATAGCAATAGGGGATGCAGAGGTTGCAACCACATGGGGCCCTTGGGCCAAAGGGTCCTTCCTTCATCCACCTTATTAGCTTTTTATTGGTGCTATGCTGATAATGAACACCTCTATATGTGCATTAAATAGTAATAATCCCTAAAGGACTACTATCGTGAAAATCCTAAAATTTAAAATACATGTATGTGTTATGGCCAAAACATGGGCACTTTGGGTTCTGGCTGGTCAAAACTAGAAGTGGCCGTCTTACTGCAGTGAATGTCAGGAATGACTTGAATCCTTGTGGCTCCGTGCTCCTCTCCACAGCTTTGGCTCCTCCTTCTACCCCGCTCCTATTTACCTTTGGCAGCCGGGGACTCGCACATCCACACAGAGTCCTCCGTCACTGCAGGGAAGCACAGTGGGAACGCTGCAGACATTGCTTCTGCCAGAACCCGCTCTGGAGGAACAAACGGCGCAAATCTCTGCTTCCCTGCAGCGATGAACAACTCTGTGTGCATGTGTGTGTGTCCAGCTGCCAGGGGTAAATAGGGGGGGGGGGGGGGGCAGTGGGAGGAGCCAGAGCCGAGGAGAGGAGCACGGAGCCACCAGGATTCAAATAGTTTCTGACATTCGCTGCAGTAAGACGGCCACTAGATATGGCCCGAACGGTTCCTGGCGAACTTCCGGGGTTCCCGATCGCAGAGAACCGCATACTTTACAAAGTTCCATTCGCCCCCATAGTGCATCATGAGGGTTAACTTTGACCCTCTACATCACAGTCAGCAGGCACATTGTAGCCAATCAGGCTACACTCCCTCCTGGAGCCACTCCCCCCCCCCCCTTTTAAAAGGCAGGCAACGTCATCTATTTTACTCACTCATGTGCCTGCAGTAATTAGAGAAGGGAAAGCTGCCGCAGACTCTCATAGGGAAAGTCTAGTTAGGCTCTTGTAGGCTTGTTAGCTTGCTCCTTGCTGAGCGCACGCAGTGTTACTGTGCCTGCTCGGTACCTGTCTGTGTGTGACAGGTGCACATTGTAATACCCATCACTGCGTATACCTACCTACCTGTTGTTCACAGTGCACCCACTTACCTACGTGAGCTGAGCGCACGCAGTGTCACTGTGCCAGTCCGCTACCTATCTGTGTGTGACAGGTGCACATTGTAATACCCATTACTGCATATACCTACCTACCTGTTGTTCACAGTGCACCCACCTACCTACGTGAGCTGAGCGCATGCAGTGTCACTGTGCCTGTCTGCTACCTGTCTGTGTGTGACAGGTGCATATTGTAATACCCACCCACTGCATATACCTACCTGTTGCTCACTGTGCACCCACCCATCTACGTGAGCGCACGCAGTGTCACTGTACCTGTCCGGTACCCATCTGTGTGTGACAGGTGCACATTGTAATACCCACTGCATATACCTACCTGTTGTTCACTATGCACCCACGCACCTACGTGACCGCATGCAGTATTACTGTGCCTGTCCGGTACCTGTCTGTGTGTGACAGGTGCACAATGTAATACCCACTGCATATATCTACCTGTTGTTCACTGTGCACCCACCCACCTACGTGAGCGCTCACAGTGTCACTGTGCCTGTCCGTTACCTTTCTGTGTGTGACAGGTGTACATTGTAATACCCACTGCATCTACCTACCTGTTGTTCACTGTGCACCCACCCACCTACGTGAGCGCATGCAGTGTCACTGTGCCTGTCCGGTACCTGTCTTTCTGTGTGTGACAGGTGCACATTGTAATACCCACTGCATGTACCTACCTGCTGTTGTTTACTTCAGTGCACCCACCTACCTATGTGAGTTGAGTGCACGCAGGGTCACTGTGCCTGTCCAGTACCTGTCTGTGTGTGACTGACAGGTGCACATTGTAATACCCATCACTGTATATACCTACTTGTTGTGCATAGTGTACCCACCTACCTGCGTGAGTGCACACAGTGTGATATACCACTCTGTGCATACCTGTTAACTGCACCTGTGTGACTGCACATTGTATTAGTCAAGTCAGTGTATACCTTTCACTTCATCCCCCCCCCTGATATGGACAAAACGGACAAAACAGGTAGAGGCAGAGGTAGAGGCAGACCCAGAGAAAGGCCACCCGGCAGGTCTGTGCGAGGTCATGTTAATGTGATTTCGTGTGGCCCTGGACCAAAGTACAGTGCTCAGAAGAAGGCACATCCCATTAACTCCCAAGATTTTCAGGACGTGGTTGACTATTTAACCCAGAACACCTCATCTTCTGCAGCCACCAGAGCTACTACAAGCACCACATCCACTGCATTTGACACTTCACAGGAGTTAATTGGTGGGGAATTAACTGATTCACAGCCATTATTGTTACAACCAGATGAAGGCGCTAAGCAAGTTACACCACCTCATATGTCTGAGTTAGATAGCGACACTATGTGTGAGGAGTTAGGCAGCAACACTATGTGTGAGGAGGAGGATGATTAAGTACCTGTTGTTAGTGCAGTTTTGGAGGTGTCTGCGGCAAGTGAAGCTGGGCAGGCTGATTATGATGATGGCGATGATACGGATACCACGTGGGATCCTAAGAGACAAGATGACCAAGGGGACAATTCTGAGGGGGAGCCAGAGAGGAGTAGGAGGAGATGAGTTGCTGAAAGAAGCAGGGGGAGCTCGTCATCAGAAACAGCTAGTGGCAGTGTATGGCGCCAGCCAACATGCCCTTCAACGTCAGCTGCTGATGCCACCATAGTGCCATCACCCCAGGGGGGCTCAGCGGTTTGAAAATTTTTTAGTGTGTCATTCGTAGATCAGAGCAATGCCATCTGTTCTCTTTGCCTCCAAAAATTGAGCCGTGGAAAGGCCAACACCCATGTAGGGACAACTGCCTTACAAAGGCACATGCAGAAAAGGCACAAACTGCAATGGGAAGAGCACCTGAGCAAAAGCAGCACACAAAAGCAAAGCCACCCTCCTTCCACCGTCAGGTTCAGCATCTTCAGCCGCTTTCTCTGTTGCACCTTCACAGCCACCCTTCTCCACTCCGCCTCTGCCCTTGAGCAGTTCCTGCTCCTCTGCCCACAGCAGCCAGGTGTCCGTGAAGGAAATCTTTGAGCGGAAGAAGAACATTTCTGCCAGTCACCCCCTTGCCCGGTCTCTGACAGCTGGCTTGGCGGAACTGTTAGCTCGCCAGCTGTTACCATACAAGCTGGTGGACTCTGAGGCCTTCCGTAAATTTGTGGCCATTGGGTGGAAGATACTAGGCCACAATTATTTCTCTAAAAAGGCGATACCCAAACTGTACCGTGAAGTTGAGAGGCAAGTAGTGTCATCTCTGGCACACAGCGTTGGGTCAAGGGTCCACCTGACCACGGATGCCTGGTCTGCCAAGCACGGTCAGGGTGGGTACATTGGGTCAACCTAGTGACCGATGACAAGCAGGGAGTATGTGACTGTGCAGCAGACCAACTTGTGACACTTTCACGGCTTGCAGGCAGGCCTCCTGCCACCTCCTCTCCTTCTCCTCCTACTCCTCCTGCTACATCCTCCTAGCTATCGTCCTCCTCCTTGGCTGAGTGGCAGTTGAACTCTACTGTTACTGCAAACTCCTCTCCAGCTACACAGCCCCATCTCCCTAGGGCCTATGCTGCATGCCAGGTACGATGGTGTCATGCCATCTTAGACATGCCTTGCCTCAAAGCGGAGAGTCACACTGGAGCAGCTCTTCTGGCAGATCTTAACAAACAGGTGGATCAGTGGCTGACCCCGCACCAGCTGGAGATCGGCAACGTGGTGTGTGACAACGGCAGCAACCTCCTTTCCGCTTTGAATTTGGGAAAGCTGACACATGTATCCTGCATTGCACATGTGCTGAATCTAGTCATTCAAAGATTTGTGTCAAAGTACCCAGGCTTAGAGGATATCCTGAAGCAGGCCAGGAAGTTGTGTGGGCATTTCAGGCCTTACATGGCCAGGCGCGTCTTACACGGCCATGGCGGAGAAACAACTTGCCGGTGAGACACTTGATATGTGATAGCCCGACTCACTGGAATTCGACCCAGGTCATGTTCTCTCCCCTGCTAGAACAGGAGAAAGCCTTCACTCAGTACCTGTACAATTACAGTAAAAGGACACAATCTGGGGAGATGGGGATGTTCTGGCCCAACAACTGGACACTGATGCGAAATGCATGCAGGCTCATGCGGCCGTTTGAGGAGGTGACCAACCTGGTGAGTTGCAGTAAAGGCACCATCAGCGACTTGATCCCGTACACTTACTTCCTGGAGCGTGCCATGCGTAGAGTGGTGGATCAAGCTATGGAGGAGCGTGAACAGAAACAGTTATGGGAGGAAAAGTTGTGGGAGCAATTTTCACCAGAACCAGATGTTTCCTCAACACCTGCGGCCGCACAGAGCGGGAGGAGGAGGAAGAGTGGTGTGGGGAAGAGGAGTCAGACTCGGATGATGAGGAAGGTGTTTCTTTGGAGGAGGAGGAGGAGGCGGTGGCGGCAGAAGAACAACCGCAGCAGGTGTCGCAGGGGGCTTGTGCGGCTCAACGTTCCCGTGGTATTGTTCGTGGCTGGGTGGAGGAGGAGGACTTACCTGATGTCACTGAGGAAGAGCAAGAAGAGATGGATAGCACATCTGGATCCAACTTTGTGCAGATGTGTGCAGATGGTGTCTTTCATGCTGTCCAGCCTGTTGAGGGACCCCCATAAAAAAAAACTCAAGGGGAATGAGCTGTACTGGCTGTACACGTACTCTGTTCTCACGTCATTGTTATATTGACTGCATGTGTCCACCACACAGATAAGGAATCACACACACTCTGGAATTTGTACACTGTCCCTGCTCCCTGGGGTTCGTAAAAAAAAAACATTTGTCTCACATTGCAGCAAAGTCCTGATGACTTCATGTACAACAAAGTCACAGGGTGAAAAAAAGTTGTACACTGTCCCTTATCAGCAATCACTGCTCCTGCTGCCCTTGTCTTTCACCTCCCAGGGGGGAGCATCAATTAGAAAATTACCTCTCCCTCCTAGCCAGCCCAGCTGTCTGTACAAGTAGGAAGAGGCAGAGGACTGTGTGTGTGTCCTGTCCAGGCATCCACCTCTCTGCTGACAGCTTCTGTGTCGCCCTGGCAACATCACTCACATAACCCTATTGATTGGCCATGGAGCCCTGTGTGCGTGCCGCTGGGACTGATGGGGGTGAGAGAGGAGAGGAGTGTATGTGTGTAGCTGGAGCTACTGCATGGGGACACACATGGAACAGATGTGAGTGGGGTCGCTATGTTGAGGGCGGCAGGAAGAGATGGGGATCATCACACTGGTTTGTGTGTCCTTATCAGGATGATCTCCTGCGCTGATAAAAGCAAAGGACATGTGAATCTTCAGACCTGCAGCTGTGTGCTGTAAACTTCCTGAGAGCTGCTATATAGGCATTGTAAGGTGTAAAGCCTAAGCTGCCCATACATTGCTCTCAGCAGGCTCACAGTACATAGCTGCTAGTGAGAAGATTCACAGGTCCTTGACTTTAATCAGAGCTGCTGCAGGAGATCATCCTGATAAGAACACTGACCAGCAATGAGTAGATGCTGGGGTAGGGGGAGGGAGTGAACATTTAGTCAGCTCACTGTCTCAAAACTAAATACAGTACTCACTGGCACAACATGTAAGAAGATGGATCCAGCAACAATGGAACGTTCTCCGATCCATCTTCCTGTGAGCGACGTCACACATTTTTACACGATGGGTGCAAAATGGAAGTTGAGCGTTTGCCGTACTTTACATTCAGTTGTCTAGGATCTTAAAGATCCTATTCTCTGGGAATGGGAAGGGGCGGGGGGGCACAACTTCAGTGTTTGCCATAGGCACTATTTTGCCCAGATACGCCACTGCATTTAGTAAAATAATACGGCAGTGTGTGAATATATGCTGGAGGAAGCCAGGGGTAAGTAGATCTGGGGGTAGCATAGATTGCCTGACATATCCTTTAAGTCTAAGTGTTGTTATCTGCATGGGGAAAACACATTGGTCCTCAGTTTTCTTGTGCAGAAAGCGAGGGAGGTGAGGGGGGGGGGGGGGGGGGGAGAGGGGCCCATCCAAAGTTTCGCAGGGGGGCCCAGTGATGTCTAGTTACGCCCCTGGCACTAATCAGAAATGCAGTCAAGAGGCCCATGGTGACTGTGGACGAGCTGCAGAGATCTACAGCTCAGGTGGGGGAATCTGTCCATAACTATTAGTTGTGCACTGCACAAAATTGGGCTTTATGGAAGAGTGGCAAGAAGAAAGCCATTGTTAACAGAAAAGCATAAGAAGTCCCGTTTTCAGTTTGCCAAAAGCCATGAGGGGGACACAGCAAACATGTGGAAGAAGGTGCTCTGGTCGGATGAGACCAAAATGGAACTTTTTGGCCAAAATGCAAAATGCTATGTGTGGCAGAAAACTAACATTGCACATTACTCAGAACTAGTGGTGCTCAAATACCCCTTTTTAAAATTCGAGTTTGGTCGAATTCGAATAGTAAATTATTCGAGGTCAGTCGAATATTCGAGTCGAATAAATTTTACTATTCGATTCGACCTCGGACTTCGAGCTCACTATTCGAGTCGGTATTCGAGCTCATTATTCGAGCTGACTATTCGAATTGGCCTTAAATAGCTTCCCAACACTTGTTTTGAGGGTTAATGATGCAAGAAACTTATTTTTTTCCAAGTGACAACAGCAAGTGATTATGTGGGGATGTTCCTTTAAAAAAAAAAAAAGGTGAAAAGAGAAGTTGTGTCCAGAATTTTGTTCAGTACTGTATATACTTCTTCTTCTTCTTCTTCTTTATCTTCTATATCTTCTTCTTCTTCTTCTATATCTTCTTCTTCTTCTTCATCTTCTTCTTCTTCTTCTTCATCTTCTTCATCTTCATCTTCTTCATCTTCTTCTTCATCTTCTTCATCTTCTTCATCTTCATCTTCTTCATCTTCTTCTTCATCTTCTTCATCTTCTTCATCTTCATCTTCTTCATCTTCTTCTTCATCTTCTTCATCTTCATCTTCTTCATCTTCTTCTTCTTCTTCTTCTTCTTCATCTTCTTCTTCATCTTCTTCATCTTCTTCTTCATCTTCTTCATCTTCATCTTCTTCATCTTCTTCTTCATCTTCTTCATCTTCTTCTTCTTCTTCTTATTCATCTTCTTCATCTTCTTCTTCTTCATCTTCTTCATCTTCATCTTCTTCTATATCGTCTTCTTCTTCACTTATTTCTCTTTTCATTTTTTTTTTTTTTAAAGAAATGCAGCTATTTTTGAGCGTAACAACAAATAGCTGGTGGCGCACGCATGTTGGAAGCGCCATTGTATGTGCTCCCTGGCAGTGGAAACACACAGACAGCAGGAGGTAAATTTAGCAGCAGGAGGAGGAGGATGAGTGTGTGGCAGCATGCAGTCAATGAGGCAGGCAGCGTGACATAATAGCCCTGGTACCTAGCGGTGATACCATGGCTGTAAATAAACACAACAGGAGGTCCCAGACAGCGGTCGTGCAGCCCACATTGTGTCCAATACACAACTGGGACAACACAGTTTTCAACCCGGGCACCTCAGAAAAATTAAACCTTTTTTTGTAATGGTTTTGTAGTTTTGGTTTTACAACCAATTACACAGATATATAGCTATTTTTTGACGTAATAGCTGGTGGCAGAGTGGCAGCAGAAGGTAAATCTGTGTACCCTGGCGGTGGGAAACACAGACAGACAGCAGCAGCAGCAGGAGGAGGAATGGAGGAGAGTAATTATGTGAGCAGCTATTGTTTGACGTAATAGCTGGTGGCAGTGTGGCAGCAGAAGGTAATTCTGTGTACCCTGGCAGTGGGAAACACAGACAGACAGCAGCAGCAGGAGGAATGGAGGAGTAGTGTGAGTGTGGCAGCAGGTAGGCAGCGTGACATAATAGCCCTGGTACCTAGCGGTGATACCAGGGCCGTAAATAAACACAACAGGAGGTCCCAGACAGCGGTCGTGCAGCCCACATTGTGTCCAATACACAACTGGGACAACACAGTTTTCAACCCGGGCACCTCAGAAAAATTAAACCTTTTTTTTTTTTTAATGGTTTTTTGGTTTTTGGTTTTACAACCAATTTAGCTATTTTTGGACGTAATAGCTGGTGGCAGAGTGGCAGCAGAAGAAGGTAATTCTGTGTACCCTGGCAGTGGGAAACACAGACAGACAGCAGCAGCAGGAGGAGGAATGGAGGAGTAGGCGAGCAGCTATTGTTTGACGTAATAGCTGGTGGCAGAGTGGCAGCAGAAGGTAAATCATCTGTGTACCCTGGCAGTGGGAAACACAGACAGACAGCAGCAGCAGCAGCAGGAGGAGGTATGGAGGAGCAGTGTGAGTGTGGCAGCAGGTAGGCAGCGTGACATAATAGCCCTGGTACCTAGCGGTGATACCAGGGCCGTAAATAAACACAACAGGAGGTCCCAGACAGCGGTCGTGCAGCCCACATTGTGTCCAATACACAACTGGGACAACACAGTTTTCAACCCGGGCACCTCAGAAAAATTAAACCTTTTTTTGTAATGGTTTTGTAGTTTTGGTTTTACAACCAATTACACAGATATATAGCTATTTTTTGACGTAATAGCTGGTGGCAGAGTGGCAGCAGAAGGTAAATCTGTGTACCCTGGCGGTGGGAAACACAGACAGACAGCAGCAGCAGCAGGAGGAGGAATGGAGGAGAGTAATTATGTGAGCAGCTATTGTTTGACGTAATAGCTGGTGGCAGTGTGGCAGCAGAAGGTAATTCTGTGTACCCTGGCAGTGGGAAACACAGACAGACAGCAGCAGCAGGAGGAATGGAGGAGTAGTGTGAGTGTGGCAGCAGGTAGGCAGCGTGACATAATAGCCCTGGTACCTAGCGGTGATACCAGGGCCGTAAATAAACACAACAGGAGGTCCCAGACAGCGGTCGTGCAGCCCACATTGTGTCCAATACACAACTGGGACAACACAGTTTTCAACCCGGGCACCTCAGAAAAATTAAACCTTTTTTTGTAATGGTTTTGTAGTTTTGGTTTTACAACCAATTACACAGATATATAGCTATTTTTTGACGTAATAGCTGGTGGCAGAGTGGCAGCAGAAGGTAAATCTGTGTACCCTGGCGGTGGGAAACACAGACAGACAGCAGCAGCAGCAGGAGGAGGAATGGAGGAGAGTAATTATGTGAGCAGCTATTGTTTGACGTAATAGCTGGTGGCAGTGTGGCAGCAGAAGGTAATTCTGTGTACCCTGGCAGTGGGAAACACAGACAGACAGCAGCAGCAGGAGGAATGGAGGAGTAGTGTGAGTGTGGCAGCAGGTAGGCAGCGTGACATAATAGCCCTGGTACCTAGCGGTGATACCAGGGCCGTAAATAAACACAACAGGAGGTCCCAGACAGCGGTCGTGCAGCCCACATTGTGTCCAATACACAACTGGGACAACACAGTTTTCAAGCCGGGCACCTCAGAAAAATTAAACCTTTTTTTTTTTTTTAATGGTTTTTTGGTTTTTGGTTTTACAACCAATTTAGCTATTTTTGGACGTAATAGCTGGTGGCAGAGTGGCAGCAGAAGAAGGTAATTCTGTGTACCCTGGCAGTGGGAAACACAGACAGACAGCAGCAGCAGGAGGAGGAATGGAGGAGTAGGCGAGCAGCTATTGTTTGACGTAATAGCTGGTGGCAGAGTGGCAGCAGAAGGTAAATCATCTGTGTACCCTGGCAGTGGGAAACACAGACAGACAGCAGCAGCAGCAGCAGGAGGAGGTATGGAGGAGCAGTGTGAGTGTGGCAGCAGGTAGGCAGCGTGACATAATAGCCCTGGTACCTAGCGGTGATACCAGGGCCGTAAATAAACACAACAGGAGGTCCCAGACAGCGGTCGTGCAGCCCACATTGTGTCCAATACACAACTGGGACAACACAGTTTTCAACCCGGGCACCTCAGAAAAATTAAACCTTTTTTTGTAATGGTTTTGTAGTTTTGGTTTTACAACCAATTACACAGATATATAGCTATTTTTTGACGTAATAGCTGGTGGCAGAGTGGCAGCAGAAGGTAAATCTGTGTACCCTGGCGGTGGGAAACACAGACAGACAGCAGCAGCAGCAGGAGGAGGAATGGAGGAGAGTAATTATGTGAGCAGCTATTGTTTGACGTAATAGCTGGTGGCAGTGTGGCAGCAGAAGGTAATTCTGTGTACCCTGGCAGTGGGAAACACAGACAGACAGCAGCAGCAGGAGGAATGGAGGAGTAGTGTGAGTGTGGCAGCAGGTAGGCAGCGTGACATAATAGCCCTGGTACCTAGCGGTGATACCAGGGCCGTAAATAAACACAACAGGAGGTCCCAGACAGCGGTCGTGCAGCCCACATTGTGTCCAATACACAACTGGGACAACACAGTTTTCAACCCGGGCACCTCAGAAAAATTAAACCTTTTTTTTTTTTTAATGGTTTTTTGGTTTTTGGTTTTACAACCAATTTAGCTATTTTTGGACGTAATAGCTGGTGGCAGAGTGGCAGCAGAAGAAGGTAATTCTGTGTACCCTGGCAGTGGGAAACACAGACAGACAGCAGCAGCAGGAGGAGGAATGGAGGAGTAGGCGAGCAGCTATTGTTTGACGTAATAGCTGGTGGCAGAGTGGCAGCAGAAGGTAAATCATCTGTGTACCCTGGCAGTGGGAAACACAGACAGACAGCAGCAGCAGCAGCAGGAGGAGGTATGGAGGAGCAGTGTGAGTGTGGCAGCAGGTAGGCAGCGTGACATAATAGCCCTGGTACCTAGCGGTGATACCAGGGCCGTAAATAAACACAACAGGAGGTCCCAGACAGCGGTCGTGCAGCCCACATTGTGTCCAATACACAACTGGAACAACACAGTTTTCAACCCGGGCACCTCAGAAAAATTAAACCTTTTTTTTTTTTAATGGTTTGTTTGGTTTCGGTTTTGCAACCAATATAGCTATTGTTTGACGTAATAGCTGGTGGCAGAGTGGCAGCAGAAGAAGGTCATTCTGTGTACCCTGGCAGTGGGAAACACAGACAGACAGCAGAAGGGCAGTACACAGCAGCCCACTGTAGGTGTAAAATGTGTGGCTGCAGGCGACGTAATAGTCAAAGTGAACCAGGCTGGCTTAGTGAGCAGGAGCCAGGAGGTGGTAAAGGGTGGTAAGGCACATTAACGATGGTTCCGGCAGCCAGTTCATGTCCCCCTCTCGCCGACAACAGGGGCCAGGAACTCGCCTTCCACCCACGCCTGGTTCATCTTCAGAAACGTCAGTCTGTCCACAGACTTGTGAGACAGACGTGAGCGTTTTTCGGTGACCACGCCACCAGCTGCACTGAAGCAGCGCTCGGACAGCACGCTGGAAGGGGGGCAGGACAGCACTTCCAGGGCGTACTGCGCTAGCTCGCTCCAGATCTCCATGCGCTTGACCCAATACTCCATGGGATCAACAGGGGCATCGCTGTCAAGCCCGCTGTACGACCCCATGTAGTCAGCCACCATGCGGGTCAGGCGCTGGCTGTGACCGGAGGAGGATGCTGCTGCATGCATCTCCTCTCTAGTCACTGCTGCCGGAGCCTCTACAGTCCTGTAGAGCTCGTGGCTGAGAGACAGCAGGTCTGTGGGGCGCTTGCTGCTGCTGGATGCAGGCACCTGCTGCTGCCTCTGTGCTGGCTGCTGGACAGTGGGGGTGGAAGGCTGGGGGAAGGCTTCCTCCAAGCGCTCAACAAGGGCCTGCTGCAAGCTCCTTATTTGTTGCGCTGGGTCTCCTCCTGCAGGCGGCAGGAACTGGCTCAACTTCCCCTTGAGGCGTGGGTCCAACATCATGCTGATCCAGATGTCCTCCCTCTGCTTCATCTGGATCACCCTGGGGTCCCTGCGCAGGCACGCCAGCATGTGCGCTGCCATTGGGAAGAGGCGGGCCACGTCTGCTGGCACATCGACGTCAGTGCTGTCCTCATCCTCCTCCTCTGCCGCCTCATCCTCTCTCCACCCCCGCACCAACTCAGCTGCGCTGTGCTGATCCCCCTCATCAGCAGCCAGGTCAGGGACCTCCACCAAGTCCTCCTCCTCCTCCCCCTCAGAGGTGGACTGCGCAGCTGGTTGCCGCTCCTGCTGGTCCAAGGCTGCCGCTCCCTGTTCCAGCAAACCATCGAGGGCCCTGTTCAGCAGAGAAACCAGGGGCACCCACTCGCAGACCATAGCATGGTCCCTGCTCACCATGTTTGTGGCCTGCAGGAAGGGAGCCAGCACAAAGCACACCTGCTGCATGTGCCTCCAGTCATCATCGGGGACGATGGACGGGATGTTGCTGGTCTTGTCCCTTCTCCGAGCTGCGGAAACAGTGGCCAGGGCAAGGTACTGGTTGACAGCGTGCCTCTGTTCAACCAGACGCTCCAACATCGCCAGGGTGGAGTTCCAGCGAGTCGGAACGTCAATGATCAGCCGATGGCGTGGCAGATCCAGCTCCTTTTGCACGTCTTCCAGGCTCGCACAGGCTGCAGCCGAGCGCCGGAAGTGACGCACAACATTCCTTGCCGTTTCCAGCAGTTCGCCCATCCCCTGGTAGGTGCGCAGGAACTTCTGCACCACCAGGTTCAGCACGTGGGCAAGACAGGGGATGTGGGTCAGGTTTCCCCTGTCTATGGCAGCAACCAGATTGGCCCCATTGTCGGACACCACCTCTCCGACTCTGAGGCCTCTGGGGGTCAGCCAAATCCTCTCCTGCTCCTGGAGTTTGGCCAACACGTGGGCTGCCGTCAGCTTGGTCTTGCCAAGGCTGACCAAGTGCAGCAGCGCTTGGCAGTGGCGGGCCTTCACGCTGCTGCCGAGGCGGGGGGTTTGGCCAGGTGTGGCGGAGGATGGCAGAGGATCGGAGGAACCCGCTGCAGTTCCCCTGACCCTGCGGGGTGGCACCACCCACTGTGTTGCTGCTGCTGCTGCTGCTGTGCCCGCTGCTGCTCTCCCATCCTCACCCCCTTCCACCAAGCTGACCCAGTGGACAGTGAAGGACAGGTAGCGGCCTGTCCCGAAGCGGCTGCTCCAGGAGTCCATGGTGACGTGGACCCTTTCACCAACCGCGTGCTCCAGCCCTCGCTCCACATTGGCCATCACAAAGCGGTGCAGTGCTGGAATGGCCTTGCGGGAGAAAAAGTGTCTGCTGGGGAGCTGCCAGTCTGGGGCTGCACAAGCAAGCAGCGCCCGCATGTCGCTCCCCTCCTGCACGAGCGTGTACGGCAGGAGTTGGGAGCACATGGCCCGTGCCAGCAAGCCGTTCAGCTGCCGCACGCGACGGCTGCTGGGAGGCAGAGCCCTAACCACCCCCTGGAAGGACTCGCTCAAAAGGCTCTGGCGTGGCCTTTTGCTGACACGGGAATCACCAGACACAGCGGAGAAGGCCACTGAGGACTGGCTGCCAGAACAGGCCTCAGTGTCGGCGGCAGGAGTTGCAGAGGGGGGAGGAGCAGTGCGTTTCCGCACTCCTGCTGGTGCTGCTGGAGGAGCAGGAGGGCGGGTGGCTGCTGTTGCTGCTGCTGAAGGCTGTGCAGTGATGGGTGTGGTGCCACTGCCAGCACCAGATGCCTTCAGCCTCTGGAACTCCTCATGCTGGTGGAAATGTTTAGCCGCAAGGTGGTTGATCAGCGAGCTGGTGCTGAACTTTAAGGGGTCTGCACCTCTGCTCAACTTCCGCTGACAGTGGTTGCAAGTGGCGTACTTGCTGTACACAGTGGGCATGGTGAAAAAGCGCCAGATTGGTGACAGAAACATCCCCCTACGGCATGGAAGCGCTGCTGCCTGTCTCCCTGTGGTGGTTGGGGGGGGGGGCTTGGGTGCGGCTGGTGGTGGTACTGGCTGATGCTGCTGCTGCTGCTGCTGAGCCTGAGACACCAGCAGGCTGTGGGTCGCTGCCAATGCTTGCAATGATGCGCCTCCTTGCAAGGCCCACAAGCGCATCCTCCTCCTCCTCCGAGCTGCTGAGGACGACATCCCCTGGAGGTGGTGGCACCCAGTCTCTGTCTGTCACCGGGTCATCAACATCATCCTCCCCCTCCTCAAACATGTCCTGCTGGGATGATGACCCCCCAAACTCCTCTCCTGATGCATGGATGGGCTGCTTGACTGTCGCCACAGTCTTGCTGTCCAATCCCTCATCCCCCAAAGTGCCCATCAGCATCTCCTCCTCAAAATCGCCAACAACAGCAGACAATTGACTCATCATGCCTGGGGTCAAAAGAGTGCTGAATGAGAGGTCGGCGACTGACGGTGAACTGGCCTCCTCCCCAGACCCTGCTGGGCGGCTGCTGCGAACAGGGGTGGTGGTGGTGGTGGTGGTGAGGGTGGAGGCCTCGGATGCAGAGCTGATGGCGGGCTGCTCATCCTCCGTCATGAGTTGCACCACAGTGTCTGCATCCTTTTCCTCAATGGGACGTTTCCGACCCGGCTGGAGGAAAATCGGAGCAGGTGCTACACGCTGCTGCTGCTGTGTCTCTGCAGCGTGAGTTGCAGATGCTCCTGCTGGGCGGCGCCCAAGGCGTCCACGGCCAGTGGCTATGGGAGGAATGTTAGCCACTGACGCTGCTGCTGCTGCTGCGGAACTGTGCATGGTGGCGCGCCCGCGGCCGCGGCTTGCCACAATGCTGCTCCCTCTCCTCCTGATTCCCTTGCTGCCCTTCCCCTTGCCCAAACCGCGCTGGCTGCCACTTCCAGACATCTTCAATGTTTTGGGCGTATAGACAAAAGTTTTTTAAAAGGGCGGGTGAAAAGTGGGGTACTTTAATGGAGTGGGTTGGTTGGTGAGGTGACTGAGTGAGTGTCCCCTAGTACAGTAAGTAAGTAGTAACAGTCAGGAAGTACAACTAGCAGTTACAATAATCAGTAGTAATCACAAGTAAATTTAGTGTGTGTACACTCAGACAGTGAGTGCACGCAGGCAGGAGCTAGTAGCCTATGAACACAGTGACTGAGTGTCCTAGACTCCTAGTACAGTAAGAGTAAGTAATAACAGTAAGTAGAACTAACTAATTACAATAATCAATCAGCGATCAGAAGGAAATGGAGTGTGGGTGTGTGTACACTCAGACAGTGAGTGCACGCACGCAGGAGCTAGTAGCCTATGAACACAGTGACTGAGTGTCCTAGACTCCTAGTACAGTAAGAGTAAGTAGTAACAGTAAGAAGAACTAACTAATTACAATAATCAATTAGCGATCAGAAGGAAATGGAGTGTGGGTGTGTGTACACTCAGACAGTGAGTGCACGCACGCAGGAGCTAGTAGCCTATGAACACAGTGACTGAGTGTCCTAGACTCCTAGTACAGTAAGAGTAAGTAATAACAGTAAGAAGAACTAACTAATTACAATAATCAATTAGCGATCAGAAGGAAATGGAGTGTGGGTGTGTGTACACTCAGACAGTGAGTGCACGCACGCAGCAGCTAGTAGCCTATGAACACAGTGACTGAGTGTCCTAGACTCCTAGTACAGTAAGAGTAAGTAGTAACAGTAAGAAGAACTAACTAATTACAATAATCAATCAGCGATCAGAAGGAAATGGAGTGTGGGTGTGTGTACACTCAGACACTGAGTGCACGCACGCAGGAGCTAGTAGCCTATGAACACAGTGACTGAGTGTCCTAGACTCCTAGTACAGTAAGAGTAAGTATTAACAGTAAGTAGAACTAACTAATTACAATAATCAATCAGCGATCAGAAGGAAATGGAGTGTGGGTGTGTGTACACTCAGACAGTGAGTGCACGCACGCAGGAGCTAGTAGCCTATGAACACAGTGACTGAGTGTCCTAGACTCCTAGTACAGTAAGAGTAAGTAGTAACAGTAAGAAGAACTAACTAATTACAATAATCAATTAGCGATCAGAAGGAAATGGAGTGTGGGTGTGTGTACACTCAGACAGTGAGTGCACGCACGCAGGAGCTAGTAGCCTATGAACACAGTGACTGAGTGTCCTAGACTCCTAGTACAGTAAGAGTAAGTAATAACAGTAAGAAGAACTAACTAATTACAATAATCAATTAGCGATCAGAAGGAAATGGAGTGTGGGTGTGTGTACACTCAGACAGTGAGTGCACGCACGCAGCAGCTAGTAGCCTATGAACACAGTGACTGAGTGTCCTAGACTCCTAGTACAGTAAGAGTAAGTAATAACAGTAAGTAGAACTAACTAATTACAATAATCAATCAGCGATCAGAAGGAAATGGAGTGTGGGTGTGTGTACACTCAGACAGTGAGTGCACGCACGCAGGAGCTAGTAGCCTATGAACACAGTGACTGAGTGTCCTAGACTCCTAGTACAGTAAGAGTAAGTAGTAACAGTAAGAAGAACTAACTAATTACAATAATCAATCAGCGATCAGAAGGAAATGGAGTGTGGGTGTGTGAACACTCAGACAGTGAGTGCACGCAGGCAGGAGCTAGTAGCCTATGAACACAGTGACTGAGTGTCCTAGACTCCTAGTACAGTAAGAGTAAGTAGTAACACCAGTAAGTAGAACTAACTAATTACAATAATCAATCAGCGATCAGAAGGAAATGGAGTGTGGGTGTGTGTACACTCAGACAGTGAGTGCACGCAGGCAGGAGCTAGTAGCCTATGAACACAGTGACTCAGTGTCCTAGACTCCTAGTACAGTAAGAGTGAGTAAGTACAAGTAGTAACAGTAAGTAGAACTAACTAATTACAATAATCAATCAGCGATCAGAAGGAAATAGAGTGTGTGTTGTGTGTGTACACTCAGACAGTGAGTGCGCACACGCAGGAGGTAGTAGTAGCCTATATGAACAGTGACAGTGAGTGTCCCTACGGGTACAGTAAGAGTAAGTAGTAAGTAAGTACAACTAACAATAATCAAACAGTAATGAGAAGGAAATAGAGTGTGTGTACACACAGACAGTGAGTGAGTGCACACACGCAGGAGCTAGCTAGTAGCCTATAAACAGTGACAGTCAGTGAGTGTCCTACTCCTAGTACAGTATAACTACAATACTATTAGTAAAGGACAGCAGAAATACTGGTATAGAATATGAGAGAAATAAACAGAGGACAGCTGCCCACAGAGGCAAGGCCCCCCTGAGGCCTAAACCTGTAAGCTTGCAGCAGCTGCCTGCAGTTCTCTAATGTAACACACAAGCTACTAACTAAAATACAATGTCTATCTAACTAACAACAATATAGGTGTATATGGCAGGTGTAGGTGAGCAAAAACGCTAGGTAAATGACCACAATAGAGCACTTGCTAAGCCAAAGCACAAAGGAGCAACTCTCTCTCTGTACAAGTCTCAGGCAAGCATGGAAAAACCTAACATGGCGGCCGCTATTTATAGGGTAGGGGCTGGCCAGGGTCCCCCTCTGTGATTGGCTGCCGTCAGAGGGCCTGGGAGCCCTCTGATTGGCTCTAAGGACATCAATCTGGGCTATGACGCTATTCGAGCTCGGTACCGAGCTCGAATAGCGCCGGGTGGCTCGAATAGCTCGAATAGTGAATGGGCTATTCGAGTGTACTCGGATAGCCCATTCGAATAGCTCCAGCTATTCGGAGCTCGAATACCGAGCTCGAATAGCTGAAAAAGAGCTCGAATATTCGAACTACTCGAATATTCGAGCTCTGCTGAGCACCACTGCTCAGAACACACCATCCCGACTTTCAAATATGGTGGTGGCAGTATCATGCTCTGGGGTTGCTTCTCTTCAGCAGGGACAGGGAAACTGGTCAAAGTTGATAGGAAGATGGATGGAGCCAAATACAGGGCAATCTTGAAAGAAAACCTCTTGGAGTCTGCAAAAGACTTGAGACTGGGGTGGAGGTTCACCTTCCAGCAGGACAACGACTAAACATAAAGCCAAGGCAACAATGGAATGGTTTAAAACAAAACATATCCATGTGTTGGAATGGCCCAGTCAAAGTCCAGATCTAAATCTAATCGAGAATCTGTGGCAAGATCTGAAAACTGCTGTTCACAAACGCTGCCCATCTAATCTGACTGAGCTGAAACTGTTTTGCAAAGAAGAATGGGCAAGGATTTCAGTCTCTAGATGTGCAAAGCTGGTAGAAACATACCCTAAAAGACTGGCAGCTGTAATTGCAGCAAAAGGTGGTTCTACAAAGTATTGACTCAGGGAGCTGAATAATTACGCACACCCCACTTTGCAGTTATTGATTTGTAAAAAAATGTTTGGAATCATGTATGATTTCTGTTCCACTTCTCACGTGTACACCACTTTGTATTGGTCTTTCACGTGGAATTCCAATAAAATTGATTCATGTTTGTGGCAGTAATGTGACAAAATGTGGAAAACTTCAAGTGGGCCGAATAATTTTGCAAGCCACTGTATATAAATCCTTTTCAGAGAGTGTCTATATAAACAATAAAGGCCATGTAGAGAATCCCCATGAGGAGATAGAAAACCTGTTAGTTCTGTCAGATTTCTACTACATACTGTAAGTTACAGCAACAGAGGAAAAATGTAATTTATAGCTCATTTTACTTTGGAAGAAATATTCTTATTTGTACGTGTTTTTTAAATTTTAAATTTTTTCGTGATAGTGGTCATTTAACAAGCTATTTTCTTACTCTGATTACACCTCTTTGAGGTGCTTTCTTTGCAAGGTTTTGGGGCTATTGATATAATAGAGTGCTTTGGGGCCCTCATAAAACTCACACCTGGGCTCCAGGCTCCTTTGCCATGCCACTGATTGAAAAAAAGTATTTTACCGTGTTGATGAGCATGTCTGAAAAGAGTTTTGAAGATAGCCTAGCTGTAACTTAAGTGCTGCACTTTCGCATAATTTCTTTATATATTGCAATATACAAGATTACAATGCTGTCTAAATCAATGTTATAAAACATGCATAACAATCCAGTTAGGTTTCTTTACCCACAAGTACAGATGAAGAGATAAGCTAATGAGTAATGCCCTGGGGGAAATGGAAATAGTTTTACATCTAGAGGCAACTTAATGCATGCTAGCTGGCATAACTGCCAAGAGATTTCTTTTTGCATGTATTATAACCTAAATGTATGCTCAACGAAAGGATGTTTCTGCTTAAAACGTGTTAAAGTAGTTATACCTGGGCTAGCATAATCAAGGGAATTGTGCTTGAAAATGATAGTGTTAACTATCACTTATGTTGAGCTGCAAATAAATAAGGAAAGACAGGGAGGGAGATGCTGTATTTGGTTCTGCCAGTGACAAGGGTCTTGACTGGGAGCACATGTACACACAGCTGGCTTTACGAAAAGTGTGTTGGTTTCTGCAGGCTATGGGTGAATAATCACTCCACAAGACTCTACATATGCTGGGGGACACCAAGGGCAAACATGCGCATACCGTGCTGGAGAAACACAGTACACATACCGTAGACTACAGGTGACTTAACACTCAGCAAGGTTCTGCTTATGCTGGGGACTCTCAGGGCAAACATGCACAGACCACATACTGCAGGGGGGACAGTACATATACTGCTCTAGCAAAGGGGAAAAGGATTGCACATACCGATCTGTCGGAGGACACTCGTGGGGGACCCAGATATTATAACATGCCAAAGGGGACCCAAATGTGATTACTGTATACCGCTCTGGCAATTACACATTTCTGCAAATGTGAACCCTTAACTCCACAAGATTCAATGCCACAGGGATCAATACTACATACTGTAGATGGTGGATGGGTGGTGGATGCAGGGCACTGGAGAAATGCTGGGGTCAGACTCCTGGATTAGGGGTCAGAGAGCCTCAGTAGGTGCTGCATGTCCTACCATTAGCTTATACTTGGGTCAATCATTTTTTTACTGATTTTTTTAGGCAAAAGTTGGGGATCAGCTTTTACTCGGGTCGGCTTATACTTGAGTAAATGCAGTACTTTCCAGCACACAGCTACTGACAGTCACTGCAGTGAAATAATGATTGTTAAGTGCATTGGCAAATGGAAGAGACCAAGTAAAGAGATGCATTCTAATATCTGTCAGCAGTCATGCTGACTGATGAGGGACTGGTACATATGGAAAAGTACCATGTGTGTGGGATGTTTTACACAAAATATACTGAAGATATCAGTCTGCTGCTATTACATTGTTAATCACTTGTGCTGGTTAAGGGCTCTTCCTCTGACAAAGGAAACCTGGGTTTAATCTCGGCTCTTCCTCCTGTTCAGTAAGCCAGCTCCTATTCAGTAGGACACCTTGGGCAAGACTCCCTATCACCGCTACTGCCTATAGAGCGTGTCCTAGTGGCTGCAGTTTAGGTGCTTTGAGTCCGCCAAGAGAAAAGCACAATATAAATGTTATTTGTCTTGTTTTGTAATTGGGACCCAGAATATATAAATATAGCAAAATACCCTAAAAACTGCTTAGAAAGATCCACATACAATAACTTATACTTATGTAGACATTAGACATATTCAATTTTTTTAACAGATGCCACATTTAAGTAGTGTTGGGCGAACAGTGTTCGCCACTGTTCGGGTTCTGCAGAACATCACCCTGTTCGGGTGATGTTCGAGTTCGGCCGAACACCTGACGGTGCTCGGCCAAACCGTTCGGCCACATGGCCGAACTAAGAGCGCATGGCCGAACGTTCCCCGAATGTTCGGCTAGCGCTGTGATTGGCCGAACGGGTCACGTGGTTCGGGCCCGAACGCGCTCTGATTGGCCGAACGGTCACGTGGTTCGGGTAAATAAATACCCGAACCACGTCATATCTCCGCCATTTGTCTGTGGGTTTAGCTTTGGGTAGGCAGGCAGGGTAGTTCGCTCTCCAGCCACGCTAGCCAGGGTCCCCCCCAGTCATTGTGTGTCGCTGCTGGGAACAGTAGTACACCGCTCGCTCAGCCACACTATATATAGCATTGTTTACTGCCACTGTGTACCTCGCTCAGCCACGCTATATATATAGCATTGTGTTTTCTGACACTCTGTGTACACGGCTTAGCCTGACTAATATAGCATTGTGTGTACTGCCACTGTGCACCTCGCTCAGCCACGCTATATATAGCATTGTGTGTACTGCCACTGTGCACCTCGCTCAGCCACGCTATATATAGCATTGTGTGTACTGCCACTGTGCACCTCGCTCAGCCACGCTATATATAGCATTGTGTGTACTGCCACTGTGCACCTCGCTCAGCCACGCTATATATATAGCATTGTGTTTTCTGACACTCTGTGTACACGGCTTAGCCTGACTAATATAGCATTGTGTGTACTGCCACTGTGCACCTCGCTCAGCCACGCTATATATAGCATTGTGTGTACTGCCACTGTGCACCTCGCTCAGCCACGCTATATATAGCATTGTGTGTACTGCCACTGTGCACCTCGCTCAGCCACGCTATATATATAGCATTGTGTTTTCTGACACTCTGTGTACACGGCTTAGCCTGACTAATATAGCATTGTGTGTACTGCCACTGTGCACCTCGCTCAGCCACGCTATATATAGCATTGTGTGTACTGCCACTGTGCACCTCGCTCAGCCACGCTATATATAGCATTGTGTGTACTGCCACTGTGCACCTCGCTCAGCCACGCTATATATAGCATTGTGTGTACTGCCACTGTGCACCTCGCTCAGCCACGCTATATATATAGCATTGTGTTTTCTGACACTCTGTGTACACGGCTTAGCCTGACTAATATAGCATTGTGTGTACTGCCACTGTGCACCTCGCTCAGCCACGCTATATATAGCATTGTGTGTACTGCCACTGTGCACCTCGCTCAGCCACGCTATATATAGCATTGTGTGTACTGCCACTGTGCACCTCGCTCAGCCACGCTATATATAGCATTGTGTTTTCTGACACTCTGTGTACACGGCTTAGCCTGACTAATATAGCATTGTGTGTACTGCCACTGTGCACCTCGCTCAGCCACGCTATATATAGCATTGTGTTTTCTGACACTCTGTGTACACGGCTTAGCCTGGCTCTATAGCATTGTGTGTACTGCCACTGTGCACCTCGCTCAGCCACGCTATATATAGCATTGTGTTTACTGCCACTCTGTGTACACCGCTCAGCCAGACTATATACCGTTGTTTACTGACACTCTGTGTACACCGCTCAGCCAGACTATATACCATTGTTTACTGACACTCTGTGTACACGGCTTAGCCTGACTAATATAGCATTGTGTGTACTGCCACTGTGCACCTCGCTCAGCCACGCTATATATAGCATTGTGTTTTCTGACACTCTGTGTACACGGCTTAGCCAGACTATATAGCATTGTGTGTACTGCCACTCTGTGTACACCGCTCAGCCAGACTATATAGCATTGTGTTTACTTCCACTCTGTGTCTGCTGGGCCTGGGAACAGTAGTACACCGCTCACCCGCCACTGTATAGCATTGTGCTCTGTGTCGCTGCTGGGAATAGTGGTACTGTATAGCATTTCTGTACTGCCACTGTACTGCTGCCAGTCAGCGTGTACTGTAAGGATAAGTGAAATGAGGAATAAATCCGGTGAAAGAGGAAGGGGCAAGGGAAGAGGTGTTTCCCCTGACGGTTCACGTACAGGCCACAGGGGAGCACCCAAGAAAACCCACTCAATACCGCCCATGTTGTCCAGGACAACAACCCTCACAAATCCAAAAGAACAGGACCAGATAATTACTTGGATGACCTCTCAAGCGTCCAGCAGTGGGTTAAGCAGCACCAGCACATCACGCACGAGGTCCGAGTCCTCAGCCAGTTACAAGGAGCCAGTGGGCACAAAGCTGACACAACCGGCAGCGACACCACGCACACAACTGCCAGATAACCAGTCCTATGAATTACCTCAGGACACAATGGGGTATTCGCAGGAGCTATTCCCAGCCCAACAAACTTCCACCTATGAAAGGTCAATGGAGGAACAGCCAGAAATGTTGTGCCCGGATTCACAACCATTAACTGTGGGAAATGCACCGCGCACTGAAATACAAGGCGAGTCCGAGGAGGACTCGGAAACCCAAATCCCAGAGCAAGTTGGGCAGGAGGGGTTGCAATTGCAGGAGGTCGGCCGACAAGATCTGGAAGACGACGTTGGAGTGAGCTGCGCAGAGGTTGTTCTGGGGAGCTCTACTCCACGGTGGCGGCCCCCCACAATGACATATGACGAGTTTGAGGAGATGGAAGAGGAGGGTATGGACAATGTGGACAGAGACCCAGATTTTATTTGTGAACGAGAACATCGCCGTCGTAGCAGCAGCACAGATGAGTCTGTTGAAGAACCCACTGCTGCACGAGTTCGCCTTGTGCCACAAGGTAGGCGGCGCGCAATTTCAGGCACAACAAGCGTGGAAGTTAGAGTGAGAGGCAAAAGAGGAGGAAACAGAAATCGCCAGCAAGGAGGCAGGTGCTCCAAAGTCTGGGCTTTCTTTGAAGACTGCACTGAGGATGTTACCATGGCGATTTGCAAGGTGTGCAAGACTCGCCTGAGCAGGGGGAAAAGTATTAACAACCTCTCCACCACCAGCATGAGCCGCCACATGCTATCCAAACATCCCGCTCTGTGGGCAAACGCGGCAGGACAGGGTACCACCAGCAACACTGCCTCCCTTGGGTTCACCAGACTCACCACCAGACCCGCCTCAGCAGCAGCAGTAGCCCAGCCATTGCGTGGTTCACAACATTCACAAACATCAGACGACGCTGACACTGTCACTTTCCGGAGTAGTGCTCTTGAGGTCTCCCAGTGTTCATCAAACACAACAACCAACAGCCCTTCCGTGTGCAGCGCTACGGTTCAGTTGTCTGTGTCGGAGATGTTTGAGCGCAAGAGGAAATTGCCAGCAAATGACCCCCGGGCCGTGGCAGTAACAGCCAGCATAGCCAAGCTTCTGGCCTGCGAAATGCTGCCATATCGAGTGGTGGAGACAAACAGCTTCAAGGGCATGATGTCAGTGGCCATCCCACGTTACGTGGTTCCCAGCCGCTACCACTTTGCGCGCTCTGCAGTGCCTGAGTTGCATGAGCACGTGGTCAGCAAAATAACCCGAAGCTTGAAGAATGCCGTTGCCTGCAAGGTTCACCTCACCACTGACACTTGGACGAGTGCGTTCGGCCAGGGTCGATACATCTCCCTTACCGCGCACTGGGTGAACCTTGTGGAGCCTGGCAGCGATTCCTCACCTGCTACGGCGCGGGTGTTGCCCACGCCGCAAACAGCTGCACCGCCGTCCCTCCCACTGGATAACAACAGCAGCACCTACCTCTCTGACTCCTTCTCCTCCAACGCATCTCAAAGCTGTACCTCATCCGGAAACGCTAACCCAGCAGCAGTAGGATCGTGGAAGCAGTGCAGCACAGCTGTTGGCATGTGTCAGCAAGCGTTGCTGAAGCTGATCTGCCTTGGGGATAAGCAGCACACAGGGGAGGAAATTTGGAAGGGAATAAAGGAACAGACGGATTTGTGGCTGGCACCGCTGGACTTGAAACCGGGCATGGTTGTGTGTGATAATGGGAGTAATCTCATTCGCGCTTTAAGGTTGGCTAAGCTGACACACATCCCTTGCCTGGCGCACGTGATGAACCTAGTAGTTCAGCGGTTCCTGAGGACATACCCAGGCGTGGCCGATCTTCTGTTGAAGGTGCGTCGAGTGGCCAAACATTGTAGAAATTCCAGTACTGCTTCAGGGGCACTCGCCAAGATGCAGGAGCGCTTCAATCTCCCCCACCATCGCTTGCTGTGTGATGTCCCTACGCGCTGGAATTCTACGCTGCACATGCTAGCACGCTTTTGTGAGCAGAAGAGTGCAGTGGTCCAGTACATGACGGCGCAGTACCGAGGCGCATCCGGACAGCTGCCAAGCTTCTGTGGATCCGATTGGGCCAACATGTTGGACCTCTGCCAAGTCCTCCAAAATTTTGAGCAATCCACGTTGCTTGTGAGCAGTGACAACTCTTCAGTCAGCATTACCATACCACTGCTGTGTTTACTGAAGAGGTCAATGTTGAAAATCAAGGAAACAGCTGTCATGATGCAACTGGGGGAATCTGAAGGAGAAAACGATCAGCGTGATGGTACCAACATCAGGCCATCCGCCTCAGGGAACGCTGGCCCCAGCAGCTATGACGAAGAAGAGGAGGAGGAACAGCTGGAGTTGGAGCAGGAATTTCATGCCACCACTGACGAGGGCCAGAGCGGTGCACGTTGGACTTCCACAATTCAACGCGAATGGTCAGCAGAAGCAGACCAGGAGGAAGGTGACGACTATGATGCATCACAACAACTATCACAACGCTCACAAGAGGATGATGAGGATTCTGGTAGGACTCTGGCACACATGGCTCAATTCATGCTAGACTGCATTGAACGTGACCCACGCATTGTGCGCATTCTGGACAACACCAATTACTGGGTTTATACCCTTCTGGATCCACGGTACAAACACAATGTTCCAAAACTGCTTGAAGAAAGAGTCAGACAGGTCAAAATGGAAGAATACCAGCAGGCCCTTGTGGAGACTTTAGAGAGGAGATTGACATCCTCCCCCTCCTCTAGCCAGTTGTACGCAGACAGACTGACTTCCGCAAACCCACGACGACCAGGAGGGCAGCAAACAACGCAAGCCGCAGCTAGTGCCCAAAAGGGAACGGTATCGGCAGTGTCCTTGGAGTGGGAAAATTTTCTGACACCCATGCAGCAGCAGCCCACTGAACAGCAAGCGTGCAGATCCACCTCCAACACCGATCGCCTGGAGAAGATGGTCAAGGACTACATGTCAGATGACGTAGCTGTGTCGAACAATCCATCTGCACCCTTCAACTATTGGGTATCGAAGCTAGACACCTGGCACGAACTGGCAATGTACGCAATAGAGGTGCTGGCTTGCCCGGCAGCCAGCGTTATGTCGGAACGTTGTTTCAGTGCTGCCGGAGGCATCATCACAGATCGGCGTATCCGCCTCTCCACAGAAAATGCAGACCGTCTGACTCAAATTAAAATGAATCAATCGTGGATTGGAAATGACTACGCAACACTCCAGGACCCCAACCAAGTAACATGACCAATGAACATCTGGGATGGTGTAGCATTTCCGGTCCCTGTTTATTGAACCTCTCATCTGTATTACATTATGACTGCATGGCGGCAAAAAGCATTGCTGCTATATCCGCATGCTTTTTGTCCTCATGCAAGGCCTAGGTTGTTGTGTCTCAAAAACCGTGGCCTTCTCCTCCTGCGCCTGCTCCTGTTCCATCACGTCTGCTGCTGCTGGGTTAGCGTTGCCGCGTGGTCCCTGTTTATTGAACCACTTATCTTTATTACATTTATGACTGCATGGCGGTACAAAGCATGCTATCCGCACGCTTCTTGCCCTCATGCAAGGCCTGGGTTGTTGTGTCTCACAAAGCGTGGCCTTCTCCTCCTGCGCCTCCTCCTGTTCCATCACGTGTGCTGCTGCTGGGTTAGCGTTACCGGTCCCTTTTCCTGGAACCTCTTATATGTATTACATTTATGACTGCATGCCGACAAAAAACATGTTACCTGTGCAAAGAAAACAGACATTTCCCGCATTTAAAAGACAGTTTTCCCTTTGAAACTTTAAAATCGATTTTCTCAAAAACTATAAGCTCTTTTTGCTAATTTTTTTTTCCTCTTGTACCCACTCCCAAGGTGCACATACCCTGTACATTTGGGGTATGTAGCATGTAAGGAGGCTTTACAAACCACAAAAGTTCGGGTCCCCATTGACTTCCATTATGTTCGGAGTTCGGGTCGAACACCCGAACATCGCGGCCATGTTCGGCCTGTTCGGCCCGAACCCGAACATCTAGATGTTCGCCCAACACTACATTTAAGTAAATATGTAAAATTCTGATTTATTCTCAGAGGTATTCCATATTTATTTTTTGTGTTGAATTCATCTGGAAGTGATTTTTTTTTCCCTTGAACATATGTAAAGATGTTGTCAAAATATCTGTTTTGACACCCACACAAAAGCTTAACGTTAACCCCAAACTAATTATGCAAGCTACATTTTCATTATATAAATCCACCAGTGACAGTAATTAGCATGTAGGAAAAAAATGAATAAAAGGACCATATTTTCAGTTTTAGGAATCCGACTTTAAGGGGGTACTACCTTGCAACATGCCTGCCTGCCATACAAATTGTCATGTATTAGTGTTTTCTAAATTAAAAAAAACTTAGAGGACATGCAAGGTGAAAATAAACTTATGAGCTAAACAAATGTATCTATCCTCCTCCTCCTTAAAATGACTTTTTAGCTATCTCACAGTTTTATTTTATATTTAAATCTACTTTTTAAGTTTTTACTATTTCATGGCCTCTTCTCAATGACACATTCATTGACGTATGCCAGAGCTAAAATCTATAAACTATTGACCCTTTTTATCCCTTTCCTTTTCTCAGAAGCCATTTTCTGACAGGAGAGTGTCTTATGGCTGTAATTCCTTACAGCTGTGCTATAGTCCGACCCGAACAGAAACTGTCACTTGCATACCTGATTTCTAATTCTTTCAGGCAGCCAAAGAAAAAAAAGGAAGACAGCATAGTTATTTGTGTGCTTGCCACTGTACATAAACATGCCTATCTCATAATGTCACCTCTCACCTTGGATGTCCTTTAAATGCAGCAAATTTGAGTTTAGAATTATAAATATTTGAAATCCTATTGAAACTGTTCTGCGAACATTGCCCACAGAAATCTTGAGAAGATCTGGGACTGCACCACTGTTGGGCAAGAACAGCATACCAAAAGAAGTATGATGACAGACAATGAGCGGTGCATAAATCAACATGACAACTCAGTACTTCAATTCACATTCATTCAGTATTGATGTACTGAGTTAGATAATCTATTAAAACATTTAATTTTAAAAAGAAGGACTCTGAAAATTGTTACCACTGTACATTTTTAATAAAAAAAAAATTTCAATGTTGTCACTACTATGAGTATGCTGAATGCTGTGCTGATCAGAATATGGATTAAGATGAAATGGGGCCATAGGCAAGATAGCCATTTTTTGCTCACCGTTGATGGTCTCCTGGATTTTTTTTTTGTAAAATTTGGTGGAGGCTAGCTCCACCAGGCCCCTATGCTCTTTCCAGGCCCTAGGCAACTGCCTAGAATTTCTTTGTGAATGATCCAGCTCTGGTGCTGATTACTGTATTTGACTTTAGTTCTGCTTTTACCTATAGCTGATTAAAGCGGACCCAAACCAAACATTTTTTTAATTCAAAATATTTAGTTGCACCACTCTGACACATACAAAGATAAATAAACACTCCTTCAAGCCTATGAGCATTTTAGTGCATGCTTTTCGCCCTTCTCTTTCATAACTAGGATTATACAGGTGGCAGCCATTAGCAATTCCTTCTTTGCCAGACACTTGCTACTCACTAGTTTGTCGGATTCTGTCCCGGCAAAATGAAAGGAAGGGAGGGGTTCCTCCATTCAATGTAAAATATTTTATATTTGTCATCATGCAGCTGAAAAAAGGCTGCTATTTATTATTATAATTTAGAAAATAGATTTTATTTCTGAAATCTTGTGTTTTTAGTTTGGGTCCACTTTAAAGAAAACCTGAACTGAAAATTAAAAGTCAAAATAAGTATACACAAGTCATACTTACCTTCCATGTAGTCTACTCCTCAGTGTCTTTCTCCTGTCCCACGTCCTGTTTGTCCACTGTGATCAAGTGAATTTTCCGTCCTCCATTTTGAAAATAGCCATTACCCCATAACAGCTTCCTGGTCAGCACACAGTTAAACTGTAACATCGCCCACTTGAGCCATAGGGACACATGGACATTACCTGGTAAATCAGTTTTCCTCTCAGCTATAACTGACAGCAACTGATATTTTACTGACAGCAACTGATATATTTCAGATCTGACCAAATATTGTCAGAACTGGAAGGGATTATTGTCAGAAGAAAATGGTGAGCTTCTGAGAGGAACTGATGGGAAGGTAACTATGGAATGTTCATTTGAAGTTACCTCATGTGTTTATTTTAAATATTTTTACTCAGTACAGGTTTATGTATCATAAGAAGCAAACGGGTTTCTAAGTTGTCCAAGCACTCCCTGGATTTGGTCTTAGTGCTCCATGTCTCTGACTCTGTATCAGAGCTCACTGCTGGCAAACCACAGTCTTCTTTTAGCAGGGTTATTTTTGGACTTTCTGACTCTAAGCTGGATACATAAGCCTCAACAAACTACACATCAGCTGTGTATTTCAGTGGCTTACAGGATATATAAGTACTTTCTGGTCAGTAAAGTAGCTATTGGAAAACAATATATACTGTAAATATCTCTGTGACTGAGAACTGCTTTAGAATACATTCTAGATTAAAGTTGCCAAGAAATGAAGTATCACATTAAAATGTATAAATATCAGGGACTTTCTCGACTGATGTTAAAGAGGAACTGTTGTGAAAATCTTAAAATGTAAAACACATACAAATAAGAAGTACATTTCTCCCAGAGTAAAATGAGCCATAAATTAATTTTCTCCTATGTTGCTGTCCATTACAATAGGTAGTAGAAATCTGACATTACCGACAGGTTTTGGGCTAGTCCATCTCTTCATGGTGGATTCTCAGCATGGCCTTTATTCTTTATAAAGACATTCTCTGAAAACGGTTAATACAGAGATGCTGGTCAGCCTCCCTGCTCACTGCACATTATATTGGCAGTTGGACAGAGCAAATGTCATTCACAGAATGCTTTTAAAAATAAAGAAAACCCTGAGAACCCCACTATGAGAAGATGGGCTAGTCCAAAATCTGTCAGTAATGTCAGATTCTACTACTTACTGTAAGTGACAGCAACATAGGAGAAAAGTAATTTATGGTTCATTTTACTCTGGGAGAAATGTACTTCTTATTTGTATGTATTTTACATGTTAACATTTTCACGACAGTTCCTCTTTAAGTGAAAAATTTAACATTGATCATGGTAAGGCCATTTTATCTATTGACTGGGTACAAATCAATAGCTGTGGATCAATTGAGAATGGCATAGCTTGGTACTGCATAAAATGGTACAAAGCTAGTGGTGGTGGCATTGCTGTTCATTTCTTGCTTTAATCTTATCATAATTAGTGGATCAAGACAGTAAAACAGTCAATATTCCCCATGGATCATGGAATTGATCATGGACTATACATCATATTGTGTATCCCTACTCTTACTGTAGAAAGAGATAGATAGAATTGAAAGGCTTTTTCAACCCAGTGTCCAAAGTGATAACATCAAAGCAAGATGGCAGCTCTTATAAACAGGGAAAAAAAAGCATAATTAGCCCTAGGGAAAAAGTTACAAAGAAAAGATACTGGGATAAGCAAGTCTGTTACTCACGTATCCCAGATGTCATTACTGCTAGAGATGGCCCGAACCTCCGATTTTAGATTCATGAACCGGGTTTGCAAACTTCTGCGAAAGTTCGGTTTGCGCGAACTTTCGTGACCCGCAATAGACTTCAATGGGGAGGCGAACTTTGAAAACTAAAAACATTTATGCTGGCCACAAAAGTGATGGACAAGATGTTTCAAGGGGTTTAACACCTGGAGGGGGCATGGCAGAGTGGAATAGATGCCAAAAGTCCAGGGGAAAAATCTGGATTGAAAGCAAAGCAGCGTTTTAAGGGCAGAAATCACATTGAAGGGAGTGGAATTAGAGTACTGCTTCACACTGACACACCAACCTCACTGTGTAACGCACTGCAAACAGCTGTTTGTGTAGTGACGGCCGTGCTGGACTGGTGCTCACCATGACGAGAGTGCAGGCCATGGCAGTTTTCAAGCCCATATGGTCGCGGGCTGTGGTAGCTCAATGATAGAACAACAGTGACTGTCCAGCTGATCAAATTTGGTCTGTCCGCAATCAAGCAATGACCTTATTATCTTCGATGTGCCCCCCCCCCCCCCGAGACACTCATATAGCCGGCGGTCATTGCTTCATTGTGGCAATGACCTGGCAGGTGGCCTGCCTCTGTCGTTTGTTTTGTCCATATTGGGGGGGATGAAGTGAAAGGTATGCACAGACTTGACTAATACAATGTGCAGTCACACAGGTGCTGTTAACAGGTATGCACGGAGTGGTATATCACACTGCATGCACTCACGTAGGTAGGTGGGTGCACTGAACACAACAGGTAGGTATATGCAGTGATGGGTATTACAATGTGCACCTTTCACACACAGACAGGTACCCGACAGGCACAGTGACACTGCATGCGCTCACGTAGGTAGGTGGATGCACAGTGAACAACAGGTAGGTATATGCAGTAATGGGTATTACAATGTGCACCTGTCACACACAGACAGGTACCGGACAGGCACAGGGACACTGCGTGCACTCACGTAGGTGGGTGGGTGCACTGACAAAAGTGAACAACAGGTAGGTATATGCAGTAATGGGTATTACAATGTGCAGCTGCCTGTCACACACACAGGTAGTCACTGAATGTGCTGGGCCTGGCAGTGGCACACACAATAGGAATTACCAAGGCTGTATATGCAACACAAATGTCAGTGGGACACACACACATACAAAAAAATAGATCACAAGAACAAGATTAGCTCTCAAAAGAGCTGTTGATGGGTGCTTTTTTAGCAATAAGAATCATCAGCAAGGAGCAAGCTAACAAGCCTACAAGAGCCTAACTAAGCTTTCCTTATGAGAGTCTTCAGCAGCTTTCCCTTCTCTAATTACTGCAGGCACACGAGTGAGCCCAAAGCCTGATGCTGCTTGGCTTTTAAAAGGGGGAGAGTGGCTCCAGGAGGGAGTGTAGCCTGATTGGCTACAATGTGCCTGCTGAATGTGATGTAGAGGGTCAAAGTTGACCCTTATGATGAACTGTGGGGGTGAACCGAACTTCCGGAAAAGTTCGCGGTTCTCCGCGTTCGCGAACCACGGAAGTTCGCCGGGAACTGTTCACCGGCGAACCGTTCAGGCCATCTCTAATTACTGTTATCTTTATTTGAAATATAAATTACATAATGGAAAAAAATATTGTAGCCGTAGAATATCAGGCAACCAGAATTTTAAAAAGGAGGTCAGGCCAAACAGCATCAGCTTTAAACATGTAAAAACCCACAATGGGAAAAGTATGGCCAGCGTAATAACGATTTCAAGATAGGTCGCCCATGTCAACTGAGAGATTTAACGTCTGTTAATTCTACAAGCTTAATCTTTCCTGCCTGAACATGCTTGTCAATATTTAGTTGCTAAGAAAAACAGCAAGATCCTCTAATAAAGAAGCTTAACTACAAAAATCATATGGAAAAGGTTGTGATTCTTTTTCTAAAATTGAGATTAAACTGGTAAATTTCGTTTTGTGCTTTGCAAAGTACGATTGAGTCAAATATCCACTTAATAGCAAGTCAGGAAAATCCCATTTCAGGTGCCATTACTCTAGCTGCTACAGAAAAACAAGACAGGTTCTAAAAGTATTTGTTAATACTAAAGGAATATATTTTCATGTCATGCTTTTAAATTACTCCAAGAAATGTTTCTGTCTTTTATGATATCTTGGTATCTGAAGGTTCCCTGAAGATAATGACAGTACTGAAGACCTCCACTTAACGTTGTGGAATTGACAATATGTTCTAAAAAATTCCATAGTCTTTCTATGTAATTTTCCCTATCCATTCATGAGAATGTATGTGCACCATCTGTGCCTTTTTTCTGAGATTCCTGTTCACTAGCCCCAATTGAGGAAACATCAATGTACTGTAAATCAAATATTGCTTTGTGTCATACAAAGACTTTCTAAACCTATTATGAAAAGGAATGTCCTTGGCTTTCCTGTCTTGTGTGGATCAGCAGCTGCTTACAACAAAGAAATTGCTGTAGGCTCAAGACAATAAAAAACTGCAGAAATAGCTACACTTTGTAAAGTTACCCATGATGACCAATCAGAATTTCTGTTTCGCCGATATGACTCCGATAGATTGAAATGTAGGTGCTATTGGGTGCATAATATATTTTTATTTATAGGCTGCCCTATTCATGCTACTTCCCCCAAAATTAGTTATAGTTTTACACGTCTAAAACCAATCTAACTTACATAACAGGTACTAGAAGCAATGGTGTAATAATAAACAGTGATGAGCACACATTTCGCATAATCATAATTGTGCATTGTACCTTCACAATTACAATGCAAGAACGTAATGCAACATTTCAGGTAAAGTTGTAATTCATTTAGTTTCTAAATGTTATCAGGAACTGTAATTTCACAGTTTTGTGTCATTTTTGTGTCATTTAATGCCGACTTTAGAGGTTAATAGCAAAGCCCCCATACAGGTTATCATCACCAAAATTGCTACCTATGCTGAGGAGAATAGTGGAGAAAGAAAAAAAAATTCTCAAAAAGACCTTATAGTTTTTGAGAAAATCGATTTTAAAATGCTAAGGAAAAATGTTTTTTAACCTCTTCGGGACCACAGTGCTAAACCCCCCTAAAGACCAGGGTGTTTTTTCTTTAATTGGCCACTGCAGGGCCGCACAACACAGCACATAAGTGATCCCCCCTTTTTCCCGCTAGGAACAGAGGTCTCATCGATTCCCCCCCGTGTTTATTAATTTTTTTATAAATATTTATGTTCCTTTTTTTATTATTTTTTTTTACTATTTATTTTATTTTTATTTTATTTTTTTAAAACCCTCCCTCCCCCCAGCAGGCAAATCCTAGCGATCGGCTGTCATAAGTTTCTGCTTATGAGAGCCGATCACTCTCAAGTGCCCCAGGGGGACAGCCTTGTCACACGGCTGTCCCCAGTACAGCGCTGCTGCTGATCACAGTTCTGTACTAACAGAAAAGATGTAAGATGTTAGAATGTTAGAGATGGAGGTTAAGGGAAAGAAAAGGGTCAAAATTATAGGAGAAAGTTATGATTGGGCATCAGGAAGGGGATAAAGTTGAGGGGTGTAGTTAGGTTTAAACATCAGAAAAGGGTTAGAATTATGGAAGAAGTTGGTGTGTGTGTGTGTGTGTGTGGGGGGGGGGGGGGGGGGGTCACTATTGGAAACAGTTAAGGATATGCAAACAATGGAGGGAAGGAAATGGTAACACTGCTGACAACTGTGAAAGTATCACATTTCCAACGTTCCGGAGTATTAACCGTCTTGCCACCAGTATCAAACCCAACTTCAGACTGTAATAGCACCCTGTACATGATGCACTGGCAACTGAAAAAAGACAGATGAAGCTAGGTATATGTCCAATCTGTTTGCTCTTTTCACCCCTTACAAGGTGGAGCTTGGTAGATGCAAGCTGTTTAGAGACTTTTTTCCTCAACCCACCCCAGTGTCCTCTCACCATTCTTTTCTACCAAGAGCAATAAGGGGGAAGGCACTCCAACTGAACTAACTCCAGCTGGGTTTTAAAGGCTATATGCACCTTTAGAGAAAATTACATCATGATGCGGGCTGTCACGGGAATTACTGTAAATCCATCTATCACTATAATAGTTAAATATGTACAGGCCCTGAGTCTCATTGCTGTTTTTACAGTTTTTTCAGGTACTGGTTTGCACTTTCCTCCACATCTACTGTCTTTCCTCCACATCCACGTCTACTGTTTAGATCAACTAGTAGACACAGAGTAGGAGACACCATCAGCAGGCAGAAGGATCTGCGCAGGAACCATATTGTCAGAAGGCTACTCCCACTCCTGGGACTGAATGCATTGCCACAGAGTAATAACAGTGGATATATCGAATGTTATATTTCTACTACAAAACTGTGTTTCTGCCTTTCTTATGCTGTTGCTTTCCATTTTTCCATTGACTTATCTTCTTACATAGTTACATAGTTATTTGGGTTGACAAAAGACATACGTCCATCGAGTTCAACCAGACTTCTGTCTTTCAGGCCCGGTTCTAACTCCAATGGGGCCCTGGGGCAAAAGTAACTTGGGGGCCCTCCTGACATCTTCCCCCCTGACTGCTTCCACTACTGCACTGGTGTAGGTATGGCCTCCCCCCCCACACACACACACACACCCATATAGATAGCCATTTGTGCCCCCAGTGTTAGGTAACCTCCTCCAGTATAGAGAGCAGGTTGTTCCCCCAGGGTTAGGTAGTCCCCCAGTATAGATATGTGTTCCCCAGGAATAGATAGCCCACCCCCCCTGTAAAGCCAGATTGTGCCCCCATGGTTTATATAGTCCACCAGTATATATAGCCAGATGTGCCCCCAATGATTACGTAGCCCCCCAGTACAAATAGCCAGATGTGCCCCCAGGACTGGTTATCTCCCCCAAGCATAGATTGCCAGCTGTACCCCCCAGTATTGGGTAATCTGCCCCTAGTATAGATAGCCAGCTGTCTCCTCATTTTAAGCAGCCTCCCCATCTGATAAGCAGAGTGATGCGAGTGGAAGCGACAGTACAACTCACCTGTCACGCTGTGGGGAACTTCTGCAGTCTTCTCCCCATCACACGGTTCCATATCTCCTCTCTGACTCCTCCAGTGGTGCAGTAATGAGGCGGCACTAGGGGGCAGCAGAGAGGAGACACTGAACTACGTGATGGGAGAAGACTTGCAGAACTTCCCCACAGCACTGACAGGTGAGTTGTACTGTTGCTTCCACTCGCATCACTCTGCATATGGGCAGGCGGGGGATGTGGGCTTTCTCCTTTCCCTGCCTGCCACTATGCATCAGCTAATGGCCATGGTACCCGGCAGCCTGGACAGCTGAAAAAACATTTTTAAATGGTGAAGATTGGACATGCTTGGGTGCCCCTCTGGGCTCTGGGGCCTGAGGGCAATTGACCCCCTTGCCTTAATAGTAGTGCCGGCCCTGCTGTCTTTCACAAAGCAGAATGCGACAGTTCACACTCACGCTGTTCTACCTGAGATAACTCTTACACAGGGACTAGCTTGGCTGTGGTGGTGTATTAAACTTCTCCGCCCTACCATTATCCATTCAGAAAACCAATATGAGAAATAATTTGACTTATTTCTTTCCTATATACTTGCTCCAGAAGTCACTCAGAAAATATCATAGTTAGAGGGTTGGCGTTACAGCCAGGAAGTGAGCTTACTAATGATAAGGAACTCTTTAAACATGAAGCTTGATATTATAATGGAGTAAAGCTAGAAACAAAATTGACAGATTAATGTAAGACTGATTACAAAGTACACCCATAGAATATTTGCATTAAAGAGGAAATGTAGGAAAAATAACAATGAATTCAATTGCTTTTTTTTTTTTTTTTTTACAATGTTCATTAATCAATTATTCAGTTAGTGTTTTTGCCCATTGTAAAATCTTTCCTCGCCTTGATTGCCAGGTGCAGCTCTTTGGAATGTTTGGTTACGAAGAGTTCTGAAGCCAGTACAAATTATATGTGGACTCCCAGAATACTCCCGGGGGGGAATTATCGCTTAGCTAAGCAGTCTTGGCTAAACATCACTGGGAGAGCAGGGCTACATTCAATACACGGATATACAGTAGGAACTGTTTCTGATGCTGAAACCAGGAAAATTACCATAAAAGTGGGTATCCTGAATAATCTACTATATTCTATTATATGTCATTGCAGTGCCGCTTTAATTTGTTGTTTCCTACCTCTCCTTTAAGGCACTAAGTACAGTATAATCTCGTTATAATAAACTTGGATATAGTAAACATTTGGGTTTAGTAAACTACCTCTCCAGGTCCCGGACCATCTCCATTATAAGTCTATGGGAGCAAGCCTGCTATAGTAAACTCTGATATAATAAAACTTCTGTTTTGGCAAACCTGTTTTTTGGCCCCTACATGACGTTGACTCTGGATATAGTGAACAGTGGGCGGTGTATGCGTCATATGTCAGTGGGAAACCCATTGGTCAACTGCTCTCTACAGGCTGGTGAGTTGATGCCTGCTAACATATGTAAGAGAAGAAGAAGGACACCGTTGCTGGATATACAGTAATGGTTCACTTCCGGAATTTGCAACTTTAAAGTCAGAAACTTCCGGAATTTGCAACTTTAAAGCCCTCGCTCCCGCTGACGTCACCAGCAGGTTTGCGCATGCGCAGTATGCTCCTGGTGACGTCAGCGGGAGTGGGGACACGGTCACGCAGGGGCAGTGGTTTTCCAACTTCAAAGTCAGAAATTCCAGAAGAGAAACGTGGGGGGGGGGGGGGACTGGAGCATCAGTGAGTGGCTGTGCGGGCACAAGACGTCTGCGGGGGCCATTAGAATCCCCAGGTAAGTTCAACTCTTTTTCGCCCCTACCCCCTACAGCAGTCCTTTAAGTGATGGCGGCAATTTTTAAGGAGCCTTGGAAAAGTGATTTGTCCAGCCTGGCTACGCAGCCCTAAGGTATACTTACCGTGCAGTCCACTAAGGGCTTGATTCACAAAGCGATGCTAACCTACTTAGCACGTCTAAAGTCTTTAGACGCGCTAACCAGGGTGCTAAGTAGGTTAGCACCGGATTTCTCAATCAGATCGCGCGCTAACTTTGCGCGCGCAAAGTTTTACGTGCGTAAAGTTTTACGCGCGCTCAGCCCCATAGGCTTTAATGGGCACTTCGCACGGAGCGCCCTGCGCTCTGTGCAGTACGCGCGTAAAGTTTTATGCGCATAAAGTTTTGTGCGCGAAAAGCTTGTTTAGACGTGCTAAGGGGGTTTTCACAGGCGTGCTAGCAGTTAGCACCGCTTTGTGAATCAAGCCCTAAATGTGCAAATGCTTGTCCCATACCTCCAATGGGAGGAGAGAGTTGCTTCAATGTACCAGAGAATGTACCAGGGCATGTTGGGCCATTTATAGGACAATTTCTAAAATATAGTAAACATCTGATATAGTAAACCCCTTTTCCAGGTCCCTTGAAGTTTACTATAATGAGATTATACTGTACCATAACCAGCCAGGAATGTTGCATTGTTTAAATAGAGGTTAATAAATGCAGCCGACATAGCTATCCACGCTAAACTTTCTTTTAAAACAAAACTAAGAATATATAACATGATCTTGCAACCACGGTCTTTTAGTTATCACTCCTGATAACACACGTGGTTAACATTTCAAAGTAGCATCTTCACCTTTTTACTCATTTACAGAAATATTGACGTAACAAGTCTTTAGCAAGTTCAGTAAATTCCATGAATTACCCCACACAAATTATTTCACAGGAAAAAACTCTCAACATAACTGTTACTTAACGTGATAATTGATCCACCATCAGCCCCCTTAAAGGCAAGAAAGCAATTACATGAAATGATGCGGTGATAACAATGTTAATACATTTAAAATATGATATTAATATGATTGGTCTGTACAAAAACCATTTGCAAAGTAGGTAGCACCTCTTGTTTCCCTCCTATTCCTTTAGATTGTAAACTCATAAAAGCAGGGTTATCTCACACTTATGTGTCTTGGAATGCATTATACATTCAATACATCCTGTTACTTTTGTCACGGTAATTACCAATTCTGTATTTTGTATTGATTCTGTATTTTGTATGTTGGTGTATACCATTGCCTGTATTATTATGGACCCCATGGTTGTTTCTTACTTTGTACAGCACTACAGAATCTGTTGGTGCTATATAAAGCAATAATAATAATAGGGTGAAATAAATAAACTGTATATATTATGCAATGTAAATGCATACTCCTTATCAAAATTAAAAACAGAAATGGTTTCAAGCACTATTTGTTTTAATGATAACAGAAGGTGGGACTTTCCAGCTTTTCAAATGGAATTTGGCATCACTGAGAGATTAAGCTTACAATGTTCACACACAAACCAAAATCAAGCCTGGGTCGGATTTCAGACAAATCTTTATCTTTGGCAAAGTAATCGACTCCTACCCCCCCCCCCCCCCCCCCCCCCCAGTTTGAAGGCCATGCAGATTGGCATGGGTTAGACGGACTAACCAAACGTTTTCTTTTTGATTCCAGTTTGTAACACTGGGCAGGAGGTTAATTGCCACCACTATTATTGTGTCTGCCCCAGTAAGCAAAAAAACCCCCACTACTAATCCTCTTTTAATGGTGTAGTGGGTAACACTCGCACCTGGGTCCCTGGTTTAAATGTTTAAATCCCAGATATGGACTATATATATATATATATATATATATATATATATATATATATATATATATATATATATATATATATATATATATATATATATACACACACACACACACACCTAGTGATGTAGTGATGCAACATTTAACACAGTAACCAAGCAACTCGGGGGGGAACCAAAACCACAGGGAAAGTATAGGGGACTAAAAGAGGCCAAAAAAGCCATCCTACTAAAAAGCAATGCTTAGTGTGGTCTGTCTTCTTAAAACAACAGGAATTTGCATCCATTCAGCTTTAAAGGGAACCTAAACTGAGAAGGACATGTATTTTTCCTTTTAAAGTAATACCAGTTGCCTGACTCTCCTGCTGATCCTGTGTCTCTAATACTTTTAGCCACAGCCCCTCAACAAGCATGCAGATCAGGTGTTCTGACTGAAGAGAGACTGGATTAGCTGCATGCTTGTTTCAGGCGTGTGATTCAGCCACTACTGCAGCCAAAGAGATCGGGCTGCCAGGCAGCTGGTATTGTTTAAAAGGAAACATCCATATCCCTCTCAGTTAAGGTTCCCTTTAAGTGAGCATCTGTAGTTACCTACAATGCACTGCTACTGAATATGCAAATGATCTCTCTATGCCCCTGGAGGCATGCTCACATTCAGAACTGATGGTGTATAGTAAGTCTATAGCTTTAAATTGTACAGACACCAACAGTCCAAAACAGGCTATATGCATGTGGGTTCAGTGTGGCTCTGAAAAATGTAAAGCTATAGGCTTGCTATACACCAGCGGTTCTGGATGTAAGCCTGGTTCCAGGGGCATACAGAGATAATTTGCATAGTCAGTAGCATTAGCAGTGCTATCAATCATTCAATAAAGTTAGGCAAAAAAAAAACTTAAAGTGAAATAAAAAAAACATTAAAGTGACATGGTACCAATAAAATAAAAAACTTATCAACTATTTCAAAATGATGCTTTTAAAACATTGTGATTTTTTTTTTTACCTAGGATTAAAAAAAAGTCCTTCTACACACACGCACGCACGCACGCACGCACACACACACACACTCCCTTTGTGTTAGTCTGAGCATTACCAGCCCACATGGTCTACAACATGAAGGGAGGGGGGGGGGGGCGCTGAAGAAGGGGACAGATACATTTACACTCTGGAACAGTGTTACAGGCACCAGGCCCCAGGTACTCAGTCAGATGGGGTGACTGGGTCGCTATTAAATGGGGCTGTCGGATATCCCCCTAGGCCGCAACCCAGACCTACTCATCACGTGTGTGCAATAGTTATGTTGATCTTGCCAAGTGAAAGTGGGGATGAGCACCTTGTCCTTAATATTAATAAGGGAGCTTCGGAAAGAAGAAGATCACTGCTAGTGCTCCCTTTTGCATAATCTCCCTCCATTCCATAGACCATATGAACTGGTGTTATTCAGGCAGTGAAGACCCGTGCTGTCCAGCTCTGACATTAAAAGAGGGTGTTTCTAAAAAAATATCCTCTTGAAGCCCACAGGTTTACACCCCCTAGTGACCAGGTCATGTTTTACAATTCAGCACTCTGCAGCTTTAACAGTTTGCTGCATGGCCATACAACTTCGCATACAAATGAATCTTGGCTCCTTTTCTTGCCACCAACGGGGCTTTCTGACTGATAAAGTCAATAACTCTAACTTGCCAGATGAGTTTACAGTTGCACACTGACCAGGGCCATTAAATTAAATTCTTAATTGTACATGCCGCTAACTTGTGTGTAATGTAGAGTGATAAAGGACTCAGGTTCAGTGTTTCTCCTGCAGTTGCATCTGGCCCCACTGACTGACTGAAAAACATTGCAATCATTTTTCAGAAATAATGTGCTTTGTTTGGAAATGCCATTGTCTGTTCAGCACTTAAACTGTTTATTTTCAACTACACTTCGCATAAACCACTTAGCAGTCAATTGTGCCAGCTGATCGGTTTCATTGTTATGGTGAATTAATATGCAAAACATGGTACATTGCCAGTTTTATTGTGCCCCATAAATATACTGTGGCATTGTTAGGCTTGTTTTTCCTTTTTCACAAGATGTTTTAATACAGTTTATTAATTTTAATCACAATAAGCAGAGGGATGTTGCCCTTTAGAGATATATACACCAAACAACAAATAGTACACTACACATGTTAATGCTAAAGGACAAGCTCTTCAGAGAAAAAGACACATACACACTAGAAATGGCCTGAACGGTTTGGCGGTGAACCGATTCACGTAAACTTTGGTGATTCGCGTTCGCGGCGAATCGCGAACTATATGCAAGTTCGACACGCTCCCCATACTACATCATTAGGCTTAACTTTGACCCTTTACATCACAGTCAGCAGACACATGGTAGCCAATCAGGCTACACTCCCTCCTGGAGCCCCCGCCCCCCCTTATAAAAGGCAGGCAGCCAGTGGCGTAGCTTTGGAGCTATGGGCCCCGGTGTGAGTTTTACATGGGGCCCCTCCCAGCACTCTATATATAACACTTGATACGGCGCAACAAAACCTGCCTTGGTCATACATAGTATTAGAGGTGCAAGAATCGGATGGAGAACAGATTGTTAATGATTACTACGATTCAAAGCATCTATAGAGGTGATTATTACCACCACAGGACCAATAAACAGCTAATTCTTTGGTTGAGGAAGGGCCCCATGGGGCCCCTCTGGCCCAAAGGCCCCGATGCGGTCGCTACCTCTGCAACCCCTATTGCTATGCCCCTGCAGGCAGCGTCGGCCATTTCCTTCACTTGTGTGGCTGCAGTAATTAGAGAAGGGAGAGCTTGCTGCAGAGACATAGGGAAAGCTTATTTAGGCTCTTGTTAGGCTTGTTAGCTTGATCCTTGCTGATACTTATTGATAAAAAGCACCCCTCAACAGCTCTTTTGAGAGCTAATGATGTTCTTGTGAAATACATTTTTTTTGTGTGTGTCCCACAGACACTTGCATATACAGCCCTGTCAGTCAGTCGCAGCTGAACCTTGACCCCTTGGTAATTCCTACTGTGCCACTGCCAGGCCCAGCACATTCAGTGACTACCTTTTCACGGTACCTGAGTGTGTTACCAATCACTGCATACCTGTTTAGTGCACCTACCTACGTGACCGCACACAGTGTTACATTGTATACCAGTCACTGCACCTGTTCACGGTACCTGTGTGTGTGACAGCTGCACATTTGTAATACCAGTCCCTGCATACCTGTTCAGTACACCTACGTGACCGCACGCAGTGTTATTGTAATAATCGGTGTCAGCACACAGAGAGAATCTGATCATTGATGATCTGCAGAATCATCAATAATAAAGATGTATACTTGATTATGGATGATCTGCAGAATCACCAATAATACAAGTATGACTAACCTCTGGACACCTAATAAAGTGTAAGTGTTTGGTGTAACTGTAGGCTATCTCCCGTGAGGCGGGAGATACAGGCAGCTTGGCTGAGAACCACCTGAGAGGCAGGTGGCTCTGGGAAGTGCAGGGACTATTTCCTTGAGAGAGGGAATAGAGAGAACCTGGCAACCAGGGATATCTGGATATCAGATATAGGGCTCGATTCACAAAGCGGTGCTAACCCAGTTAGAGACTTTAGGCATGATAACCATTTTTATCATGCCTAAACTCAGTTTAGGCATGATAAGTTTAGGCATGCTAAGTTTAGATAAGTTTAGATCGCATGCAAAGTCCCGCACGCAAAGCAGCGCCATTAAACTCTATGCAAAGTGCACCAGACTTTGCTAGCGCAAAACTTTTGATCAGCTGTGCACTGCGGTGCTAACCTAGTTGGTGCTTAAACTTATCACGCCTAAAAACTTATCACACCTAAACTTATCACACCTAAACTTATCATGCCTAAACAGAGTTTAGGCGTGATAAAGGGCTTTTCACCAGGGTGCTAACTGTTAGCACCGCTTTGTGAATCAGGCCCATAGACTGTACTGCAGCCAGGGGACTCCAGGGGAGAGGCCACTGGCTGTTAAAATGCCGGACTCTCTGAGGAGCAGGAGTCCTAGTTGCAATTGACACTAGGTGGAATTGTGTCACTGCTAGTACAGATAGACTGAGCACTCAAGGGGTGAGTGACCGCCTGGAAGGTCGGGCAGGCCAGGGCGGCAACACACGAGCAGATAAGGTACAGAGACAGAGGGCTGATTCGGTAACCAGGTACAGGCAGGGTCTGGCAACAGGTAGGCAGATATGCAGAGGTACCGAATCAGAAAGCAATAGAGAGGTCGACAGAGCAAATAGTCATAACAGAAATAGAGCAGAGCCCTAGTCTGAGGTGTGAGGTCCGTGGTCTCAACACCCAGGAACTAGTCTAAAGTATAACACAGTAATGACACAGTAATCCTAAACTTGGGTGTGAGGTCCTTGGTCACAACACCCCGGAACTGGTCTAAAGCATAAAACAGCAATGACACAGTAATCCTAAGCTTGGGTGTGAGGTCCTTGGTCACAACATCCCGAAACTGGTCTAAAGTATAACACAAGCGTAATCTGGCTGGTGGACAAGTGTGAATTCCCAGGTCCACCTGGTTCTAACACACTGTGGGATCTGACTGAGGTCTGAGTGCTCACACGTAAGTATTCGCAACGGCAGACAACCTGAGACTGACCAGCGAGATCTATATATAGTGCAGAGCTCCTCAACGCCGCCCAGCGCCACTCAGCCAATCAACAGCTGCGCTGGGATCAGCTGATCAACCTGATCAGCTGATCCCTCTCTTACTGGCATAAAGGTCCTGCCTCCCAGCACGTGCGCAGCTCTCCATCTGTGTGCACTAGAAGAAGGTGCTGTGTTGGAGAGGTTGCATGTACACTTGAGGAAGGGGGAAACCCCGAAACATGTCGTGTTTGCTACTAATTTGATAAACGCAAGTTTATACGCCAGTTGAGTGCCTCCTTCATTTCTACTTGTATCTGCTGTGGAGCATAGCCTAAATGTTGCTTACACTTATGTTCCCCAAGATGTTTAGATGGGTAGACATTGGATTGTAGTGCCCAAAATGATGAACTTGGACTTACCCCGAGGGGTTAATTCAGAAGTTGATCAGCTGATCGAAGAGGAGGGTTTGTTAATTTGGGTGTGGTCTAAGAATGTTCATAAGGTGCTGTGTTGGAGAGGTTGCATGTACACTTGAGGAAGGGGGAAACCCCGAAACATGTCGTGTTTGCTACTAATTTGATAAACGCAAGTTTATACGCCAGTTGAGTGCCTCCTTCATTTCTACTTGTATCTGCTGTGGCGGAGTGGTGATCCGCAGAGGGATTGTGCACCGGCAGACCAGGTGACATACCTGGAGTTGAAACCAAGCTCAGCAACCCCCTTATTTGCTGCACTAGAAGACTCAGACAAATCAGACGCATGCTGCTGTGCGGTCTGAACACCGAGACATCCGCCCCGCTGCCAGACCGCGCGGCGGCATCTCCGCAATCCATTACAGTTATATTATATACCAGTCCGTGCATACCTGTTCATGGTACCTGTGTGTGTGACAGCTGCACATTTGTAATACCAGTCACTGCATACCTGTTTAGCGCACCTGTGTGACCGCACGCTCTTTAATATACCAGTCCGTGCATACCCGTTAATTGCACCTGTGTGACAGCTGCACATTGTGACTACACATTGTATTATACCTGGCAGTCAGTGCATACCTTTTACTTGGATAGATGGCAGACTTGCCCTCCATAACAGATTCTCATTAAAGCATTTAAAGTGTATTTGTCTCATATACAGCAGGGCCTCGACAGAGTCCTTCTGTACTGTTATTTTTCATCACTTCCTCTCTGAGTTTGGACTTGCGTGCCATGCCTGCTGCCCTTGGATGTGTGGTGGTAGCCGTTTCTCAGGCTCCCACTCCAGACCGGAATCGAACCCTGATTCCCTGGCCATTACCCGTGGTTACCATGGCACTGAAAAAGTAATATGGAAAGTTTATCAGTCACACAGTAGAATGAATGGCAAACTTTCCCTCCATAACAGATTCTCGTTAAAGGTACTGAACAGCCAGCAAAAAAAGTAATTTAAAAAAAATAGATGTAAGCTTAAACAATAGTAGTGAAAAAACCATCGAAAGTTGATAAGGCAGTCAGACATTACCTGATATCACTGAGGAAGAGCAATCTTGCCATGGTGCGCACCAGTCCAGCACGACCGTCACTACACAAACAGCTGTTTGCGGTGCGTTACACAGTGAGTTTGGTCTGTCAGTGTGAAGCAGTACACTAATTACACTACCTAATTGATGTATACACATGCAAGATGTTTTAAATCACTTTAGGCCTGCTATTTAGCATTCAATGTGATTTCTGCCCATTAGAGATGTCGCAAACCTCCGATTTTCGGTTCGTGAACCCCGTTCGCGAACCTTCGCGGATGGTTCGGTTCGCTGAAAAGTTCGCAAACCGCAATAGACTTCAATGGGGATGCGAACTTTGAAAAATAGAAAAAATTATGCTGGCCACAAAAGTGATGGAAAAGATGTTTCAAGGGGTCTAACACCTGGAGGGGGGCATGGCGGAGTGGGATACATGCCAAAAGTCCCGGGTAAAAATCTGGATTTGACCCAAAGCAGCGTTTTAAGGGCAGAAATCACATTGAATGCTAAATTGCAGGCCTAAAGTGCTTTCAAACATCTTGCATGGGTATACATCAATAAAGGAGTGTAATTAGAGTTCTGCTTCACACTGACACACCAAACTCACTGTGTAACGCACCGCAAACAGCTGTTTGCATAGTGACGGCCGTGCTGGACTGGTGCGCACCGTGGCCAGAGTGTAGGCCGTGGCGTTTTTCAAGCCCATATGGTCGCCCGGCTGTGGTAGCTCAATGATAGAACAACAGTGACTTTCCAGCTGATCAAATTTGGTCTGACCACAATGAAGCAATGACCTTATTATCTTTTGTGTGCCACCCCCACCCGAGACACTCAAATAGCCAGCGGTCATTGCTTCATTGTGATACGCAAGCCCCTTCACCGCGGCAAGGTAATGATCACGAAGGGGGATGGGCACATGTACATGCCTTTTGTTTATTTGTTGCAGCCGCCCCAGTGCAGCCAGAAAAATTAGGCAGGCATGTACACGCACCAGAAAAATTAGTGTAGCGGCCACTGCTAGCAGCGGCCTTAAAAATTCAGGAATCCTCCTCGAGTCCTGGACCCTGTTGGTGGTGGCGGAGAAGGCAAGCGGCCTGCAGGCAGAGATGCTGTGTGTGGGCACTGGGGACTGACTTAGTCTTCGGTCGTGCAGTAGCCCTCCGTGATCCATTCCTCATTCATTTTGATAAAGGTCAGGTACTGAACACTATCGTGACTTAGGCGACTTCTCTTCTCAGTAACTATGCCTCCAGCTGCACTGAAGGTCCTTTCTGACAGGACGCTTGCGACAGGGCAAGAGAGAAGTTGTATGGCAAATTGGGACAGCTCTGGCCACAGGTCAAGCCTGCGTAACCAGTAGTCCAAGGGTTCATCGTCGCTTTTCGCAGTGTCTACATCCACGCTCAAGGCCAGGTAGTCGGCTACCTGCCGGTCCAGGCGTTGGTGGAGGGTGAATCCGGAAGGACTATGGCGAGGAGTTGGACTAAAGTATGTCCGCATGTCCGACATCACCCTGAGATCGCTGGAACGTCCTGTCCTTACCTGCGTGGACTTGGGAGGAGAAGGGTTACTGCCAGTGGTACCTTGATTGCGTTGTGCAGCCACATCACCCTTAAACGCATTGTAAAGCATCATCGACAGCTTGTTCTGCAAGTGCTGCATCCTTTCCACCTTCTGTTGAGTTGGTAACAGGTCCGCAACTTTGTGCCTGTACCGAGGGTCTAGTAGCGTGGCCACCCAGTACAGGTCATTCGACTTGAGTTTTTTGATACGGGGGTCCCTCAACAGGCTAGAGAACATGAAAGAGGACATCTGCACAAAGGTGGATGCAAACGTACTCTCCATCTCCTCTTGCTCTTCCTCAGTGACAGGAGGACGCAACTCCTCTTCCTCCCCCCAGCCACAAACAATACCACGGGAACGTGGAGCAGCAGAAGCCCCCTGTGACAGATGACGAGGTTGTTCTTCTTCCGCCGCCTCTTCCTCCTCCACAGAAACACCTTCCTCATCACCATCATCAGAGTCTGACTCCTCTCCTTCCCCACACGACTCCTCTTCTTCCTCCTCCTCCTCCTCCCCCTCTGTGCTTCCGCAGGTGTTGTGGAAACATCGGGTTCGGATGTAAATCGCTCCCACGACTCCTGCTGACGGCAGGAGTCGTTCACGCTCCTCCACAGCTGTATCCACCACTCTACACACGGCACGCTCCAGGAAGTAGGCGTAGGGGATCAAGTCGCTGATGGTGCCCTCAGCGCGACTCACCAGTTTGGTCACCTCCTCAAAGGGCTCCATGACCCTGCATGCATTTCGCATCAGTGTCCAGTTGTTGGCCCACAACATCCCCATTCTCCCAGAATGTGTCCTTGTACTGTAATTATATCGGTAATGGGTGACGGCTTTCTCCTGGTCTAGCAGGCGAGAGAACATCAGCAGGGTGGAATTCCAGCGAGTCGGGCTATCGTAAATCAGGAGTCTCACCGGCAAGTTGTTTCTACGCTGAATGTCCGCAAAGCGTGCCATGGCCTTGTAAGAGCTCCTAAAATGCCCACACAACTTCCTGGCCTGCTTCAGGACGTCCTCTAAGCCTGGATACTTGGACACAAATCTTTGCACGACCAGATACAGCACATGTGCCATGCAGGGTATGTGTGTCAGCTTTCCCAAATTCAACGCAGAAATGAGATTGCTGCCGTTGTCACACACCACGTTGCCGATCTCAAGCTTGTGCGGGGTCAGCCATTGCTCCACCTGTTTGTTAAGAGCAGCCAGGAGAGCTGCTCCAGTGTGACTCTCTGCTTTCAGGCAAGACATGTCTAACACTGTGTGACACCATCGTACCTGGCATGCAGCATAGGCCCTGGAATGCTGGGGCTGTGTAGCTGGAGAGGAGATCGCGGCACCAGCCAAGGAGGAGGAGGAGGAGGATGATGACAGCGAAGAGGTGGTAGCAGGTGGAGAGGAGGTGGCTGGAGGCCTGCCTGCAAGCCGTGGAGGTGTGACAAGTCGGTCCGCTGCGCAGCCACGTACTCCCTGCTTGCTGCCATCGGTCACCAGGTTGACCCAATGGGCTGTGTATGTAGTGTAGTGGCCCTGCCCGTGCTTGGCAGACCAGGCATCCGTGGTCAGGTGGACCCTTGACCCAACGCTCTTCGCAATAGATGACACCACTTGCCTCTCAACTGCACGGTACAGTTTGGGTATGGCCTTTTGTGAAAAATAATTGTGGCCTGGTATCTTCCACTGCGGTGTACCAATGGCCACAAACTTACGGAAAGCCTCCGACTCCACCAACTTGTATGGTAATAGCTGGCGAGCTAATAGTTCCGCCACGCCAGCTGTCAGACGCCAGGCAAGAGGGTGACTGGCAGACATTTGCTTCTTACGCTCAAATACTTCCTTCACGGACAGCTGGGTACTGTTGTGGGCAGAGGAGAAGGAACCGCTGAAGGGAAGAGGCGGTGTGGAGGAGGATGGCTGTGAAGGTGCAAGGGAGAAAGCGGATGGAGACGATGCACCTGAAGTAGGAAGAGGAGAAGGAGGATGGCTTGTCTTTTGTGTGCTGCTTTTCCTCAGGTGTTCTTGCCATAGCTGTTTGTGCCTTCTCTCCAGGTGCCTTCGTAAGGCACTTGTCCCTACGTGAGAGTTGGCCTTTCCCCGGCTCAATTTTTGCAGGCAGAGAGAACAGATGGCTTTGCTCCGATCTAAGACACACATGTTAAAAAATGTCCAAACCGCTGAGCCCCCCTGGGGTGATGGCGCTACGGTGGCATCAGCAGCTGACGTTGAAGGGCATGTTGGCTGGCTGTCCATAGCTGGCGATACATGGCGCCGGACACTGCCCCCAGCTGTTTCTGAGGACGAGCTCCCTCTGCTTCTATAATGGAGTCGTCTCCTCCTACTCCTCTCTGACTCCCCCTCTGAACTGTCCTCCTGGTCATCTCCTCTACCGGGAACATACGTGGCATCCGTATAATCATCATCATAATCCTCCTGCCCAGCTTCGCTTTCCTCAGACACCTCCTCAACTGCACCAACTTCAGGTGGTTCATCATCCCCCTCCTCACACGTTACGTCCATACTATTGCCACCTAACTCAGACGTATGAGGTGTTGTAACTGCGCTTTCTTCTTGTTGTTGCAGTAGTGGCTAGGAATCAGTGATTTCACCACCACCACCAAATAACTCCTGCGAAGTGTCAAATGCAGCGGATGTGGTACTTGTTGTAGCGCTGGTGGCTGTGGGAGATGAGGTGTTCTGTGTTAAATAGTCAAGCACATCCTGATCTTGGGAAGTGATGGCACGTGCCTTCTTCTGAGCACTGTATTTTGGGCCAGGTCCGCATGAAATCACAGCAACACCACCTCGCACAGACCTGCCAGTGGCTGGTGGCCTTCCTCTGGGTCTGCCTCTACCTCTTCCTCTACCTGGTTTGTCCATTTTGTCCATCTTGGGGGGATGCTAGGTATATGCAGTGAGCTGGGTTCACTCAACACAACAGGTAGTTATATGCAGTGAGGTGGGTTCACTGAACAGTAAAGGTAGTTAGATGCAGTGAGGTGGGTTTACTCAACACAACAAGTAGTTAGATGCAGTGAGCTGGGTTCACTGAACAGTAAAGGTACTTAGATGCAGTGAGGTGGGTTCACTCAACACAACAGGTAATTAGATGCAGTGAGGTGGGTTCACTGAACATTAAAGGTAGTTATATGCAGTGAGGTGGGTTTACTCAACACAACAGCTAGGTATATGCAGTGAGGTGGGTTCACAGAACACAACAGGTAGTTAAATGCAGTGAGCTGGGTTCACTCAACACAAAGCTAGGTATATGCAGTGATGAGGTGGGTTAAGTAAACACAACAGGTACTGGGTATATGCAGTACTGGGTAGTACAATGTGCAGCTCCCTGTCACACACACATGTAGTCACTGAATGTGCTGGACTGCTGGCAGTGGCACACACACTATCAATTAGCAAGGCTGTGCATGCAACAAAAGTGTCAGTTTGACACAGAAAAAAAAAAGTACAGTATGAGCTCTGAAAAGAGCTGTTGAGGGGTTCTATACAAGCAATAATAATCAGCCAGGAGCAAGCTAAGCAGCCAAGAACCTAACTAATCTGTCCCTAGAAGAACAAGTCTGCAGCAGCTGTCCCTAGTCTGTCTCTAGCAGGCACACGAGTGAGGCCAATGGCCGCCGCAGCCTGCCTTATATAAGGGGGGGCTCCAGGGCTTAGTGTAGCCTGAATGGCTACAATGTGCCTGCTGACTGTGATGCAGAGGGTCAAAGTTGACCCTCATAGTGCATTATGGGGCGAACGCGAACCCCCAAAGTTCGCCTGGAACCTTTCGCCGGTGAACTGTTTGCTACATCTCTACTGCCCATAAAACGCTGCTGTGCGTCAAATCCGGATTTTTCCCCGGGACTTTTGGCGTGTATCCCACTCCGCCATGCATCCCTCCAGGTGTTAGACCCCTTGAAACATCTTTTCCATCACTTTTGTGGCCAGCATAAATTTTTCTAGTGTTCAAAGTTCGCCTCCCCAAAGTTCTCCTCCCCATCTATTGCGGTTTGCGAAAATTCGCACAAACCGAACTTTTGCAGAAGTTCGTGTTTGAGGTTCGCAAACCTAAAATCGGAGGTTTGAGCCATCTCTAATACACACACACAGCACACACAGAGAGCACACACACACACACGTAACTACAAATCATGGGGGCTCGCAGCAAAAGTTTGATGGTGCCCCACAATATTCACACTCTTTTACAGATCCTTGGTGACCCTCACACCCTGGGGGCCATTTTGCAAGGGCCATGAAATAAGTGCGGACATTGTAATTATTACAGTCATAGTGAAGTAGAAGTTGGGACCACCTTACAGTTCTGGGCTCTCCATACTCTCTCTCTCTCTCTCTCTCTCTCTCTCTCTCTCTCTCTCTCTCTCTCTCTCTCTTTCTCTCTCTCTGTCTCTCTCTCTCTCCCTGAATCTTTTTTTTTTTACTTTAAAGATCCCAAGAGCAAATTATCTCTAAAAATGCATCTCTCCACAACATTTAAAAGTTTTACCTACACATCATCCTCACCTGACCTATCAAAACACTTGCCCAGCCATCCCCAGCAGACACACTCACATACAAGAACCCATATCCTATTAACTTTTCTCTTGAGTTTTCTCCAAGGAGATGTTTTCAAACCTTACCAATAACATACTTTTCATGCTCCCATCACAAAGAAAATACTCAAAATAAGTTTGATAAATAAAAAACAAACAAAATTTGATATTACTGTTTTAACTTGATTTTGGTACTTTTTTGAATTGATCAATGTTAAAAAGGTTTTTTTTTTTGTTTTAAGATAAGATGAGAAATCATCTCATGGGAGAAAACTCAGGAGAAAAAGTTAATTAGATAAGAGACAGCGGGCTATATGCAATTCACTTTTTCACCTGACTTTTCTCCTTGGAGATCATTTTTCATCTTCAAATTAAAATAACTTTCCAGCACTTTCCAGCACTTTTCAAATAAAAAAAATCACCAAAAAGTAAATGAAAAAGTACTATCAAAATAATTTTGAGCATTTTCTTGCTTTCTGATAGCTTAAAATGCATTTTATTGACAAATTTAAAAATATCACCCAGGAGAAAAAATGAATTGCATATGGGTCAGTGTGAGAGGTTGCACTATGAAGTTGCATCACTTGCTTTCATTTACTTTCCATTTGTATACCTGTCTTTCTGCAAACCACTTAAAGGACCACTAAAGTGAAAAAAGTGAGCTTTTAAAATCCGCCAGGTTTTCGACTAGTCCTTCTCTTCGTGAGTGTTTCTCAAGGTTTTCTTTCTTTTCAAAAGCATTTCCTAAAAGGCGGTTGCTAAGTTTAACTGACAAAATAGAAAAATACCAGTCAGATTCCTTACTTACTCCGACACTATTTTGGCAGTTAGACTTAGTAACTGCCATTCAGAGAATGCTTTTGAAAAAAAAGGGAAGAAAACTTGAAGAATCACTGAAGAGATGAACTAGACCTGCTGGTTCTTGCATATGTGTGGTGCATAAATATTTTAACCAAAGGCACTCAGTCAGTAGCACTTTGACTTTCCTGGTACTGTCTAAACACCCATTTAATTTAGATCTGCCTTTCCATGTAATTCTGCTCCTGTTATCCAACTAAATCTTACCAATGCTGACCTGGCCACGGGAGCACTTTGGAAGAGGCATGCGGCACAGGGCAACGCATTAACCATTGGAGGGTGACACTGGAGGAACGGTGGAGTGCAGGATGATAGCAAGGGACCAAGTAGACATCAGGGGGCTAGAAGATGACCCAGGTAAGTAAATAGGTATTTTTGTTTCAGTGTAGGTTTCCTTTAATGGACAACTAAAGTGAGAAGAATATGAAGGTTGCCATATTTATTTCCTTTAGGGCTGGTTCAGACGGGCGTTTTTGTGGCGTTTAACGCAGCGTTTCAGACGCAGCGTTTTTTGGGATCTACTGCCATCCCATGCAAGTGAATGGGAGTGTTTAGAGCTGGCTTTTGCAGGCTTTCATGAAAGCCTGGCAGTAGATCCCAGCGTTGTGTCTAGTCTCAAAAGCAACATGCTGCTTTCAGAGGCAGTAAAGGCGAGGAAACAATAGCAGAGACCAGAATTGCTAGCCTTGAACGCTTTTCAAAAGCTGGCGTTTGAACGCAATGCCAAGCAAAAGCTCAGCAGACGCCCGTGTGAACCAGCCCTTAAAAAAAATAGTAGTAGCCTGGCAGCCCTCTTGATCTATTTGACTGCAGTAGTGTCTGAAGAATCACACCAGAAAACAGCTAATCTTGTCAGATCTTTCAATAATGATCTGCTGCATGCTTGTTCAGGGTCTATGGCTAAAAGTATTAGAGGCAGAGGATCAGCAGGATAGCCTTAGCCAGGCAACTGGTATTGCTTAAAAGGGAATACATATGGAAGCCTCCATATTCATCTCACTTCAGTTGTTTTTTAAGGATTCAAATGCCAAATATGGTTAAGTACCAGATTGTTTCCGTTTTCTGGTATGTATAATTAACTGTTTTCAAACAGTTTTCAATTTTGATCTGCTTTTATCTGCAGTTATATAGTGCTGAAATGGGCTGGAAGTTTATTTCCACTTATTCAAATGTATACATGTATTAGGACAGAACCATATTTAGGACAACAAGTCATTTAGTACAAACCTGGATCTCTAAATCTGGGTCTACGGGCTTTTCAACAGAATGTATAGATTTATGTAAACTAGTTTTTTAATTGCAATATTCATTTAACTTTTGTTGCAGAAGCAATGGCTTCAATCCACTAAGCATTACCACATCCAGTAATAAGGAAATCAGCTGATTTTACCGATCATCTTGCTAAATGTCAATTCACTAAACTTTTTGCCCCACTGAAAAGTAAACTTACTGACTAGTGCTGTAAATTACGAACTTGTGATGTAAATGCCACAATAAATGTTAGGAAAGGGCAATTAACAAATCAAGTAAAGATGTTCAGTATTTATTTCCAGCTCAGACCAGTTGGTAAGTGACAATCTCCATGCAGTGAAGTTGACAGATGTAGCAGACAGTTAATAGGCATAGCCAGGCAGCCAATAGGGAAAGTCAGACAGCCAATAGGGAAAGTCAGACAGCCAATAGGGAGAGCCACACAGCCCTGCTTCTCACCCCCTTTGATCTGATGCACTAGAGACATTTAAAAAGTATTTTCTTTATCCCTTTAGATGTGCATATCTATATACTGACACACAGAAGAGCTCTCTCTAGCAAGCATGCATACACATCTAAAGGGATGCCAGGGATGCACAGGACAGAATGAGCAACGGCTAATGCACACCACTTGTTGGAAGACTAGTAGCTTCCTGCCAAACCTACTCCACAGCTGTTTTGACTTCATTACTGAGTATACCTTAGTTAATTTAAGCATCATTTTTCTGTATCTTACCGAGCGTGTAACGCCTGTGAGGAAATCTTAGTGAATTTGGAAAAAAGTGCAGCATACCGAATGCGGTATTTTACCAATCTAAACTTTTTTTTTTTTTTTACCAGACTGCCTTTAGTGAATTGAAGCCATAGTCTTTGTGTTTGCTTTAGTGTTATATAGATTACATGCTGTCCATCCCTTAAGGATGATCATTTGTATTCTGCAAAATTAAAATGATGCATTTTCGATCAGAAAACAGAAAGAAGATTTTCACGGCATTACCACAACTTGGTAATTTTAGTCCAATCACAGGACTCAAAAGCATTGGACCAATCAGAAAATGCAGAGTCAGCCCAGAAGTATTCGGCCACAGAATGCAAAAAATTACCCATCGGAAATTGGAAAATGGAAATCTGTGGAATCGGTAATCAGCATGGTTAGAATTACTGGTCAGTTACTTTCATGGAATCTGTATTTCCCTCCATCTTTGTAAACAATGCTATATATATATATATATATATATATATATATATATATATATATATATATATATATACATATACAGTGGCTTGCAAAAGTATTCAGCCCCCTTGAAGTTTTCCACATTTCCTCATAATACTGCCACAAACATGAATCAATTTTATTGGAATTCCATGTGAAAGACCAATACAAAGTGGTGTACACTTGAGAAGTGGAACGAAAACCATACATGATTCCAAACATTTTTTTTACAAATAAATAACTGCAAAGTGGGGTGTGCGTAATTATTAAGCCCCCTTTGGTCTGAGTGCAGTCAGTTGCCCATAGACATTGCCTGATGAGTGCTAATGACTAAATAGAGTGCACCTGTGTGTAATTTAATGTCAGTACAAATACAGCTGCTCTGTGATGACCTCGGTTGTCTAAGAGAATATTAGGAGCAACAACACCATGACGTCCAAAGAACACACCAGACAGGTCATGGATAAAGAAATATAAAGCAGGTTTAGGCTACAAAAATATTTCCAAAGCCTTGACCATCCCACAGAGCACTGTTCAAGCGACCATCCAGAGATGGAAGGAGTATGGCACAACTGTAAACCTACCAAGACAAGGCCGTCCACCTAAACTCACAGTCCGAACAAGGAGAGCACTGATCAGAAATGCAATCAAGAGGCCTATGGTGACTCTGGACGAGCTGCAGAGATCTACAGCTCAGGTGGGGGAATTTGTCCATAGGACAACTATGAGACGTGCACTGCACAAAGTTGGCCTTTATGGAAGAGTGGCAAGAAGAAAGCCATTGTTAACAGAAAAGCATAACAAGTCCCGTTTGCTGTTTGCCACAAGCTATGTGGGGGACACAGCAAACATGTGGAAGAAGGTGCTCTGGTCAGATGAGACCAAAATGGACCTTTTTGGCCAAAATGCAAAACGCTATGTTTGGCAGAAAACTAATACTGCACATCACTCTGAACACACCATCCCCACTGTCAAATATGGTGGTGACAGCATTATGCTCTGGGGGTGCTTCTCTTCAGCAGGGACAGGGAAGCTGGTCAGAGTTGATGGGAAGATGGATGGAGCCAAATACAGGGCACTATTGGAAGAAAACTTCTTGGAGTCTGAAAAAGACTTGAGACTGGGGCGGAGGTTCACTTTCCAGCAGGACAACAACCCTAAACATAAAGCCAGGGCAACAATGGAATGGTTTAAAATAAAACATATGCATGTGTTAGAATGGCCCAGTCAAAGTCCAAATCTAAATCCAATCGAGAATCTGTGGCAAGATTTGAAAACTGCTGTTCACAAACGCTGTCCATCTAATCTGACTAAGCTGGAGCTGTTTTGCAAAAAAGAATGGACAAGGATTTCAGATGTGCAAAGCTGGTAGAGACATACCCTAAAAGACTAGCAGATGTAATTGCAGCAAAAGGTGGTTCTACAAAGTATTGACTCAGGGGGCTGAATAATTACGTACACCCCACTTTGCAGTTATTTATTTGTAAAAAATGTTTGGAATCATGTATGATTTTCGTTCCACTTCTCACGTCAGGGGTGCCTCTAGCCATTTTGTCACTCCAGGCGAGAAAACCTGTGGTGCCCCCCCCCCCCCTTCATCCCCGCCCCCATGAAAGTAATTGTAATGCTGCAATGTTTCACCATAAAACAATCGCAATGCAGCAATGTTTCCCCATAAAATAATCGTAATGCGCCAATGTTTCTCCATAAAATAATTATAATGCGCCAATGTTTCACCATAAAACAATCAATCATAATGCGCCAATGTTTCTTCATAAAATAATCGTAATGCGCCAATGTTTCACCATAAAACAATCGTAATGCTGCAATGTTTCCCCAGAAAATAATCGGAATGCCCCAATGTTTCCACATAAAACAATCGTAATGCTGCAATGTTTCACCATAAAATAATCGTAATGCTGCAATGTTTCCCCAGAAAATAATCGTAATGCGCCAATGTTTCACCATAACATAATCGTAATGCGCCAATGTTTCACCATAACATAATCGTAATGTGCCAATGTTTCACCATAAAACAATCAATCATTATGCGCCAATGTTTCTTCATAAAATAATCGTAATGCGCCAATGTTTTCCCATAAAATAATCGTAATGCGCCAATGTTTCACCATAAACAATCGTAAGGCAGCAATGTTTCACCATAAAATAATCGTAATGCGCCAATGTTTCCCCATAAGACAATCGTAATGAGCAATGTTTCCCTATAAAATAATCGTAATGCGCCAAAGTTTCACCATAAAATAATTGTAATGCGCCAATGTTTCCCTATAAGACAATCGTAATGCATCAATGTTTCACCATAAAATAATCGTAATGCGCCAATGTTTCACCATAAAATAATCTTAATGCAGCAATGTTTCCCCATAAAATAATTGTAATGCGCCAAAGTTTTACCATAAAATAATCGTGATGTGCCAATGTTTCACCATAAAATAATTGTAATGCGCCAAAGTTTCACCATAAAATAATCGTAATGCGCCAATGTTTCCCCAGAAAATAATCGTAATGCGCCAATGTTTCCCCAGAAAATAATTGTAATGCGCCAATGTTTCACCATAAAATAATCGTAATGCGCCAATGTTTCTCCATAAAACAATCAATCATAATGCGCCAATGTTTCTTCATAAAATAATCGTAATGCGCCAATGTTTCCCCATAAGACAATCGTAATGCAGCAATGTTTCACCATAAAATAATCTTAATGCAGCAATGTTTCCCCATAAAATAATTGTAATGCGCCAAAGTTTCACCATAAAATAATCGTAATGTGCCAATGTTTCACCATAAAATAATTGTAATGCGCCAAAGTTTCACCATAAAATAATCGTAATGCGCCAATGTTTCCCCGGAAAATAATCGTAATGCGCCAATGTTTAACCATAAAATATTGGTAATGCGCCAATGTTTCTCCATAAAACAATCAATCATAATGCGCCAATGTTTCTTCATAAAATAATCGTAATGCGCCAATGTTTTCCCATAAAATAATCGTAATGCGCCAATGTTTTCCCATAAAATAATCGTAATGCGCCAATGTTTCACCATAAAACAATCGTAAGGCAGCAATGTTTCCCCATAAAATAATCGTAATGCGCCAATGTTTCCCCATAAGACAATCGTAATGAGCAATGTTTCCCCATAAAATAATCATAATGCGCCAATGTTTTACCAGAAAATACACAATTTTTGCTTTTTAAGCTGACAGTCTTCTGCTCTCGAGTGTGAAAAGTATTGTGTAATGCCAGCAGACACCATCCTGTGACATCAAAGGATTTTTATTTTACAGTGAATGTGCTATATCATATATCATATAGCACATTCACTGCACAATAAAAATCCTTTGATTTCACAGGGTGGCATCTGCTGGCATTACACAATACTTTTCACACTCAAGAGAGCAGCAGACTGTCAGTCCATTGCCAGGAAAGATCTCCTAGGGGCTATGGCGGCTTACCTTATTTCTCTATACTGGCTGCCTGTGTCTCTACATTCAGCCTGCCCCTGACTGAGCCATGTGTTTGGGGGAAATGCTTGCAGCCAGACACGCATGGCCAGGGGGCTCAGCAGAGGGGCACAGCCTCTATCTAGCTACTCTGGCTAGCAGCATCTGGCGTCCTGGCTGACAAGTCACGCTTGCGGTGGGGGGCGGAGTTAGAGGCGGAGCCGCTCAAGGTAAACAAGATACACGTGCGGCTGCTGCTGTAGAGAGGGACCGCCACGGCAACTAAGAGGAGGAGTGGTTGGGAGCTGGAAACGTGATGATTAGCATTGGCCGGGGGCTGGGCGGAGCGGGGGTGTACATAGAGGCGACGGCAGAGCACGTGGTGCACAGTCAGAGTCTGCAGATAAGGAAACAATCGGCACCACATTGTCACACGCACACACAGCGACACTGACTGAATTGAAATGCCCCCCCGCGGCGCGCCCCTCCCCCCTTCTGCCGCCCCAAGCAACCGCCTCTATTGTCTGCAGCTTAAGGCGCCCCTGTCTCACGTGTACACCACTTCGTATTGGTCTTTCACGTGGAATTCCAATAAAATTGATTCATGTTTGTGGCAGTAATGTGACAAAATGTGGAAAACTTCAAGGGGGCCGAATACGTTTGCAAGCCACTGTATATGAATCCTTTTCAGAGAGTGTCTATATAAACAATAAAGGCCATGTAGAGAATCCCCATGAGGAGATAGAAAACCTGTTAGTTCTGTCAGATTTCTACTACATACTGTAAGTTACAGCAACAGAGGAAAAATGTAATTTATAGCTCATTTTACTTTGGAAGAAATATTCTTATTTGTACGTGTTTTTTTAATTTTACAATTTTTCGTGATAGTGGTCTTTCAACAAGCTAGATTTCCGTTCCACTTCTCACGTGTACACAACTTTGTATTAGTCTTTCAGGTGGAATTCCAATAAAATTGATTCATGTTTGTGGCAGTAATGTGACGAAATGTGGAAAACTTCAAGGGCGCCGAATACTTTTGCAAGCCACTGTGTGTGTGTGTGTGTGTGTGTGTGTGTGTGTGTGTGTGTGTGTGTGTGTGTGTGTGTGTGTGTGTGTGTGTGTGTGTATATATATATATATATATATATATATATATATATATATATATATATATATATATATATATATATATATATATATATATATATATATATATATATATATATATATATATATATATATATATATATATATATATATATATATATATATATATATATATATATATATATATATATATATATATATATATGCAGAGTTTGTATCCTGTCAATGTAGTCCAGCCAAAGTGACCATTGTTGATAGAATATATCAACTTTATCTTGGGCTGTCAACACTTTCTCTTCCATCTTCATTATTTCATTAATTTATGTCACTAGGTCTCCTAGGTTGGGAGTATATGTAGATTTCCAATTTTTAGAAATTAGTTATCTGACTGCTGACAGAATATGTCTAAAAAGGTTTTTTTGTTTGTTTGTTACTATCGGATATTGAACCAAGAGGCATTGACAAACGCTCAGCCTCAGGTCGGCAGGGTATGTTGTCTGAGTTCTTGCTATACAAATAGAGATGGCTCGAACCTCAGATTTTGAGTTTGCGGACCGCAGACGCGAACTTCCACAAAAGTTTGAGTTTGCGCGAACAGGGCGAACTCCCATAGTCTTCAATGGGCAGGTGAATTTTAAAACCTACAAAAATGGCCACAAAATTGATGGAAAAGTTGTTTCAAGGGGTCTAACACCTGGAGGGGGGCATGCTGGAGTGGGATACATGCCAAAAGTCCCAGGGAAAATTACGTATGTGGCGCAGAGTAGGGTTAGAATCCCTAAAGGGCAGAAATCACATTGTATTCCTAAATTTGAGATATAAAGTGCTTTAAAACATCTTGCGTGTGTATACATAAATCAGGTAGTGTAAGTAGTGTACTGCTTCACACTGACAGACCAAACTCACTGTTTAATGCATCGCAAACACTGGTAATACAGTGTGCTGGAGCCTGGCACAGTACAGCAAGGGCCAGCTGCGACAGACAGAGCTGTATCTATGCAGTGTCAGTGTCACAAACACATCAGAAGAATAGTAGCCCTCAAAAGAGCTTTTTTGGGGTGCTTTCAGCGACCAATTTCAGCGAGGCGCAAGCTAACAAGAGCCTAACTAACGCTTTCCCTATCTCCAACAATGTCTCTCTCTTCCTCTCACTACAGCAGCAGACAGAGACTGAGAACATGGCCGACGCTGCTGCGTTTCTATAGGGGCAGCGGGGGTCCAGGAGGGAGTGCAGCCTGATTTGCTGGCACGTGTCTGCTGACTGTGATGTAGAGGGTCAAAGTTTAGCCCAAAGATGAGGTATAGGAGGCGGGTAAAACGTGCTATGTGTTCGCTACCCGCCAGCTGAAATCCGCGCAAACTACTCGCCTGGTGAATCATTTGGGCCATCTCTATATACAAGTCTAAAGCTAAATACAATAATTGCTGCGCTCCCAAGAAATGCCACCACAGAGGGATATAGTCTCCCAAAGTCTCTCCATACCTCCAGCATGAGGCAACCCCATCTGGACCAAATCTACTAATCTGAAAAAGGGTATAAAACCACCAAGCTAATATCTTAAAGTTTATTTCCTGTGTGGCGCTCGATGTGGAGAGCTCATGGATCATGGTGAAAGCATTGTTCCAATCTTTTATATATCTGACTATCAATCTTCCTTATGATCTGTGTGGGTCTCCCTCCCACTTGTATATAATTTGTTCTATTTGACTGTCTCCAGCATCGGACAATATTTGCTGATAAGTTTTATTAAGAACATTGTTGTATAACAAGATTTAAAACTTACTAAGACAGATATTTTTAAAACTGATAAATAGTAATTTATTAACATTTATTTTCTACAAGCCATTATCCAGAATTAACCACTTTAACTATTACTAAGGTTTCCAGTTCAATAGTCTCAAAGATAAATTGCATGAAACTGAAACATCTTGTTAGTTAAGCAGCAATCCTTTATAAAAGTGTTTGAGGATGCCATATTTGAAAACTCTATGATTGAAAAAGATGTTATACATTAGATGTATCTCTACCTTTTGTAGGATTTTTTAAAGACATTAATAATAACATATAATGACTGACGTTCAAGGCCAAAATGTAAAATTGCTAGGTACCTGATGCACAACATCCCATGAGTTATCACACATACAGCATAGTGCAGTTCTAACTGTAAAAAAAACTCCAGGTGCTTCACACACCTACATAATTGCCCAGAGGTAGAAATGGGTCTGCACCACTCAGGATAGTAGTTGAAGCTCTTTTATTTCATTGAGTAAAAGGCAGAAGTGACAGACTACTGTTTCGGGCTGACAAGCCCTTTATCAAACAGCATCAACCATGCATGTGTGATAGCTGATGCAGTGTGATAAAGGGCTAGTCAGCTTGGAACAGCAGTCTGTTGCTTCTGCCTTTAACTCAAAGTAATAAAAGAGACTCAACTACTATCTTGAGTGTTGCTGACTCATTTCTACATCTGGACTGTGTATAGCCCTTGAAACACGGTGGTGAAGTCTCGGCACATTACTTTTACTCTTCTAGCTTGGTGCTCCTCCACACTGCAAAAGTCCTACATTATTGCCTTGCATCCTACCCACTTTGTTTTCAGATACAAGTACAGATTTAATGTATGCCATGTTTGTGCAAATTCATATCTGCTTGAACCTTCAAACTCCTATAACATTTTATATGTTTATAATATTTTTTACTTAGTTTTTTTAGTAGATTTTATAACATTTAGGTAAGAAAAGATTTTACCTCTTTCCTAGTCTTTTTTTTTATACCCTAGTCCACACATAGGGCTTGATTCACAAAAGCGTGATAACTCAGTTATCACACCTTAAAACTCAGTTATCACGCTTAAAAGCTTTGCACATGCAAACTAGGGTGCTAAGTAGTTTGCACACTAGTTTGCACGTGAAAACTAGAGTGCAAACTACTTAGCACCATAGTTTGCACGTGCAAAGCTTTTAGGCGTGATAACTCAGTTATCACACTTTTGTGAATCAAGCCCATAGATTGATATTATCCAATAGCTGAGCCAACGAGTACATTTGAATGGGGCTCCTGTTAAAATGGGTGTGAGGAAATCCCAATAGTAGAATATTGATAATTTTGCCATTATTCTACTATCCACAATAGTAGAATATCAGTAATTTACCAATTCTCTACTATTCCTTTCTATACCTCTGGCCTTGCAGCAGCTGGGTCCATGGCTGCCGCAAGAAGCTGCAGAAATTCAAATTGCTGGATCCTGGAGCAGAGAGCCAATCCCCGAAGCAGAGTGTAATAACCATTTAGCACATAGCAGCTGCTGTGTAAGAGCAGGCAGCCTTGTGCCCAAATGAATCACCAGGACAAACTCAGCAGAGAGCCCTGACACATGCAACGACTGCTGTGCTTGTTAAAATTTGAAACCGGGCACTCAGCACCCAAATTACCCCTGTTGCACCACCATAGCTGTTAATTACAAAAAGGGCAATGGTGGTGCTAAAATTACCAGGTTCTCTGGGTACTCTTTTTTTTTTTTTTTTACTGTTCTGGAGCTGACAAATGTAGGACCCCTATAGTAAAAGGATATGAGCGCGCAACAGATCTCTCTCAAAGTGCTACCAGCACCAGCAAAGGTCCTAATAATAGGGCCTCCACCACATTACACATAAATCTCAGGCATCTTTATATCCACTGCAATTTGATCCCTTTTCCACAGACAACTTTATGATCACACAAACAGTCCTTATAAAGTCCTCATGTAAGAGTCCTAATCCACAATGTACCACTGTAGCCAGCCGGAACAATATATCTTTAACAGGACATCAGTTGAACTCCCTGGTGGGTACAACCGTTATGCTCACCAGATTCCAATGCCAATTGCAACAGTTGGCATATAGCGTGTGTGGCCCAGCCAGTGTCACTTCTCAGCCTCCTTGGTTCTTCAGTAGCATCCCATATGTACATGCAAAAGAACAAGCCTATATAGTGCAGTATGTCGATTAACTTTGCATAACACCACGTGTCCACCGCACTCACTAACACCGCTTGTGACCCTCCGCCATCCGCTATTCCGCATGCACTATGTTAACACTAGCCTCTTACCAGCAGGTATGGCTGACCATACAACACCAGCATCAGTGCTTTCTTTTGTAAATATCCTCCAGAAACTCGTCCTCCACTCTGTCAGCACCTCAAACTCAGACAAAACGCTTCTATGGTGTAACACCGTTTTATTCCAGTAAAACAAGCTTTAAAATCACACTTACAAGATCCAAGATAAAATGCGCATATCAATAAAACAGCCTCGAGGTTTAGTGTCTCCTTCCGTGGTTAAGCTCCGCCCTACTAGTTTCGTCAGGTATGACTCATCAGGGGCTTGGTTTCCCATCGGAGGAGATGCCTATTTATACACAAACCTTCCTGGTTTCATCCATGTGTTAAGGTGCCGCCCACTCTGTGCACGTCAACCTACTGGTAACTGATTGGTCAAAAAACCCTCTGGCTCTCCCTCCATACATAACCTCCCCTCGGCTTCCCACTGCGTAATCCTCTCAGACCTAACTTATGCGGCTCAGATCGCCGGTGCAAACGCGTCTCCGCCTCACCTCATAGTTTGGCATGCGCCCAGTTAGTCCGATCAGACATCAATATCGTTTAGTGAACTCTACACGCTGCATCTGGGCAGGCGCCACCCCCTTCCCATTCCGATTGGCCACAAACATCACATCCTCACCACCCCTTAGGGTTCCACCCCCATCTCCATAGCTGCATCCACACTTCCAGCCCGTGCCTCACTTAGACAGTGAATAATATGGCTCAGAATGCCGGCGCATGCGCGCCAACTTCAGTGTGACATTCAGTAAGCGCTAACTCACTCCGGCCAGCCATCATAGCCATACAATAGATGCTAAGTGATACAAATAGCATCCCCCTCAATATTGTGCCCCCTATAATATAAAGTGGTGGAACTAATAGATAAAACTGGAAATGCTGAAACTATCCAATCATCTAGCTCCCGCTTACATCTCAAACTTTGTGGTTATTTCGTTTTACTTTCATCTGTGTGCCCACCTTAACACATACATGAATCAGACCTCCACAGTAAACATAGACCAAGTTAAAACAATTAATCATCAGAAATAAAACAGTTAATATCCAATTCTACATTCAACCCCCCAGGCCGCATTGTTTTCAACTCATATATCCAGCGAGTTTCCATTTTGGAGATTTCCATAACCTTATGACACCCCCTCCATTTGGTGGTTAGTTTCTGAACCCCCTGAAATGTGAGAAGGTTGGGGTTTCTTAAATGTTTGTCATCAAAATGTTTGGACACACTATGTCCCTGAAATCCCCTCACAATATTATTAATGTGCTCACCCACCTGTGCCTTTAGGGATCTTTTTGTTCTCCCCACATATTGCAGGCCACATGGGCAGCCCAAAAGGTACACTACATGGGTACTGCAACAGTGTATAAATTCCCGCATTTTGTAACTTCTACCTGTCACCTGACTAACTGTGGTTTGGGTTCTCACCCCCCTTGCTCTCTCACATATATTGCAATTTCTGCATGGAAAAAAACCAACCTGTCCCCACATATCAGTTCTATTAGTTATTTTTGGACCTTCTATGTATGTCCTGACCAACTGTCTTTGTAAGTTGTCTGCCCTTCTATAGATGAATTTAGGTTTTGACGGTAACACGGTGCCCAGCACTGGATCATTTCTCACCAGTCCCCAATGTCTTCCAATCACATTTTCTACTTCCTTATATTGGCAATTATAATCCAAAACAATTGCATGCCCATAATCGTTGCTTTCATTCTGTGTGTGATTGCTTGTCTGTAGAAATCTCTCTCTTTCACACTGCAGAATATCTTCTGCTGTTCTTTCTAACTCTGCCCGTTTGTATCCCTTTTCCACAAACTTTTCAATCAACATTCCTGTCTGCATAATATAGTCAGCATCCCCGGTGCAATTCCTTCGAATCCTGCAGAACTGCCCCTTAATTATAATTAGTGGTATAGGGTCCCTTAATCAAAGAGTAGGGGAATATATAGACCAATTTTTACAACCGGTGGTGCAAACGTTACCTCATTTACTGAAGGATACTAAGCATTTTCTGCAGGCCACCAATGGACTTCCAATCACTAATAAAAGCTTGCTAGTCACAGCAGATGTGACCTCACTATACACGATTATTCCGCATGCTGAAGCTCTTATAGCGGTAGAAAAAGCCCTCCGGGATCAGGGTGCGATCAGGGGCGAACAAATTGCGTTCATTCTGAAGTTATTAGACTTTTCTTTAACTCATAACTATTTTTGGTATGGGGGCAGCATTTTCTTACAGACCCTGGGATGCGCTATTGGGGCAAAATATGCCCCTAGCGTGGCGAATATATTTATGGATCAGTGGGAGAGAAGGGTCCTGGCCTGCCCTGAAAGTATGAAAGTAAGGAAATGGCAGAGGTTCATTGATGACCTCTTTTGGATTTGGGAGGGTAATGTTGATGAATTGCATAAATATGTCAGTTGGCTTAATGGAAATGATGTGGGGATCCATCTCACAGCCAAAAGTGATGTGGCAGAGTTGGATTTCCTTCATATTGTCATTATGAAGAGAGAGGGTAAAATAGGAACAAAAACGTTCTTTAAAAAAACTGACAGGAATTCCTATATACCCATTGGGAGTTGCCATCACCCAAAGTGGCTGCGGAACATACCCAAGGGGCAGTTCTGCAGGATTTGAAGGAATTGCACCGGGGATGCTGACTATATTATGCAGACAGGAATGTTGATTGAAAAGTTTGTGGAAAAGGGATACAAACGGGCAGAGTTAGAAAGAACAGCAGAAGATATTGTGCAGTGTGAAAGAGAGAGATTTCTACAGACAAGCAATCACACACAGAATGAAAGCAACGATTATGGGCATGCAATTATTTTGGATTATAATTGCCAATATAAGGAAGTAGAAAATGTGATTGGAAGACGTTGGGGACTGTTAAGAAATGATCCAGTGCTGGGCACCGTGTTACCGTCAAAACCTAAATTCATCTATAGAAGGGCAGACAACTTACAAAGACAGTTGGTCAGGACATACATAGAAGGTCCAAAAATAACTAATAGAACTGATATGTGGGGACAGGTTGGTTTTTTTCCATGCAGAAATTGCAATATATGTGAGAGAGCAAGGGGGGTGAGAACCCAAACCACAGTTAGTCAGGTGACAGGTAGAAGTTACAAAATGCGGGAATTTATACACTGTTGCAGTACCCATGTAGTGTACCTTTTGGGCTGCCCATGTGGCCTGCAATATGTGGGGAGAACAAAAAGATCCCTAAAGGCACGGGTGGGTGAGCACATTAATAATATTGTGAGGGGATTTCAGGGACATAGTGTGTCCAAACATTTTGATGACAAACATTTAAAAAACCCCAACCTTCTCACATTTCAGGGGGTTCAGAAACTAACCACCAAATGGAGGGGGTGTCATAAGGTTAGGGAAATCTCCAAAATGGAAACTCGCTGGATATATGAGTTGAAAACAATGCGGCCTGGGGGGTTGAATGTAGAATTGGATATTAACTGTTTTATTTCTGATGATTAATTGTTTTAACTTGGTCTATGTTTACTGTGGAGGTCTGATTCATGTATGTATTAAGGTGGGCACACAGATGAAAGTAAAACGAAATAACCACAAAGTTTGAGATGTAAGCGGGAGCTAGATGATTGGATAGTTTCAGCATTTCCAGTTCATCTATTAGTTCCACCACTTTATATTATAGGGGGCACAATATTGAGGGGGATGCTATTTGTATCACTTAGCATCTATTGTATGGCTATGATGGCTGGCCGGAGTGAGTTAGCGCTTACTGAATGTCACACTGAAGTTGGCGCGCATTCTGAGCCATATTATTCACTGTCTAAGTGAGGCACGGGCTGGAAGTGTGGATGCAGCTATGGAGATGGGGGTGGAACCCTAAGGGGGTGGTGAGGATGTGATGTTTGTGGCCAATCAGAACGGGAAGGGGGTGGCGCCTGCCCAGATGCAGCGTGTAGAGTTCACTAAACGATATTGATGTCTGATCAGACTAACTGGGCGCATGCCAAACTATGAGGTGAGGCGGAGACGCGTTTGCACTGGCGATCTGAGCCGCATAAGTTAGGTCTGAGAGGATTACACAGTGGGAAGCCGAGGGGAGGTTATGTATGGAGGGAGAGCCAGAGGGTTTTTTGACCAATCAGTTACCAGTAGGTTGACGTGCACAGAGTGGGCGGCACCTTAACACATGGATGAAACCAGGAAGGTTTGTGTATAAATAGGCGTCTCCTCCGATGAGAAACCAAGCCCCTGATGAGTCATACCTGACGAAACTAGTAGGGCGGAGCTTAACCACGGAAGGAGACACTGAACCTCGTGGCTGTTTTATTGATATGCGCATTTTATCTTGGATCTTGTAAGTGTGATTTTAAAGCTTGTTTTACTGGAATAAAACGGTGTTACACCATAGAAGCGTTTTGTCTGAGTTTGAGGTGCTGACAGAGTGGAGGACGAGTTTCTGGAGGATATTTACAAAAGAAAGCGCTGATGCTGGTCTTGTATGGTCAGCCATACCTGCTGGTAAGAGGCTAGTGTTAACATAGTGCATGCGGAATAGCGGATGGCGGAGGGTCACAAGCGGTGTTAGTGAGTGCGGTGGACACGTGGTGTTATGCAAAGTTAATCGACATACTGCACTATATAGGCTTGTTCTTTTGCATGTACATATGGGATGCTACTGAAGAACCAAGAAGGCTGAGAAGTGACACTGGCTGGGCCACACACGCTATATGCCAACTGTTGCAATTGGCATTGGAATCTGGTGAGCATAACGGTTGTCCCCACCAGGGAGTTCAACTGATGTCCTGTTAAAGATATATTGTTCCGGCTGGCTACAGTGGTACATTGTGGATTAGGACTCTTACACGAGGACTTTATAAGGACTGTTTGTGTGATCATAAAGTTGTCTGTGGAAAAGGGATCAAATTGCAGTGGATATAAAGATGCCTGAGATTTATGTGTAATGTGGTGGAGGCCCTATTATTAGGACCTTTGCTGGTGCTGGTAGCACTTTGAGAGAGATCTGTTGAGCGCTCATATCCTTTTACTATAGATCTGCTTTGGAGGGCATACACCCTTCAACTGATTGAAGCGCCCCGGACATTTAGGAGGTTAAAGATCATAACTAATAATACATTTAATTAGTGAGGAGCGCACTATATCAAACCCTTCATTCTGTTAAAATGTAGGACCCCTCACCCCACTGCCTTAACAATCTATATTCATGTGGTCCTTCACATGTGGCATGTTCTGCAAGAGAAGAACAGAGATCCTTAATCTCTTGCAAAACCCCCTGACTGCTTAACAGTGTCAGGCAAAATACATTCACCTGATTACTACATTCTACAGCTACATGTTACAGCTATCAATGGTATAATGCTAGAAATATTTGTATTTGTATCACTCTCTTTATCGATTTCTCACCTTATTTATAAAATAACTGTTCATTACATAGCAACATAGCAACACATAGCAAGCAAAAAAATTTACTCTGAATATGTTGTCCTTGATTGAGTTTAATCATTTTTTCACCATCTTCATAGCACTATTTTATTTAAAATAAAAATATAAGGTTTATACAGATAACATGAGAAAGTGATATAGAAAGACAGTCCATGGCAGAAGTTTAAGGTATGAGATATTGTATGAGATATTGCTTATCTGTAAGACCGACAGAATAAGATCATAAACAGAAGCACAAACATTCACTAGAAGAATCCCTGATTAGCAAAGGAGGTTTCCAAAAGGTACAAGAAAGAACCTTGGAGAGCACATAATAAAATGCCAAGTATGGTAATGAATCTGTCACTAAATGCCATGATTTTCTTCCTAAACATATATGTTCATAAAAATGTTTAATTGTGTATGTGTTTAAAGGAAACAAACAAGCAGAAAAAGCAACTCCACTTACCTGGGGCTACCTCCAGCCCCTGGCCGTCGTTCTGTACGCTCGCCAGGTCGGCTTCTTCTGCGCTCCACGCGCGGGTCACGTGGTCTGGCCGACGTCATCAGGATTGTACTGCGCAAGCGCAGTAGTTCTGCGCCTGCGCAGTATAATCCTGAGGACATCGGCTGAACCACGTGACATGCGCCGTGGAGCGCATAAGAAGCTGACTGGAACCCGACCTGGCGAGGTCGGCTTCTGCAGCGGGGAAGACCGGGAGCCACCAGAGCTGTGGCGATGGCACAGAACGACTGCCAGGGGCTGGAGGAAGCCCCTGGTAAGTGGAGTTTGTTTGTTTTTTCTGCTTGGACCTTCACTTTAAATACAACATGATTATATATAGATTATTGTATTGAAATAATTATTTCTTTTACTGCAAGAACAGGTTTTATCAGAATTATTTCTGATCTCACAAGGTGTGATCCCAAGTCAGGCTGGATTGGATGGAACCATACCTATGTAGAGATGTTAATCATAAAGAAACCATACTAATTACACAGGGATTTAAGAATGATGTTCGTATTCCATGCATATTATTATTGATTTATAAAGTGCCAACATATTCCATGGTGCTGCCTGCAATGCATTTTGTGAAAATAATATTACAGACAATGGTATATATAAATATAGACATTAGTACACAATACAGAATTGGTAGACATTGGCCTCAATTCACTAAGCTTTATCAAACATGTTATCAAACGTTTGATAATTTACCTCATGAGTAAAATCTAATTTTGAATTCACTAAGGTGTTATATAGTTATCAAATGTTTTATCGATAAAACGTTCAATAAATCTATAACACCTTAGTGAATTCAAAATTAGATTTTACCCATGAGGTAAATTATCAAACATTTGATAAAGGCGTCAATTCACCAGAGAGGATTTACTAAGAGAAAAAAGGTAGGTAGTTTATCTTATGAGGTATTTTAACACTCTGGAGTCAATTCACCAGTGTGAGAGGACAGAGAGAAAAGTGTTCGATAGCAGGGGATAATGGAGAGATATGCATGAGGAAAGTGTGAGAAAGCAGAGAGTTAGGTAATCAGTATTAACCCCCTTGGCGGTATGAAAAATGCCGCCAGGGGGCAGCGCAGCAGTTTTTTTTTTTTTTTTTTGTAAATCATGTAGATAGCCGCTGCTCAGCGGCATCCCCCCAGCCCCGCCGATCGCCTCCGGCGATAGGCGATCAGGAAATCCCGTTCAAAGAACGGGATTTCCTGGAGGGCTTCCCCCGTCGCCATGGCAACGGGGCGGGATGACGTCACCGACGTCAGCGACGTCGGGACGTCATTGGGAGACCCGATCCACCCCTTGGCGCTGCCTGGCACTGATTGGCCAGGCAGCGCAGGGGTCTGGGGGGGCCGCGCGCCGCACCGGATAGCGGCGATCGGGCGCGCGGCGGCGGCGATCGGGGTGCTGGCGCAGCTAGCAAAGTGCTAGCTGCGTCCAGCAAAAAAAAAAATTATGAAAATCGGCCCAGCAGGGCCTGAGCGGCACCCTCCGGCGGCTTACCCCGTGTCACACACGGGGTTACCGCTAAGGAGGTTAATGATTTACATGGGATACTTTTCCTCTCTGTAAGCTTGAAAGTGAAGCATTGTGGGTAGGAGGCGGAGTTTTACCACTACCTGACCAGTGAATTCCCGCCTTTTACTGCCGGATCATATCATAAATCATATCACGAGTGAGTCTGAACTTCTTCACCACCTCTGTCTCAGTAAAATTATCAAGAACTGTTCTCTCACGAAAAATACGAGGGGCGATTAAACAGACCCTCCTCCTGCGCCTTCGTCTCCTCATAATAGAAGCAAGCTCTAAGGCCTAGTGCACACCAGAGCGGTTCGGCTGCGGTTTGCTAACCCCACTTGAGGGTGCGGATCCGCTAGGGTAATGTATTTCAATGGGCTGGTGCACTCCAGAGCGGGAGGCGTTTTGCAGAAACCAATACTCCCTGGCTGCTGCAGATTTGCAGATTTTGGATTGCGGAGGCGTTTCTGCCTCAATGTTAAGTATAGGAAATACGCAAACCGCTCTGAAAAACGGCACTTCAGAGCGTTTTGCCAGGCGTTTTTTGTTACAGTAGCTGTTCAGTAACAGCTTTACTGTAACAATACATGAAAAAGAAGAAAAAGCGCTTCAAAATCTGCTAGCATTTTGCGGATCTGCTAGCGGTTTTGGGTGTGCACCAGGCCTAACAGAGTAAGCTGAAAAGGCTCCATCTTCCACAGCAGCAACTGCTGTGTGAAAACCACGATATCTCCAGGTTCATTCAGGGGATAAAGAGATTAAAAAATAATGAATGGCCACACCCCCTTTCTTCCCTGGTGAATTGTGATTTGGAGAAAAACTAACTACTAACTATCACTTATTTATCTCATACTTATCTCACATTTATCTCTTGCATTTCTCTCTGTCGATATTTTCCCCTATACTTCTAGAGAATTGCTATTTGGAGATATCACAGGAGGTAAATTACCTCCCAAGAGATAAATAGGTTGGTAACCTCTGGTGAATTGACGCCAAAGTGTTTGATAAAGCTTAGTGAATTGAGGCCATAGTAATCACACTGAGAAATGTAATATGCAGAACTCCGGCTTATAGCAATGACAAGAAGTTTTAAACCAGGATGATACCATTTATTGGCTAACTAAAAATGAATAAAAATAAGCAAGCTTTCGGCCTTTCAGCCTTCGTCGGGCTTATATCCCGTTAGTTTGCAGGCTGGTGGTACAGACAGCTTATATACATGCAACATCAAAAGGGAAAACAGATATTTTTTTCATGCATAAATACATGTCATTAAGATGCCTTATAGCAATGAGGGTTAGGAGAGTGTGTGTGCGTGTGTGTGTGGGGAGGGGGGTAGTGTTAGGCAGGCATGTGGGGTAGTGTTATGCATAGATGTAGGCAGGCTCATGGGAGAGTTAGGTTAGGGTTCATTTATAGTAGAATATTGGTAAATTCTACTAACCGGTTAATCCAGTGTTAATGTGACACAAAAAAGTGAGAGAACCCTGCCCTTGAGAGCTTACAATCTAAAGGATGCATGTCTACATTATCTTTATCTCATATAGCACAAAACATTAGAATATAGCACTAATTCATATTAGGCCGTGTGTTAGAAGTGAGTGAGGTAGGTGGGTCTGGGCATTAGGTGGTGCAATTTACATTCATGTTGCAGCTGCACTTACAAATGTTACTGCTGTGGTCTATACCAAAGAAGGAACTGAGCCGCTTTGCCTATGGAGCTAAAGTCCAGTTTGTATAAATAAAGTGTTGAGGGATGTAAGGAATGTAATACTGTCCAAAAAGATGCAGAAAAATGGCTTACAGTACTTGCTAGGGAGGTTTAAATGTGTTTGCTGCATAATGTCTATTGCCAAATTTTTTCTGTATTTAGTCGGTGCAAAATGTGCAAAAAAATCTTACAAATAAATGAATTAAGAAAATTTAAAAAATTCTAGAAGTTTTGAAATCAGGATGATATCATTTATTGGCTAGCTTAGAGGTAAACAAAAAGTATCCTACTAATATAATAAATGGGAAAGTTCGGATGTTTGGATGTTTGGATGTTTGGATGTTTGGATGTTTGTTACTCGATCACGCAAAAATGGCTGAATGAATTTGAATGAAATTTGGCACACACATAGTACATTACCTGGAATAAAGTATAGGATACTTTTTATTCCCATAACCAAAAAGGGGGTGGAGACAAATACATATTTCACTGGAAAATGTAAACTGCAGCCATTCTTACACTGTTAATGGTAGGGTTCTCAAACTTTGCACAGTTGGTCGTTGGGTGACTGGGATTAATATTCAGAAAGGTGGGTGGAGTCTATTAAAGCCAATCAAAATTAACCTATTGATTTTCAAGGGGAATATTTACATTGCTGCCATTCTTGCACTGTTAATGGCACAAGCCTCAAACCTGGTACAGTTGATCATTGGATGACTGGGGTTTACATTTATAAAAGGGGGTGGAGCAAAAACAGCCAATATGATTTGTTTAATTTCAATGCAGGTTATTGATGCCAAAGACCGCAAAGCTCACAAACTTGGTCATTGAGTAATTGATTAATTGTGTGTTGGGGTTAGGAGAAGTGGGCGAAGCCAGCACCTGCAAAATACATAATCGGGCAATGCCGGGTCATCAGTAGGAGGAGACAAATGCAAATTTCACTGAGAAAATGTAAACTGCAGCAATTCTTACACTTTTAATGGTAAGGTTCTCAAACTTTGCACAATTGGTCACTGGGTGACTGGGATTAATATTCAGAGAAGTGGGTGGAGCCTACAAAAGCCAATCAAAATTCACGTATTGATTTTCAAGGGGAATATGTAATTGCTGCCATTCTTGCACTGTTAATGGCACAAGCCTTAAACCTGGTACAGTTGGTCATTGGGTTACTGGGGTTCAAATTCAGACAAAGGGGTGAAGCCACAAACAGCCAATCAGATTTGTTTAATCTCAATGCAAATTATTGATGCCAAAGACCGCAAAGCTCACAAACTTGGTTATTGAGTAATTGTGTGTTAGGGTTAGAAATAGTAGGCGGAGCCAACACCAGCCAAATACATACCTGAACAATGTTAGGAAATAAGTGGGTGGAGAAAAATACAAATTTCATTGTGCAAATGTAAACTGCAGCCATTCTTACACTGTTACTGGTAGGGTTCTCAAACTTTGCACAGTTGGTCACTGGGTGACGGGAATTAATATTCAGAAAAGTGGGTGGAGCCTATAAACGCCAATCAAAATCCACCTATTGATTTGTAAGGGGAATATTTAATTGCTGCCATTCTTGCACTGTTAATCACCTGTACCTGGTACAGTTGACCATTGGGTGATTGCGGTTCAAATTCAGAAAAGGGGTGGAGCTACATCCAATCAGATTAATTTTATTTCATTGCAAATTATTGATGCCAAAGACCGCAAAGCTCACATACTTGGTCATTAAGTAATTGTGTGTTAGGGTTAGGAAAAGTGGGCAGAGCCAACACTAGCCAAATACATACCCGGGCAACGCCGGGCGTCCAGCTAGTGCTATATATATATATATATATATATATATATATATATATATATATATACTAATAGACCTAAGCCCGTTTAAACGGGCTCTAGGTCTGTGTTCCTGGGCTGGCGCGGGCGTACCCACCCGCCACCCGCCGTGCAAGCGCCCGCCCGTCACCCACCACCGCACGCGACCGCCGCCCGCTCACCTGCCGCACATCCGGCTGCCTTGCTCACACACCGTCCGCTCACACGCCGCCCACTGGACTCCCTGTCCCTGTCCCCGGCCTCCTGTCTCTGGGTCCGTGCTGCGCACATGCGCAGTGGGCAAAAGCACGGACAACGCATCACAGGGACAGGAGGCACGGACACAGGGGTTTTATTATAGAGGATATCCGAAACCTTACTTTTTGTTTACCTCTAAGTTAGCCAATAAATGATATCATCCTAATTTCATACTCCTTGCTTTTACTAAAGGCTAACACGGTGCAACACTCTACTGCTTCTATTATGCTGATAGCCTTCTAGCTCATCCCTAATCCCTACAGAGCAGTATAGTGAAAAAAATTACCCAGCAGTGATTCAAATAACATAAGATTCTTTATATAGTTTCTATTTAAAAAAAAAAAAAAAAGAAAAAAAGGGGGGTGGGAGGATAACTTTCAATAGCTAACAGCCGTTTATTTGTCAGCAGGGCTGGAACAGAGCCAGGGATTCCCCTTTTCACTTGGTCTCTCCCACGTGACAAGGCTTCTGTAACCTTGATTTATTGCTTCAATGAGTTCTTCTTTGAAGAAAAAAAGAAGAAGAAAAAGAAGCAGATCTGTAAATGACTGCTCTAAGCCTGTGCACAAAAATATTGGCTAGCGAGCTTTATACGCCAAGGCTGCATTCTGCTCCCAGTTTGCCACTGATAATAATCAGAGACGGTGACATACGGTGCACAGCCTATATGAAGAGCATCATTTGCCTGTGTCTTTGGCAGCGAGATTCCCCAGATATAGCACTGATTCTACCTAACAAGACGGCGTATAGAATCCCCTCAGGGCTCATACAATAAATTTGCAACGATCAAGGCTCAGGGCATGTAGGTGTTCTGTATAAATAAATAAGAGTGCGGTTGATATACTGACTATAAGAATAATTATTAAGGCCTAGCAAGAGTAATACAACTATATTAAACCTGCCATCTATCACAAGGTACGGCAGTTCTTTTCAGTGAAGGCATTTTCGTTCCTCAATTTCTAGAATATGCAAATATTCCTCAGCTCTAAAGACGTAAAATCCTTGGCATCCTCATTATCATGCTTGTGAGATCAGGCCAGCTAAATGATAAGGATGGTATAGAACGTTATTCCAGTCAGGCATTCCTCTCCTAATTTCCCTTTTCTATGTTTTGTCTCTTTTGCCTATTCCTCCGGGAATAGAGTGATTGATGGCCTAATCCAATAACTGTATTACACTGCTTCAACCTGGGCTCTTTTCCTTATCATTAGCAGTTAGCCTATGGTTAAATTCACAGCTCACTGCTTGGCGTAGCCCCAGAGATTTAAGGGTCTGGCCTTTAAAAAATATTTAACATAAAATTGAAATCTTGACAGTACTGAGAATTCACTTCCCTGCAAGCTCTGTTTAATTAATCTAACACACTGTACCGCAGGCCTGCTAGGTGCTGAGGAAGTGCTGTATTGTTACTGCAGCATAAAACAGGCTTTACAATGGCTCAGCGCAATAATTGCCAGGAACTGCACAGCAACATGCTCACATTTCACAGAAACGGCACATAATGTATATGCAGAAAGACATTCTAAAGGCGAACTCAAGTATAATTCAAATACAAACAATATTGTAGTAATAATGTATAACATAGTCATTCAGATTATGTAAAGAGCATCTACACGCTAAAAAATTAAAAAAATTAAAAATTACCAAATAATGGTTATAAATTATTATTTATTGTATTTATAAAGCGCTAACATATTACGCAGCGCTGGAAAATAAATATATACAATGATACAAGGATAAAGGATGTAACAAGGTTGTACAACATAGAACAACTTATACAAGGCAAACAGGGTGCAAGATACACGATCATGCGATTTCGGGCTGGTTAGGTAAGCCCCAGTAATACAAGTACAAGGCTGTCGCAGGAAAGGAGCACACGATCATGTACACTACACTAGGGAAGGGAGGACCCTGCCAAAGGCTTACAATCTAAGGGGTGGGGGGGGATGGAGGATGGAAACACTATGTAGGGCTGTGGAATAAATATTCAGTAGAGAGTTATTGTGTGGTAGGTGGTGGGTAGGCCATCTTAAAGAGGTAGGTTTTGAGGGTTTGCTTGAGTGTGTTGAAGGAGGGAGCAAGTCTGATGGGCGGTGGAAAAAAGTTCCAGAGGGTGGGGGCGGCTCTTGAGAAATCCTGCAGGCATGCATGGGAATGGGAAGTGCGTGGAGCAGTGAGATAAAGGTCATTGAAGGACCGGAGGGGACGACCTGGTGTATACCTGTGAACAAGCTCCGAGATGTAGGTAGGGCAGGTTTTGTGCACAGATTTATATGCCAGGCATAGAATGTTTAAACTTATCCTGAGTTGGATAGGGAGCCAGTTCAGGGATTTACAGAGTGGAGATGTGGATGTGGAATGGTGGAAAGAATGGATGAGTCTTACAGCCACAATTACAATGAATGGTAATTCTTTTGACAAGTTGTATTGCAGAAGCATACTGTTCCTATGACTACAATAGGAGTGTTGCTGAGTTGACACCTGCTGTTGACCTGGAAGTAATTACTTCAGCAGAGGTATACGTTTAGGCAGAGTTCACACATAAAAGGTATCCAGACCTGTCCTGTCCTGTCAGTTTTTGAAAAATGACATCAGTTTTGTATGAGTGTTCTATGGCTTAGTTTACACATAAATCTGTACATTTCCAGTCCAGTCCTGTCAGTTTTACATCAGTTTTGTATGTGTTTTCACATGTATGTTTGGTTCACACACATTTCCAATACAGAAAAAAACCCTTTGAGATAAGATATAGGAGTAGTGTGACCCGATTTAATACAAATCTGCTAAATACAAAAATACAAAACTTAATTTAACACTTGCAAATATATGAATATAAAATCACATGCCAGCAATCCGCCCACCCCTCTCCCCACCAGACCCGAATATCCCCTCAGAAACTTCTAGAAAGTCCCCAATGGGCCCTAACTCATGTGCACATGAATGTCTCTAAGGCTGCGTAGCCAAACAGTTTCAGCAGATAATATGAGAGAATTAAATTCCATCCAATATTGCACTATAATGCATCTCCAGGATTGAATGCAGAGATATGAGAGGTACTGGGTATTAGATATCCTCAACACCCAGCCACAGGTAAGCTCCTCAATGTATTCAGACAAGATAATCACAGCAAGGTTCCAGTATTTGATGAAAAGAAGCACAAGTGAAAATGTTGCATTAAAGCAGTTGTGATATAATCTGACACCGATTTTGCGAAGGAAAACAAAATACCGCCTAGAGAGGCGTACTTAGCAATCTTCACTGTGTCAGTCCCTTTAAGCAGTAGCCTGTAGAAATGGCTCTAGTCCAATGCACTGTATGGAGTGGATGAGACACAGCTTGCACGCCCAGAAAAAAATGAAGTTTAGTAGCATCAGTATGACCACTGTATCAGCCAAGCAATTTGCATACATAAAGCATGAGCAAAAGCAAGTCCAGTGTGAACTGCATAGTAGGCGTCAACTTGGGAAGCACACATAGACAGTGCAAACAGGTTCAAGCAATAAAGAAAGTTTATGTCCTCATAGAGCACCAAACTGGTAACCAGGTTGCTGATATTGTTACCCAATCAGGCTCTTACTGTCTCCAGATGGCGAGCTTGGAATCCTCAGGTGGCTGGAAGGAGGTAAGGAGGTGAGGGCATCCCCAGGTTCAGGGAAGGCTGAGCGGGCGAGCCAAGCGGATGCCGCTGTGAAAGAGCACGGCGTCCTCAATCGATTTCGCCGGCTCTACCGGCTTCTTCAGGAGGTGTTTCCAATACAGTACAGTCCTGTCAGTTTTTTTATCAGTTTTTTTATGGGTGTTTTCACACAAAAAAAGGTGCAAGTTCCAATTCTTCTAGGTAAAACTGATAGAAAACTAGCAGGACTGGACCAGAAATGTACTGATGGATAAACCATGCCTTACTGTGGCATTGTTATGGGCCTCACTGCACAATTTACACTGGAGTTTTACAACGGATACAAAGGCAGGCTGCTAAATTAATCAAAGGGATGGAAGGTTTAAGTAACAAATACAGGCTGGACAAACTGGGCTTATCTAGCTTGGAAAACAGGATATTTAACGTGAACCTGAAGTGAGAGTGTATAGAAGCTGCCATATTTATTTATTTTTAAAGAGGACCTGTCTGTCGCAAAAATCTTAAAATGTAAAACACAAACAAATAAGAAGTACATTTCTTCTAGAGTAAAATGAGCCATACATTACTTTACGCCTATGTTGCTCTCACTTACAGTAGGTAGTAGAAATCGGACAGAATCGACAGGTTTTGGGCTAGTCCATCTCTTCATTGGTGAGTCTCAGCATGGCCTTTATTCTTTATAAAGACATTCCCTGAAAATGATTTATACAAAGATGCTGGCCAGCCTCCCTGCTCGCTGCACACTTTTTGGGCAGTTGGATGGAGCAACTGCCATTCACTAAGTGCTTTTAAAAATAAAGAAAACCTTGAGAACCACCCACGAGAAGATAAGCTAGTCCAAAATCTGTCGGTAATGTCAGATTTCTACTACTTACTGTAAGTGACAGCAACATAGGAGAAAAGTAATTTATGGCTCATTTTATTCTGGAAGAAATGTACTTCTTATTTGTATATGTTTACATGTACTTTAAATTTTAAGATTTTTGTGACAGAGGTACTTTAAACAATACCTGTTACCTGGCAATCCTGTTGAACTTCTGGCACAATAGAATCACAACTCTGAAACAGGTATGTGGCTAATAGTGATGAACGTAATCTGCAATTATGCAAAATTACACGTAAATTTTCGCAATTATGCCTACATGTATTTACAAATTCGTAATTCAATTGACTTTGTATAGTCATTTGTAATTACGCATGAATTTATACGTAATTTATGCGTCATTTCATAATAGCAAAGCCGCCATACATACTATACCTACCAAAATTGCTACATCTGTAGAAGAAGAATAGTGGGTATAAGTCAAAAAAATAATTTTCAAAAATACCCTATAGTTTTGAGAAAATCGATTTTAAAGATGTAAAGAAAAATGGTTTTTAAACCCAGAAAAATGACAGTTTAATAACCATTGTTTTTTGTATTTTTAAAATTAATTTTCTCAAAAATTACAATGTCTTTTCGAACAATTCTTTTTGTAACTTGTACCCACTAATCTTCTTAATATATGTATGTATATGTATATGTATATATAATGTAGCAATTTTGGTAGCAACAGCATGTATGAGGGCTTTGAGGGCTATTCACTGCTAAAGTCAGTACAAAATCACGCGTAAATTACGCACACATTGATGCGTAATTACGAATGGAAAGAATCAACTATGAAATTACTTACGCTATTCCCCTGAAATTTTGCTTTACAATTATGTAATGCGTAATTATGCTCGGGCAAAATTTCTGCTCATCACTAGTTGCTTATACAGTCAGACTTGAGTCAGAGCACCTTACCTGGATGCTTCAGTGTCTATGGCTAAATATATTAGAGACACAAGATTAGCAGGATATTCAGGCAACTGTAATTTTTCAAGAGAAAATAATTATGGCAGCTTCCATATCACTCTCACCTTAGGTTCCCTTTAAAGAGAACCCGAGGTTAGAGTTGGGCCGAACGGTTCGCCTGCGAACGGTCCCATGCGAACTTCCGTGGTTCGCGTTCGCGTACCGCAGGCGAACGTTTGCGGAAGTTCGGTTCGCCCCATAATGCACCATGGAGGGTCAACTTTGACCCTCTACATCACAGTCAGCAGGCCCAGTGTAGCCAATTAGGCTACACTAGCCCCTGGAGCCCCACCCCCCTTATATAAGGCAGGCAGCGGCGGCCATTACGGTCACTCGTGTGCCTGCATTAGTGAGAGTAGGGCGAGCTGCTGCAGACTGTCTCTCATAGGGAAAGATTAGTTAGGCTTAGCTTGTTCCTGGCTGCATACCTGTTCTGTGAACCCACCACTGCATACCTGTACTGTGAACCCACCACTGCATACCTGTTCATTGAACCCACCACTGCATACCTGTTCGGTGAACCCACCACTGCATACCTGTTCAGTGAACCTGCCACTGCATACCTGTTCTGTGAACCCACCACTGCATACCTGTTCTGTGAACCCACCACTGCATACCTGTTCAGTGAACCTACCACTGCATACCTGTTGTGTTCAGTGAACCCGCCACTGCATACCTGTTCTGTTCAGTGGACCCGCCACTGTATACCTGTTCAGTGAACCCGCCACTGCATACCTGTTGTGTTCAGTGAACCTGCCACTGCATACCTGTTCTGTGAACCCGCCACTGCATACCTGTACTGTGAACCCACCACTGCATACCTGTTCAGTGAACCCACCACTGCATACCTGTTCAGTGAACCCACCACTGAATACCTGTTCAGTGAACCTGCCACTGCATACCTGTTCTGTGAACCCACCACTGCATACCTGTTCAGTGAACCCACCACTGCATACCTGTTCAGTGAACCTGCCACTGCATACCTGTTCTGTGAACCCACCACTGCATACCTGTTCTGTGAACCCACCACTGCATACCTGTTCTGTGAACCCACCACTGCATAACTGTTCAGTGAACCCACCACTGCATACCTGTTGTGTTCAGTGAAACCGCCACTGCATACCTGTTCTGTTCAGTGGACCCACCACTGTATACCTGTTCAGTGAACCCGCCACTGCATACCTGTTGTGTTTAGTGAACCTGCCACTGCATACCTGTTCTGTGAACCCGCCACTGCATACCTGTACTGTGAACCCACCACTGCATACCTGTTCAGTGAACCCACCACTGCATACCTGTTCAGTGAACCCACCACTGCATACCTGTTCAGTGAACCCACCACTGCATACCTGTTCAGTGAACCTGCCACTGCATACCTGTTCAGTGAACCCACCACTGCATACCTGTTCAGTGAACCCACCACTGCATACCTGTTCAGTGAACCTGCCACTGCATACCTGTTCTGTGAACCCACCACTGCATACCTGTTCTGTGAACCCACCACTGCATACCTGTTCTGTGAACCCACCACTGCATAACTGTTCAGTGAACCCACCACTGCATACCTGTTGTGTTCAGTGAAACCGCCACTGCATACCTGTTCTGTTCAGTGGACCCGCCACTGTATACCTGTTCAGTGAACCCGCCACTGCATACCTGTTGTGTTCAGTGAACCTGCCACTCCATACCTGTTCTGTGAACCCGCCACTGCATACCTGTTCTGTGAACCCACCACTGCATACCTGTACTGTGAACCCACCACTGCATACCTGTTCAGTGAACCCACCACTGCATACCTGTTCAGTGAACCCACCACTGCATACCTGTTCAGTGAACCTGCCACTGCATACCTGTTCTGTGAACCCACCACTGCATACCTGTTCTGTGAACCCACCACTGCATACCTGTTCAGTGAACCCACCACTGCATACCTGTTGTGTTCAGTGAAACCGCCACTGCATACCTGTTCTGTTCAGTGGACCCGCCACTGTATACCTGTTCAGTGAACCCACCACTGCATACCTGTTGTGTTCAGTGAACCTGCCACTGCATACCTGTTCTGTTCAGTGGACCCGCCACTGTATACCTGTTCAGTGAACCCGGCCGCCACTGCATACCTGTTGTGTTCAGTGAACCTGCCACTGCATACCTGTTCTGTGAACCCGCCACTGCATACCTGTTCTGTTCAGTGGACCCGCCACTGTATACCTGTTCTGTTCAGTGAACCCGCCACTGTATACCTGTTCAGTGAACCCGCCACTGCATACCTGTTGTGTTCAGTGAACCCGCCACTGTATACCTGTTCTGTTCAGTGAACCCGCCACTGTATACCTGTTCTGTTCAGTGAACCCGCCACTGCATACCTGTTGTGTTCAGTGGACCCGCCACTGCATACCTGTTGTGTTCAGTGGACCCGCCACTGTATACCTGTTCAGTGAACCCGCCACTGCATACCTGTTGTGTTCAGTGAACCTGCCACTGCATACCTGTTCTGTTCAGTGGACCCGCCACTGTATACCTGTTCAGTGAACCCGTCACTGCATACCTGTTGTGTTCAGTGAACCTGCCACTGCAAAGCTGTTCTGTGAACCCACCACTGCATACCTGTTCTGTTCAGTGGACCCGCCACTGTATACCTGTTCTGTTCAGTGAACCCGCCACTGTATACCTGTTCAGTGAACCCGCCACTGCATACCTGTTGTGTTCAGTGAACCCGCCACTGTATACCTGTTCTGTTCAGTGAACACGCCACTGCATACCTGTTGTGTTCAGTGAACCCGCCACTGTATACCTGTTCTGTTCAGTGAACCCGCCACTGCATACCTGTTGTGTTCAGTGAACCCGCCACTGTATACCTGTACTGTTCAGTGAACCCGCCACTGCATACCTGTTCTGTTCAGTGAACCCACCACTGCATACCTGTTGTGTTCAGTGAACCCGCCACTGTATACCTGTTCTGTTCAGTGAACCCGCCACTGTATACCTGTTCAGTGAACCCGCCACTGCATACCTGTTGTGTTCAGTGAACCCGCCACTGTATACCTGTTCTGTTCAGTGAACCCGCCACTGTATACCTGTTCAGTGGACCCGCACTGCATACCTGTTGTGTTCTGTGGACCCGCCACTGTATACCTGTTCAGTGAACCCGCCACTGCATACCTGTTGTGTTCAGTGAACCCGCCACTGCATACCTGTTGTGTTCAGTGAACCCGCCACTGTATACCTGTACTGTTCAGTGAACCCTCCACTGTACACCTGTTCTGTTCAGTGAACCCACCTCATCAGTGCGCATACCTGTGCAGTTAAGTGAACCCACCTACCTACGTGAGTGCACGCAGTGTGATATACCACTCCGTGCATACCCGATATGGACAAAACAGGTAGAGGAAGAGGTAGTGCCAGAGCCAGAGGAAGGCCACCCGGCAGGTCTGCGCGAGGTCGTGTAAATGTAATTTCGTGTGGACCTGGCCCACAGTACAATGCTCGGAAGAAGGCATGTCCAATCACCTCCCAAGATTGTCAGGACGTGGTTGAGTATTTAGCGACACAGAACACCTCATCTTGCTCAGCCACCAGCGCTACTACTAGCACCACTACCGCTGCATTTGACACTTCGCAAGAATTATTTAGTGTTGAAATCACTGATGCACAGCCATTGTTGTTACAGCCAGATGAATTTTCACCAGCTGATATGTCTGAGTTACGCGGCAACACTGTGGATGTAACGTGAAAGGAGGATGAAGGACCTACTGATGGTGCATGTTTGGATTTTTCTGAGGCAAGCGAAGCTGGGCAGGATGATTACGATGATGACGATGATAGGGATCCTCTGTATGTTCCCAATAGAGGAGATGAAGAGGGGGACAGTTCAGAGGGGGAGTCAGAGAGTAGTAGGAGGAGAGAAGTTGCTGAAAGAAGCTGGGGCAGCTCTTCGTCAGAAACAGCTGGTGGCAGTGTCCGGCACCATGTATCGCCACCTATGTACAGCCAGCCAACTTGCCCTTCAGCATCAGCTGCTGAGGTCCCCATAGTGCCCACATCCCAGGGTGGCTCAGCGGTGTGGAAATTTTTTAATGTGTGTGCCTCAGATCGGACCAAAGCCATCTGTTCGCTCTGCCAACAAAAATTGACCCATGGAAAGGCCAACACTCACGTAGGGACAAGTGCCTTATGAAGGCACCTGGAGAAAAGGCACAAACAGCAATGGGATGACCACCTGAGCAAAAGCAGCAGCAGCACACAAAAGAAAAGTCACCCTCCTTCTCCTCTTTCTCCTTCAGGTGCATCATCTGCTTCTGCCGCTTTCTCCCTTCCACCTTCACAGGCACCCTCCTCCACTCCGCCTCTGCCCTTGAGGGCTTCCTGCTCCTCTGCCCACAGCAGCAGTCAGGTGTCCGTGAAGGAAATGTTTGAGCGGAAGAAGCCAATTTCGGCCAGTCACCCCCTTGCCCGGCGTCTGACAGCTGGCGTGGCGGAACTGTTAGCTCGCCAGCTGTTACCATACCGGCTGGTGGACTCTGAGGCCTTCCGTAAATTTGTGGCCATCGGAACACCGCAGTGGAAGATGCCAGGCCGCACTTATTTTTCGAGAAAGGCCATACCCCAACTGCACCGTGAAGTTTAGAGGCAAGTGGTGTCATCTCTTGCGAAGAGCGTTGGGTCAAGGGTCCACCTGACCACGGATGCCTGGTCTGCCAAGCACGGGCAGGGCCGCTACATTACGTACACAGCCCATTGGGTCAACCTGGTGGTGAACGATGGCAAGCAGGGCGCAGCGGACCAAATTGTGACACCTCCACGGCTTGCAGGCAGGCCTCCTGCCACCTCCTCTCCTCCTGCTACATGCTCTTCACTGTCCTCCTCCTCCTTGGCTGAGTGGCAGTTCTCCTCTCCAGCTACACAGCCCCAGCTTCGCAGGGCCTATGCTGCATGCCAGGTACGACGGTGTCACGCCATCTTAGACATGTCTTGTCTCAAAGCAGAGAGTCACACTGGAGCAGCTCTCCTGGCTGCTCTTAAGAAACAGGTGGATGAGTGGCTGACCCCGCACCACCTGGAGATAGGCAACGTGGTGTGCGACAACGGCAGCAATCTGCTTGCCGCTTTGCATATGGGGAAGCTGACACACATACCCTGCATGGCACATGTCATGAATCTAGTTGTTCAAAGATTTGTGGCAAAGTACCCTGGCTTAGCGGATGTCCTGAAGCAGGCCAGGAAGTTCTGTGGGCATTTGAGGCGGTCTTACACAGCCATGGCACGCTTTGCGGAAATTCAGCGCAAAAACAACATGCCGGTGAGACGCCTGATTTGCGATAGCCCGACTCGCTGGAATTCGACCCTGCTCATGTTCTCCCGCCTGCTAGAACAGAAGAAAGCCGTCACCCAGTACCTCTACAACTACAGTAGAATGAAACAGTCTGGGAAGATGGGGATGTTCTGGCCCGACAACTGGACACTGATGAAAAATGCATGCAGGCTCATGCGGCCGTTTGAGGAGGTGACCAACCTGGTGAGCCGCAGTGAGGGCACCATCAGCGACTTAATTCCCTACGCTTACTTCTTGGAGCGTGCTGTGTGTAGAGTGGCGGATGAAGCTGCGAATGAGCGTGACCAGGAACCGTTACGGCAGGAACAGGCATGGGACCAATTTTCATCAGACCCAGCTGTTTCCTCAACACCTGCGGCACACAGAGGGGGGAGGAGGAGGAAGTAGAGAAGTCATGTGCAGAAGACGAGTCAGACTCAGAGGATGATGAGCAAGGTGTTTCTTTGGGGGAGGAGGAGGAGGGGACGGCGGCAGGAGAACAACCGCAGCAGGTGTCACAGGGGGCTTGTGCTGCTCAACCTTCCCGTGGTATTGTTCGCGGCTGGGGGGAGGAGGTTGACTTACGTGACATCACTGAGGAAGAGCAAGAGGAGATGGAGGGTACTGGATCCGACTTTGTGCAGATGTCGTCTTTTATGCTGTCCTGCCTGTTGAGGGACCCCCGTATAAAAAACCTCAAGGGGAATGAGCTGTACTGGGTGGCCACACTACTAGACCCTCGGTACAGGCACAAAGTGGCGGACCTGTTACCAACTCACCTGAAGGTGGAAAGGATGCAGCACATGCAGAACCAGCTGTCAACTATGCTTTACAATGCCTTTAAGGGTGATGTGACAGCACAACGCCAGCAAGGTACCACTGCCACTAATCCTCCTCCCGTGTCCACGCAGTCAAAGACAGGACGCTCCAGCGATCTCATGGTGATGTCGGACATGCGGACGTTCTTTAGTCCAACGCCTCGCCGTAGCCCTTCCGGATCCACCCTCCACCAACGCCTGGAACGGCAGGTAGCCGACTACCTGGCCTTAAGTGTGGATGTAGACACTGCTGTGAACAGCGATGAGGAACCCTTGAACTACTGGGTGCGCAGGCTTGACCTGTGGCCAGAGCTGTCCTAATTTGCCATCCAACTTCTCTCCTGCCCTGCCGCAAGCGTCCTGTCAGAAAGGACCTTCAGCGCAGCTGGAGGCATTGTCACTGAGAAGAGAAGTCGCCTAAGTCACAAAAGTGTTAAGTACCTCACCTTTATCAAAATGAATGAGGCATGGATCCCGGAGGGCTGCTGCCCGCCCGAAGACTAAGTCAGTCCCCGCACACACAGCATCTCTGCCTGCACGCCGTGTGACTGGCTGCCTGGCCTGCCCCAAGAAGACTAAGTCGCTTCCAGTCCCTCCACACAGCATGTCTGCCTGCAGGCCGCTTGACTACCTTCTCCGCCACCACCAACAGGGTCCAGGACTCCAGGCGGATTGCTGAATTTTTTAGGCCGCTGCTAGCAGCGGCCGCTGTAATAATTTTTCTGGTGCGTCTACATGACTGCCTAATTTTTCTGGCTGCACTGCGGGCAGCTGCAACAACAAAAGAAAAGGCATGTACATGCGCCCATTCCCCTTCATGATCATTACCTTGCCGTGGTGAAGGGGCTTGCGTATCACAATGAAGCAATGACCGGCGCCTAGATGAGTGTCTCAGGGGGCACACAAAAGATAATAAGGTCGTTGCTTCATTGTGGTCAGACCAAATTTGATCAGCTGGACAGTCACTGTTCTGTCATTCAGCTACATCAGCCAGGCGACCATATGGGCTGTAAAGCCACCAAAACCTGCACTCTCGCCATGGTGCGCACCAGTCCAGCACGGCCGTCACTACACAAACAGCTGTTTGCGGTGCGTTACACGGTGAGTTTGGTGTGTCAGTGTGAAGCAGTACCTTAATTACACTACCTGATTGATGTATATGTTACGGCCAGAACCCGAAGTTTGGCCAGAACTAGAAGTGGCCGGCCACTTCGGGTTCTGGCCGGCCAATGTGCGAACTGGCCGCTGCGCTGCGGCCAATGTGAGAAATGCAACAATTCCTGTAAGGTTAATGGTATGTTGTGGCCGCAGCGCAGCGGGCAAATGAATCACATCTTACTTTATTCAATGAAATTAAGCCGCCCGGCTTTTTCTCTGCCTCTCTCTCCTCCCCCCGCCTCTCTCTCCTCCTCCCCCCGCCTCTCTCGCTCTCCTATGGGCAGCCGGCGGGGACACGCGTGTCCCCTCCAGAGTCGTTCATCGCGGCAGGGGAATCCTGCCGTTCTTGCAGAGCGGGTGCTGGCAGAAGCAATGTCTGCAGCCTCCCCGCTCTGCTCTCCTGCCGCGAGGAACGACTCTCGGGGACACGCGTGTCCCCTCCGGCTGGCTATAAGAGAAGGAGAGAGAGGCAGGGGGGAGGAGAGAGGCAGAGAAAAAGCCGGGCGGCTTAATTTCATTGAATAAAGTAAGATGTGATACATTTGCCCGCTGCGCTACGGCCACAACATAACATTAACCTTACAGGAATTGTTGCATTTCTCACATTGGCCGCAGCGCAGCGGCCAGTTCGCACATTGGCCGGCCAGAACCCGAAGTGGCCGGCCACTTCTAGTTCTGGCCAAACTTCGGGTTCTGGCCGTAACATATACACATGCAAGATGTTTTAAAGCACTTTAGGCCTGTCATTTAGCATTCAATGTGATTTCTGCCCTTAAAACGCTGCTTTGCGTCAAATCCAGATTTTTCCCGGGGACTTTTGGCGTGTATCCCACTCCGCCATGCCCCCTCCAGGTGTTAGACCCCTTGAAACATCTTTTCCATCACTTTTGTGGCCAGCAGAATTTTTTTTTTCCAAAGTTCGCCTCCCCAATGAAGTCTATTGCGGTTCGCGAACTTTTCCGCGAACCGAACGTTCCGCGGAAGTTCGCGAACCCGGTTCGCGAACCTAAAATCGGAGGTTCGGCCCAACTCTACCCGAGGTGGGATTTAATTATGCTAGTGGAGCACCGAGGCTGGTTGTGCACACTAACACCAGCCTCTGTTGCCCCATTGTGTGCCTCTAAGATCCCCCTGCACGCCGCTATAGCCCCCACAGTGCTGGCGACACGCAGCGTGTCGCCAGCACAATGTTTACCTATGCCTGTCTGTTAGCGCCGCTCACCCGCCTCCTCCGCATCGGCGCTACCCGCCTGTGTCCCTTCCCTCCCGCTGATAGAAGGGAAGTGACGCGGGCAGGTAGCGGCGATGCAGGGGAGGAGGCGGGGGAGCAGCGCTGACTGACAGCGCATAGGTGAACATTGTGCTGGCGACACGCTGTGTGTCGCCAGCACTGCAGGGGCTATAGCGGCGCGCAGGGGGGTCCTGGAGGCACACCATGGGGCAACGGAGGCTGGTCTTAGTGTGCACAACCAGCCTCTGTGCCCCAGTAACATATTACAATCACACCTCGGGTTCTCTTTAAGCTATGTACACAAAGACTTTAAATGTTGCCCCCAGGAATTGACATTTGATCTCTAGGGTGACAACTTTGTGCACAAGCTTATACAGACTCAACTTTTAAATACAGGCAGCCAAGTGACACGTTCTGTTGCTATGGGAGGGGGGGTGGCAGGCAATGGGGTGGTACATGGCAGAGTGGATTCTAGCAGGGGGAAAAGGAATTAAACAATGCACTTGGCCATCAGGAGACAATTGTGCAAGTGCTAGATTCTTGGTCAAGATAGCCACAATAGCCCCAAATGACTGCATTGCCCAAGTTCAGCCTTGCATGTGTACAAGGCCAAAGAGGCAATCTATTAAACATGTATTGAAATAACAAAGGGCAATACATGTAAACTTGGCAAATTAGCTTTTGTCTGAACAAGGGACAAGAGGAAATTAACTAAGTATGGAAGAAAGGAAATTTAACTACGCATATTAAAAAAAACTTCTGCAGTAAAAATTGTTAAGAGGCTGATACTACATCTGCATTTTACATAGTTACATAGTCATTTGGGTTGAAAAAGACATACGTCTATCGAGTTCAACCTTTAGAAGGGGCTTGAAAGTGGACATTCACAGCAGTGGTGGGCATATGCGAAATTTTGCATTGAAATTCACAATTTTGCATCATACTCATAATGCACAATTTCAGGGAAAATCATAATTAATTTCATATGTAATAGTAATATTTCAGAATTCCGCATAATTTTTGGCGTACTTTTCATGAAATTTCGCATAATTTTGTGCCGAATTTAGTGGTTAACAGCAAAGCCCCCATACACACTATTGACACTAAAATTGCTACCTATGTTAAGGAGAATTGTGGGTACAAGTAAAAAAAAATAATTTTTCAAAAAGACTTTGTAGTTTTTGGGAAAATCGATTTTAAAAATGCAAAGAAAAATGTTTTTAAATTGTAATTTTTCGGGGTTTAAAAACCATTTTTTCTTTGCATTTTTAAAATCGATTTTCTCAAAAACTACAACGTGTTTTTGGAAAATTATTTTTTGACTTGTACCCACTGTTCTCCTTAACCCCCTTGGCGGTATGAAAAATACCGCCAGGGGGAAGCGCAGCAGTTTTTTTTTTTATTTTTTTTTTTAATCATGTAGCGAGCCGAGGGCTCGCTACATGATAGCCGCTGCTCAGCGGCATCCCCCCGCCCGCTTCGATCGCCTTCGGCGATCACCGATCAGGAAATCCCGTTCAAAGAACGGGATTTCCTGGAGGGCTTCCCCCGTCGCCATGGCGACGGGGCGGGATGACGTCACCGACGTCAGCGACGTCGGGACGTCATTGGGAGACCCGATCCACCCCCTCGGCGCTGCCTGGCACTGATTGGCCAGGCAGCGTTCGGGGTCTGGGGGGGGCCGCGCGCTGCACCGGATAGCGGCGATCGGGCGCGCGGCGGCGGCGATCGGGGTGCTGGCGCAGCTAGCAAAGTGCTAGCTGCGTCCAGCAAAAAAAAAATTATGTAAATCGGCCCAGCAGGGCCTGAGCGGCACCCTCCGGCGGCTTACCCCGTGTCACACACGGGGTTACCGCCAAGGAGGTTAATATATGTAGCAATTCTGGTGTCAGCAGCATATATGGGGGCTATGCTATTCACTGTCAATTACAATTACAAATGACTATACAAAATCAATTGAATGTACCAATCGTAATTACATATAGGCGAAATTTCGAAAATGTATGCGAAAATTTGTGTAATCGTAATTCATCACTGATATGTAATTTCTAGGTATAGGACTGGTGATACATGTGTACCCTTTTCTTTCTCCTTCATCTAAAGATAGGTCCAGTAGGATCTAATGGTTGAATTTGGTGGACATAAGTCTTTTCTTCAACTTCCACAACTATGAAAAGACCTAATTATTCAATGAAGTCTTTTACATTACACTGTACTGAATACTGTTGCCATGGTTTCAAGCTCGTGTACTGAAAATTACACTGGCTGTAGGCTGAAAATGAAAGACGCTATTTAACAACATTCAATTACCAAATGGCTTGTATAGTGAAGACATGCTGTGTAAGGACCTAGTGGGGTTCCCTTTAACGTGTATGTATATTTTCTCTAAATGTTTTTATCTCTGCATCCCATCCACCTGTATGAAGTAAGTAATAAATATTCGCAGAGAGAGACAAGAAAAACACATTACATGGCCTCAAGAGAACTCTGAATAGCTTCTGTTTAGAAAAGTCCTCAGACCTCTTAAATGGTTCATAATTCCTACCTCCATCCCCATTAATTACTGTTTTTCCCCTCAGTATTATTCACTGGGGGATTATGTTAACAAACTCAGAACTCCGAGACATCACTCTTACATATGAAAAAGACACTGAAGGGCAATACTAATGTGTTAGTTCCTTTACATGAGTTAATCAAAACAATATCTAAAAGTCACTGGTTATTGGAAATGAAAGTAGTAGTTTCAGCAGGCTGCATTGCAAATCTGGAGGAGTACCTGTTTCTACGGATGTGCAAACCGTGCGACCATTCGGGGTGCTGGACGGAGCGGTAGGGAGGGGTGCAGCGGCAGGGCAGAGCGGGCATAGTGAAGTTACAACTCACCTTCCGCGATTCTGGCACGCAGCTTCCATCTAACCGCATATCATCACAGCGGGCACTGTTACCAATGCGATGGACACCAGGGACAGGACGAAGATAGGGGCTGCATGCGGGGATCACAGAAGGTGAGTTGTAACTCCGCTATGCCCACTCTCCCCGCCGCATATGGGGGAACCTACCTATCTAACCTATATTGGAGGCACCTACCTAGCTAACCTATACTGGGGCCACCTTCTTATCTAAACTATACTAGGGGCACCTACCTATCTAACCTATATTGGAGGCACCTACTCATCTAACCTATATTGGGGGCACCTACCTATCTAACCTATACTAGATACACCTACCTAGCTAACCTATACTGGGGGTACCTACCTATCTAACTTATATTGGGGGCACCTACCTATCTAACCTACACTGGAGACACCTACCTAGCTAACCCATACTGGTGGCACCTACCTATCTAACCTATACTGGAGGCCCCTACCGAGCTAACCTATACTGGGGGCACCTACCTATATAACCTATACTAGGGGACACTATACTGGCTACCTATACTTGAGGCACCTACCTACCTAACCTATACTGGGAGCAACTATACTGGCTACCTATACTGAGGGCAACTAGACCTGGCTAACCTACACTGTGGGCACCTATTCCTGGCTCCATGCAATTTTTTTTACCCTCACCCTGGGTGCAGTTTAGCCTAGAAACTGCCCTGCTTGTACTAATCAGAAAACACCCAGTGCTCATTTTGATTGCAGATATGCAGATACAACCAAGGGTAGGCATTTGCATTTTACAGGGAGGAAATGCAGGAGAAAATTTAATTGACTAGGAGCCTGTGGCCCTTATTCAATGTACTTTTTGTCCTCATTTTTCTCCTAAAATAATTGTTCTTAAAATAATTTTTTCAGCTCCCTGAGACTAAAAATGTTTCAAAAGTGGTGAAAAGCTAAAGTCATGTGTATTTTCTTGCTTGCTGATGGCTCAACGGGCATTTTTTTGATAAGGTGTGAAAATATCGCCTAGGGGAAAACTTAGGAGAAGAAGTGAATTGAATAAAGGCCAATGGCCCATATGCAATTCACTTTTTCTCCTTAGTTTTCTCCTAGGAGCAAAAAATTCATCTTCCAGTTAAAAAAACATTTTCGCACTTTGCAATGGAAAAAGTATCAAAATGTAGGTAAAAAGTACTATCAAAATTATTTTGAGCATTTCTTTGCTTGCTAATGGTTTAAAAATCAATTTATTGGCAAGTTTCAAAATATCACTTAGGAGAAAAGTCAGGTGAAAAATTAAATTGCATATGGCCCAATGTGTGCTCCATTCTTCCACTTCATTTGTATTTTTTCTCCACTTTCTTACACTTCAATTTACCTTGTGCAAAACATACAATATTTGGTAGTATATAATAATAAACACATACATACAACATAATTTACGTTGATACATATTGAGTAAAAAAAATGCAATTTAAAGAGAATATTAAGTGAAAATAAACTTATGAGATTATGGGCTTGGTTCACTAAGGTGTGCTAACACAGTTAATAATAATAGGAACATTTGTATAGCGCTTTCTCCTGTCAGACTCAAAGCGCTCAACAGCTGCAGCCACTGGGACGCACTCAGGAGGCCACCCTGCAGTGTTAGGGAGTCTTGCCTTGAACTCTTTACTGAATAGGTACTTGACCTAGCCAGAATTTGAACCCTGGTCTCCCATGTCAAAGGCAGAGCCCTGAACCAGTACACTATCCAGCCACCACACAGTTAGCATGCCTAAAAGCTTTGCACGTGCAAACTAGGGTACTAAGTAGTTTGCACAGGCAAAGCTGTTACTGATCACGCGCTATTTGGTGCACGCGAAACGTGGCACCATCCACCGTCCACCATCCAAGTACGCTTATCAGGCTATTTTATCACTGGACAGTGCAACGTTTTGCACAAACATATTAGCGTGTGCAAAGGCACTTTGCACATGCTAAGAGGCTATTCACTGGCGTGCTAACACTTAGCGCGGTTTAGTAAATCAAGCCCAATGAATTTTATGTGTAGTACAGCTAAGAAATAGAATATTAGTAGCAAATAACATCATATTGTTTCCAGTACAGAAAGAGTTAACAAACTTCAGCTGTTATCTATGCAAAAGAGCTTCTCTGATTGAATACAGTCCTATTTGTGAAGCACTTATACATCAAAGAAACAGTGAGACACCTTCAGATAAAATTTTACTGCAGGGGAGTTCAAATGGGGCATTATCTCTGCTCTGTTACATAGTTTAAAATATAGAGTGTAGTTTGTAATTGCAAATATGACAGAATGATGCAACGTTATAAAAAGAGCTATATAACTGAAATTAAAAAATATGAGGCTCTTTTCTTTGTTACTAATGGTCTATTCATTATCTGTACTACACATAAAATTCATTGGCCTCAATTCACTAAGTTCATGCTGGAGATAATACAGCAAGAGACAATTTACCACCACACATCAGTAGTATTTTCAATGTTAATACACTAAAGAAGCTTGCCTTATTAACCAGTTCACCCCCAAGGGTTTTTACCCTAACGGACCAGAGCAATTTTCACCTGTTAGTGCGCCTCCATTTTATTCCCTAATAACTTTATTACTACTTATCACAACAAAATGATCTATACCTCGTTTTTTTCATCACCAATTAGGCTTTCTGTGGTAGTACATTTTGCTAAGAATTTTTTATTCTAAATGTGTTTTAATGGGAAAAATAAGAAAATAATGGAAAAATATCATAATTTCTCAGTTTTCGGCCATTATAAAATTAAATGTTCTCCTGTGGATAAAACTGACACACAGTTGTTTTTCTGTTTTTTTTTTTTTTGTACGGTCCATAATTATAAGCCCCTATGTAGTAAAGTAAAAGTAATTTTACCTTATAAAATATAAATTAAAAAAGCTGAGTCCCTAAGGCAGCTATTTATATATATATTTTTTTTTTTAAAACGGATTTTTTTTTACAAGTGTTTTTTTTTTTTGGGGGGGGGGGGGGGGTTATTTGGAAATGTAAGTTATTAATTTTAATAATATTGTGTATGTGTGTATGTGCTTGTATGTGTAATTTTACTTTTTGGCCACAAGATGGCACGTTTTATATGAAGTGTTCACTTTTTTTTGTACATTTAACTACACTGTGACTGTTTCCTGTTTTATGAATAGATGTGGCCGCTGATCGCGGTCATGTCCATTCATTCCAGAAATTGTGATTGGGTAGAGGACCGCCCGGTCCTCTTCCTCAATCATCTAACACGGAGTACCAACACGTGCAAAGCAGCAGCAGGAAATTAGCGACTTATTAAAACGTCCTGTTGCCGTTAACAGGCTCAAACAGGACATTTGAATACGCTACAGTAACTGATTAAGGTGTAGAGAGTAGAGACACATTTTCACAGTTAGAGAGTTATCTTATCGTTTCTGTCCTTAAAGTGAACCTCCGGACTAAAAATCTACTCAGCAGAACTGAAGAGGCTTGGTGTTTCTTTAACAGTTTCACAGCATCAGAACTTTGTTTTTCTTACCAAAGCATAATTTTTAGCTGCATTTTTAGCTCAGCTCCCCCCATCAAAGAAAAAAAGTCCGGGCTTTTTTCCCTGATGCTGTGCAGAGCATGATGGTATTTCCTATGTTGTTAATCACGTTGCCTAGCAACTGGGAGAGGTGCTCAGGACACAGGACAGTTGGAACTGTGTCTCATGCACCCTGTCACCTCCTTTCAACTAGAGTTGGGCCGAACAGTTCGCCTGCGAACGGTTCCATGCGAACTTCCGTGGTTCGCGTTCGCGTCCCGCAGGCGAACCTTTGCGGAAGTTCGGTTCGCACCATAATGCACCATGGAGGGTCAACTTTGACCCTCTACATCACAGTCAGCAGGCCCAGTGTAGCCAATTAGGCTACACTAGCCCCTGGAGCCACTCCCCCCCTACTAAAAGGCAGGCAGCGGCGACCATTACGGTCACTCGTGTGCCTGCATTAGTGAGAGTAGGGCGAGCTGCTGCACACTCTCTCTCATAGGGAAAGATTAGTTAGGCTTAGCTTGTCCCTGGCTGCATACCTGTTCTGTGAACCCACCACTGCATACCTGTTCTGTGAACCCACCACTGCATACCTGTTCTGTGAACCCACCACTGCATACCTGTTTTGTGAACCCACCACTGCATACCTGTACTGTGAACCCACCACTGCATACCTGTTCTGTGAACCCACCACTGCATACCTGTTCAGTGAACCTGCCACTGCATACCTGTACTGTTCAGTGAACCCGCCACTGCATACCTGTTCTGTTCAGTGAACCCGCCACTGCATACCTGTTCTGTTCAGAGAACCCGCCACTGTATACCTGTTCTGTTCAGTGAACCCGCCACTGCATACCTGTTCTGTTCAGTGAACCCGCCACTGCATACCTGTTCTGTTCAGTGAACCCGCCACTGCATACCTGTTCTGTTCAGTGAATCCGCCACTGCATACCTGTTCTGTTCAGTGAACCCGCCACTGTATACCTGTTCTGTTCAGTGAACAGTTTGGTGTGTCAGTGTGAAGCAGTACCTTAATTACACTACCTGATTGATGTAAACACATGCAAGATGTTTTAAAGCACTTTAGGCCTGTCATTTAGCATTCAATATGATTTCTGCCCTTAAAACGCTGCTTTGCGTCAAATCCAGATTTTTCCCGGGGACTTTTGGCGTGTATCCCACTCCGCCATGCCCCCCTCCAGGTGTTAGACCCCTTGAAACATCTTTTCCATCACTTTTGTGGCCAGCAAAAAAATTTTTTTTCAAAGTTCGCATCCCCATTGAAGTCTATTGCGGTTCGGGAACTTTAACGCGAACCGAACCTTCCGCGGAAGTTCGCGAACCCGGTTCGCGAACCTAAAATCGGAGGTTCGGCCCAACTCTACTTTCAACCAAAAAGATGGCTGCCATCATGAAATCAAACATTTGCCTGTTCCTTTAAAACAGTGTGGGTAAGAGATTATATTACCTATCTATTTTAATTAACATAACTAATGTAACTTAATGACAGTATGTTTGTTTAGGCTGGAGTTCCTCTTTAAGTTACCTCCTCTGTAGTTATTTTCTCATGCAGTTAATTAGCAGTCTGCCTTTAACGTTAGAATTCTGTAGTTATTTTAAGGTTTGAAATGTTAGCTTTAGAGATCTCTCCTTAACTTAAAGACAGAAGACTTAAGTTTACTGCATGCCTTATCACAATGGTGATAACACTAGAAACAGCTCAGGAACATTATTATAGACAGGAGATACAGTAAGCTTAGTGAATTGAGGTCATTATCTCATGGGTTTTTTTTTTTTTTTTTGCTTCAGTGTCACTTTAGTACATGTATTATTGTAAAGTATAGCTAAAATGGATGTCTGCATTAGCTTCTCCCACACAATGGTTAGCTTATTTTAATGTAAATTATTAGTAGCTCAGAAGAGATACATTGGGTGTATTTCTTTAGATTATGGACTGCCAATAATACATATTGCTAAGATGAGTAGATAATTTCTAAAGGCACTGCATATAAAATAACCTTGAATTAAGCAATGCACCTTTGACCTTGCCTTGTCATTTACCGACGTGAAAGCTCCTCTGAAGATGGCAGCTGGGTCCCTGATGAAAAATTATGCATCTCATAAACTGCTTTTCTGCTGAAATGTCAAACCAGAGAAGGTCTCTACCTCAAACTTAGGAATTGGCATTTTCCTTCTGTCTCCTTTGTTGCTATGAAGCACTCATGAGCAGTCATGACATATCTTGGACAGGTAAGGGGAAGGAACTGTCAAAAATCTATTATTAGGGTTCTGATCTCTCCTACACTGACTACTGATGACACCATGTCAAGAGATATCGAACAATGTACGAGGGGGAAAATCACAGTGGAGAGAAAATAAATAATAATTAAGTAATTACTATTTTACTACACAGCCAGCAGATTTAAACGCTGTTAGCCAGTGCATGGTAGTGACTGCAAAACTTGAAAAAAAGATTAGGCTGGCTGCTACAGACAGGCTATACATGTTTTTGCTGTAGTGGATACAAATTAACCCTAAATGTGATGAGTTCTATAGTTAAGCTGGAAGATCAAGTAAACTTTGTGTTTTATCCTTCAACAGATGTCATCAGTATTATGAAAACAGCATTCTCACCCTAAGAGTACTGTGGTTTTGTAAAATGTTTGGCAACTGTGTTTTTGTCAGCCTGTGGACTGGACTGTGTACATTAAGCCAAGTCGTAAAGGGAACCCCTGTTGAGAGGATATGGAGGCTGCCATACTTATTTACTTGTAAGAAATGCCAGTTGCCTGGCAGCCCTGTTGATCTTCTGGCATAAGTAGTATCTGAGTCAAAAACCTGGAACAAGCTTAAGACCAATCCAGTAAAAACCTGAGTCGGCTGAAACAGAGTACCTGATCTACTGTATGCTTGTTCAGGGTCTATGGCTTGGAGCCATAGGATCAGGAGGAATGCCAGGCAACTGGAATTGTTTCAAAGGAAATAAATACGGCAGCCTCCAAATCCCTCTCACCTTGAGTTCCCTTTAAGCCTGGTATACACCTTTTTTACACAATTTTGATTGGCCAATAACTGACCAATTTTACCACCTCCGTGTAGTATGAGGGCCGAAGTGACTTTCGAGGGTGAGACAGCAAATTTAGACATAGTTTGAATTATGACTATAGTGGCGCTCATTGTATAATTTTGGTGCTGGCAATAGCCGGAGCACAAATTATGGTAAAAACACAGTAATTTGAGCACAAACAATAGCTGCAGCTCAACACGTCTAAATGAATAGTTAGGTTGTCGGTAGGGGAATAGTTTTGAACGAGGGCAGGAGTATAGCTAGATCAGAGTGTGCCGTCTTTTGGCTATACTCTGCACCCATATTTGCCTGCGTCCTTTTTATATGTACATTTGAAGGAACCCATCGTATATGGGATTAAAGAGGGGAGGATAGAAAAATCAATGAAGGCCATCAAACTGTCTGTCTTCCCCTTCTATCGCACATATAAGAAGCTCCTGAGTTTGGGTCAAAGGGAGCTTGTATTAAATAACAAAGAGTGGCAGTTCTCATATTTCAGTACTGATGAAGATTAAAACAGTTGAAAAAGTCTGTAAACAGTTTTGAAATAGTACAAACATAGCTAGCCCTGGCATTATACCAAGTTCACTACCTTTCAAATGACCTGAACCTGAGTTATATATGGCTAAATACTGTCCGTTGTCCAACAGAGATTTATTGCAAAGAACTACCACAAAATAATTTGGTATGCTTGCTTATGTGTATTTTTTTTATCTTTCTCCATAAGCACAGCATATAGCTACAACGATCAGAAGAATTTTACATCTTTCCCACACAGATTAAAGATTTACTTGAGAGAAACTGAGAAAGCACAGGCCTGGGAGCTTTTTCTTGGACACATCTGAAGTCTGAACACAGCGTCTTTTGGAAAACACACATTAGATATTCAGCGTACATTGCATTTGTGCATTTTACACGATCTGATCTCTAACATATTTGTTATTCTCATTTAAAGTTTGTAGAAGTCCATTTTAAAACAAGCTGCAAGTGAAGGTTATGAAGTTCTATGAAAAAAATATTTTCGAGAACTCACTTGGGACAAGTTAGGATAAATTCTGATATTTTCTAGAATAGAAACGAAATCAAGGTACTGAAGGTAGAAACCTTGAAGAGTTGACATAACTTTAAGATAAGCCAAACTGGACAAACCACTCTTAGGTGGCCAAACTACTTTCACTAAATTCTCCCCGAACTATATATATATTTATATATATTGCAAAGCGCAGAGTCATAGGATAAGACATATATAGTCTTGGCAAATTAGTATACCATGTGACCAGTGCATTGTTATGGTTAATGATTATAAAACAAGTATTTTTATTTAAATATACTAAAACTAATGACCTTAGCCTGTTTAAAAATGTCACCCCCGCTACCTGCTAGCGCGCGTGTGCACACGTCCACCCGGCTGGCTGCCCCCTGGCTGTCCTGCTACCTGTCCAAACGGTGTCCCTGCGGCACATGCGCAGTAGAAAACGCAGGGACACACACGGACATGGGACGCAGAGACACAGGGGTTTTATTGTAGAGGATTACCAAATAGGTAACTTATGTTCAAGACTTAAAGGGACTCCGAGCTCTGAAAAAAATGGAAAGTTGTACTCACCAGGGGCTTTTTCCAGCCCAGTGCTGGTCGGGAGGTCCCACGCCGGCGTCCTGGCTCCTCTTCTTCACCCCGCTCCGGAATGGCTGACAGGCCGCAGCCCGGGCGACACTCTCCCGAGTGTCGGGCTGCTTCTTCCGCATATGACGCGGATTACGTCACACGCCGGCCGCCTCGCGTCATCACGGCGGCCGGCGTGAAAGTACTGCGCATGCGCGCTTTGTTCGCGCATGCGCAGTACTTTCACGCCGGCCGCCGTGATGACGCGAGGCGGCCGGCGTGTGACGTAATCCGCGTCATATGCGGAAGAAGCAGCCCGACACTCGGGAGAGTGTCGCCCGGGCTGCGGCCTGCCAGCCATTCCGGAGCGGGGAGAAGGAGAGGAGCCAGGACGCCGGCGTGGGACCTCCCGACCAGCACTGGGCTGGAAAAAGCCCCTGGTGAGTACAACTTTCCTTTTTTTTCAGAGCTCGGAGTCCCTTTAAACGTTTCTGAAGTGCCATATTTTTTTTTCTTTTTAAACAACACCAGTTGCCTGGAAAAAATACTGATCTTTGTGGCATCAGTAATGTCTCAATCACACACCTAAAAAAGCATGTGGCTAAACAAATCGGAATTCAGTCAGAACACGTGACTGCATGCTGTTTCAGGGTCTATGGCTACAAGTATTAGAGGCAAAGGATTGGCAGGACATCCAGGCAATTTTCTTAATTTACAAGGGAATTCATATAACCGCCTCCATATTGCGCTCACTTCAGGTTTCCCTTAGACCCTTCTGTTTGGCACTATTTTAAATTATGGTGGCAACTGGCAAGCAAATATATTGCATATGCGTGCAGATTGTGCATGAGTGGGAGACAGTTTATTAGTATTTTTTTTGTTTTCTTTTTTTTCTGTTGGGCATCTTTCTTTTGCTGTTTTATTATTATTATTATTTTATTTTGACTTTTTCTTCTATCACAAGGGATTGGAATTGCCTCTATGTGACAGTAAGTATAAGTGACAGATTGGGCTTGTGTAAGGCTTGGTGGTGTATTCTCCACAGTCAGCATGCAACGCATGAGCTGGCGTGGAGGAGGTACACACACTAGCACCAGGAAACAGGCTATCCCTAGTATAGTGGAGGGGAGGACTGACTCCAATAGGAGATTGTGGCGCACAGAGCCGGTGCAGATCTGACAGCCACAAACAATGCTTTCGTTATAACGTCTCAGCGCAAAGTAGCGCTGAGCGCACAAATCAGAACTGAGAAGATCAGGACAGGTAGACAGAATGAACGCTTGCTAGCTAGCGGCTACTTAGCGACAGCAAGCGTCCAAAACCAGACAGACTGGAATGAGGCAGCCAATGCGTTGCGGCGATGGCGTGCCTCACAAAGACAGGACAGGATAGTCAGAAAATAGCAGGATCGAGATAGATGAACGTAACACAGATAAATATACAATAAGTATGTTTTCCTAGCGTATTACAATTACAGCTATCAATGAAACTATTTGTAACGTCTGACTAACATATGTATATATCGGCAATGAACCGATATATGACATAAGCAGGAACGCTGACTAGGAATGGAGTAACACAGGGAACAGGACTCAGAAGGATTCGCTATCTCTTCGCAGAGATGAACGCAATCCACAAACGGTAACAGAACAGGATTCAGAAGGATTCGATATCTCTTCGCAGAGATGAACGCAATCCACAAACAGTAACAAATCAGGATTCAGAAGGATTCGTTATCTCTTCGCAGAGATGAACGCAATCCACAAACAGGACCAGGAACAGGATAACTAGCTCAGCACGGGTGTTCACGGTACGCGCAAACTACCAAAACGTGCTGGAAAGCTGACTAACTGCACACAGGATATAAACAGTTCGTGTACGTATACATCAGCGACACTGATGTATCACGTAACACAAATACAAGGAAAATAATAAACGTGCTGGTATGCATATATATTGGCAATGAACCAATATATGATGCAAAGACCAGCAAAGTATCTTTATAACAAGAAACACGATCGGGGGCTAAAGCGACAGCAAGACAGGCTTAGGCTGAAGCTATGAAAACCCAAGGAAACCCTGCAGGAAGCAGATCTTTATACTGAGGTCATCCAATGGGAGCAGACATGCAGATTCCCACACAGGTGAATGATAATCAGTCACAAGCTGACAGCAGGGAAAAACAGACAAAGCTATACAGCTTGCATGGAAATAGATCAGAACTGCCTGAGCTGCAGCACTACTTCCAGCAATAGCTGCTGCAGCAGTGATCATTACAGTACCCCCGCCTTTAAAAGTGGATTCCAGACGCTTTTCAAAACTGAAATTTCCAACAAAACAGTCTGACTGATAATTCATGATGACCGGGACAGCCCGGCAAGACCGAATTCCAGAATCAGTCCCCACAAGACTGGACCCATCAGAACCAGAACCTACAGAACCATGCCCATCAGTACTACAAACCCCAGTGTGACACCCATCAGAACCATGATTTCCAGAAGAAAGCCCTCCGAAACTCCCTGAGCGATACCCACCGCCTTCCAGGAACAGTTCAGAAACGCCAAAGCCTTTGCAATGCCCACCGGTACTGTCTTTACCAACACAAAACCCACTGTTGAACCAGTCCAAGGCACCAGGACAAGTTTTCTCAGAGACCTCCCAGAACACCTTGAAGCTCCAAAGAGATCCCCATAGGTCAGAATGCCCCTTAGGCTCACATGGAGAACTATCAAGAACCCCTATGGAACCTAGGGCAATTCCCGAGTCAGGGCCACAAGGACAAACATCAATATCAGGGCTTTCAGGGACCAGAACCATCTCTGGGCATGCAGGCAGACTGGCAATATCAGAACGTGTTCCCACTAAGGAAGCATCAGAGCACGCTAACACCTTAGACACACTTGGGCATTCTGGCACACAAAGAACATCTGGGCACACCGGCACAAGAGAAACCTCTGGGCATGTCAAGGAACTGTGAGCCTCAGGGTCAGCCAAGACAGGACCAAAACCAGGACTGGCCAAAAAAAAATCATCATGACTAAACTTCGCAACTACTGGACTTTTACACGAGAATGCTGGATCAGACTTAGATGTCGCTGATTCCAGCAAAGTCAGTAACAAATCAGATTCAGGGGCACTAACAAGACAGGACAAATCTTCTGATGTATGCACTGAACCAGACAGGGACTCCACAACTACCTCTGGACTGGACAGAGACTCATTTAATACACTGGATTGGAGCTCATGAGGCGCTGCAGAACAAGTCAGTATTGCAGCAGCCCCCACTGGACTAGGCAAAACTGAGGAATTCCCTGGACAGGAAGGGAACTCTGGAACCTCTGCCACAGCGGCCAGAGAACCAGAATCTTTCAGGATACAGGGCTGGGTTTCAGGAACACTCATCAGACCGGACTGAAATTCTGAGATTTCTATTATTTTGACCAGAGAATCAGAATTATCCATGTTACAGGGCAAGACTTCTGAAACATTCAGATGACAGGGCTGGAGTTCCTCGGCTGTTACAACACTGGAGAGGGACTCAACATTGGTTAAATCAGACTGTGTACAGGGCAAGGTATCTGACACACTTGCTGACGAGGACAATATTTCAATGGCTTCTGCTTTGCTGGGCAGAAATTCATCAAGTTTTATTAGAGCAGACTGTAATTCCAAAACAGCTGCTAGACAAGTGAATATTACTGCAACACCAACTGAGGTAAGCAGTGCTTCAGCCTCCTCTGCTAGAGGGTTTAAAGTATCCAAAGTACTGGGTGAAGCATAAGACTCTGCGACCACAGCTTCACTGGACAGGATCACTGAACAGTCCATATTGCAGGGCAAAACCATGGAAGCACCTGCTGGACAGCATAATGATTCTGTGACCTGAGTTTCATTGGAGAGATCTACTGCACAATTCATGGTACAGGGCAAATTTATTGGAAAATTTTCTGAACAAGGTAATAATTCTGCGATTTCAGGTTCACATAGCAGATGCTCTGAGCTATTCACGAAACTAGAGCGAGGTGTAGAAACAGGAAGATCAAGACACAATGTTTGCGCATCTGAATCACCATTCATTTGTAAAATTGGAAAATTCAGATGCTGGGGTTCTGAGTTTACTAGACAGGATTGCTGGGACTCGGAAACTGATGTAGTGCATCTATTGGCATCTGCTGGATCAGACAGGAGTTGAACTTTATTAACACAGGTAATTTCTGCAGAAGTGTTTGCAGAGACAGGCAAGATTTTTCTGGTGTCTGTTTCACTAAACAAAGAGTCATGAGTACTGGCTAGGCTGGACTCGGAAGTCAGCAGGACCTCTGGAGTCTCTGCTGAGAAATTTGCGCAGGGCAAGGTTAAGAATGTATCAGTGGCTTCTGTTTTACTGGGAAGTAACACTGAGTTATCCATGGTACAGGGTGGAATTGCAGGAACTTCAATTTCACACAAAAAGAGCTCCGAATCACCTGCTGAATCAGCCAAAGGTGCTGAAGCAGGCGGGTCAGAACGCCAAATTTGCGAATTCGGAGTCACATAAAAATCATCCAAAATCAGTTCCCACACATCAATCAAGGGAGCCACACAGTCATACCTACACACACCAGCCTCTATTAGGTTATAGGCTGACTTAATGCATGCGTTCAATACCATTTCACTTTTTGCACTGTAAAATTGACAAAATGAACTTGAATCATTCTTCCATTCACAGACCAGGGCTTCCATCTCTCCCCTCTCGAATGGAGGATCCCATGCATACTTAACAGCGAAACATTTAGGCTGATCACAGTCTGCAGATATGATTGTGGCAGGCACATGTATAGGGTTAATTAGCAGGTGATTGGCAGATTCCTTATTCTTAAGAATTTCCAATACCTGTAGCAAGTGTTGAACTGTAGTGTATGCAAACTTCCCTTGGTTCACAAATAAGTTGATTTGTTCAATACTCTGTAATATCTCATCATAATCATACTCAGATAATTCTTTTAAACAAAAATCTTTATTTTCCCTAGCCAGGGAGGAAAGTTCATTAGTAGTTTCATAAGTCCATTTAACTCCCCTGAAAGACAATTGCATTTCATTATCTGTTAATGGCAGAATCTCATTATAGGTCTCAGTCGCTAAGGATAACGATTCTGCAGATTGGACACGTTTCTTAGAACGTTTGCGTTTTGCCTTTGACCTTGCGGTTTTTGGTGATTTATTCAAAGCTGCAGGAAAATTATCAGTAACACTTTCTGCTTGCTGCTCATTCTTGTAAGCAATTGAAGGAGAAGCTGATTGACCTGCTGCCAGGAGTTCATTAAGAGGAAAAGGCAATGGATCTATGCGCAACCAGTTATGGATCACAAACGCTAGAAATTCCAGCGGTCTATCTTTCAAATCGGAATGATTGAGAACATCAAATGCCCACTGGAATAATTCCCCTTTAAACAAAATATAACTTAGTTGGAGTGCCCAGGTTGAAACAGGAGTCGCTTGGAGATCAGGATTGGTCAGGAACCTGGCACATTCAGAGAAAAACTCATTTTCTGTTTCAGAGCTAAGTTCTTCAAATTTTTTAAAGGAACAGGAACCATAATTAACAGTGTCATACTTTCTGGGAATCCCCCCCACAATGGGGATTGGTAATGGGGTTTTCATAATGTAAGGCTTGGTGGTGTATTCTCCACAGTCAGCATGCAACGCATGAGCTGGCGTGGAGGAGGTACACACACTAGCACCAGGAAACAGGCTATCCCTAGTATAGTGGAGGGGAGGACTGACTCCAATAGGAGATTGTGGCGCACAGAGCCGGTGCAGATCTGACAGCCACAAACAATGCTTTCGTTATAACGTCTCAGCGCAAAGTAGCGCTGAGCGCACAAATCAGAACTGAGAAGATCAGGACAGGTAGACAGAATGAACGCTTGCTAGCTAGCGGCTACTTAGCGACAGCAAGCGTCCAAAACCAGACAGACTGGAATGAGGCAGCCAATGCGTTGCGGCGATGGCGTGCCTCACAAAGACAGGACAGGATAGTCAGAAAATAGCAGGATCGAGATAGATGAACGTAACACAGATAAATATACAATAAGTATGTTTTCCTAGCGTATTACAATTACAGCTATCAATGAAACTATTTGTAACGTCTGACTAACATATGTATATATCGGCAATGAACCGATATATGACATAAGCAGGAACGCTGACTAGGAATGGAGTAACACAGGGAACAGGACTCAGAAGGATTCGCTATCTCTTCGCAGAGATGAACGCAATCCACAAACGGTAACAGAACAGGATTCAGAAGGATTCGATATCTCTTCGCAGAGATGAACGCAATCCACAAACAGTAACAAAACAGGATTCAGAAGGATTCGTTATCTCTTCGCAGAGATGAACGCAATCCACAAACAGGACCAGGAACAGGATAACTAGCTCAGCACGGGTGTTCACGGTACGCGCAAACTACCAAAACGTGCTGGAAAGCTGACTAACTGCACACAGGATATAAACAGTTCGTGTACGTATACATCAGCGACACTGATGTATCACGTAACACAAATACAAGGAAAATAATAAACGTGCTGGTATGCATATATATTGGCAATGAACCAATATATGATGCAAAGACCAGCAAAGTATCTTTATAACAAGAAACACGATCGGGGGCTAAAGCGACAGCAAGACAGGCTTAGGCTGAAGCTATGAAAACCCAAGGAAACCCTGCAGGAAGCAGATCTTTATACTGAGGTCATCCAATGGGAGCAGACATGCAGATTCCCACACAGGTGAATGATAATCAGTCACAAGCTGACAGCAGGGAAAAACAGACAAAGCTATACAGCTTGCATGGAAATAGATCAGAACTGCCTGAGCTGCAGCACTACTTCCAGCAATAGCTGCTGCAGCAGTGATCATTACAGTTTGATTCACAAAGCGGTGATAACCCAGTTATCACGCCTAAAAGACTTTAGGTGTGATAACCATTGCGGAGTGGTTAGGATAAGTTTAGATAAGTTTAGATCGCGCTCAAAGTTTTGCGCGCAAAGCAGCGCCATTAAACTCTATGCGACGTTTCACGCACACCAGACTTTGCTAGCGCAAAACTTTTGATCAGCTGTGCACTGTGGTGCTAACCCAGTTGGTGCTATAGTTATCACGCCTAAACTTATCACGCCTAGACTTATCACGCCTAAACTTATCACGCCTAAACTAAGGGGCTTTTCACCAGCGTGCTAACTGTTAGCATGCTTTTGTGAATCAAGCCCATTGTCTTTAAAGGGACTCCGAGCTCATCTTAAAAATGAAAATTGTACTCACCCGGGGCTTTCTCCAGCCCAGTGCTGGTCGGGAGGTCCCACGACGGCGTCCTGGCTCCTCTCCTAGTCCCCGCTCTGGAATGGCTGACCGGCAGCAGCCCGGGTGACACTCGGCCAAGTGTCGGGCTTCTTCTTCCGCGTATGACGCGGCTGACGCGGCTGACGTGGCAGTACGGCGCATGCGTGCTTTAATCGCGCATGCGCAGTACTGCCACGCCGGCCGCAGTGATGACGCGAGGCGGCCGGCGTGTGACGTCAGCTGCGTCATACGCGGAAGAAGAAGCTCGACACTCGGCCGAGTGTCGCCCGGGCTGCTGCCGGTCAGCCATTCCAGAGCGGGGAGTAGGAGAAGAGCCAGGATGCCATCGTGGGACCTCCCGACCAGCACTGGGCTGGAGAAAGCCCCGGGTGAGTACTATTTTGCATTTTTTGTTGAGCTCGGAGGCCCTTTAAGGAAACCATATGACTCATCAGACCTCTGATATCTCTTCTGTCAATCAAGGACTTCAAGAGTAAACTGGCATACTAAGCACTACTGCTGCCATGTCATTGATGTGAACAAGGAAGTACTTGGGGTAGCAGGAAAAAAGAGCACCATCTGAGGGTGGACAAAAAGGGCGCCACCATAGACTTTAACGCAATTATTGCTAATACGGCGAAAAAAAGCAGAAAAAAGAGCGCCATGAAATATTTTGTTAATAACATTACAACATTATAGTTTTTGAGGTAGTTATCGTTTTAGAAGTTTTTGTCATGTTATTTCATTAATAAGTACAGATTTTAAGTTTTCAAAGGTATTATTGTTAATATATGTAAAAGGGTGTTTCTGCAGAGGGAGTGGTTAGGGTTAGGCACCACCAGGGGGAGTGGTTAGGGTTAGGCACCACCGGGGGGTTAGGGTTAGGCACCACTGAGGAGGGGTGGTTAGGGTTAGGTGCCGCTAGGGGAGTGGTTCGTTTTAGGCACCACCAGGGGAGGGTTCTGTGTGAGGGTAGGGTTGGGTTAAGCAGTATTGATGAAAAACATTAATATTTATTTGTTATTATTTCTTGTTTGTTTTGCAACAGTAATTATCATTATTAAAGCTTGACACCTGGCGCCAAATTCATTAATAAGTCAGGCCCTTTTTTCACGGCACCCTTTTTCATGCACGCGTGCTTGGGGTTACAGGCAGCTGCAGATCACAGAGATGAATAAGCCTAAGTGCTTATGCTAGCTTATCTCCAGCTACTCTAGCCGTCAAAGCTCCACGTAGCCTTCCTGAGATAGTATAGCAGCTGGCAGCTAGAGTAGTAAAAGAGGGATGCAGACAGTGGCAGGGAATTCATGTGGTGGAACACTTTTTGCATTTTATAAGGGTGATCAAGTGCTTGGAGGGCCACCCAGATTAACACCCCCTTCCTCCCACTTCTGCCACAAAAGTGCATATTACTGATCAAACAAGTTTGTGAAGCCTAATGCTTACCAATTGCAGGCCGGACTGCAAACATTTGTCTGCCCATTTGGGAAAGAAGCATGTTAGTGAATGGACAAATCCCAATGTGAACATTTGTTCACATATCAACATTTGGCTCAAATGTTATTGAGCATGTGTACCAGAACTCGCTTCTAATTGGCCATCTTAGTCCTAGTATTATATTTGTAGGATTAATGGCAAACATTAATTTGGTTTTATATATAAATAAACCACACACACTTCATTGTGCTTTTATGTGTGCTGAAGTATGTTTCCAGGCAATGTCCACAAGTCCAGGTAATGATGAACTGAGTAACAAAGGCTCTTTCTCTGTGCAGCTAATTACTCCTACAGCAAACTGCACATTTTAGATAGCTTCATAGGATATATACAGTATGTCAGACTCAATGACTGTTATGGAGCCCATAACCAGGGGGTGGGCTGATCTCAGTGTCAGTGATAAGGAGGTCCAACTTGGGCCTCATTTAGATGTGCAGCAGGCTCCCTGAACTGCAGAGTGGCAAGTGGAGTGGTGGGAAGGAGCAACTCACCTCTCTAGGCTCCAGCAATGCAAGTTACCTTCTTTGTAGGCATCTTGTCTCCATGGCTCCTGTTGTGTTATGTTTCATTATGTTCAGGGCTGGATTTGTACTTTTTACTGCCCAAGGCCCACTATCACCAACTGCCCCCAGACCGACAGCATCCTAACCCCCTTCCAGGGGCGTAACAATAACCCTGCAAGGGATGCAGCTGCAGAGGGGCCCAGAAGATGTAGGGGGCCCCATGGGGGGAGGAGTTTCTTTTCCCCGTCCTTAGAGACTGACAACTAAGGGTATGGAGAAAAAAAATTCTGCTCTCTACACATTTTTTCTAATGACTGCATCTGCTCAGCCACTGATAAGGAATCGTACAAAGTTTCGCAGACACAGATTTGCAGACAGTCCCTATTCAGTGTTCAGTAGGGTCAAGAGGGGCCCCCATCCAAAGTTTCGCAGGGGGGCCCAATGAGTTCTAGTTACACCACTGCCCTCTTCCCCAACCACCAACACAACAAGGATTAGATTGTAGGGTCCTTTGAGGACAGTTAGTGAAATGATGGCAGGGATCCCATTATAAGCGCCTCTGAGAATAGTTAGTGACATGATTGCAGACACTAGATTTTAAGATCCTTGGTGAGCCGCACATTTGGTGAATGACAGAGATCACAAGTGCCCATTCGTTGCCCCTTCATCCTCCAAGTGCCATATCTGGCTGTTGATAGCCGCCCACCTCTATTTGCAAACTCTATGTAGCAGGATTAATGTTTAGCAGACTAACTGCTAGTGCCCCACTGCTGCCCACAGCCCGCCCCTTACTTTCCCTGTGCCCTAGGCCATGGCCTTTGTGGCCTTGCCAGAAATCCGGCCATGATTATGTTACCCTCATTATGTTACCCGCCCAAATCGGCAAATTACATGATGAAAGACGTTGCCGGAACCACCGAGTTTGGATGCCTAAGGGTAAGTTGGATTGCATCGATGAAGCATTTAGTGATGAATTCATGCTCCCATCAGCTTTCCACTCTGAATGGGGGATCCTCTTCCTGCCTAAGACTAGGGACATCTCTGGCTATGAGCTACCTCTGTCCAACAAATACTGGGGCACCTCTTTCTACCTTTACAGGGGGAAACTCTAGATAGCTAACACTACTTTGGGGACACCCTAAAATAGCTATGTGATACTACTGGGAGTTGCATTTGACTACCCACTACTGTTTGGGGACATCATCTTACTACCTAATCTTTTCTAGATGATTGATACAACTATCTATTATGGCTAATTGGAGGACACATCTAGCCAGGGCCGAGCCTGGGCGGGTGCTGCGGGTGCAAAGCACCCAGGCACCTGCCTCTGAGAGGCGCCGCCCGGCTGCCGCTCTCCCCTTGAGGCCGCCGCTCGCTATCCCCCTGTGGCCGCCGCTCGCTCGCTCCCTCTAGCCGCCGGCGCCGCCGCGTCAGACCTCGATCAGGCGGGCGGGCGCTAGGACCTAGCACGCCGCACTGATATGCGGAAGTGACATCAATTCCGCATATAGAGCGGGTGCGTCCAGTGCCCTCTTACTGGTCGGGTCGCCCGCTGATTGAGGTCTGAAGCTGCTGCAAGGCGAGGGGGAGCGGCGGCAGCGGCTAGAGGGGAGGGGAGTGCTCCTGTCACTAACTACCTAAACGGGGACCCTAAACCCCCTGGCTACCTAGACTGGGCACATATACCCCTGGCTACCTAGACTGGGCACATATACCCCCTGGCTACCTAGACTGGGCACATATACCCCTGGCTACCTAGACTGGGCACATATACCCCTGGCTACCTAGACTGGGCACATATACCCCTGGCTACCTAGACTGGGCACATATACCCCCTGGCTACCTAGACTGGGCACATATACCCCTGGCTACCTAGACTGGGCACATATACCCCCTGGCTACCTAGACTGGGCACATATACCCCCTGGCTACCTAGACTGGGCACATATACCCCCTGGCTACCTAGACTGGGCACATATACCCCCTGGCTACCTAGACTGGGCACATATACCCCCTGGCTACCTATGCTGGGCACATATACCCCCTGGCTACCTATGCTGGGCACATATACCCCCTGGCTACCTATGCTGGGCACATATACATTGCATTTGCTGGTGAAAAGCTGTCTCTTGTTATGTGCATTTACTGGGGAAAAGCTGTCTCTTGTTATGTGCATTTGCTGGGGAAAAGCTGTCTCTTGTTATGTGCATTTACTGGGGAAAAGCAGTCTCTTGTTATGTGCATTTACTGGGGAAAATCAGTCTCTTGTTATGTGCATTTACTGGGGAAAAGCAGTCTCTTGTTATGTGCATTTACTGGTGAAAAGCGGTCTCTTGTTATGTGCATTTACTGGTGAAAAGCGGTCTCTTGTTATGTGCATTTACTGGTGAAAAGCAGTCTCTTGTTATGTGCATTTACTGGTGAAAAGCGGTCTCTTGTTATGTGCATTTACTGGTGAAAAGCGGTCTCTTGTTATGTGCATTTACATGGGGAAAAGCTGTCTCTTGTTATGTGCATTTACATGGGGAAAAGCTGTCTCTTATGTGCATTTAGTGGGGAAATTTTGTCAGTAAAAATCTTTTGTCAGTAAATTTTTAGGTATTTGTCAGTAAAAAATAACGTGAAAGGGTGGCAACACTGGCAGGCTGCGTGGCGCAACGGGAAAGATACAGGCAGCCCACCTTGGGCTTGGCAGGGGGGAGGAGCAGACGTCAGCGAGCGAGAGTAGGGTGGCCGCAGGCAGCCATAAATACGCAGTGTGTGACTGCGTCGCACTCGCAGAGCCTCTCAGCCTGAGTCAGTCCAGAGACTAGCAGACTCGCAGGAAGCCAAAGCCAGCCAGGAGCAAGCCCATGGAAGAGGGGTAGGAATGGGGTATCACATGCATGCGTAAAGAGGTGGAAGGTGTGGGTGTGATTAGGCAGGACATGGGTGTGGTTATGTGGTTGGGCGCGGTTAATTTAACCACTCCCATAGGCGCCATAGAAAATATTGCACCCAGGTGCCGGGCACCCCAGGCTCACCCCTGCATCTAGCTATATAATATAAATATGTAGGTTTACACATGGATACTTAAAACTACTATTTGGATAGAGAATAGGGGGTCAAAAGCTAATGCAGCTATCTAGATGGGGGAAGGGGGCCAAAAAGACTACTTCATAATACTATCTCAGAGGGGGTTCAAAAGGAGGAAGAAAGGCTATTTAAAGGACCACTATCATGTTAAAATTTACAATACTTGTAAACACATATGTTTAAAGCGTACATTTGTCACAGAGTGTAATGCACTATAAATTACTTTTTTCCTATGTCGCTGTCACTTACAACAGGTAGTAAAAATCTGACAGTTCTGACTGGTTTGGACTAGTCCACTTCCTCTTTGGGGATTCTCAGTATCTTCTTTATTCATTACAAAAATACTCCCTGAAAAGGATCTATACAAGATATCTGCCAGGCTCCAAACTCACTTACACACTATTTTGGCAGGTGGACTGAGCAAATGCCATTCAGTAAGTGCTTTTGAAAATAAAGAATCCCCTAGGAGGAAATGGATCAGTCCAAAGCCACTGAGAGCTATAAACATTATTAATTGTGGTAGTGATTCTTTAATACATTTTAAGGGGGGGTATTTTGGGGCTCAATGATTTCTAGCTATGTCCCCACAAAGGCTGCAAAGAGGAGCAATTGGAGCTTGCTGTCAGTTTTGGAACTTCTTAGCTGACTACAAGTTTAAATAGAAAGATTATTTTTAGCAACATTATACTGCAAAGAAAATTGCACAGCAATAGTCTGTGTTTTTGCCATTTTTCTTAAGCTAAAGTGGAATTTCCTATTCACTTATGTTGAAGAATTTGCATCGTGAGGAGGGGGGGAGGGGGGGAGTGAGTGCAACCCGCACCAGGTGGGGCGAGAGATTGGCAGTGCAGGGGTGATATAGCCATCCTGAGCGCTGAGGGAGGGGGGCACTGTAATAGGGGGGGGGGGGGCGCTGTAATGGAGGGGGAGTCAGCCGAGGGGAGGGCAGCCCGGCCTCTCCCTCCCTTCCTCTCCCTGGCCGCCCTCTGTGCTCCCCCCTGCGACTGCAGAGTTAGTGCAGGGAAGCACTGTAAATAGTAACTCACCTCCCTGGTTCCAATCGCCACTCACTAGCCACTGGTCTCCTGCTTTACATAGACGCTTATATACACACTGCTTCCTGCTAAACAGGAAGCAGTGTATGTATAAGCGTCTATGCAGAGGAGAAGACCAGCGGCTAGTGAGCGGCAATTGGAACCAGGGAGGTGAGTTACTGACTCTTTACAGCATTTCCCTATGCTAACTCTGCAGTCGGAGGGGGGAGCACGGAGGGCGGCCGGGGAGAGGAAGGGAGGGAGAGGTCGGGCTGCCCTCCCCTCGGCTGACTCCCCCCTCCATTATTACTGGGGCACCACCTACCTACCTACTCTAACCTAACCTAACCTATACTGGGGGCAGCTACCTATCTAACCTATACTGGGGGCAGCTACCAATCTAACCTATACTGGGGGACAGCTACCTATCTAACCTATACTGCAGGCACCTACCTATCTAACCTATACTGGGGGGCAGCTACCTATGTAATCTAAATTGGGGGCACCTACCTATCTAACCTATACTGGGGGCACCTACTTATCTAACCTGTATTGGGGGCACCTACCTACCTAGCTAGCCTATACTGGTGTCAACTACACTGGCTACATATATTGGAGGCACCTAACCTATACTTGGGGCACCTACCTATCTAACTTATGCTTGGGGCAACTATTCTGGCTACCTATTAGCCCACTGCCTTACTGTTACACAGTTACATTACAGTCAGCTCCACCCATGTGATATTTGGCCACACCTATTTTTGCTGCGGCGCGTTTCTCTTTTTTTGGGGGTGTCGGAAAATTATCTGCACCGGGTGTCAAATACCCTAGCTACGCCACTGTGCTGAAGTCTGGTGAAATCATGTGTTCCAGCATTTGAATGCATTTAGATATTTAGATCACAACCAGATTGAAAAATAACTGCAAGACTACCTGCTTTATTTTAGAGTAATTTTCTAAAACACGTAGCATTTACTGTATATTCAGGGTGAAAGCTGAGGTATTTTATCAGGAATTTGTGATGAAAAGTTCTGTTTTTTTTTTTTTTTAATAAAGTTATTCACTTAGCTATGCCAGCACCTTGACACCATTGTTTACTGTAGAGTGCTACCATGGTAACAGCAAGTACAAGGCCACTGAAAATAAGTTATAACATATATAGGCTGCTGATGCAAAATGACAGTTTCACAACAGCTTACATAAAAATTTTTAAAGACTAAATCGGAGACAACATTATTTTTAGTGCAGTCATCAATACTGAAGCATCTTTCAACTATTTGTGATTGTCAGGCATGTGTTTACTGTGAAGATCTGAAAATCAATAACCTCTAGGGAACAATGTCAATGCAATCTACTGTCGCTGTTGTAAGTGTACCTGTCAAAAATATACAACCTTGGATAGATATTCTGAGGGCCAAAGCACTAAAACAAGTGAACTGACTTCCCAAGAAAAAGGGAGGGGGGACACCAAGAGCCCAATAGTGTGATATTGTATAGATGATAATTAATAATGAGTAATATAACAATTTAATACTCACAAACCAGGGTTACCATTAGGCAACCACTGTTAAGGCAGGTGGGGAGATTAACCTGACCCCACTCAGGATTAAAAGTCGCTCTCTGTAGATGGGAAGAAGATGGGTACAACCCTTCACCAAGGGTGGACTTAGCAATATGTAGAAGCTTTCCAGAGGCGCCAATAGAATAAAAGTCACTTAAACGAGCTTAAAACCGATGGGGCAGTGGTGGGCCTATCCCATCCATGCAGACAAAGCAAACAAAGGAAGGACTGTGGCATCAACAGTCAAACAACAATTTTATTTATACTCCACGGTAAAAATAGGCAACGCGTTTCACGGGCTCAATCCCGCTTCATCAGGCCAATCAAAAGGGAGCATACAGCTTAACAGCATCAAAACCACACTGAGCGCCATCTGATTGCAATTGCAGATGAAAACAAAAATTATAATGATTTCATACTGCACATTGGACTGCTCTTTAAAAACATCTCCAAGGACATATCTTATATTACATAATTTAATAGCTGAGTGGTTGGCCAAAAGCTACCTTCCTATGCAAAGTGAGACTTCGCCAACACTTTGGATTCCAGAACATAGATTCTAGGTCTGAAAAAAAACTCTTCTGTGTATTCCAGGTAGTGTTGGGCGAACAGTGTTCGCCACTGTTCGGGTTCTGCAGAACATCACCCTGTTCGGGTGATGTTCGAGTTCGGCCGAACATCTGATGGTGTTCGGCCAAACTGTTCGGCCATATGGCCGAACTAAGAGCGCATGGCCGAACGTTCCCCGAACGTTCGGCTAGCGCTGTGATTGGCCGAACAGGTCACGTGTAGTGTTGGGCGAACATCTAGATGTTCGGGTTCGGGCCGAACATGGTCACGAAGTGTCCGAAGTCCCTGGCGGTGGACGCGAACGGGGGAGCCTGCGCAGCACCGAGGGCACCGGGAGAGGAGAGGGAAGGCTCATTAGGACCCAGAGCCGTCCCTCTCCTTTGGTGAGTATCTGACTTTTTTATTTTTAAAGTGGTACCCATTGGCTTTAATGAATAATTGCTGCTATTTGCTATAGCAGCAATCATCCACTGTACAGGAGCATTATTATTATTTTTTTATTATTAATATTATTTATATATAGTATCGTCATCTTCCGCAGTGCTGTACAGAGTATATTGTCACTTAATTCTCTCAGAGGTGCTCACAATGTAATCCCTACCATAGTCACATGTATGTATGTATGTATGTATGTATGTATGTATGTATGTATGTATGTATGTATGTATGTATGTATGTATCGTGTAGTGCATGTATCGTAGTCTAGGGCCAATTTAGGGAGGTGCCAATTAACTTATCTGTATGTTTTTGGAATGTTGGAGGAAAACGGAGTGCCCAGAGGAAACCCACACAGACATGGGGACATGGTAGATTCAACATCCTGGAATTAGTGTTGGGCGAACATCTAGATGTTCGGGCCGAACAGGCCGAACATGGCCGCGATGTTCGGGTGTTCGAGCCGAACTCCGAACATAATGGAAGTCAATGGGGACCCGAACTTTCGTGCTTTGTAAAGCCTCCTTACATGCTACATATCCCAAATTTACAGGGTATGTGCACCTTGGGAGTGGGTACAAGAGGGAAAAAAATTAGCAAAAAGAGCTTATAGTTTTTGAGAAAATCGATTTTAAAGTTTCAAAGGGAAAACTGTCTTTTAAATGCGGGGAATGTCTGTTTTCTTTGCACAGGTAACATGTTTTTTGTCGGCATGCAGTCATAAATGTAATACAGATAAGAGGTTCCAGGAAAAGGGACCGGTAACGCTAACCCAGCAGCAGCACACGTGATGGAACAGGAGGAGGGCGGCGCAGGAGGAGAAGGCCACGCTTTGAGACACAACAACCCAGGCCTTGCATGAGGACAAGAAGCGAGCGGATAGCAATTTGCATTTTGTCGCCATGCAGTCATAAATGTAATACAGATGAGAGGTTCAATAAACAATAAACAGTAATTGGTGTTGTCCAGAATGCGCACAATGTGTGGGTCGCGTTCAATGCAGTCCTAGGCCGAAGAGGTCATAGCCTAGGGTCACAAAAACCTGTTTATTTGGGCAATTTCAATGGTGGCGAGTCTGACGTACATAAATCGCAGCAATGGTCGTTAGCAACGTCTGAATCTCACGAAATGTCTCATGCAGGTAGAAGACATATTGTTAGACTTGGGCTCCAAAGATGGGTTCCCTATATCTCTGCAAACCAGAGTTACAGGGCTCCAAATTTGGTAAAATCACCCATAGGCTTTCATTGGGCCTCCTATTTACAGTTCCAAAATCTCAAATAAACAGGTTTTTGTGACCCTAGGCTATGACCTCTTTGGCCTAGGGGCCCGAAACTCACCAGTCATGTTCCCCCTAAGGGTCCCTACAATGCTAGAAAATTTGCCACTGCTGAGCAATTGCCCTTTGAAAAGATGTGAGATTTTGGAAAGTGAAATAGGGAGGCAATGAAAGCCTATGGGGGATTTTACCAATTTTGGACCCCTGTAACTCTGGTTTGCAGAGATGTAGGGACCCCATCTTTGGAATCCAAGTCTAACAATATGTCTTCTACCTGCATGAGACATTTCGTGAAATTCAGACGTTGCTAACGGCCATGGCTGAGATTTATGTACGTCAGCATAACTACCATTGAAATTGCCCAAATAAACAGGTTTTTGTGACCCTAGGCTATGACCTCTTTGGCCTAGGGACCCGAAACTCACCAGTCATGTTCCCCCTAAGGGTCCCTACAATGCTAGAAAATTTGCCACTGCTGAGCAATTGCCCTTTGAAAAGATGTGAGATTTTGGAACTGTAAATAGGAGGCCCAATGAAAGCCTATGGGTGATTTTACCAAATTTGGAGCCCTGTAACTCTGGTTTGCACTGGTTTGCAGAGATGTAGGGAACCCATCTTTGGAGCCCAAGTCTAACAATATGTCTTCTACCTGCATGAGACATTTCGTGAGATTCAGACGTTGCTAACGGCCATTGCTGCGATTTATGTACGTCAGACTCGCCACCATTGAAATTGCCCAAATAAACAGGTTTTTGTGACCCTAGGCTATGACCTCTTCGGCCTAGGACTGCATTGAACGCGACCCACGCATTGTGCGCATTCTGGACAACACCAATTACTGTTTATTGTTTATTGAACCTCTCATCTGTATTACATTTATGACTGCATAGCGACAAAATGCAAATTGCTATCCGCACGCTTCTTGTCCTCATGCAAGGCCTGGGTTGTTGTGTCTCAAAGCGTGGCCTTCTCCTCCTGCGCCGCCCTCCTCCTGTTCCATCACGTGTGCTGCTGCTGGGTTAGCGTTACCGGTCCCTTTTCCTGGAACCTCTTATCTGTATTACATTTATGACTGCATGCCGACAAAAAGCATGTTACCTGTGCAAAGAAAACAGACATTTCCCGCATTTAAAAGACAGTTTTCCCTTTGAAACTTTAAAATCGATTTTCTCAGAAACTATAAGCTCTTTTTGCTAATTTTTTTCCCTCTTGTACCCACTCCCAAGGTGCACATACCCTGTAAATTTGGGATATGTAGCATGTAAGGAGGCTTTACAAAGCACGAAAGTTCGGGTCCCCATTGACTTCCATTATGTTCGGAGTTCGGCTCGAACACCCGAACATCGCGGCCATGTTCGGCCTGTTCGGCCCGAACCCGAACATCTAGATGTTCGCCCAACACTAATTCCAGGATGTTAAATCTACATTCTGCTTTGAAATAAACCACTGTCTGCAAGTGCAAACCCCAGTTGTGAACACTCATGCACATACATGGGCAGCATGGTGGCGTAGTCGTTAGCACTCTCACCTTGCAGCGCTGGGCCCCCGATTTGAATCCCAGCCAGGTCAACATCTGCAAGGAGTTTGTATGTTCTCCCCATGTCTGTGTGGGTTTCCTCTGGGCACTCCGTTTTCCTCCAACATTCCAAAAACATACAGATAAGTTAATTGGCACCTCCCTAAATTGGCCCTAGACTACGATACATGCACTACACGATACATACATACATACATACATACATACATACATACATACATACATGTGACTATGGTAGGGATTACATTGTGAGCACCTCTGAGAGAATTAAGTGACAATATACTCTGTACAGCGCTGCGGAAGATGACGATACTATATATAAATAATATTAATAATAAAAAAATAATAATAATGCTCCTGTTCAGTGGATGATTGCTGCTATAGCAAATAGCAGCAATTATTCATTAAAGCCAATGGGTACCACTTTAAAAATAAAAAAGTCAGATACTCACCAAAGGAGAGGGACGGCTCTGGGTCCTAATGAGCCTTCCCTCTCCTCTCCCGGTGCCCTCGGTGCTGCGCAGGCTCCCCCGTTCGCGTCCGCCGACAGGGACTTCGGAGGTCTTCGGGAGCACTCAAGCTTCCGAAGACGGGCCGCTCCATACTGCGCATGCGTCATAGAGGGCGCTCATGCATGCGTAGTATGGAGCGGCCCATCTTCGGGAGCCCGAGTTCTCCCAAAGGCTTCCGAAATCTCCCTTCGGTGGCGGAAGTGGCAGTATTTGACCGAACTGGTCGAATACTGCTACGGGGGATCCTGTGTGGGACCGGGCACCGGGAGAGAAGAGGGAAGGCTCATTAGGACCCAGAGCCTTCCCTCTCCTTAGGTGAGTATCTGACTTTTTTATTTTTAAAGTGGTACACATTCACATTAAACTTAGGAAAAACAAGTTTAGTTTTTTTTTTTTTAAAGTTAATTAAAGCGACAGTGTTACAGTAAGAACTTGCATTAAGCACTGCCAAGTCCAAAAATGAGACAACGTCAATAAAACCGCCTTATCCTATTCTATTGCACCTGGCAGGGCATTAAAAAACCTCACCTGGTTGATTTTATCGGCATTAGAATCCTACTGCACTACTGCTAGTGTAGTTGCCCAATACAGGTACGCTTCTTCAGCTTAACGTGACCTCAAAGAAAACACAGAACATAGAGGGATGCATAGGGCGTAACGTCACAGCACACACCCTTTTAGTGCAAAGTCACACTTCTATGTATACGGTGCCAGCCATCACCAGACTTCAGGGATAGAATTCCATTCACCTCCCCTCAGAGTGCCTACTTACCTGCAGGTTTCTTTAGTATACTGCTTGTACAGGCAGCCATTGCCAGATCAAACCTCATACCTATAGTAAGAAGGGATAGACCCATCACAGAAGCTAAAAACATGATGATTTCTGCATTAAAAATGGAATTTCTGCTCCAATTAGAGTCTTAACAAAAACCAACCAATCCTACGTTAGCAACCAGCTCCTAGCTACCTATCATCAGCTATCCCACCCATTTTGTATATAAGAGAGCTGTGACAGGCACAAAAGCTTGTGGGTTTCAGTTTGGTGTTGGAGAGAGGAGAGACAGACCCATATTAGTCGTTTCAACATAAAACAATAGTCTTTTTAAAGACTGTATATAAACCAAAAATCTTTTTAAAGACTGTGAGAGAGAATTAGATTGGTGTGAGCTATATTAGTAGTAATAGATAGGTGTATTTGTGAGACAGTGACAGTAGATTGTTAGTTTGAGTGATAGATTGTAGTGTAGTGTACTAGTAGTTGCTGTGTGGAGAGGGTTAGACAGAGCCAAGCCAGGCCGTAGGCTTATGCTGGGCATAGACGGGTCGATCCGGCGGCCGATTAGCCGCTGAATCGACTCCAGCCGCGTCCCCGCCGCGTCCCCGCTCGTCCACGCGTGCGCGCTGATCAATTCCCGCTCGTGCCCGCCGGCGGTCCTTTTCAGCCGCTCAATTCCCTGCCATTGTCCGCAGGCGGGAGTCGAGCGGGCGCGGGTCGAGCGGCTTGATCGGGCCAGCTGAATATAATCAGCTGGTCTGATCAGCTGGTCGATACACGGTACAGAAACGTACTGTGTATCCCCAGCATTAGTGTCTGACAGAGTGAGAGAGGTGATTGATTAGTTGAGTGTAGTGCAAGTTTTTTGTTTGTTTTCTAAGTTCATTTTTTTCTTTTATTTTGTTTTTGATTTATTTTATTTATTTATTTTACTTTGGTTCTGTCGCTGACTCGCTCACGCTCATACCCCTTCCCCAATAAAGTTTTTGGCCCCAAAACAATGGAGCAAGAGCAGCAGCAATTTCCTGCCACTCCTAAAAGAAAATGGAGTGATGGTGGTGTTGGTGGGTCACGTGAAGTACGTGATCAGGTTGAGAGTAGCAGCAGCAGAAAGCGTTCCCCCCTGGTCAGAGATGTCTTCCCTCTGTTCGGACGAAGGAAAATTTTGACAGAGCAGCAGGCGAATCCTCTACCCAGTCTGAGGAACTTGAAGCTAGTGGCAGCAGCACCAGTAGTGACCACCAGGTTCCTCATGACCAGAACCCGATCGCAGCTGCTTTTCTTTACGAGGTTGCTTCCTCCCACACCTACGTCATTGAGACATATGTGAAGAAGGATTGGGAGAGGGCATTGGAGGAGACCATGGGGCCAAGGTCCCAAGAGATGGTGGGTTCTGTGGGGAGAGAACTGGCCCCTGTGTTTTCTTCATCATAGTAATCTACTATCACAACTGGGACAGGCATGCTCAGATGTACCAAAATTTGGTTCGGGTACATTAGAATTCGCGTCCGCATGACATTCGAATTCGCCTTCGACCACGAAATTTGGTTTGAATTCATATTCTGTTCAGGGTTACGCCTCAAAATTCGGTAAAAATTCGTGTTCGCGAATTCAGGTTTTTTTTTGTGTGTTTTTTTAAAGGGAATTCACATTGAAACAGGTGTACTTAAAAAAAAAAAAAAACTAAAAAACGTGACGTGTGGCACTGGCAGCAGGCAATGCATTGTGTGGACCCTGGCAGTGAGACCACTGACAGCAGGAGGATAAATACAGCAGCAGGATGATAAATACAGCAGCAGCAGGAGGAGGAGTGATGCGTGGCACTGGCAGTAGGTAATATTTTTGTGTTGACCCTGGCGGTGGGACCAGTGACAGCAGGAGGATAAATACAACAGCAGCAGCAGGAGCAGGAGGAGGAGGAGTGAAGTGTGTGTGGCACTGGCAGCAGGCAATGCATAGTGTGGACCCTGGCGGTGGGACCACTGACAGCAGCAGGATAAATACAACAGCAGCAGCAGGAGGAGGAGTGAAGTGTGGCACTGGCAGCAGGCAATGCATAGTGTGGACCCTGGCGGTGGGACCACTGACAGCAGCAGGATAAATACAACAGCAGCAGGAGGAGGAGGTGGAGTGACGTGTGGCACCGACAGCAGGCAATGCATAGTGTGGACCCTGGCAGTGGGACCACTGACAGCAGCAGGATAAATACAACAGCAGCAGCAGGAGGAGGAGTGAAGTGTGGCACTGGCAGCAGGCAATGCATAGTATGGACCCTGGCGGTGGGACCACGGACAGCAGCAGGATAAATACAACAGCAGCAGGAGGAGGAGGTGGAGTGACGTGTGGCACTGGCAGCAGGCAATGCATAGTGTGGACCCTGATGGTGGGACCACTGACAGCAGCAGGATAAATACAACAGCAGCAGTAGGAGGAGGAGTGACGTGTGGCACTGGCAGCAGGCAATGCATAGTGTTGACCCTGGCGGGGGACCACTGACAGCAGCAGGATAAATACAACATCAGCAGCAGGAGGAGGTGGAGTGATGTGTGGCACTGACAGCAGGCAATGCATAGTGTGGACCCTGGCGGTGGGACCACTGACAGCAGGAGGATAAATACAACAGCAGCAGCAGGAGGAGGAGTGATGTGTGGCACTGGCAGCAGGCAATGCATTGTGTGGACCCTGGCGGTGGTACCACTGACAGCAGCAGGATAAATACAACAGCAGCAGCAGGAGGAGGTGGAGTGACGTGTGGCACTGACAGCAGGCAATGCATAGTGTGGACCTTGGCGGTGGGACCACTGACAGCAGCAGGATAAATACAGCAGCAGCAGGAGGAGGAGGAGTGATGTGTGGCACTGGCAGCAGGCAATGCATTGTGTGGACCCTGGCGGTGGGACCACTGACAGCAGCAGGATAAATACAACAGCAGCAGGAGGAGGAGGTGGAGTGACGTGTGGCACTGGCAGCAGGCAATGCATAGTGTGGACCCTGATGGTGGGACCACTGACAGCAGCAGGATAAATACAACAGCAGCAGTAGGAGGAGGAGTGACGTGTGGCACTGGCAGCAGGCAATGCATAGTGTTGACCCTGGCGGGGGACCACTGACAGCAGCAGGATAAATACAACATCAGCAGCAGGAGGAGGTGGAGTGATGTGTGGCACTGACAGCAGGCAATGCATAGTGTGGACCCTGGCGGTGGGACCACTGACAGCAGGAGGATAAATACAACAGCAGCAGCAGGAGGAGGAGTGATGTGTGGCACTGGCAGCAGGCAATGCATTGTGTGGACCCTGGCGGTGGTACCACTGACAGCAGCAGGATAAATACAACAGCAGCAGCAGGAGGAGGTGGAGTGACGTGTGGCACTGACAGCAGGCAATGCATAGTGTGGACCTTGGCGGTGGGACCACTGACAGCAGCAGGATAAATACAGCAGCAGCAGGAGGAGGAGGAGTGATGTGTGGCACTGGCAGCAGGCAATGCATTGTGTGGACCCTGGCGGTGGGACCACTGACAGCAGCAGGATAAATACAACAGCAGCAGCAGGAGGAGGTGGAGTGACGTGTGGCACTGACAGCAGGCAATGCATAGTGTGGAACCTGGCGGTGGGACCACTGACAGCAGCAGGATAAATACAACAGCAGCAGGAGGAGGAGGAGTGACGTGTGGCACTGGCAGCAGGCAATGCATAGTGTGGACCCTGGCAATGGGACCTCTGACAGCAGCAGGATAAATACAACAGCAGCAGTAGGAGGAGGAGTGACGTATGGCACTGGCAGCAGGCAATGCATTGTGTGGACCCTGGCGGTGGGACTACTGACAGCAGCAGGATAAATACAACAGCAGCAGCAGGAGGAGGTGGAGTGACGTGTGGCACTGACAGCAGGCAATGCATAGTAACTCTTTTATTAAAAATACTGCAACATATATACAAAAATTATAAAATATCCAAGTAAATAAATAACAAAACATTAGGCTAACCGCCTTAAGTACATTAGTACTTTAGTCCATAATAAGTCCATACCTAGAAAAGAACTAAAAAATTCAACACAACTTAAATCATGCCACTCTGGCTTCATTTTTTAGTCCATATCAAGTCCAACTGAAAGACTGAAACCATAAATCATGCCACTCTGGCTTACTATATACACTATATACAACAACACTGCACCCTATTTACATATTACAGCAAGAAAGACTAGGCAATCTTACTCCTCCTTATGCTTGCAACCCATTCCTTATTTTTAGGTCATCTAACTAAGTGGAAAGAGAAAGAAAGCTCACCAAAGAGAAGGTTTGGCCAAGTCATGGAGGCTTGATGCTCCGTCAAAGCAGACACCATTCCCCCCGACTCAACCTTCCCTCCTCAAGACCCCGAATTTTCCCAACCTCACCAATAATGCCATGCACCACCACCTGGACAGGGAGGACTTTCTGATGGATCGCAATTTGACACCGTGCATTCCAAGTGTAATACCGGATCACTAAACTGACTAAAAATAAAGTGTCCAAATTAAATGACCCCCGGTTATTGAATGCTCCATAAGTCCACTCCGCGTAACTAAGCCGCTCAAGGAAAGGAATACCTAAAGCCCTACCCACCTGTTTATATACTTCTTTCTTAAAGGAACAGTCCACCAGGAAATGGTCCATGGTCTCCTCCACACCACCACACTCCTCATGAAGACAGCGATCCCTATCCCCAATGAACTTCAAATTTCCTCTAACAAAGAGTCTGCCATGAAAGGAAAGCCAAGCCAAGTCCCTGAATTTGTTAGGAATCCTAGGAGAACATAGCAAGCGCAAACCCTCCTCCATAATTGGGCTTGGGCAATCTTTCAGGGCCAATGGGTCCTGAAAAAAAGTTTCAATCACTCTCTCCTCTAGGGCTTTCCTAGGGATTGAGATAATCTCCTCCTTAGTCAGTTCCCATTGCCTCATCACTTTCAGACAAGGTGCAACATAGGCCGGGAGATAATCAGGACCAGCTCTCAGTCTTTTCACCAAACCACCACTTTCCCATTGCCTGAGAAAAGGTTTAAACCAGGACTGGAAGATACCCATCCATCCAGGCAGTTCCTCCGCATACATTTTACCAAGATTGTGCTTAATAAATAACAGAGAAAAGAAAACCACCGGGTTGACCATCCCTAAGCCACCCTTCTGCCTTGATCGATAGGTGACATTCCTCTTAACGTGGTTCATCTTATTTCCCCAGAGCATCTGAAAAAACAAGCTGTAGATCCTTGTGTGAAGAGACACTGGCAAAATACAGACAAAACTGACATACAACATAATTGGAATCAGAAAGGTTTTGATTATGTCAATCCTTTCTCTGAAAGTTAATCTCCAACCTTTCCAGCGGACCACCTTAGCCTCAGCACACTTTAGTCTGCTTTCCCAATTTTGGTGACCATAGTCACCCGGGCCAAATTCTATGCCGAGTATTTTGATCTTTTCCTTTGGTGCTGGAAAAGAGACCGGAAGCAAGAAGCTCTCATTTTCCTTACCCATCCATAAAATCTCACATTTATCCTGATTGATCTTGGAACCTGATGCCAATGAGTAACGGGCAATCTCTGCACAAACGCCCTCTGCCTCCTCTTGCCCAGAGATCACCACAGTCACATCATCAGCATAAGCCACGACCTTGAGAGGAGGCACACCAACAATGCCCGACGGCACCCCACACAAGGCTCCACCCTCAATCCTTCTTATGAAAGGATCAATGGCAAAAGCATATAGCAGGGGACTCAAAGGACACCCCTGGCGCACCCCAGATCTGACCTCAAAGGTCTGTCCAACCCAACCATTGACAAGCGGGAAACTTTCAGCACCTTTGTACAAAACTTTAAGCCAATTGATAAACCTCCCCGGCAGACCATACGTACTAAGGAGCATCCACAGATACTCATGATTGACACGATCAAATGCCTTTGCCTGATCCAACGCCAGTAAGTACTTTCCCCAACCAGCAGCCCTGCATCTCTCCAGAATCTCCCGAACCGTTAATACAGCTGAAAAAGTGCTTCTCCCCTGGACAGAACAGTGTTGCTGGCGAGAAAGCACCTCATTTGCCACCTGACTCAGATGCCAGAAAATTATTTTGGCCAGAATCTTTCGGTCAACATTGAGAAGGCTGATAGGACGCCAATTCTCAATCCTTGAAGAATCTTTACCCTTTGACAAAAGAATAACTGTTGATTCTCTCATAGAAGGAGGAAGCTCATCTTCTGCAAGACTGCAATTGTAAACCTCTGCTAATTCAGGTGCCAGAATGTCCTTGAAAACCTTATAAAATTCAGCCGTCAAGCCATCAGGCCCTGGAGTCTTTTTAATAGCAAGCTGCTCTATGGCTTTCGCCACTTCCTCAGCAGAAATTCTTTCTGTCAAAAATGCAAAAGGAACATCTAAATTCACCAGTCCTGGAATATCACACAAGAAAGATTCCATCTCTGTCTCATCAAGAGGTCTGCTACCCAACAGTTCAGCATAAAAGGATCTCACGATTTCCAGAATCCCTGCTCTGGACTGCACCAGAGATCCTGTACTATCCTTGAGACCATAAACGACCTTAACTGCTACACTTTGTTTGCAATTCTGATAAGGGTCCGGCGAGTGACTTTTACCGTAATCCCTTTCCAGAAGCAAAGAAGCATGCCGGTCATACTGACTCAAATCCTTGATCCTTTTAATCTCACCGGGATCGCCATCCCCCGAGACAGCGATTTCAAGTTTCCGCCTCAGACGCTGGTAGGTAACATATTTACCAAAAGCTCTCTTTTTTGCTATGTTCTTAAAAAGACCTACTGCTCGCCTTTTAACCATCTCCCACCACTCAGACCTACTGCTGCAGCAGTCCAGCAAAGTAACCTGTGCCTGAAAAAAATCCCTGAAAGATTGTCTTACACTTTCCTCTTCCAACAGCAACGAATTTAATCTCCAGATACCCTTTCCTTTTGGAGGGACATCTGCAACATTCAACACCACAGACAGAATACAGTGATCGGAGAAATCCACCACCTGCACCTTTGGATATGAGGAAGCAGAGCTCTCCTTAACAAAAAACCTATCTATCCTACTCCTACGCTCTCCACTGAAATAAGTGAACCCTGTGTCATCTGGAGTGTGCTTTATATGCACATCTACCAGACCAGCATCCCTAACCATATTATTCAAAAAATTGCTATCGTAGCCCAGGCGGGTCTTGGTACCTCTCCTGTCCCTTAACCTGACTACGGTATTGAAATCACCACCAAAGACCACCTCCTGGGCTGTAAACAAGAATGGCTTGATCTCTGTGAAGAAGCGCTTCCTCTCCCTCTCAGACTGAGGCCCATTGATGTTAATCAGCCTCAAATTCTGCCCCCTCACAGAGACGTCCATGACCAAGCATCGCCCCATCTCTACTTCACTTACCCGCCGGAAAGTTACCATATCAGTCTTAAAAAGGACCGCCACCCCAGTGTAAGGCTCAGCCGCAAGAGACCAGTAAGAGGGACCATGGTGCCAATCCCTCTTAGCCTCATGTATGTCGCCTAGTGTTTGCAACCTGGTCTCTTGCAAAAATAAAATGTCGGCATCAAACTGACTGAGAAAAAATATGGCTTCCCTTCGAGCACTCACAGATCTCATACTAGCAACATTAATGGTTGCCAGTTTTAAAGGGGGGGGGGGGGGGGGAACCTCCATCAGGGCAAATGAAAGATTGCCTAGCCTTCCTTATACTGCACCACCCACCTCCATATCCACACTTTCCCCTTCACCATCATCACTATTTACAATATTTCCATCAAACATTTCAGACTGGTCAGATAACGCATTAAACTTATTTTTTACAATAACAGATTTTTTCTTCCTAATCTCTTCTAGCTTTTCACTAGCTTTCTTTTCCGTCACCATTTTCCTTCTCTCCTTCCTTCTTTCTTTTGCTGACTTTACTTCTATAAACCTTTCTCACTCCTCCACTTCTTTTTCTTCCACCTCCTCACTCTGTTTATTCCTCCCTTTACCTTTATTTGCAACTTCCGTCTTTGTTTCTCTCGGGAGCTTAGTATTACCATTTTTTCCTTTCCCACCCTCCTCCATCTTTTTACCTTCAGGGGCTTTTTCAGAAGGGCTTTTATTCTCCTCTTGAACAACATCCTCTTTATAGACAGAAAATACATTTTTTCCCTCCCCAGGAACAGCAATTTTAAAAATTGCCTCAGCACCCAATCCCACCTCCGGTATTTTTTTTATTACCGGGACCAAGGAAGGGGGAGGGGAAGGTGGAGGCATCGATTTTAACACAGACAGGAAAGGCGGCACAATAGTCTTGGGCTCCAAGGCAGCAGGCCTCGAGTGTAACGGTCCACCACCAGAGGCCTCCTCTTCACAATTTTCCTCTAAGATTTTCTCCATCTCCTTAACAACTTCTTCATCCACATTAGCCCATGCTTCAGGGCACTGCAAATACGGATGACCCAATTTAAGACAAATACTGCAACGGATGTCCTTGCAGTCCTTTGCTAAGTGCCCCAAAGCATGGCAACGTGAACATTTCACCTCCTTACAAGAAATGCTATAGTGGCTGCAACAACCACACTTATAGCATACACGAGGCTGCCCCTGGTAGTAGACCGCCACCCTGTCTTTTCCGATAAAGACAGAAGTAGGAATATGTTTGACCACATTCCCCACTCTGTCCAACCTCACTATCAACTCCCATCCTCCCCCCCAGATCCCAAACTCGTCCATTACCTTCTTTGGCTCATTCAAAGGTTTTCCATAATTCCTTAGCCAAACCATGAGGTCATGTACAGGAATGGACTCGTTCGGGACCACGATCATCACCTTTTTGTCCAGCGAGCGACCAGACACAGACTGGGGAACTAACCCAGACCACTCCTCACTTGCCTTCCAGGTTTTTTCATACTTCTCCCAGAATGTGTCTAAGCCGGTCGGGGACAAAAAGCTGACATCGAAAAAAGAGGGGGGGCTCTCAGGGGCCAGAATGGCATAAAAGTCCACCGCCTTGAAGCCCATTTTCAGCAGCAGCTGAATAAAAGTCTTCCGTGTGTAAGTCACACTATCACCCTTTCTGTAACTCACCCTCACCACATTTCTTCTGTTACTAGCTGATTGACCAGCCACATCATGCACGGACTGTTTTACACTTTCATTGCTCACTGCTTTCTTTAACACATTAGCATATGGCACATTTTTCACACCATCAGAAGGCATTGCAATTTGTTTGTTCACAGGCTTTTTCCCAGAGACATTTAGTACCCTCCCATCCCCCTGCACACTTTCTTCACTCACCATACTCTCTCTCTCCAAACCATCCTCTCTTCTCCTTTTTACAGCAGTGCCTGTTACCTTATCCTCCTTGTGTGTCTGTAGAGCAGTGATAGATGACGCTGCCCTATCAATGCCTCCATCTTCTCCCTTCTGGTCATTCTTGCCAGCATGACCTTCTGGGGCAGCATCAGATAATGCCGCTCCACCAGAAGCACTTCCTGTAACATCAGCCACACTCTGTGGCTGGCCAGCTGACCCGGAAGTGACCTGTGGGGTCACGCTGACATCACTTCCAGTTTTAGAGTACCCGTCCGCCGCCTGTTTCGCCGCTGCTGGGGGTTTGGGGGAGCTCTGCCCACCTACAGGCACCTCTGCAGAGGCTCCCCCAGCCCCAGGAATGCCTAAAAATTGTTTTTTTCCACCTTCTCCGGCGCACCCGTTAGGCCACGCCCCCTCACCGGTAGGACACGCCCCCATGCCGTTAGGACACGCCCCCACGCCGACTCCAGGCCCCAGCGCCATCTTGGGTGAGGGCAAAGCTTGCCCATAGACATTACTTGACAAACTTGGAGTGTTACACACAGGGGAAGGACTGACAAGGTAGGGATTTGAAACATTTGGGAAATTTACACTGGGAAATAGGTTTGGAGACACATTAGGAAAAGGGGAAGGGGATTGGGACAAAGACAAACTTTGCTGCAACAACTGATTGTTCATACTATTAACATAACTTTGATAATGTAAATTAGGATACATTCCGTATTGCTGTAACTGACCAGGAAATTGCTGTACATTCTGTCCATACTGAGGGGAAAAACACTGTAAGGCTCCCTGCACACTGCAAATCCGTTTTCCGATTCCGATTCCGATTCCGTTTCCGATTCCGATTCCGATTCCGTTTCCGATTTTCCTTGAATACATTCAACAGAAAAACGGATCAAAAAACGCAGCATGCAGTTAAGATTAAAAATCTGAATCGGAATCGGATGTAAAAACAGATTAAAAATCTGAATCTGAATCTGATTTGCTTGCAGTGTGCAAGAGGCCTTAAAACTCTGTTGCATGTAATTTGAACCAGCAGAGTCCTGCACAACATGTGAATGTATACTGCTGCTTCCAGGCATTACAGGTAACTCAGTTCCTTCCAAACCATCTGCAACCTGCCCAGCACTCGGCTTTTGCCCTGCACTTGTGCTTTGCACACTCGCATTCGCTTTCCCGGCCTCCATTGCAGCAAACCTCATCTGGTTTTTTAACCCTTCGGCAAACATACCACCGCCTGCCATTAACTCCTCCAACTGCTTCTTCTTCAGCTCAATCTGCTCCTGCAGCTTCAATAACTGCGGATTTGTTTTTAAAAAAGCCGGCTTCCAGGACTGACCGTACTTATTAATGCGCTTTTTCAAGTCATATTGTAAGGAGTCCAAAGTCTCCTGCACAGTTTTGACACTCTTGTGCCACTCCACCACCGTACTCACAGTTCCGCCAGCCATTGGAACACTGTCCCCAGCTTTATGAGCCTCCATCTTGGAGGTCAGGGATAAGGCATCCCTGTCCCTCAGGGCCTAGGCCCCCCAGAGCCGTCCAGCCCAGGGGAGCCCAAAACCTCCACACACGAAGTCCTTCTCCCCTCCTCACACGCTCAGCCTTGACTGGGTCCCGGGTCCTGGGTAGAAATCAAGGAATTCACTCCAGCAGCTGGAGCTCAGCAGAAGAGATCCTCTCTCCTCGGCAGCCACACACACACTGATCTCCAAGGGGCGGGGCAATGCATAGTGTGGACCCTGGCGGTGGGACCACTGACAGCAGCAGGATAAATACAACAGCAGCAGGAGGAGGAGGAGTGACGTGTGGCACTGGCAGCAGGCAATGCATAGTGTGGACCCTGGTGGTGGGACCACTGACAGCAGCAGGATAAATACAACAGCAGCAGGAGGAGGAGGTGGAGTGACGTGTGGCACTGACATCAGGCAATGCATTGTGTGGACCCTGGCGGTGGGACCACTGACAGCAGCAGGATGAAAATGAGCGCGGTGTAATATGTTGCCGCTTTATAAATACAATAAATACATAAATAAATTCATAGGTAAATCAATGCAGCAGGCCAGCAGCTGCAGGAGGAGTCAGGTAGAAATACAATAAATACATACATAAATTAATAGGTAAATCAATGCAGCAGGCCAGCAGCTGCAGGAGGAGTCAGGTAGAAATACAATAAATACATAAATAAATTCGTAGGTAAATCAATGCAGCAGGCCAGCAGCAGCAGGAGGAGTCAGGTAGAAATACAATAAATACATAAATAAATTCATAGGTAAATCAATGCAGCAGGCCAGCAGCAGCAGGAGGAGTCAGGTAGAAATACAATAAATACATAAATAAATTCATAGGTAAATCAATGCAGCAGGCCAGCAGCAGCAGGAGGAGTCAGGTAGAAATACAATAAATACATAAATAAATTCGTAGGTAAATCAATGCAGCAGGCCAGCAGCAGCAGGAGGAGTCAGGTAGAAATACAATAAATACATAAATAAATTCATAGGTAAATCAATGCAGCAGGCCAGCAGGAGGAGGAGAAGTCGTCACGTATGGCAGGCAGCAGGCAATGTATTGTAATTCCCAGGCAGGCACCTCATGTCCTCCTTTCGCCGACAACAGGTGCCTTCTATCCAGGCCTGGTTAATCTTCAAAAATGTCAGTCTGTCCACACCCTCTGTGGACAGACGAGAGCGCTTCTCGGTGACCACGCCACCGGCCGCACTGAAGTACCTCTCAGACAGCACGCTGGAAGGGGGGCAAGACAATACCTCCAGGGCGTACTGCGCAAGCTCCCTCCAGATGTGCAAGTGCTCCACCCAGTACTCCATGGGGTCCACAGGCTCTTCGCTGCCGGTGTCAAGCCCACTGAAGGACCCCATGTAGTTGGCCACCATCCAGATCATGCGCTGGCTGTGACTCTCACCGAAGGTGGCTGCTGCCCGCACCTCCTCTCTCGGCTGCTGTACCTTCATGTAGAACGCCTGCGTCAATGACAGCAGGTATCCTGGGTGCCTGACGCTGTGCTGTTGGCTGCTGGACTGGGACAGAGGGAGTGGAAGGTGGGGGGAAGGCTTCCTCCAGTCGCCGAACAAGGATCTCCTGCAACTCCCTTGCTCGCTGCTCACAGTCTCTGGCAGGCAGAAACTGATCCCACCTCCCCCTCAGTCGCGGGTCCAGGATCATGCTGATGCAGGCGTCCTCCCTCGCTTGCATCCGCTTGACCCTGGGGTCTGTGCGCAGGCAGCGCAGCATGTGCGCTGCTATGGGGAACAGGGTGGACCGTCTAACAGAGACATCAGGGTCAGCGTCCTCCTCCTCCTCCTCCTCTTGCCCCTGAGACTCTTCCTCCTCTCTCCACCCTCGCACCACTGCTGCTGCGCTCCGATGTTCCCCCCCCCCCCCAGCAGCAACGTCCAGCACCTCCAACTCCTCCTCCTCCTCCTCCAGGGACTCAAATACCTGCGGAGCAGTGGACTGCGCAGGCGGCTGCTGTTCCAGCTGCTTCAGGGCCTCCTCTCCCAAATCCACCAAATCGCCAAGTGCCCTGTCCAGCAGACAAAGGGCACCCCTTGGCAGATTGTTCACTCACCAGGTTGGTTCCCTGCAGGAATGGAGCCAACACCAAGCAAACCTGCTGCATCTGCCCCCATTGCGCGTTGGTGAGGAGCTGGAGTGTGGTGCTGCTTTTGCTGCCGGTGCCGGCGACAGTGGTATCATAGATGTACCGGTTGACAGCCCTCCTCTGCTCAATCAGCCCCTCCAACATCGCCAGGGTGGAGTTATAGCGAGTTGGCACATCTATGATGAGGTGGTGTCGTGGCAGGCCCTCCTGCTGCTGGATGTCCGACAGTCTTGCTGCAGCAGCTGCTGAGCGGCGGAAAGTGTGCACAATTTTCCACTTCAAACAGCTCCTCCATCCCCAGGTAGGTGCGCAAGAACTTTTGCACCACCAGGTTCAGGATGTGGGCCAAGCAAGGGACGTGGAGCAAGTCTGAACTGCTGATGGCAGACAGCAGGTTTGTCGGACACCACCAATCCCACAGTGAGGCCTCTGGGGGTCAGCCACGTCCTCTCCTGCTCCCTGAGGTACCGGAGCACGTTGGATGCCGTCAAGGAGTTTTTCCCCAGGCTTTTCATCTCCAGCAGCGCTTGGCAGTGACGGGCCTTCACGCTGCTGGAGAGACGGGATCGCTTGGTGGTGGGAGCTGCTGCTTCTCCCCTGACCCCACGCGGTGGCACCACGTAGTGGGCGACTGGTGCTGCTGCGCCCGAGGATGGACTTGCTGCTTCCTCGCTCGGGCTTTCCACCAGGCTGACCCAGTGGGCCGTAAAGGACAGACAGCGCTCTGTCTCAAACCGGCTGCTCCAGGAATCCATGGTTATGTGGATCCGCGCACTGACAGCGTGATCCAGCGCGCGGCCCACATTCTCCATGGCGGAGCGGTGCAGTGCTGGGATCGCCCTGCGGGAGAAATAGTGGCGGCTGGGGACTTGCCACTCCGGGATCCCAACCTGCAGCAGCGCTCTGATGTCACTCCCCTCCTGCACAAAGGAATATGGCAGGAGCTGGGAGCACATGGCCCCGGCAAGCAACCCTTTCAGCAACCAGATGCGCCTGTTGGCAGGAGGCAGCACCTTGGTCACACCGGGGAATGCTTCGCTGAGCAGGGTCTGGCGGCGTTTGCCTGCACGAGAGGATGAGGAGGCCACTGTGGAGGGAGCTGATGAGGCCACTGAGGACTGGCTGCCCAGGGGGGGGGGGGGGGGGTGGGAGTGAGTTGCTGCTGTGCTCCTACTGCTGCTGTTGCTGAATGGGCAGGAGGGGCTGCTGCTGCTGCTGGATGGGCAGGAGGGTCGGCTGCTGCTGAAATCTGTGCAGTGGCTGTCTGGCTCTGACCACTGCCTGCACCACTTTGCATAAGCTTCTCCAACTCATTAAAGTCCTCAAAATGTCTGCTCTGTAAGTGGGTCTGCAGGCATGAGGTACTCAATTTGTGGTTATTGCGACCTCTGCTGAGACTGAGATTGCAACTGTTGCAAATTGCACGGGTCGGGTCCACTGGGCACTTGGTGAAGTACCGCCAGACTGGGGACTTTAACCTGCTTTTTGAGCTTGAGGGCTGGGGTTTTTGGGTGCCCTTGGAGGATTGTGTCTTTTTGGTTGTAGTTAGAGGTTTGCTGCGGGTGGTGGTAGCGACTGAAGCAGCAGGCTGTGGCTCCTGCCTTCCACGCCCTGTGCTGGCTGCCTTGCTGCTGCCGCGCCTCTGCGCCAGAGACGCCTCCTCCTCCGATGACGAGCTGCCTTCAACCAACTGTGCTGGTGGTATTTGTGGCACATAGGGAGGATCTATCAAGTCATCATCATCAACCCCAAACAAATCCTCTGAGCCCAACTCAACCAACTCCTCTACCCCAACATCCCCTGCATCACGCCCCTCCTCCTCAGCGCCAACAACAAACTTCTGCACCTCAAACTCCTCATTCTCCTCCTTGGATGGCCCCATTATCTCCAACTCATACTTCTCAAAAACATCCCTGTACATGGTCACAGTCTCAGGGGAGAAGAGCGTGCTCATTGAGGGCAGGCTGGTCGATGGGGTCACAGTGACCATGGCCTCAAGCGCTGGTGGAGGCCTGCTGTGGACAGGAGTGCTGGTGCTGGTGGCACTAGTCTCGCTGGTGCTGGAGGCCTGGCTGGAAAAGGTGGCTTCCTGCCCCGCCATCATTTCCACCACAGCCTGCACCTGACTCTCCCCAATGGGCCGTGGGCGACGACCCGTCTCAAAGATAGGCGCAACACGCTGCTGTTGCGCCTCTGCTCCCTCCTCCCTGTGGTCAGTGGCTAGCAGCGGACCAGTCCCAGACCTGCTGCTGCTGGCAGTGGCTCCTGCAATGGCGCTTCCTCTCCTGGTGGTGCCTCGCCCTCTACCTCTACCTCTGCCAGTCATTGTGCACTATACAAATACAGTAAAAAAAAAATAAGTAGAAGAGGGCGGGAAAGGGTGTAAACTGTAATAAAGTCTGTGTTGGTGGTGACTTGGTGGTCATTAGTAGTAGTAGGCAGTAGTAGTACGCATGCAGGTAGCTAAGAAATACCTAGCGTACTACGCTACAAGTAAGTCGTGCGGCAGACAGTCGTTGACAATTACAAACGGTCACACACGGTCAGACGCAATCAATCAATAGGCTCGGGCAGGCGACAGACAGTCACAAGTCACTCACAACAACGGATGCTGGTGGTGGCCTGTATGTGTTGTAACTCTTATTTATTACACACACTACAGATGATAATAAAATCACACAGTAAAAGTGAAAAAAAAAATAAGTGAACGGGTACTAGTAGACTAGTAGTATAGTAGTAGACACTAGTAGTAGCACGCACGCAGGTAACTAAGAAACACCTAGCGTACTACGCTACAAGTAAGTCGTGCGGCAGACAGTCAGTGACAATTACAAATGGTCACACACGGTCAGACGCAATCAATCAATAGGCTCGGGCAGGCGACAGACAGACACAGGTCACTCACAACAACGGATGCTGGTGGTGGCCTGTATGTGTTGTAACTCTTATTTATTACACACACTACAGATGATAATAAAATCACACAGTAAAAGTGAAAAACAAATAAGTGAACGGGTACTAGTAGACTAGTAGTATAGTAGTAGACACTAGTAGTAGCACGCACGCAGGTAACTAAGAAACACCTAGCGTACTACGCTACAAGTAAGTCGTGCAGCAGACAGTCGGTGACAATTACAAAACGGTCACACACGGTCAGACGCAATCAATCAGTAGGCTTGGGCAGGCGACAGACAGACACAGGTCACTCACAACGGATGCTGGTGGTGGCCTGTATGTGTTGTAACTCTTATTTATTACACACTACGGATGATAATAAAATCACACAGTAAAAGTGAAAAAAAAATAAGTGAACGGGTACTAGTAGACTAGTAGTATAGTAGTAGACACTAGTAGTAGCACGCACGCAGGTAACTAAGAAACACCTAGCGTACTACGCTACAAGTAAGTCGTGCGGCAGACAGTCAGTGACAATTACAAACGGTCACACACGGTCAGACGCAATCAATCAATAGGCTCGGGCAGGCGACAGACAGACACAGGTCACTCACAACAATGGATGCTGGTGGTGGCCTGTATGTGTTGTAACTCTTATTTATTACACACACTACAGATGATAATAAAATCACACAGTAAAAGTGAAAAAAAAATAAGTGAACGGGTACTAGTAGACTAGTAGTATAGTAGTAGACACTAGTAGTAGCACGCACGCAGGTAACTAAGAAACACCTAGCGTACTACGCTACAAGTAAGTCGTGCGGCACAGTCGGTGACAATTACAAACGGTCACACACGGTCAGACGCAATCAATCAATAGGCTCGGCCAGGTGACAGACAGTCACAGGTCACTCACAACGGAGGCTGGTGGTGGCCTGTATGTGTTGTAACTCTTACTTATTACACACACTACGGATGATAATAAAATCACACAGTAAAAGTGAAAAAAAAAAAATAAGTGAACGGGTACTAGTAGACTAGTAGTATAGTAGTAGACACTAGTAGTAGCACGCACGCAGGTAACTAAGAAACACCTAGCGTACTACGCTACAAGTAAGTCGTGCGGCAGACAGTCGGTGACAATTACAAATGGTCACACAAGGTCAGACGCAATCAATCAATAGGCTCGGGCAGGCGACAGACAGACACAGGTCACTCACAACAACGGATGCTGGTGGTGGCTTGTATGTGTTGTAACTCTTATTTATTACACACTACAGATGATAATAAAATCACACAGTAAAAGTGAAAAAAAAAATAAGTGAACGGGTACTAGTAGACTAGTAGTATAGTAGTAGACACTAGTAGTAGCACGCACGCAGGTAACTAAGAAACACCTAGCGTACTACGCTTCAAGTAAGTCGTGCGGCAGACAGTCGGTGACAATTACAACAATCGGTCACACACGGTCAGACGCAATCAATAGGCTCGGGCAGGTGACAGACAGTCACAGGTCAGGTCACTCACAACGGATGCTGGTGGTGACCTGTCACAGTCAGTAACTAACTCAGTACTGAAACTAATAAAGTAACAGACTACAGCAGTAATAATTAACTAAACTAGTACTACTAAGTACACACCTAACTAGAATCCCTAACCTACCTAAGCTAGTAGTAGGCTAAGGCTACCTAAGCTAGCAGGCCTAGCCTGCACACAGACTAACACTAGCCTAGCACAGTATACACTATACACTAGCTGACTAAAAACAATCAAAATACTTGCTAACTATATAAGACAACAATAAATGTGTTTAGGAGGTGTTTAGGAAGCAAAACGCTAGGTTTAGCAGTGAAAAGCACTTGCTCAGACACAGCACAGCACTGGAAAATCTCTCAGTACCAGCAGCAGTCACACAAGTGCGTGGCTCCGCAACATGGCCGCCGCCTTATATAGAGGAGGGGAGGGCCAGGCTCCCCTCCTCTGATTGGTTGCTAGGGTTGCTAGGTCCTCGGCAGGAGGACTTCTGATTGGCCCAATCACGTCATCCCCGAATCCTGAAGCCGAAACCGAACCCACAGCTCCATCCGGCCGAATTCGAGTGCGCACATTCGGCAGGCTTCGTATTCGGGTTCGGCTCAGATTGCAGCATTCGGGTTCAGGTTCGCATGCGGCAAACCCAAAAAACACCCGAATTTTTCGGGGAAACTTCGCATTCGGGGTCCTGCTGAGCAACCCTGGTCACCACCATTCTACATCACCACCAGTCAAATACAGAAGTGTTTGGTGGCCAGGTGGAGGGTCCAGAAGAGTCCCTTAAGAGTTCCAGTGATTTGGTTGAACTGGATGTTTTGGATGATGAGGCGGATGATCCAACGTGGTCGCTATCTGGTGGGTTAGGCACTAGCAGGCGTGAGCAGCATGGAGAAACAGAGCAGACAGTTAGCCATCAGCCTGCAAGTGCTTTCCCGTCTGTCGGTACCCACCAGTCCAATGCTGAGCATGGACGTGCTAGAACAGGTCGCACCACTGCTCCACGTGCACGCATGTCCCCTGCATGGAATTATTTTACTTACTTCAGGACTGATAAGCCATCTGCGCAAGCACCACAGGCGGGAGTTTGAATATGTAAAAAATTATAATAAGATGGGTGGAGAAAAAAGAAGCAGCAGCAACAGGCCCCTCCTGTTTTTTTTTTACTCGTCCTGTCCCTATCCAACCTGCTCAGTCCCATTCTATTTCAAATCCCTCTGCATGCCAGGATAGTAGAGGACTGCAGACCTCGTCAAGCACCTCATCATCACCCTTGTTGGTTTCCTCTGAATCACCAGTGTTCCAGCGTCAGGCCTCTGTGCCAGAAATGTTGCAAGGAAGCGGATGCTCCCTGCAAGTGATCCTTTTGTTGTGAAAAATAATGCACTCCTGGCAAGACTGTTGGGCAACAGCTGCTGCCCTACCAGTTTGTGAACTGTGCCCCCTTCCGCAGACTGATGAACAGTGTTGCTCCACAATGGCGGATCCCCAGCCGCCATTATTTTGCCAGGAATGCTATCCCTGCCCTTCACCAGCACATTGTGGAGTGTGTCGGCTGGTCTATGGATCACGCTGTTGGAGGCAAGGTGCACTTCACTACGGAACCGGCTGGAGCAGCAGGCATGGCAGGGAAAGTATCTAACTTTTACTGCCCATTGGGTCACCCTCCATGGTGCTGCTGAGGTGGGTGAAAGATCTGGGGCATCTCAGCTGGTGGTGCCGCCACGTGGGTTGACAGCCTGTTTTACTTCCCTCTGCTACCTGTTCTGTCCAAGGCCAGTCCGCCGTTGCTGAGCCTCCCAGCAAGTGGTCCCACTCCTACACTTGTCTGCAGCATCATCGATGCGAAGCAATGCTGAAACTGGAATCCATGTACGAAAACAGGCAAACTGGATCTGTAAGCCTTGCAGCCTTACAGGATCAGATTCAGCAGTGGCTGACCCCCGAAAACTGGAGACAGGTGTAGTGGTGTCTGATAATGGTGCCAACATGCTGGCCGCCATTTCTGAAGGTGGCTACACTCACTTACCTTGCTTGGCCCACGTCTTCAACCTTGTAGTCCAGAAATTTTTAGGAACTTTTGATGGGTTGAAGGACGCTGTGGCCTCAGCACGAAAAGTGTCAGCCCACATCCGCCGCTCGACAACCGCCACCACGGCCTTGAAACTGCTGCAGCGCCGCCATAGCCTGCCGCAGCACAGGCTTATTTCAGATTGTCCGACGCGGTGGAACTCCACCCTCCACATGCTGGAGAGGTTGTGGGATCAGTGAATGGTGGTCAGGCTATACCTGTCTCAGACATCTTCCTCCAGAACAGGGCCACTGGGCTACATTACTGGAGACCAGTGGCAGCTGATTGGACAGGTCTGTAAAGTGTTGGAGCCGTTTGAGCAGGCAACAAAATTGGTCAGTGAGGAGCACTGCAGCATATCAAAAGTGCTCCCTATTATTTTCATGCTGGACAAGGCTCTTGACAAAAACAGGGGGAGGAAGCCCTACTGAACAGTGATCAGTCCAGTGGGGGAGTGAGTGAGCATGCTCAAGTCCTGGATGAGGAGGCAGAGCTTGTGGAAGTGGAAGAGCCCATTCTCCTGGGGTGGGAAGAAGATTCTGATGATGTGGAGCTGGAGCATGATGACAGTTCTGACAGACAGGAAGAGGTGATTAATGGCAGACATCTCTTTCCTATGGCTGCGCATATGATCCAAACTTTAAAATCAAGGCTTGACATGTGGGTGGCCACCATCTTAGATCCCCAGTGCAAGGGGAAAATGCAGCAGTTCATACTCCCCTCCCAAGCAGACACCAGAATGACCCACATCTGGGATGCCCTTCTTCGTTGGGTAGAAGATGCGTTTCCTGAACCTTTATCCCGGGCCCAAGCTACCAAGCCTAATCATGCTCAGCAAAGGTCTGGTGGTCCCACTCCCCGCAGCAGCACCAATAGCCAATCTTTGAACCTGCTGAGTATGTTGAAGGAATTTTATCTGCCAATGCCAGATACTCCTTCTAGCAGAAGCACCACCAGCGGGCAAAGTAGTCACCACCAGCGGCTGGCCCGTATGGTGAATGATTACTTGGGGTCGGCCAGTGTTTCAGACAATATGGAGAGTAATGATGACCCCATGGAGTATTGAACAAAACAACAGGATACCTGGCCTGAACTCGCTCAGTATGCACTGGAGGTTCTTGCATGCCCTGCCGGCTGCCGCCAGTGTTCTTTCTAAACGAGTATTTAGTGCAATGTGGACATACTAGCATTCATAAAAATGAATGAGTCATGGATAAGTGATAATTACAAGGCACCTCTCACTGATTCACAATGAAGATTGGACAGACTAAATTAAAGTTTTGCTGTAATGACTGCCGTGGAACCACCTCTAGGTCCCATGGCCTACGACAACTCCTGCTGCTCCAAAAAAAATTGTGATGACTGCCGTGGAACCATCTCTAGGTCCCATGGCCTACAATAACTCCTGCTGCTCCAAACAAAAAAAAATTATAATGACTGCCATGAAACCACCTCTAGTTCCCATGGCCTATGGCAACTCCTGCTGCTTCAAAAAAAAATTGTTACCAGGATAGTGATTCAGCCACCACTATAGCCAAAGTTATCAGCAGGACTGCCAGGGAACTGGTATTTATTTGAAAGAAACATCCATTACATTCCCTTTAAAGAGAGTCTGAAGCGAGATTAAATCTCGCTTCAGACCTCATAGCTGGCAGGGGCATGTGTGCCCTTGCTAAAACGCAGCTATCCTGCGGCTTAACGGGGGTCCCTTCACCCCCAAATCCCCTCGGTGCAGCGGGGGAGCGCTTCCTGGTTGGGGCAGGGCTAACTGCCGCAGCCCTGCCCCACGCGCGTCTGTCAGCGCGTATCTCCGCCTCTCCCCGCCCCTCTCAGTCTTCCTTCACTGAGAGGGGCGGGGAGAGGCGGCGATGCGCCGCTGATAGACGCGACTGAAGGCAGGGCTGCAGCCGTTAGCCCTGCCTCCACGAACGACCAACTCTACGACCAACTATTGCGGGGGTGGGTTTGGGGGTGAAGGGACCCCCGTTTAGCGGCGCGATAGCGGCGGTTTAGCAGGGGCACACATGCCCCTGCTAACTATGAGCTCTGAAGCGAGATTTATTGTCGCTCCAGAGTCTCTTTAACATTGTGGAAATGGTTCCGCCAGAATGCAGAACACCGCGGGGATCCGCCAGAATGTAGCGGTTACGGAATTTCTTTACCGTGGAATCCAGAATTTTTAGCGGAATCGGAAATCAACCTTTCCAATCATCCCTAATAGGGAGATCCATGATTAAAATTGCACATACACTGTAATTCATCAGCATGTAAATCAATTTCTGTTACGGCCAGATGGTATGACATCCACACTGATAGCCGTGTTCCAGGAAGTCCAAGATGCTTCACAGCTCCATCCAACTGTTTCGTCACCTGGGCGTGACTCATCAGGGGCTGGACGCATGCACTGTACCATAGCAACTTATATACACATCCCTATCAGCCAGAAACTATTCAGCCTACAAGTCCCATTTGTTAAGGTCTCAGCTAGGCCAGCCGTCAGGAGGAGCTGTCTCTCAATATATTCTCTGGCTGAGTCCATAGCCTAATTTGCATACTTTGCACTCTAACATCTAAAATATCCACAGCATATTTGCATACACTTTAACATCTAAAACATGCCTCAATGCATATCTACTTTAAGCGCTAGAGATGTCCTGAACGGTTCGCATGCGAACTTATTCACGCGAACAACGCAGGTTCGCGTTTGCATCGGATCGTGGACTTCGTGCTGGTTCGACCCACCCCCTATAATACAACATTGGGCTAAACTTTGACCCTCTACATCATAGGCAGCAGGCACATGGCAGCCAATCAGGCTGCACTCCCTCCTGGAGCCCCCCCCTCCTTATATAAGGCAGCAGCATCGGCCATGTTCTCACTCTGTGTGCTGGATGCTGCCTGTTTTAGTGAGAGAAGAAGAGACATTGGAGAGATAGGGAAAGCGATAGTTAGGAGGTCTGTTAGCTTGCTCCTTGCTGATACTTGTTGCTGAGAAGCACCACCAAAATAGCTCTTTTGAGAGCTAATGTTCTTGTGATGTGTTTTTTTTTGTGTGGCCCACTGACACATATACAGCCCTGTCTGTCACAGCTGGTTCTTGCTAATTGCTATACTGTGCCAGGCCCAGCACATTCAGTGCCTACCTTTTCACTGCATCTGTGCGTGTGACAGCTGCACATTGTATTGTAATACCAGTCACTGTATACCTTTCACTGCACCTGTGTGTGACAGCACACAGTTTAATATACCAGTCACGGCATACCTGTTCAATGCACCTTTGTGTGTCCGGACGCTGTTTTATATACCAGTCCGTGCCTACCTGTTAACTGCACCTGTGTGACAGCTGCACATTGTATTGTAATACCAGTCATTATATACCTTTCACTGCACCTGTGTGTGACAGCACACAGTTTTATATACCAGTCACTGCATACCTGTTCACTGCACCTCTGTGTGACTGCACAGAGTTTTATATACCAGTCCCAGCATACCTTTTCACTTCATCCCCGTAGTATGGACAAAACAACAGGCAGAGGCAGAGCCAGAGGCAGGCCACCTCTGCCTGTCGTGATTTCATGCGGCCCTCGACCAAAGTACAGTGTTCAGAAAAAGGCACGTGCCATCAACCCCCAATATTGTCAGGACGTAGTTGACTATTTAACACAGAACACCTCATCTTCCTCAGCTTCCGCACAGAAGCGTGACATATCTTCCTCCTCCTGCTCTGATTCTGGCACCCGATTTAACACTCTGTCGGCAGCCATCACCAAAGTGCCATCATCCCAGGGCTCAGCGGTGTGGAAATTTTTTGTGTGTGTCTGCCTCAGATGAGAGCAATGCCATCTGTACTCTCTGCCACCGAAAATGTACCCGTGGAAAGACCAAGACCCGCGTTAGGGACAACTACCTTATGAAGGCACATAATTACAAAGTACAAACTGCAATGGGATGACCACCTGAGGAAAAGCAGCACACAAAAGCAAAGTTACACACCGCAGTGGAAGATACCATGCCGCAATTATTTCTCAAGAAAGGAGATACCCAAACTGTACCGTGATGTTGAAAGGCAAGTGGTGTCATCTCTGGCACACAGCGTTGGGTCAAGGGTCCATCTGACCACAGATGCCTGGTCTGCAAAGCACGCTCAGGCCTGCCTGAAGACAGTCCCCACACACAGCATCTCTGCCTGCACGTGCCGTGTGACTGCCTGCCCCAAGACTAAGTCGCTCCCCACACAGCATCTCTGCCTGCAGGCCACTTGAGTGCCTTCTCCGCCACCACCAACAGGGTCCAGGACTCTAGGTGGATTCCTGCATTTTTAAGGCCGCTGCTAGCGGCGGCCACTATAATAATTTTTCTGGTGCGTGTACATGCCTGCCTAATTTTTATGGCTCCATTGCGGCTGCAACAACAAAACAAAAGGCATGTACATGTGTCAATTCCCCTTCGTGATCATTACCTTGCCGCAGTGAAGGAGCTTGTGTATCACAATGAAGCAATGATGTATATGAGTGTGTTGGGGGGGCACACTCAAGATAATAAGGTCATTGCTTCATTGTGGACAGACCAAATTCGATCAGCTGGACACTCAGTCACTGTTGTTCTGTCATTGAGCTACCTCAGCCCGACCATATGGGCTGGAAAGCCGCCATCACCTGCACTCTCACCAACGTGCACACTAGCACGGCCATCTGTTTGCGGTGAGTTTGGTCTGTCAGTGTGAAGCAGTACACTACTTACACTACCTGATCCATATATACACACGCAAGATGTTTTCAAGCACTGTAGGCCTCCATTTTAGGAATGCAATGTGATTTCTGCCCTTTAGGGTTTATAACCCTGCTGTGTGTCAAATCCAGATTTTACCCGGGGACTTTTGGCGTGTATCCCACTCCGCCATGCCCCCCACCAGGTGTTAGACCCCTTGAAACATCTTTTCCATCACCTTTGTGGCCAGAATAAGTGTTTGTAGTTTTGAAAGTTCGCCTGCCCATTGAAGTCTATTGTGGTTATCGTTGATTCGCCGGTTCGCAAACTTTTTCACAAGTTCAAGTTCGTGGTTCGTGAACAAAAAAACGTGGGTTCACGACATCTTTATTAAGCGCATCCATAAGATTCAAATATAACCCACACTGCATTACAATCAGCAGTTAAGAGCCATTGTTAGAACTCCTATGCACATGTGAAGTTAGTGCAAACGTATGCAAATTTAAAAGTTACTTAATACATTATAAATATAAAAATAATGGGGTAAATAGAAAAAAAAGGCTATTAAAGGAGCTCCAATGGTAAAAAAAAAACACCAATTCAGCTTTGGAACACACAAATGCCCTTTACATATAATAAGCCCCTACCAGGGGCGTAACAATAGACCCTGCAAGGGATGCATCTGCAGGGGGGCCCAGAAGCCGCAGGGGGCCCTGCACTGAGAGACTGACAACTAAGGGCAAGGAGAGAAAAAGCTTTCTGCTCTCTGGACAATTGTTCTAATGACTGCATCTGCTTAGCCACTGATAATCAATCATACAAAGTTTTGTAGACAATGATTTGTAGACAGTCCCTATTCAGTGTGTAGGGGAAGGGGCTCCATCCAAACATTTGCAGGGGGGCCCAGTGATTTCTAGTTACGCCCCTGGCCCCTACCCCACGAATCCACAGAGCCCCCATGCTCCCCCATATAATATATGACATAAAAAACCCATACCAACCACAAAGCATCACATCTTACTCTGATTCAATATCCTACCTGTCTATATATTCCTAATTCCCATAATGAATGCTATACCACCACTAGTACCCATGAATTATGCACACTACATGTATGCATGCTGATCACCAGCAACTGACAGGTGATGCTTTATAATCATTTATTTTACATGGAAGCATTTTCTTTACACAAAGCTGCAGCCTTTAATAATTTGAACATTCAAATGTGAAGATTTTTAAGCAGTAATTATGCTGTTATGAGGTAATTAAACTGTCTTCTGACATTTTGTGCAATTTTAAAAAAATTTACAGCAGCACCTAATTATTGATGTTTTAAAAATGAACTTTCATTTATTGATGCATTAAGATTTATTTCTTCAAAAAATGAACAGGAATATGCATGCCATTTTTTAATAAAAACATTTTAGTCTTCTTTTTTTTCTATAAAAATTCCTGAAGAGCATAGGCATGAATTTAAAGCCGGATAACAGGAACAAGAGCAAAAATGATATTATTTGATATTATGGCTCTGCTTACAACAAGCAAAGGCCGCTCCACTAGACTCCTGCCTGGAACATGATATGCATCAAGGGATGCCTGCCTAAACCTTGATGCAAAGAAAAAAATTATCCATACTCCAGGGATGTCTGTTTGCGTAAAGAAAACCCGAGGTGGGTTTGTCAAATCATATTAGGACACAGAGGCATGGTTTGTGACCAGCCTCTGTGTCCTTCTATTGTACCTCCAGGCACCCCCCCCCCCAAGCAGATTATCGCTAGCCTGCTATTTACCTCTGCTTGTCATTCACCGCCCCTTCCCCGCCTCCTGTATAGCACTGCTCCCCGCCTGTGTCTTTTCCCTCCACGCCTACCTAAGCTTCCTTCATCGCTTACGGAGGGACACAGGCAGGGAGCCGCATTATACAGGAGGCGGGGGAGCGGCGGTGAATGATAGGGAGAGGTAAATAGCAGGCTAACGACAATTTGCGGGTCGCTAGTCTGGTGCTTTTTTAAATGGGGGACAGCAGAGCCCCGGGAGGGGAGGGGGGGGGTGGTGGCTGGAGAGACACTGGCAGGACACAGAGGTAGGTCATTTTATACAGAACATGCTTCTGTGTCCTAGTATGATTTGACAAACCCACCTCGGGTTCTCTTTAAAATGAACCTGAAATGAAGCTCGGGTTCAGAAACAAATACTTACCTAAGACCTAATGAGGCTTCCCTTGCAGCCCTACGCCACTGTCTGGGGCCCTTTAGCTGATCAGGGCCACATTTCTCTTCTGGCAGGAGTGCAGGCATGCTGCAGCTGCGCAGTAGAATGGAGCTGAATGTACAGAAGTGCATCTTACTGAGCATCTTAGAAGTCTCTTACTGAGCAGGTGCTGACTTCCTTGCGCAGGCACGGTATGGATGTACTTGTAGTCCAACAAATTCTGGCACTTAATCTTCATACATCGGTTCAAAGAATCAAAAATCTCCTAAAGACCACAAGATATGCAATAATGGCAATAACTTCACCTCACCCCACACAGGTGCAGACTCACCGGATAAAAAGACAGTTATGACTGTCATCAAGCGCATGTGGGGTGTAGCTGTCTGGTCTAAATGGCTAGTTGCAACTCTGTCCACCAAAGGATGCAAGTTTCCCCAATGCATGTAAAAGAAAAAAACACCTCAAATAGTGTGATACCACCTTAAAAACATCAATTTATTCTACTAAAAGCAACAGCAGCAACACTCAACTTTTAAATAGGTATGTCCAATCAAGAAGAATACAAAAGAGTATATGTTTTGTGACGCACACTTGCCATTCCCTGCGCGCACAGGCAAATGTTGGCTGCATTCCTTACGCTCTCCAGCGCCACCTTTGAACCAGGAAGTGGCTGCCAGGTCTTGAGTCAATTACCAGAGGCAGGCTCATCATTTACTGGCTGGCCACTGTGGGAAAATCTCCAGATTGGTGCAGTGCAGTATAAAAGTCTAGGTGGTGCAGTTTGTTTGTTTCCTGTGATATGTTAAGTCGCTAGAGCTAGCTGCTGGCTATTCCTTGCTGATAGCTAATCTTTGTCTGATTCCTTGCCTGAACCCTTGCCTGTTTATAGACCCCTCTATTTTTTGCTGCTTGGCCCGACTTTTACCTGTTTGACCACTCTTCTGTCTTATCCCTTAAAGAAAAACTCCGACCAAGAATTGAACTTTATCCCAATCAGTAGCTGATACCCCCTTTTACATAAGAAATCTATTCCTTTTCACAAACAGACTATCAGGGGGCGCTGTATTACTGATATTGTGATGAAACCCCTCCCACAAGAAGCTCTGAGGACCGTGGTACTCCTGGCATGGGAACCTTGTTGCATTGTGGGAAATATCTGTTTACAGCTGTTTCTTCCAACTGCCAAAAAAGCATGCTGCAGCTACATCACCTGTCAACAGTAAAAATGTTACTGTTACTATGTAATAAATGTCAGAATGATAATCAGGGATTCAAAAGATTTTACAATGGGCAAACACTGACTAAATCATTTATACATAATTATTGTAAAAATGAAGCACTTTTTTATTACATTATTTTCACTGGAGTTCCTCTTTAAGTCTCTAGACCTTAAACATTAAGGCCTGGGTGCAACCAAAGTCAGACAGACACACCTGTTTCCTGTTTAAGCGGGACATGCCACACAGGGTGAAGATTACAGAGGTAGATAGGGGCATAAGGACAGATATTAAGGTGGTGGATCTGCTTGTCCTTAAATTAAAGGCCATAAAAAGACCATTATCATGGAGGACAGGCAACGACAGATTGGTCAACTTACTGAAGCAGTAAGATGACTTTCTTTGCAGGCTATTCCTCCACCCACATCGCAGACTGCCATGCCTCCAGTCAGTGAGTCATTTGCTGCTGCAGATGCAGCTACCATTGTAGAAACTAAGTTACCATTACCAAAAATGTTTACTGGGGTTAGAAGTCAGTTTTGCAACTTAATGAATCTACCTGGGCCTTTAGTCTTTTCCAGGGAGACTCGGCCTTGACACATGTAACAGGGTTTTTAAAGCCCATGAATGTGTTATACTCTGATCCTGATCTGTCAGCCACAGCCTCCTAAAATATTAGGCATCTTAAACAGGGAAAAAGGACAGTGGAAGAGTATGGCTCTATCAGAAACTGGTTAAAGGAGAACTGTAGTGAGAGGTATATGGAGGCTGCCATATTGATTTCCTTTTAAGCAATACCAGTTACCTGGCAGACCTGCTGAGCTATCTGCCTGCAGAACCACACCAGAAACAAGCATTCAGCTAAAAATGTCAGAAACACCTGATCTGCTGTATGCTTGTTCAGGGTCTAAGGCAAAAAGTATTGAGTCTTGAGCGGCGAGTGACGTCGGGTGCGGCGTAGTTACAATGTAACAAAGTTGTTACATTGTAATAACTTTGTTACATTGTAACTGATAGAACATTTCCGAGGCTATTGCGAGGGATCATTTATTTAAAGGGACAGGTAAGTATTAATGGTTAATTAAGAATATTAAAGTACTTTTTTCATGGTTATGTTTTTTGTTCAATTAAAATACTTTTTCTAAGTGTTTGTGTGTTTATTTACTTTTAACTCTTAAAGGAAATGGGTAAGGGGTACAAGTACCTCTATACTCATTTCTCCTGGGAGGGGGGGTGGGCATCTGGGGGACTCCTTTTTAAAGGGGACTCCCAGATTCCACCATGAACCCCCCCCCCCCCCAGGAAATCGCGGCCTCCACCTCCACCGCCCATCGGAGGTGGAGAAGAGCCCCTTGTCCTTGGATTGGACAAGGGCTCGGAAGGGGAGGGGAAAGCTTGGCTGCCCCTCCCCTTCCGAGACCCCCCAATCCATGGACCATGCGGGCTGGTATAGTCAGGGTGCGGAGCCCCATGCGGCCGGAGCTCCGCATTCTGGCTATCCCAGCCTGCATGGGGGACAAGGGGTTAAAGAGGTCTGGGAGGGGGGACCCCACGTCGTTTTTTTTTATATTTCCCACACTCAGAATGAAGTAAGTAAAACTCTTCCTACTTGGGGGAATCTATAAAAATAATACACTATTGTTACCTGTGCAAAAAAAAACTGACATTTTCCGCATTTAAAAGACATTTTTGCCCTTGAAATTTAAAAATCGATTTTCTCAAAAACTATAAGGTCTTTTTGAAAAAAATTTTTTTCCTCTTATTCCCACTGATCCCCTTAATATACCCTAGGAATTTGGTGTTCCTAAACTTTAAGCAGGCTTTGCTATTAACCGTTAAAGTCGGCGGGTTTTTAAATGTATACATTTTTACTTTGAAACTTTAACATCGATTTTCTCAAAAACTATAAGGTCTTTTTGAAAAAAATTTTTATTCCTCCTGATCTCCTTAATATATTCTCCAAATTTGAGGCTCTTAGCATTTAAGGGGGCTTTGCTATTAACCCTTAAAGTCGGCGGCTTTTTTATATTATACGGAGCGTTACGGTTTAACGCGAAATTACGGTAGCGTTTAATGCGAAATTACGGCATGAACGAAACTCGAAATTACGCATTGAAAATTACGCTTACGGTATTTTCAATTAAGATTTTAATGGCAATTACGCTACCGTAATTTCACATCGTAATCGCAAATTTCGCATGCGTAATTATAGTAATGCGAAATTACGAAAATTTCGGCTCAACTCTAAGCAGGATAGCCAGGCAACTGGTATTGCTTAAAAGGAAATCAATATGGCAGCCTCTATATACCTCTTACTACAGTTCTCCTTTAAGATAATTTGGTCAGTCATGTTGAACTTGCTATGTTAGATGAAGTAATCATCTTGTCTATTAGGGTATACCGCTCACTACAGCAAAGATGTCAGGAAAAGACGGTTTCCTTTGACCATAAGGCTACTATCTGTCTTCCTTCTAATCCTGTTTATCCTCCGGAAAAGCCCATGCAATCAAACAATACTTAAAGGACTTACGAGTTGAAAATAAACTTCTGTGAAAAACAATTAGATCTATCCTACTTCTCCTAAAAATGACTTTTTTAGATATCCCACAGTTTTATTTTATATTTAAATCTAGCTTTTAAAGTAGACCCAAATTAAAAATACAAGATTTCAGAAATAAAATCTATTTTCTAACTTATAATAATAAATAGCAACCATTTTTCAGCTGCATGATGACAAATATAAAATATTTTACATTTATTGGAGGAACCCCTCCCTTCCTTTCAAATTGCTGGGATTTTTTCCAGCAAACTGGTGGAGGAGATAAAAAACAAAAACACAACACAGGCTGCTACTGATGATGTCACAGGGGAGGTGATCTCAGCTTGTGTGAGATTTCACATAGACGATGCCCCTGTGAGGGAGGGTAGCTGATGACAAACACACCCATCATCTAAAACCTCCCACTAAGCTCAGAAGTATAACTGATATATGCCACCTGTATAACCCTAGTTATGAAAAAAGGGTGAAAAGCATGCACTGAAATGCTCATAGGCTTAAAGGAGTGTTTATTTATCTTTGTATGTGTCAGAGTGGTGCAAATAAATATTTTGAATTAAAAAAAAAATGTTTGGTTTGGGTCCGCTTTAAGTTTTTACTGTTTCATTGTCTCTGCTCAATGACGCATTCATTGCAGTATGCCAGAGCTCAAATCTATTAATTATTGACCCTTTTTATCTCTTTTCTGCTCTTAAAAGCCATTTACTGACAGAAAAATGTTTTATATTGTTCCAAGAGAAAAAGTAAGTGTGGCACTCCTTTAATTCCAAGGAGGATCTGTGGGTAGAGATGGTGTGGGCCAAAGCTTGCCGCACAGCGGGTCCCAATGCACAAGTAGATGATACTGGCCACTGGCGTGTGCTCCGTGTCAAGATGTAGGAAGGAAGGGTATCGAGGAACTTTATCAACAAGAGATAGTTACGGGCACCATCCATCATTGAGCTCATTTATTGTATAGACACAACATGTGCAACACAGGACATCAGATACACATCACCTGTATGTCATGGCGATATCTGTACGGGGTGGAGGTGGGTGCTCAGGGCTGCATAAGGAACGGCGACGGCCGCTTCGCATCCACCAGGATGCTTGGTCACGCTGTGTGGAACGCAGCGTGACCAAGCATCCTGGTGGACACGAAACAGGCGTCGCCGACCCTTATGCAGCCCTGAGCACCCACCTCCACCCCGCACAGATATCGCCATGACATACAGGTGATGTGTATCTGATGTCCTGTGTTGCACATGTTGTGTCTATACAATAAATGAGCTGAATGACGGATGATGCCCGTACCTATCTCTTGTTGATAAAGAAAAATGTTGTATGGCTGTAATTACTTATCAGTGAGGGTAATGCTATATTCTGACCCAGTCCGACCCGGTCCCGACCCAGATAGAAATTGTCACTTCTATACTTGATGTTTAACTTTTTCAGGCAGAGAAAGAAAAAAAGGAACCCAGCATAGTAATTTGTGTGCTAGGCACTGTACATACCCATGTCTATCTCATCATGTCACATGTCACCTCGTAAGTCCTTTAAGGATAAAAAGTTGTATAACAGTAATATGACTGATTTGCAGTAAATCAGATTTCCATGGAATTCTGAATTCCATTTTTCATTTTTTCCATCAAAAATGCCGATTTCTGATTGGAAATGTGGAAATTTAATTTCCGCAGAATCCGTATGAGCATCCTTAATATATATAATTTCCCACTGCACCTCCTGTATAATACACATGCACAAGACCGGTTTATAACTCTGCAATTTAATTTATTTATTCTAATTCAAAAGAGAGATTAAAAAATAAAAAATATTGTGGACTGAAACAGCCAATGGAATGGTTTGAAAGTTAGTCACTTAATTGCTCTCTCCTGTTGCCCTTGTTCTGGTATTATACTGTTGGGTTCCACTACCACAGATGGAGAACATCATACTCTTCACACTCCGTATGCTCCATCTGTCAGAGTTATTAAAAATGCACTGACCAAAACTGACCTCAGAGAATTGACTCTCACAGTGAACATGCAATCGCAGCATCTAACATGGACCCCTTGAGGTTTTACCAGCCTTTAAGGCATGTGAACATAACATAAAGGGCAGCACCTACCAGACACACCACCATATGTGGTCCTGCTCCCTCTTCCAACTGCAGGCCAGGGTGTTCCGTCTGCTTTAAGTCCCATCAGTCCAGAGACAGTGTTAGTTGCAGTAACTCCATCTGCACCTCCTGTATAATAGAACATGCATTAACACTGAACGGTTTGAATATCATGGCACTCAAATTAAAATAATAGGCAACTGTATAGTTTTAATGTAGATGTAAATAATGCATTTTTATCACCATTCTCATTATTTTTATTATTATTATTATTATTATTATTAGGGATGGTTGGAAATGCTCTTTTCCGATTCCGTGGAAATTCCATTTTCTGCCAATGCCAATTTAGTTTTTCCGATCTCCAGTTTTTCTGAATTTCCGATTTTCCATTCTTCCGAATTTTGAGGAGCATTTTGTTAGTCATTTTTCCATCAGTAAAATGCAAAAAATAAAAATCATAAAACGTTAAATCAATTGGAAAAAACAGAAATTTAGAAAAATGGAAAGTCTTTTGACTGGTCTAAAATTACCTCAGGGATCCGATTTTTGCAGAAAAAAAATCTGCATTCTCCGATTGGTCCAATGCTTCCAAGTTCTGTGATTAAGCTAAAATGACCTAGTTGCAGTAAACTGGATTTCCGCAGAATTCCGATTTCTGCATTCCGATCGGAAATGCTGATTTCTGATCAGAAATGTAAATACTTCAATTCCGTGGAATTCGAATGAGCATTCATAATTATTATTATTATTATTAGTAGTAGTAGTAGTAGTAGTAGTAGGAGTAGCAGTAGCAGTAGTAATAGAGTAGCAACAACAGCAATAAAAATATAATATTAATATTTAATAACATGAATTAAAGTAAACCTTATATGATATTTACTGCCATTGCTCATCTCTTCTGAAAATGCTGGTTGTTTGACAATACAATATGCATGTCTAAGTTCATCTACTAACGCTGAAACGCTCACATTTTTAGATTAGAGATTAGTGCATAATTTGCTTCTGATGTGTATTTTAGCCCTGTAACATCCCCTGTAATGGCGGCTGCGGGTACGCAGGATGTTTCTGCAGTCACCTTTGTTCCCTGTTCTGAGGCCTCATCCGTTCTGCTGGCGTCTAGCACGCCAGGGACGGGACTGTCTGTTGCTCATAGGGTCGCTGTCTCTCTCGCGCGCGCGGAGACAGGACCTTTATGCTGGGAGAAGGCGGGTCAGCTGACGTCAGGAGAGGCTCACAGCGCCCGGATTGGCTACTTGGGCATGGGCGTGGCTGTGGGCTCTCCTCGCTGCTTCAAAAGCTTTCTCCGCTCACTTGCAAACGGTCTGCTGTTGCGAATACGTCAGTGTTAGCACTCAGACCTTAGACTAGTATCCGGTGTGCTTTGATCTGGGAGGAAACCAGGGATTTCACACAAGACTAGGATTATTGCTTTATTGTATTATTGATATTCTGTGTATGACTCTGGATTATCTCTGACTCTGCTTTTGCTCAACGTTTCTGTACTTCTGCCCATCTGATCTAGCTGCCGAACCTCTGCCTGAATCTTTACTATTCTCTTGCCTTCTGATTTTGTACTATACCTGCCTCTCTGTTGCTGAACCTTGCATGTCTGACCCTTCTACTCTCCAGTGAGCCCTTGTCACTGGAGAGGTGCTCTGATAGTACCCATCAGCTCCTCTGGTGAGGTCTATTTAAACTATCTGATTACTATTGCTGATAGCACTCACCAGCTCCTCTGGTGAGATCTACCCTTTCATCTACTGCACCAAACACTATTTCCACTGTACCTCAGCTTTCTATACTTGCATTATTGGTGATACTGCAGATCACCACATAATCAGGTATAGAGTCTGCATTATTGGTGATTCTGCAGATCACACAATAATCAGACATCTGTGTTGCTACACCAAACATTACAAGCCCCTGGGGGATCTGCACACCTCTGTTGATTTCATTTCATTTGCAGCCTAGGAGCGCTGTCAATTGTTTGCTGGTTTTTTGGGGGAAAAAAAGAAAAAAGTGTGTATACCATATATGACTGGCAGCACCAGGTAAGAATTATGTTTTTATTGTTAGACTAGTGGTTAGGTCTCTCCCCTGGGGCACATCATCTCCGTGGAAGAGTCTAGTAGGGAATAATTTGTGCACATATTATTTTTGCTGAAGCTAACGCTCTCCTTTGCTGTACCTGTTTTGAAAGCAAGTTGTGTAATTTGCCCATTTTTTTAGCTCTGCACATCTATGCAGGTAGTTAATTTGGGTGCAGCCTCTGTCTGGAAGCGCTGCCTATGTCTCCGGCTGTACAAAACGCTGTGTGTTACTTACTGACCACCACTGCTGCCTCCACCATAAGCCACAGTTCAGCTATATAATAGCCGAACACTGGCACCCAAATTATTTAGTCGGTGCTGTCATAGGTACAACTTACATTGTGTTCAATGGCAGAGCACAATATACCAATCAACTGTGTGCCCAAAATACTTGATTCGGTCTTACCACCTCAGCAGAGCAGGTTTCTTGCTTGAGTGAGGCTCTGCTAAGCCCTGGGGAGTCTTAGTGTTTGGTTAGACTTCCTTTTTTGGAAACCTTTCCATGGCAATTTTGGCCTCCATCCAACCTTTCTTCACCCCCTCCATTCTGACCACGTCATTGCTCATCCAACCATGGGGACTTGCCAGGACTCAATAGAAATCTACTTAATAAGCAGTCTAAGCAGTTAGAGCTACTGAATTTGAAAGATTTTGTAGTGTGCAGCCCTCCTACCAGAGAGGTACACAGTGATTTATCACAGAATGCAGCAGCACAGTGTACACTTTGAAAACACCTGTTTTTAAATCTATTAAACTAGAGATGGGATTTTTCAATAAATAACCAAAAATATTTAGCCACGCTGAGCCAGCTCTGCATTGTAAGCACTGAAGACTATATTTTGCGCTGAGGGTTGGCCCCATGCAGTCTATAGAAAATGTCAAGGTGCTTACAATGCACTATATTGGCTAAGTGCATTAAGTTCAGACATTTCTGAGAAAGAGTAGTCAGTTTAATACTATTTCTCCACTGTCAGCAACTTTTCCTTCACTGCTCTGCTGAGATACACAGAATCGGTTGTAGCCCTTACTGTGAAATGGAGCAGGACATCCCCCTGGTCATTGTTTCTCTTCAACTCTCAGTAGACCAGAAGGAGTTGTTTAGCTGAAAGCCAAGCAGCTCATCTATACAATATACAATACTGTAAACCAGAATGATCATGCCCGATGCCCAGTTCTGCAAATCTCTTGTTCCGACCAGCGCAATAATAAAAACTTCAATTATTCCAACATCTTCTTAAAAGAGCAAGAATACAACAGAAAGGTATTCAATGCTAAACAGCATATTCGGCAATCCATCCCAGTTATGTACATAGCTTAAAGCGGTTTGCTTTAAGCTATGTACATAACTGGGATAGATTGCTGAAGTGAAAATAAACTTATGAGATAATAAATTGTATGTGCAGTACAGCTAGAGTCTATTGTTTTACAGCATGGGAAGAGTTAAGAAAGTTCAATTTTTATCTATGCAAAAAGAGCTTCTTTGAGCTATTCAACCCAACTTGGGTCAAATACACTCTTGTTTTCTGAAGCACTTAAACAACAAGAAACAGTGAGAGACAGTTTGAGATACGATTTTACTGCAGGAAAGTGCACGTTTTATAGTTTAAGCAAGGATACATTGTGAGATTTGTAAACTTACAAATATGACAGAATTATGCAATGCAAAAAAAAACAACAATTCAGTAACTGAAAATAAAAATATGAGACTCTTTTCTTTGCTACTAATGTTCTATTCACTATTCATACTACACATACAATTCATTATATCATAAGTTTTATTTATTGCTTTAGGTTAGCTTTAAAGCTCTTCGTCTCCATAGCCGAAAGCATACTCTTATTTTTTAAGTTAGCCAATAAATGGGATCATCCTGATTCAAAACGTCTTGCTTTTACTTATGGCCAACACGGTACAATACTCTACTGCTACTAATCACTTTTAAAAAGACCCACATCGCTGGTTTAACCAATTGTTGGTAGCAAGACATTATATCTACGTTTTCAATGTTGTGCAGTTGTGATAACAAGATTCAAATATAAGCCTTCAGCTGTGAGCAGAGAGCACTTTCTAGAGGAACTGCTCTAGCAAATGCTCTATAATAGCTCTATCGTAGTTGGTGCCCAACACCTGACACCCCATAACCTCAACTATTCAATGTGGTCTATGGTAGAGCCCAGAGTTGACAGACAGCACCGAGTTCTACAGATCCATAATATACTGCCCTTACAGTATTCAATGGTAAATTTAGTAAAGCATGCCAGACCACTTTATACGCAGTTTATTTAATCATATACAAATACAGCAACACTCGGCACCTGTCCTCCCATGGAAGCCACCTCTCTTCACACAGTGCTCTTTCACAATGATGGATATTTGTAAATGACATGTCACTATGATGTCACGTAATAAACCATCATTTGAGACAGTGCCTGGTCTGTAACTTTTGACTATTCATACACAGTTTATTTAATCTCCTTAGCTCTTGTGGACACTTTTTATCTCCAAGACTGTAAACTAGTGTAGGCAGGGAAATCTTGGTGTGTTCTTGTACCTTGGTATTGTTCAATCCACTGAAATGTCTCATTTTTGCATCCATATTACAGGGTGTGCTGTACAACTGTGTATTATATGTATAACCTGTGCATTATATGTATAACCTATGTTTAGGTATGTAAGCTGCTAGCATTGTTTGTATTATACCTATATTATTTAGCTCCACATGCCACAGAAGACGATGGTGCTAAATACTTTGTAGATGGTCGTTTGACATACTGTTGTGTGTTAGCTATAGATCAAGGGAAGAGCCCAAGGATCTGGGTGACTAGCTGCTATGCAAGTAACAATTTTAAAGCAGAACTGCATTTAGGACTTCCTCTCTGCTCCAAAATATAAGTAACAGCATAATAACCTTAAAAAAACATTTCTTTGTTATAGCTGATACAAATCCAGCAATTAATCTGCATTGTGTCTACTTCCTGTTTTCACAGCAAAGGGTTAATATCCTGTGTGCACAAATTAGTTGCTCTGCCAAGGCAGCCAGCTGACACAGCTGAGAGATCAAATTACACTGGTGATTAGTCACAGACGAGGGGGAATTAGACAGGCTAAACTCTCTAAATACATACATAGCACATTTCTCTATGTTTTCCTTCTGTCCTGTGCAAGATTTCAGGTCCACTTTAAAGTGAATGTTTACCAAGTTAAAAATAAAATTCAGATACTCACCTAAGGAGAGGGAAGGCTCGGTCCTAATGAGCCTTCCCTCTCCTCTCCCGGTGCTCGGTCCCGCGCAGGATCCCCCGTGGCAGTATTCGACCAGTTTGGTCAAATACTGCCACTTCCGCAGCCGAAGGGAGCTTTCGGAAGCCTTCGGGAGCACTCGGGCTCCCGAAGACGGGCCGCTCCATACTACGCATGCGCGAGCGCCCTCTATGACGCACTCGCGCCTGCGTAGTATGGAGCGGCCCGTCTTTGGAAGCCTGAGTGCTCCCGAAGACCTCCGAAGTCCCTGCGGCGGCGGAAGCGTACGGGGGAGCCAGTGCAGCACCGAGGGCACCGGGAGAGGAGAGGGAAGGCTCATTAGGACCGAGCCTTCCCTCTCCTTAGGTGAGTATCTGACTTTATTTTTAAATTGGTAAACACTGGCTTTAAAGGGACACTTAAGTCAAACAAAAAAAATAGTTTTACTCACCTAGGGCTTCCAATAGCCCCCTGCAGCTGTCCGGTGCCCTCGCCATCTCCCTCCGATCCTCCTGGCTCCGCCAGCAGCCACTTCCTGTTTCGGTGACAGGAGCTGACAGGCTGGGGGCTGGGAGTGATTCTTCGCGTTCCCAGACACATTAGCACCTTCTATGCTGCTATATGGTATATGATATATGCTATAGCAGCATAGATGGCGCTATTGTGGCCAGAAACGCGAAGAATCATGCGCATCCCCAGCCTGTCAGCTCCTGTCACCAAAACAGAAAGTGGCTGCCGGCGGGGCCAGGAGGATCGGAGGGAGATGGCGAGGGCACCGGACAGCTGCAGCGGGCTATTGGAAGCCCTAGGTGAGTAAAACTCATTTTTTTTTGTTTGACTTAAGTGTCCCTTTAAGGAGGAGGCCAATAATATCAGACTATCCATTTTTCTGACTAAAGCTGCCTTAAATATAACAACAATCAGTGGCATTGGGGCCATGGTCGCAGTGGTTGCTGGTGCGAACGGGCCCAAGGCCCCGGGGGGCCCCATTTGCCCTCCCACGTGATGTGTGAGGGGACGCAGCAAAGGTCACACGAGAATCGGATGAGGAGGTCATCAAATGAATTGCCGGGATCCAAGGCTGCATGTACTACTTACTTCCTGTTCCCGCCCCCCTGGGGGCACTGTTACTGTGAGATGGAACACAGGAACGGGAAGGAGTAAGTACATGCAGTGCATGGATCCAAGCAATCTGAGTATCTGATGATCCCCTCAGCTGCTTCACGTGCACTCGCTGCTGCGTCCCTCCTCCTGGCTACCTATATTAGGGCATCTATCTCTGGCTATGGAAACTGGTGGCATCTATAGCTGGCTACCTATACTGGGGCACCTATTTCTGGCTTCCTACACTGGTGGCACCTATTTTTAGCTACCTACAATGAAGGCACCTATAGTTGGCTACCATACAGGGGGAGGGGAGGGAAGCACATCTGGCTACAATACTGGGTTGGGGTACATTATTTAATGTAGGTGGGCCTGAGTCTAAATTCCGCATCAGGGCCCCGAGGTCTGTAACTATGCCACTGACAACATGAACAATGATAACAATAATAATAATAATAATAATAATAATAATAATAATAATAATAACAACAACAATAACTACAATGATAACACTATACAAACACATTTACTTCCATGATCTTATTTTTGTGCATGCTTATAATTACACTTTAACAAAATATCTGTTACATGCTTTATCTGGCGGTACCATTTCCGTCTCACCTTCTTGAGCAGCCATTGCAATCTGCACAACATCTGTGACATTAGGGGTCAGCTTGGCAAAGAAGGGAATTTTGACAGCTTGTCTAACCCAGCGGCAGATGTTGCGCACCAGTTCTGGATCCTGTTCAAATAGGTCAGATATGAAAGAGAAATATTGGTAATTTGTCTAATCTAATGAAAACATGGAGCAATGAAGGAAAAAAAATCCATCAACAGAGCTATTCTTGTAACACAGTGGAATCAATAATTGAACTGAACTCATTGTAACAAGCCATGCGGATGCATTGTAATGCTGTAAAGTAATATGCTTCTTAAGAAATATCTAAATGAATACAAAATTAATTAACACAGAAGGAGTAAATAAGGCAACATAGAACTGCAAAATGCACAGTTTACCAGCAAGGACTTGCTAATAAATTAGAATTCTGCTGGCACTGCATCTCACCTCTGTGACGCAGGGCTACAACATAATCTTGGCTGTTTAGTAAGGAGACCTTGGGAAAGACTCCCTAAAACTGCTATTGCCACTTAAAATCAATACAATTACACCTAAACAAAAAATATGCTGTTGCCTACTGAGCATGCCTAGTGGCTACAGTTCAAGCACTTTGAATCTGCCAGGAAAAAAGTGCAATATAATTGTTATTTGTCTTGACCCATACCATCACCAAGGTGCTGCACAAACAATTCAAGGTCGGTCGGCACACCAATTCAAGTTCCCAAGCACATTTATTGAATGCACAGCATGACAATTGTTTCGGGGCCACAGAGTATCCCCTTCATCAGATAAGTGCAGACATATCACCAAGGTGCTGCAGACACAGACAATGTATATGGTAGCTTACAGCAAGTCATTTTGCAGCAGTGTACACCTGTACCCCGACAATTTTATTGCAGGTGAACTGTAAGAAGACATTTTGTACCGAAGTCAGAACTGTGCACTCAATTAAGCTTCACCCTCTTCTGTTTAGCCTGATCAATTGCTCTATTTGAGTCAGTACTGATTGGTACTGAATGGTTCTGCTCCAGTTCATACATGTAAGTAAGATCAACAGTTTCAACATGCACTACAACATCAGCCATACAGACACCCCCTTGCCCCCCCCCCCCCCCTCATGATCTATTCGAGAAAATATAAAAATTTCTTATAGGAAAGGAGGTATCAGCTACTGATTGCAATGAAATTCAATCCTTGGTTACAGTTCCTCTTTAATGCTGATCGTAAAATATCAGTAATTTTTTCTGATGTTTTACTAACCCCTTACCTAACCCTGTTTTAACATGAGCGCTCACTCTACTGATGTCTACCTTAACCAACCCTTCAACCAGTGCCTAACCCTAACTCATCCTCCACTGCAAAGTGCCTAATCTGACCCTGCAGCCGATGCCTACCCCTAAATGACCCTTTTCTGTGAAATGCCAAACCCGAAACGATCTGCCAGTTGATGCATAACCCTAACTGCACCCCCAATCCCCAACAACTCCACACCAATTCGCCACTTAATATCCGCTGTGCCCAAATTACCTGATTCGCTGTTTCACTGCTCTGAAAATGTTTGGATGTTGTGTTCATGTGCTGTGAACATTATTAGTGCCTCTTTGAAAAGTCTCACGTTTATTAAATCCACTCTTCAGATTAACCAGTGGATACACATCAGCATTACTACACAAATGTTCTATCGGTGCAGTATTTTTGATACTATTTTTTTACAAATTACATGCTATTAATTTTTTAAACATATACTTACCTTTGCTTTAGATTTTATCAACAGTACACCTAATCGTAACCCAAACCTTGACCATACTCTTATACAAAACTACTCCTTCCTATCTTAAAACAAACAGACTTCTTGTAATCCTGACTAGAGTGGGGCCGAACCTCCTATTTTTGGTTCGCGAACCTTCGCGGAAAGTTCAGTTCGCCGAAAAGTTCGCGAACCGCAATAGACTTCAATGGGGATGCGAACTTTGAAAAAAAAAAATTATGCTGGCCACAAAAGTGATGGAAAAGATGTTTCAAGGGGTCTAACACCTGGACCCCCAGGTGGAGGAGTGGGATACATGCCAAAAGTCCCCGGGTAAAATCTGGATTTGACGCAAAGCAGCGTTTTAAGGGCAGAAATCACATTGAATGCTAAATGACAGGCCTAAAGTGCTTTAAAACATCTTGCATGTGTATACATCAATCAGGTAGTGTAATTAAGGTACTGCTTCACACTGACACACCAAACTCACCGTGTAACGCACCACAAAAAGCTGTTTGTGTAGTGACGGCCGTGCTGGACTGGTGCGCACCATGGCGAGAGTGCAGGTTTTGGTGGCTTTACAGCCCATATGGTCGCCTGGCTGATGTAGCTGAATGACAGAACAGGTATACAGTGGCGGGTTCACTGAACACAACAGGTATGCAGTGGCGGGTTCACTGAACAGGAATACAGTGGCGGGTTCACTGAACAGAACAGGTATGCAGTGGCGGGTTCACTGAACAGAACAGGTATGCAGTGGTGGGTTCACAGAACAGGTATGCAGTGGCAGGTTCACTGAACAGGTATACAGTGGCGGGTTCACTGAACAGAACACGTTTACAGTGGCGGGTTCACTGAACAGAACAGGTAAGCAGTGGTGGGTTCACAGAACAGGTATGCAGTGGCAGGTTCACTGAACAGGAATACAGTGGCGGGTTCACTGAACAGAACAGGTATGTAGTGGTGGGTTCACAGAACAGGTATGCAGTGGCAGGTTCACTGAACAGGTATACAGTGGCGGGTTCACTGAACAGAACAGGTATACAGTGGCGGGTTCACTGAACAGAACAGGTATGCAGTGGTGGGTTCACAGAACAGGTATGCAGTGGCGGGTTCACTGAACAGGAATACAGTGGCGGGTTCACTGAACAGAACAGGTATGCAGTGGTGGGTTCACAGAACAGGTATGCAGTGGCAGGTTCACTGAACAGGTATACAGTGGTGGGTTCACTGAACAGAACAGGTATACAGTGGCGGGTTCAATGAACAGAACAGGTATGCAGTGGTGGGTTCACAGAACAGGTATGCAGTGGCGGGTTCACTAAACAGGAATACAGTGGCGGGTTCACTGAACAGAACAGGTATGCAGTGGCGGGTTCACTGAACAGAACAGGTATGCAGTGGTGGGTTCACAGAACAGGTATGCAGTGGTGGGTTCACAGAACAGGTATGCAGTGGTGGGTTCACAGTACAGGTATGCAGTGGTGGGTTCACTGAACAGGTATGCAGTGGTGGGTTCACAGTACAGGTATGCAGTGGTGGGTTCACAGAACAGGTATGCAGCCAGGAACAAGCTAAGCCTAACTAATCTTTCCCTATGAGAGACAGTCTGCAGCAGCTCGCCCTACTCTCACTAACGCAGGCACACGAGTGAGCGTAATGGCCGCCGCTGCCTGCCTTTTATCAGGGGGGGAGTGGCTCCAAGTGCTAGTGTAGCCTAATTGGCTACACTGGGCCTGCTGACTGTGATGTAGAGGGTCAAAGTTGACCCTCATGGTGCATTATGGGGCGAACCGAACTTCCGCAAAAGTTCGCCTGCGGGACGCGAACGCGAACCACTGAAGTTCGCATGGAATCGTTCGCAGGCAAACCGTTCGGCCCATCTCTAATCCTGACTACAATCTTCCATTCCCAACTTGCGTCTTTTCCCTTAATAAAAAAATACATAAAATATCTGCTTTAAAAGTTCACACAATGGCCTCAATTCACAGAGCTTTATCAAATACTTTATCAAACGTTTGATAATTTACCTCATGGGTAAAATCTAATTTTGAATTCACTAAGGTGTTCTATATTTATTGAACGTTTTATCGGTAAAACGTTCGACAAATATATAACACCTTAGTGAATTCAAAATTAGATTTTAGCCATGAGGTAAATTATCAAACGTTTATCAAACGTTTGATAAAGTGTTTGATAAAGCTCCGTGAATTGAGGCCAATAATGTAATTTAGACTCTTTTGAAAAAGTACCTAGAGTTAGGGATGGTCGCTGGATTCCGCGGAATTGTAAATTCCGTGATTCCGGCCAGAACTTGGTGATTCCGGTTCCGATATGACGGAACAGAATTGCTATAGCTCTAAAACGGAATTCCGCAGAAAATTTTAAAACTCTGCGGAATTTTACGGAATTCAAATTGACATTCTCACCTAACTAATTTTCCCTTCCTCTCTTCCTCCCTCCGGGTATCGTCTTACAGGGAATTGTAGTATTTCAAAAGCCAGCTTACATACCGTGGCTGGAAATTGAACCCAGGCTGGGCTGGGAATTGAACCCAGGTCTCAGTGTGTGGTAGGTAACTCACTTAACCACTATACCACCACCAACACTACATGCTGAAGCCAGCCTAGCATCTACCATTATGATATATCCAAGAAAAAAATTAGCTTGCTTAAGGATTTGTAGCATGTCAAAAGCCAACTCACATTGGCTGGGAATAGAACCCAGGTCTGAGTGTGTGATAGGTAACTCACTTAACCACTATACCACCACCAACACTACATGCTGAAGCCAGCCTAGCATGTACCATTATGATCAATCCAAGAGAAAAATTAGCTTGCTTAAGGATTTGTAGCATGTCAAAAGCCAACTCACATTGGCTTGGAATATAACCCAGGCCTACCGCTCTGTAGACTGCTATCCTAACCATTATACCACCAACACTACATGCTGAAACTTCTTGGAGCAGACTTACTACCTACCTCCAAAAGACACACATACATCCCCATAAAATCATTCAACTGCAACTGCATGCACAGTCTTTGTGGTTCACAGTGTGTGGCACAACTGGTTAGCGTGTTTGGCTGTTAACTGCAAGGTTGGTGGTTCAAGCCCACCCAGGCATGGCCTTGCCTTTTGAGTTGTCCGAAAGAGAACCACAGATAGCCAGGTAGATTCATCTCTCTCTCTCTCTCTCTCTCTCTCTCTCTCTCTCTCTCTCTCTCTCTAGTAGGGATGGTCACCGCTTTCCACGGAATTGTATTTTCTGGAATTTTTAGGCGGAAATTGGTCATTCCGTTCCGTTTGGTCGGAACGGAATTGCTTTTTCAATCTGGCGGAATTCTGAAATTGGCTGTGATATTCTGCCAGTATCCGTTGATGGTTTTAAGCTGAAAATTCAGTTTAATGGCATCAAGTTCTAGAGAGAGAAAGAGAGAGCTAATTTTTCTCTTGGGTATATCACAATGGTACATGCTAGGCTGGCTTCAGCATGTAGTGTTAGTGGTGGTATAGTGGTTAAGTGAGTTACCTACCACACACTCAGACCTGGGTTCTATTCCCAGCCAATGTGAGTTGGCTTTTGACATGCTACAATTCCTTAAGCAAGCTAATTTTTCTCTTGGATTGATCATAATGGTACATGCTAGGCTGGCTTCAGCATGTAGTGTTGGTGGTGGTATAGTGGTTAAGTGAGCTACCTACCACACACTCAGACCTGGGTTCTATTCCCAGCCAATGTGAGTTGGCTTTTGACATGCTACAAATCCTTAAGCAAGCTAATTTTTCTCTTGGATTGATCACAATGGTACATGTTAGGCTTGCTTCAGCATGTAGTGTTGGTGGTGGTTAGTAGTGTTGGGTGAACATCTAGATGTTCGGGTTCGGGCCGAACAGGCCGAACATGGCCGCGATGTTCGGGTGTTCGACCCGAACTCCGAACATAATGGAAGTCAATGGGGACCCGAACTTTTGTGGTTTGTAAAGCCTCCTTACATGCTACATACCCCAAATTTACAGGGTATGTGCACCTTGGGAGTGGGTACAAGAGGAAAAAAAAATTTAGCAAAAAGAGCTTATAGTTTTTGAGAAAATCGATTTTAAAGTTTCAAAGGGAAAACTGTCTTTTAAATGCGGGAAATGTCTGTTTTCTTTGCACAGGTAACATGCTTTTTGTCGGCATGCAGTCATAAATTTAATACATATAAGAGGTTCCAGGAAAAGGGACCGGTAATGCTAACCCAGCAGCAGCACACGTGATGGAACAGGAGGAGGGTGGCGCAGGAGGAGAAGGCCACGCTTTGAGACACAACAACCCAGGCCTTGCATGAGGACAAGAAGCGTGCGGATAGCATGCTTTGTACCACCATGCAGTCATAAATGTAATAAAGATAAGTGGTTCAATAAACAGGGACCACGCGGCAACGCTAACCCAGCAGCAGCACACGTGATGGAACAGGAGGAGGCGCAGGAGGAGAAGGCCCCGCTTTGTGAGACACAACAACCCAGGCCTTGCATGAGGACAAAAAGCGTGCGGATAGCATGCTTTGTACCGCCATGTAGTCATAAATGTAATAAAGATAAGAGGTTCAATAAACAGGGACCACGCGGCAACGCTAACCCAGCAGCAGCAGCAGCAGCAGCACACGTGATGGAACAGGAGGAGGCGCAGGAGGAGAAGGCCACGCTTTGTGAGACACAACAACCCAGGACTTGCATGAGGACAAAAAGCGTGCGGATAGCATGCTTTGTACCGCCATGTAGTCATAAATGTAATAAAGATAAGAGGTTCCATAAACAGGGACCGGCAACGGTAACCCAGCAGCAGCAGCAGCAGCAGCAGCACACGTGATGGAACAGGAGGAGGCGCAGGAGGAGAAGGCCACGCTTTGTGAGACACAACAACCCAGGCCTTGCATGAGGACAAAAAGCGTGCGGATAGCATGCTTTGTACCGCCATGTAGTCATAAATGTAATAAAGATAAGAGGTTCCATAAACAGGGACCGGCAACGGTAACCCAGCAGCAGCAGCAGCAGCAGCAGCACACGTGATGGAACAGGAGGAGGCGCAGGAGGAGAAGGCCACGCTTTGTGAGACACAACAACCCAGGCCTTGCATGAGGACAAAAAGCGTGCGGATATAGCAGCAATGCTTTTTGCCGCCATGCAGTCATAAATGTAATACAGATGAGAGGTTCAATAAACAGGGACCGGAAACGCTAAACCATCCCAGATGTTCATCGGTCATGTTACTTGGTTGGGGTCCAGGAGTGTTGCGTAGTCGTTTCCAATCCAGGATTGATTCATTTTAATTTGAGTCAGACGGTCTGCATTTTCTGTGGAGAGGCGGATACGCCGATCTGTGATGATGCCTCCGGCAGCACTGAAACAGCGTTCCGACATAACGCTGGCTGCCGGGCAAGCCAGCACCTCTATTGCGTACATTGCCAGTTCGTGCCAGGTGTCTAGCTTCATGCCCGGTTTCAGGTCCAGCGGTGCCAGCCACAAATCCGTCTGTTCCTTTATTCCCCTCCAAATTTCCTCCCCTGTGTGCTGCTTATCCCCAAGGCAGATCAGCTTCAGCAACGCTTGCTGACGCATGCCAACAGCTGTGCTGCACTGCTTCCACGATCCTACTGCTGCTGGTGCTGGGTTAGCATTTCCGGATGAGGTACAGCTTTGAGATGCGTTGGAGGAGAAGGAGTCAGAGAGGTAGGTGCTGCTGTTGTTATCCAGCTGTTTGCGGCGTGGGCAACACCCGCGCCGTAGCAGGTGAGGAATCGCTGCCAGGCTCCACAAGGTTCACCCAGTGCGCGGTAAGGGAGATGTATCGACCCTGGCCGAACGCACTCGTCCAGGTGTCAGTGGTGAGGTGAACCTTGCAGGCAACGGCATTCTTCAAGCTTCGGGTTATTTAGCTGACCACGTGCTCATGCAACTCAGGCACTGCAGAGCGCGCAAAGTGGTAGCGGCTGGGAACCACGTAACGTGGGATGGCCACTGACATCATGCCCTTGAAGCTGTTTGTCTCCACCACTCGATATGGCAGCATTTCGCAGGCCAGAAGCTTGGCTATGCTGGCTGGCTGTTACTGCCACGGCCCGGGGGTCATTTGCTGGCAATTTCCTCTTGTGCTCAAACATCTCAGAGACAGACAACTCAACCGTAGCGCTGCACACCGAAGGGCTGTTGGTTGTTGTGTTTGATGAACACTGGGAGACCTCAAGAGCACTAGTCCGGAAAGTGACAGTGTCAGCATCGTCTGATGTTTGTGAATGTTGTGAACCACGCAATGGCTGGGCTACTGCTGCTGCTGAGGCGGGTCTGGTGGTGAGTCTGGTGAACCCAAGGGAGGCAGTGTTGCTGGTGGTACCCTGTCCTGCCGCGTTTGCCCACAGAGTGGGATGTTTGGATAGAATGTGGCGGCTCATGCTGGTGGTGGAGAGGTTGTTAATACTTTTCCCCCTGCTCAGGCGGGTCTTGCACACCTTGCAAATCGCCATGGTAACATCCTCAGTGCAGTCTTCAAAGAAAGCCCAGGCTTTAACTGGCTGAGGACTCGGACCTCGTGCGTGATGTGCTGGTGCTGCTTAACCCACTGCTGGACGCTTGAGAGGTCATCCAAGTAATTATCTGGTCCTGTTCTTTTGGATCTGTGAGGGTTGTTGTCCTGGACAACATGGGCAGTATTGAGTGGGTTTTCTTGGGTGCTCCCCTGTGGCCTGTACGTGAACCGTCAGGGGAAACACCTCTTCCCTTGCCCCTCCCTCTTTCACCGGATTTCTTCCTCATTTCACTTATCCTTAAAGTACACGCTGACTGGCAGCAGTACAGTGGCAGTACAGAAATGCTATACAGTGGTGGGTGAGCGGTGTACCACTATTGTCAGCAGTGACACAGAGCACAATGCTATACAGTGGCGGGTGAGCGGTGTACTACTGTTCCCAGCAGACACAGAGTGGAAGTAAACACAATGCTATATAGTGTGGCTGAGCCGTGTACACAGAGTGGCATTAAACACAATGCTATATAGTCTGCTATATAGTCACCCCGAACAGGGTGATGTTCTGCAGAACCCGAACAGTGGCAAACACTGTTCGCCCAACACTACTGGGAGGGAACGCAGATTTTAGTACCTAAACACACGATACAACATGTTTTCCGGGGTCGGACTCTGAGGCACATACAGATGGTCCCGATCATCATCCTCATCATACAACTCTTCTCCTGAGTCTGACCCACCCACCACCTCTGCCACCCCAACATCCCCAGACACAGACCCCTCATCGTCCTCAACATTAACTTGGGATGCTGGCCTGAGCCAGACCTCCTCCTCCACATCAGGCCCCATCATCTCCTCAATGGCAGCCCTCATTAATCGCTCTGGCGACGGACTGATGGACACAACGTTCTCCTCCGGGGAGGGCTGCTGCTGACCACTGGCTGCTGGGGTGGATGTTATAGCTTGCGTGGGGCGTTGGCTGTTGCTGTTGTTGGGAGTGCTGCTCACAGCGGAGGTCTCTGGGGAACTCATGTTGAGCTCATATAGTGGTTGACGGTGAGTGGAGTATTACTGATCCCAGCAATATACACACTGACTGGCAGAGTACGCAATGCTATATAGTGTGGCTGAGCGGTGTACACAGAGTGGCAGTAAACACAATGCTATATAGTCTGGCTGAGCGAGCGGTGTACTACTGTTCCCAGCAGAATCAGAGTGGCAGTAAACAATGGTATATAGTCTGGCTGAGCGGTGTACACAGAGTGTCAGTAAACAATGGTATATAGTCTGGCTGAGCGAGCGGTGTACTACTGTTCCCAGCAGAATCAGAGTGGCAGTAAACAATGGTATATAGTCTGGCTGAGCGGTGTACACAGAGTGTCAGTAAACAATGGTATATAGTCTGGCTGAGCGGTGTACACACAATGCTATATAGTCTGCTATATAGTGTCAGTAAACAATGGTATATAGTCTGGCTGAGCGAGCGGTGTACTACTGTTCCCAGCAGAATCAGAGTGGCAGTAAACAATGGTATATAGTCTGGCTGAGCGGTGTACACAGAGTGTCAGTAAACAATGGTATATAGTCTGGCTGAGCGAGCGGTGTACTACTGTTCCCAGCAGAATCAGAGTGGCAGTAAACAATGGTATATAGTCTGGCTGAGCGGTGTACACAGAGTGTCAGTAAACAATGGTATATAGTCTGGCTGAGCGGTGTACACACAATGCTATATAGTCTGCTATATAGTGTCAGTAAACAATGGTATATAGTCTGGCTGAGCGAGCGGTGTACTACTGTTCCCAGCAGAATCAGAGTGGCAGTAAACAATGGTATATAGTCTGGCTGAGCGGTGTACACAGAGTGTCAGTAAACAATGGTATATAGTCTGGCTGAGCGAGCGGTGTACTACTGTTCCCAGCAGAATCAGAGTGGCAGTAAACAATGGCATATAGTCTGGCTGAGCGGTGTACACAGAGTGTCAGTAAACAATGGTATATAGTCTGGCTGAGCGAGCGGTGTACTACTGTTCCCAGCAGAATCAGAGTGGCAGTAAACAATGGTATATAGTCTGGCTGAGCGGTGTACACAGAGTGTCAGTAAACAATGGTATATAGTCTGGCTGAGCGGTGTACACACAATGCTATATAGTCTGCTATATAGTGTCAGTAAACAATGCTATATAGTGTGGCTGAACGAGCGGTGTACTACTGTTCCCAGCAGACACAGAACAGTACACAGAATGCTATATAGTGTGGCTGAACGAGCGGTGTACTACTGTTCCCAGCAGACACAGAACAGTACACAGAATGCTATATAGTGTGGCTGAACGAGCGGTGTACCACTGTTCCCAGCAGACACAGAACAGTACACAGAATGCTATATAGTGTGGCTGAACGAGCGGTGTACTACTGTTCCCAGCAGACACAGAACAGTACACAGAATGCTATATAGTGTGGCTGAACGAGCGGTGTACTACTGTTCCCAGCAGACACAGAACAGTACACAGAATGCTATATAGTGTGGCTGAACGAGCGGTGTACTACTGTTCCCAGCAGACACAGAACAGTACACAGAATGCTATATAGTGTGGCTGAACGAGCGGTGTACCACTGTTCCCAGCAGACACAGAACAGTACACAGAATGCTATATAGTGTGGCTGAACGAGCGGTGTACTACTGTTCCCAGCAGACACAGAACAGTACACAGAATGCTATATAGTGTGGCTGAACGAGCGGTGTACTACTGTTCCCAGCAGACACAGAACAGTACACAGAATGCTATATAGTGTGGCTGAACGAGCGGTGTACTACTGTTCCCAGCAGACACAGAACAGTACACAGAATGCTATATAGTGTGGCTGAACGAGCGGTGTACCACTGTTCCCAGCAGACACAGAACAGTACACAGAATGCTATATAGTGTGGCTGAACGAGCGGTGTACTACTGTTCCCAGCAGTGACACACAATGACTGGGGGGGACCCTGGCTAGCGTGGCTGGAGCGCGAACTACCCTGCCTGCCTGCCCAAAGCTAAACCCACAGACAAATGGCGGAGATATGACGTGGTTCGGGTATTTATTTACCCGAACCACGTGACAGTTCGGCCAATCAGAGCGCGTTCGGGTCCGAACCACGTGACCCGTTCGGCCAATCACAGCGCTAGCCGAACGTTCGGGGAACGTTCGGCCATGCGCTCTTAGTTCGGCCATATGGCCGAACGGTTTGGCCGAGCACCGTCAGGTGTTCGGCCGAACTCGAACATCACCCGAACAGGGTGATGTTCTGCAGAACCCGAACAGTGGCGAACACTGTTCGCCCAACACTAGTGGTTAGTGGTTAAGTGAGTTACCTACACACACACTAAGACCTGGGTTCAATTCTCAGCCCCACCTGGGTTCAATTTCCAGCCACGGTATGTAAGCTGGCTTTTGAAATACTACAATTCCCTGGCGGACGAGATCCTCCTCCCTCCGGGAGGAGGGAGTAAAAGAGGAGGGAGGAAGGGATAATAGGGTCTATGGGCTACCATATAGGATAAACAAGGTTACTTTAGAGATCCTTTCAATTTTTCCGATGGAATCCGGAATTTCGCGGAATTTCGTACAAATCCGGCAGAATTTTCATAGCGACAGAATTTAACACTGACAGAATCTGTGATTTCTTGCGGAATGGAATTTGCTCTTTCCGATCATCTCTACCTAGAGTTTTCTGATGCTGGGTTGCTGTATCATCATGGTGCCCTAGCCTCCTTCAGTGAACATTGGCATGACCACCATGGCCATTTTATTCTGAAGTGTTTCTAAAGCTGTGGCCACCCCCACCTCTGTTGTCACCACCCATCCACCTATTAGGCCATGGGTGCCAAGCTGGGGGCGGACTGAAGCAACACAGGTGGGGTGGCTAAAGCTTGGAAAACATTTTGGGAAACAAAAAACGCCTAGGCAGTTTTGCTGATGGGAGTGGAGTTTTAAATACTTCTGAATTATGAAGTGGGTGAGTTACTTTGTATGGCACCGGCAAATTCTGCATAGTTAAAAAAAAAAAACATCCATCAAGTAAAAAAAAAACCCACCATCCTGAACCCTCAAATATCCCAGTTCATCCACTTTCACAGAGGATTACAGTTAGGTTATTCTTGATTTTACTGGGGATCTTTTTTAAAGCTAGATAGATAGATAGATAAAACAGGTTAGTGCCATGCACAGTGACAGCAGATGTGCTGTCCCTATCCTGGGCATGACCCCCTTTTTCAAAGTATGTAATTGTGTTTATTGCATCGGACATGTCATAGATAGTATGCTATCTATGACATGGCCAACTTCTATGTGTATAAATTGTGCTGGTTGAGACTTTGAGTTCCCCCACTGGAAGGGACACAATGAACCAGGACAGAATGGAAATGTTGGCAGATGTCTAAAGAGATCCTATGCTTAACATATTAATCCATTGGCTCTTCTGTTGGTCCATTGTGGTCTGTTCTATGAATTGGACTGGTTTTGACTATACTGGAAGCCTAGCCCAACAAAAAATCTCTGCTACAAAAAAATCTCCTTCTGGAAGCCTACCTTATTATAATTTAGTATTTTCATATAGCACCAATATCTTCCACAGCTCTGTACAGAGTATATACTCCTGTCAATGAACTTTCCCTTAGAGGGGCAATCTAATTCCTACCATGGTGATATGTCTATATCATGTATTGTACACATTGTAGTATAGGGACAATTTTAGGGCGGGGCAATTAACTTATCTGTACATGTTTGGAATGCGGGAAGTAACTGGAGTGCCTGGTGGAAACCCACACAGGCAGAGAACATACAAACTCCTTGCAGATAGTGCCCAGGCTGAAATTCCACTGAGGAGTGGAGATGGCCCGAACGGTTCGCCCGCGAACTTATGCGCACGAACTTCGGTGGTTTGCATTCACAGTGAACCGCGAACTTTATGGCAGTTCGACCCGCCCCCTATACTACATCATTAGGGTCAACTTTGACCCTATACATCCCAGTCAGCAGGCACAGGGTAGCCAATCAGGCTACACTCCCTCCTGGAGCCCCACCCCCCTTATAAAATGCAGGCAGCGTCATTTCACCCACTCGTGTGGCTGCAGTAATTAGAGAAGGGAGAGGTGCTGCAGAGACATTAGGGAAAGCTTAGTTAGGCTACAGTTAGGCTTGTTAGGTTTTTGTTGTTGCAGCTGCAGTGCTGCCGGAAAAATTAGGCAGGCATGTACACGCACCAGAAAAATTATAATAGCGGCCGCTGTTAGCAGCGGCCTTAAAAATTCAGGAATCCGCCTGGTGTCCTGGACCCTGTTGGTGGTGGTGGAGAAGGCAGTCAAGCGGCCTGCAGGCAGAGATGCTGTGTGGGGAGAAGCTTAGTCTTCGGGCATGCCGTAGCCTTTTGGGATCCATGCCTCATTCATTTTGATAAAGGTGAGGTACTGAACACTTTTGTGACTTAGGCGACTTCTCTTTTCAGTGACAATGCCTCCAGCTGCGCTGAAGGTCCTTTCTAAAAGGAGCCAATCGCACTCTTTTGGCAAACCACCCAATATAAGGGGGTGAGGTGTGCAGGACTTGTCCCCGGAAACCACAGAGATTCAAGTATAAAATGCCAAATGGAAGTCCGCACCGCCTCTTCAGGATAAATCTTGTTTTATTAGTATCAAAATGGCATACACATTAAAAAGAACCACCAGGCAAGACAGTCCACTGTTTCGAGCTCCTGCCCTTCCTCATGTTGCCAGGTTCTAATCACGTACTCACACAGAACACATATATATACAAATGAGTAGCCAATCAAATTCAAAGTCCAAAGGAGAGGACCTGATGGGGAACTGCAAATCTAAATATTATACTCCATCCACCTATATAAATATATGGGCTCATAGATCCCTAATGTATATCAAATATATAGTAAATACATCAGATATAGATCCAGATCTTATCTAATAGGAATCAAATATACCCACACAGTTGAATGAATGGCAGACTTGCCCTGCATAACACATTCTTGGCAAATGCTTTCGATTTTGTTTGTCTTGCGTTGGGTCAAGGGTCCATCTGACCACAGATGCCTGGTCTGCAAAGCACGGTCAGGGCAGGTACATTACTTATACAGCAAATGGGTCCTTTCTTGGATGTGTTGTGGTGGTAGCCATTTCTCAGGCTCCCACTCTGGACTGGAATCGAACCCTGATTCCCCGGCCATTACCCGTGGTCACCATGGTACTGAGAAAGTACCATCGAAGGTTTCACACAGTTGAATGAATGGCAGACTTGCCCTCCATAACAGATTCTCTTTACAGGTACTGAACAGCCAGCAGAAAAAGTATTTAAAAAAATAGATGTAAGCTTTAATTATGGTAGAGAAAGAACCATTGAAAGTTGATAAGGCAGTCAGACATTACCTGACATCACTGAGTGAGGAAGAGCAATCTAGTTCGCCTCCCCATTGAAGTCTATTGCGGTTCGTGAAAAGCAAACTTTTGCAGAAGTTCGCGTTTGAGGTTCGCAAACCGAAAATTGGAGGTTCAAGCCATCTCTACTGAGGTGCCAGCACTGACAGTTGAGAGCACTAACCACTATGCCACCGTGCTGCCCTTAACCTCTTCCCTGCTCAAACCTCCCTTCCTGATTCCTAACTATGACCCTTTTAACTCTAATCCACACACTAATGCCCAAACCAACAGCATCAAAACAACCTGATTTACCTGCATGATTCTTCTTGTTGTTTTCTATAAGTGGAAACAATAACAATACTTATAACAGTGCGAATGTTTCAAAGCGTTACACTGTTATCTTTAACAAGATGGCCAAAAGTTTGGCTGAACTCTTGTTAAAAGTGGGAGATCTGCAAGACCTTTGTAAAAAATATTAACATTTGCACAGATGTTGCTTAAATCTGGCATAATTTATTCATTGTGCCATTTTAGCAAAAATAGTTTTTTTTTTTCACGCCAATTGGCGAGAAAAAAAAATATTATCCCACATGCTTGTCCCACATACGTGACCTGACAATTTTATAAGACACTTTATTTTAATATAGGAAAACCTTAGAGTAAAGTACAGTTTCTGGCATTACTCAACCAGCAGATCCTCACAGACGGATCATCATCAATGCAGAAACAGTGGATGAGATTTGGGAAATGTTGTTAGCGCTCCTCATAATCAGCACAGATTATAGACACGCATCCAGATGGACAGTGATGCACAGCTATCTAGAGGTTGCTCAGCTATAATCTCAGAAGTTGTACAGTTGAGCATGCATGAAACTTGTCAAATAATCAACAACAAAAAAAAAGATCTTCCTCCGAGTGGAGCTAAATCAATTGAGGAATCTGGCATTTGAATTTTGCAGCTGTCGTGTATATCCCATGTGTGGCCAGCTGGTGCTGGCAGAAGTGCTGGTACAGACAAAGGACTACAGCACAGGGGACAGTAAAGATTGGCAGATACATGAAAGCAAGCGTGATGAAGAAAGTGGTTTAATTCATTAGGTTTTCTGTGACCATGCTGTCCTTTGAAAATATTTAATAAGGGTCCACAACTGACAGCTTTCTAAGACTAAATACATTCCACTAGATGTTTAAACAAGGCAATCACAAGCCAGGTAACTGATGGGAAGTTTTTTTGATGGGAATAACCAGTGGGAGGGCACAGACCACAGAACACCTCCTGCCCATGCTTGAAAATTAGAGGACTGCTTTAAAAAGTACAAGCATGCACGTACCCTAAAAATGCACAAATAGGATATTCTTTTGCAAAAAGTGGTTAAGATCACAGGTTATTTACAAATAATCTAGTGTCTAGTATTCTCTTTTTTCTGCTTATTCACTATTTTTACTCATTTGGATCATATAATATTTAAAGAGACTCCGTAACAAAAATTGCATCCTGTTTTTTATTGTCCTACAAGTTCCAAAAGCTATTCTAATGTGTTCTGGCTTACTGCAGCACGTTCTACTATCACCATCTCTGTAATAAATCAACTTATCTCTCTCTTGTCAGACTTGTCAGCCTGTGTCTGGAAGGCTGCCAAGTTCTTCAGTGTTGTGGTTCTGTGATGCATCTCCCCCCTCCAGGCCCCTCTCTGCACACTGCCTGTGTATTATTTAGATAAGAGCAGCTTCTCTCTTCTCTCTTATCTTTTACAAGCTGGATAAATCCTCCTCTGAGCTGGCTGGGCTTTCACATACTGAGGAATTACATACAGGCAGAGCTGTCTGCACTCTGCAGGAAGAAACAGCCTGACACTTCAGTGGAAGATAGCTGCAGGGGGAAAGAAACACACAAATGATCTCTTGAGATTCAAAAGGAAGGCTGTATACAGCCTGCTTGTGTATGGATGTATTTTCTATGTGTGGACATACTGTACATCAACCTACCTCCTGTTTTGGTGGCCATTTTGTTTGTTTATAAACAAACTTTTTAAAACTGTTTTTAACCACTTTTAAAGCGGCGAGGAGCGGCAAAATTGTGCCAGAGGGTAATAGGAGATGTCCGCTAACGCACTGGTATGTTTAGTTTTGTGCGATTTTAACAATACAGATTCTCTTTAACATGTGTGCATGAAAAAAGGGTGCCAGGAAAAAAAGGCCTGGCTGAATAACGAAATGGCGCTGGTGGATAATGAAATCTTAATAACGATAATAAACATCATAGTCAAACTTTATTAATGATAAATACAGTTTTAAAAGCAGGCGAGAGATAATAAGGAAAATATATTAACGTTAAAAATCATTACGTAATTCAACACTATGGCTTAACCCAACCCTACTCTCACACAAAACCTTCCCCTGGTGGTGCCTAAAACGAACCACTCCCCTGGTGGTGCCTAACCCTAACTCCCCCCCCCCAGTGGTGCCTAAACCTAATCCCCCAGTGGTGCCTAACCCTAACTCCCCCCCCCAGTGGTGCCTAACCCTAACTCCCCCCCCAGTGGTGCCTAACCCTAACTCCCCCCCCGGTGGTGCCTAACCCTATTCCCCCCAGTGGTGCCTAACCCTAACCCCCCCCCCCCCGGTGGTGCCTAACCCTAATCCCCCCAGTGGTGCCTAACCCTAACTCCCCCCCCAGTGGTGCCTAACCCTTACAACTCCCCCTGCAGAAACACCCTTTTACACATAGAAACGATAATAACTTTGATACATACAAATAAATAATATGACAAAAAATATAACGTTGCAAGCTTCTAAAATGATAACATACTTCAAAACTGTAATGTTCTAATGTTGTTAACGATATTTATTGGGCATCCTTTTTTCTGCTTTTTTTTGCATTAGATAATTGCATTAGAGCCAATGGCGGCGGCCTTTTCGTCCACCCTCAGTCAGCAGCCGCCTTTTTTTCCTGCTACCGTTTAATACATTATGTTACTTGTATGAACAGTAAGAGGATGAGAAAATGTATCTGCCCTCGGCACACCTAACCTGAGGCAAAGCTACTTCTGTGTGAAGTCCATTCCTCTTCTTGTTCCACCTGGTCTCCAGAATTACTTTTTTGAAAAATTAGACTTTTGTTGAAATTCAAATTTTCAAACCGAGGAGGCAGGCTTGCAACAATGTTTCCTTCTATCACCATTCCATCACTCCTCTAAAGGGGAATGAATGTAAATGGAAGGAGGAGGGACAAGGAATGCGATTGTAGGAAACATTGCAACAAGTCTGCCTCTTCCTTTCTGAAAATTAGACTTAAGTCAAAATTTTCAAGGGGTGATTGCGGGGAACAGGGGGGGGGGGGGGGGTGAGGAGAGGAATGAGGAGGGGAATGGACAATACACCTCTGTGTATGTGGATCTAGCATAAACATACCTTAGTTAGTTTTGCCTTGGGTGATGTATCCTTTAAAGAAAAATAACAGTATGTAGTTGCAATATTATGGGAACTGTTGACTTGCTTCTATACTGCCACCATCAACTGAACCACACCATCAACTGAAGGCACATCCGCAAGTGACCGTCATCAACACTGCGTAGAGGTTCATTGGGTTAGCCCTGCCACCATTCAACACACCACCCGATTGAGGTCCAAGGCAAACAAGAAACGTAAAGAGGAACTCCAGTGAAAATAATGTAATAAAAAAAGTGCTTCATTTTTACAATAATTATGTATAAATGATTTAGTCAGTGTTTGCCCATTGTAAAATATTTTAAATCCCTGATTTATATTCTGACATTTATTACATGGTGACATTTTTACTGCTGGCAAATGATGTAGCTGCTGCTTGCTGTTTTGGCAGTTGGATACAGCTGTAAACAGCTATTTCCCACAATGTAACAGGGTTTACAGACAGGAAACTGCCAGGTACTCAGAGCTTCTTCTGGGAGGGGTTTCACCACAATATCAGTCATATAGCACCCCCTGATGGTCTGTTTGTGAAAAGGAATAGATTTCTCATGTAAAAGGGGATACCGGCTACTGATTGGGATAAAGTTCAATTCTTGGTCGGAGTTTCTCTTTAACGACCCCACCCACCCCAACAGTCTGCCACCTCAGAACCATCTTCTGGCCACCACCTCAGAACCATCTCCACCAGAACCACCAGGCACAGGGACTCCTTCTTCCCTCAAGCTGTCCTTCTCCTGAACTCTAGCACCCTTTCTTGCAAAATTTGACAGTTTTCCATACCTGCCTCCAAGCATCCCATCTCTGTCTTGTAGGCTCCACTCTCTTTTTATCTGAAATGTCTAAATGCCAATTCTTACGTCTGTTAACTGCTCTATTTTCCACCTCGTGTGTACCATACATAATTCCGAGCGTGACTTTGGTAGCACTTGGCGAATAAAGCGGATTCTGATGAAGGCTCAACTCCATTGTAGGTATTCCTATTTCTTTGAAAACCTCTTCAACAGAAGAGATGTTATGCAGAACTAGCGATCTATGCATTGCATTTTTATCATTTTCTTTTAAAAATAATTTTAATGCACTTTTATAAATAGACCTTTTACAATTTTCTATGATGTGACACTTTTTTTTAAATGGAATTTATAGTTTTCTAACCTTCAAAATCAAATAATAATAATGTTAACTAATAACTGGAGAAAAGAAACAAACACCGTTTAGACACTTGTATGTATTTTCCTACCTGAGCTAAAAATAACAAGGGGTTTTAACTGGTTATTCTGGGTAACACCATTAGATTTCCTTTCCTCCAACAGGCTTATTTAATAAAAAAGAAGGAAGAGGGATGATGATGATGTCCATAATGCTGCCACCCAACCAGATTTCAACTTTCATCAGTTTAAAGCGGTTGTCACGATGAATGTCATTTCTAACAGATATCAGCTGCTGCACTTTGCACACTGTTCTTTACATTATTAGTGTGTAACGAAAAAGAAAAAGAAAAAAGAAAAAAACCACAGAGACACCGGGAGCCCCTATAGTGTATTATCTTTGCAATCTGGTCTAGATATGCAAATGATGCTACTCACAAGTATGGGTTGCTTGGGGAGGCAACCACTCGAATACGCATGTGGAGAAAACCCGTCTCCACTCGGTCTTTGGGGTAGATGGTCGCAGCTCCTTCAAAAAAGTTTTGGCGCCCAGTAAATCTACTACTGACTATAGCACTATTTTGACCTGATGAAGCGGCCTATACCGCGAAACGCGTTGTCCTGAGTGCTTATCATTATTAAATTTTTATACTCATCCTACCGAGTGGAGAATCCATTCTTTAAGGTAGGCGATCTACTATATATATTACTGTTTATTTTAATAAGCCTAAGTGCAAATTATACTACAAGGGCGCCTCCTACTACTACTTTACATTATTAGATAAGTATGTTGTTCTATACATCAAGTACAATCTACATTCACTGCAGAACTCTGGGGATGTACAATATTACAAACTGCAGGGCAAGAAGAATGGATGGGATTGCCATCTACATTTGCGAGTACAATAAAATGTTCTTTACCGTATTTAAAGTGTAAATGTAATTGCCAGGTTAAAGCAGACCTGAACTCCGAACTTAATTTCAGCTCTAAACAATAAGCAACAGCATAATAAGCTTTAAAAAAATATTTTTTTTGTTACAGCTGATACAAATCATGCAATAAATCTGCAGCGTGTCTACTTCTTGCTTTCATGAAAGCAGACATATTATTAACATCCTATGTTTACAAATAAGCTCTCTGTCGTGGCAGTCAGCTGACACAGCTGAGGGATCAAATTACAACTTGTGCTTATTCACAGATAAGGGGGAATTAGACAGGCTAAACTCTCTAAATACATACAGGGTACATTTCTCTGTGTTTTCCTTATGTCCACTGCAAGAGTTCAGGTCCACTTTAAAGAAAATTGTTCCAGGACTCATCTTTGATTTTTAGCATGGATTACATGCATGGAGCAGATAACTATCATCATTTTGGAATGCCACCTTTAGCTCTCACTATTTATCAGTATTATACAAGCTTATTTAAGCCTGAGTCATGGTACTGCATTAAAAATGAACCGTTAACCTTCACCTTATGTCCATTAATAATTTTTGCACTTAACCTAATTTAGAATCTGACGTAAAGGCACAAGTCAGCTGCAGATCACATCACATCACAGACTTCCCATAATGTGGCAATGCTGTGGAGGTTGATGATCTGTCTCTTTGCAGACCATGATGAAGCTGCCCTCCTCCAGAACCAAATAATCATAAGGAAACAGCTTGAGAAACCTTTACCAGTGATGGGTTTATTATTTGAGTTCTCAAAAATGTTCCAAGAGTTGTTCTTTATACAATTCATTCATTGCAAAAAGTATAAACGAATGAATGAGCATTTCATTTGAGAAGGTTTAGGTACAGGATGCCTGGTGTAGCATGGACTTTAACCTCTTGAGGACTGCTGTGCTAAACCCCCCTAGTGATCAGGCCATTTTCAGTAAAATTGGCCACTGCGGCTTTAAGGCCAAGCTGCAGGGCCGCACAACACAGCACACAAGTTATCCTTCCCCCCCCCCCCCTTTTCTCCCCACCAACATATCTCTCTGTTGGTGGGGTCTGATCGCTCCCCCCATGCTTATTTTTTTTTAATAAATATTATTGTTGTTTATTTTTAATTAAAAAAAACATGTTTCTTTCATTAATTTTCTTCCCTCCCTCCCCACAGCCAGCCAATTACGGCGATCGGCTGTCATAGGCTTTTGCTTATGAGAGCCGATCGCTCTCTTGTCTTCCAGGGGGACAGCCGTGTGACATGGCTGTCCCCAGTACAGCACTGCTGCTGATCACAGCGCTGTACATTCAAATAGACGGCGATCATGCCGTCTAACAGTCTCCCGAGCGGCAATAGCCGCTTAGAAACCGAAGGCAGGGCGGAGCTCCGCCCCCTAAGCAGGAGATGCGCGCGCTACCTGTTAGTGATGGGCGAACACCTGGATGTTCGGGTTCGGGAAAGTTCGCCGAACATGGCCGAGATGTTCGGCATGTTCGGGCCGAACCCCAAACTTTCCGAACATCCAGCTTTTGGGGGCCCTATGGGGTCGCAGGCATAAGGGGGGAGCATGCCCCGATCGCGGGGGGGGGTCGGAAATTCCCCCCACCCCCTCCGCTAGCGCTCCCCCCTCTGCCCGCTTCCCCATAACAAAGTTTCAAGAAGTACCTGCTGTGTCCGGTGGTAGTGTGGGTGGCTGGCAGTGGGCGGCACTATGCAGTGACTGAATGAGGAGGAGGAGTCCGGAGAGTGACGCGTTGAGGGAGGCCGGGCAGCGGGCGGTTCACTGCTGAACCGCCCGCTGCCCGGCCTCCCTCAACGCGTCACTCTCCGGACTCCTCCTCCTCATTCAGTCACTGCATAGTGCCGCCCACTGCCAGCCACCCACACTACCACCGGACACAGCAGGTACTTCTTGAAACTTTGTTATGGGGAAGCGGGCAGAGGGGGGAGCGCTAGCGGAGGGGGTGGGGGGAATTTCCAACCCCCCCCGCGATCGGGGCATGCTCCCCCCTTATGCCTGCGACCCCATAGGGGGGCCGTATTCGGCCGAACAGGGCCCTGTTCGGCCGAACAGGGGCCCTGTTCGGCCCTGTTCGGCGGCCATTAGAAGTTCGGGGCGAACCCGAACTTAAAAGGCCGAACACCATCAGGTGTTCGGCCGAACGCGAACATCACCCGAACAGGGTGATGTTCTGCAGAACCCGAACAGTGGCGAACACTGTTCGCCCAACACTACTACCTGTGCGCAATCTCCTGCATTAGCTGGCCCCAGGACTTTGCGCCAATCGCCGTTAGGCGGTCCTGGGGCTGCCGCTGCGGCCACGCCTGCCGGCGTGACGCTGTTGGCAACAGGTTAAAGAGAATCTGTACTCTAAAATTCTTACAATAAAAAGCATACTATTGTCTTCATTATGTTCTCCTGGGCCCCTCTGTGCTGTTTCTGCCACTCCCTGCTGCAATCCTGGCTTGTAATTAACAGTTTTAGGCAGTGTTTACAAACAAATGACATGGTGTAATGATGGGCTCAGCTGGCTGCACAGGCAGACAGCTGTTTGACCATTCCTTGAGTCTGTGGGATGCGGGTCTCTGGATAATAGACCTGTCTTTGCTTTGCAAGCTTCAGACCTGCTTTGCTGCTGAGGAATTTGCATATACTGATAATGCAGATTGCCTGGTCGCCTCCCTTGAAGGCTTGCAGCATAAATACCATGTGATCCCACAATCCTTTGCTGGTCATCATGGTTTGTTACTGTTTAAACACTCCTGGAGTGTCAGCCTTGCTATTGTTTGCTAAAGATTATCTTAGGGTATTCCTGGGGACTGCATTAGGCATCCCTCTAGTACAGTCAGGTTGTATTATTTGTATTGCCTCTTCTGTCTTCCTTTTGTCCTTGCGATTGCACTGTCGCCAGCGGTTGGCGATGGTGAATCGTTTGCTCCAGAACCGGGATCACACTTGCTCTGGCGGAAAGAGCAGTGGATCCTGCTAAGCTCTGTTTCTGTACTTGGATCACACTTGCTCTGGCGAAAAGAGCAGTGGATCCTGCTACTCTGTTTTCCTACTTGGTTCACACTCGCTCTGGCGGAAAGAGCAGTGGATCCTTCCTGTCCTGTCCCTGAACCTAGATCGCACTCGCTCTGGCGGAAGAGCGGTGGATCTTATCTGACCTATTCCTGTTTCTGTTTGTTTGTCTACTAAACCACTACTTCACAAAAAGCTAGACTAGGCCTCACTTGCCAATATCAAAATTCATCTTTATTGTGAGCAAATCAAAAGAGTGTGCAACAATTCCACAATACTAAAACCATTAAAAACACAGTAAAAGCTTCAAGGCTGACATACCATGCCCCCGCATTCACATCCACTTCATATGTACATACATACATGCCACTCATTCTCTTGCCAAACAGGTTGGTGCACTCATGATGGCCATCAGAGCTCAAATTTTGCTTGCAGGTACTAATTAACGCTGGTTATGGGTTATAGAACATCACCAAGCTTGTTTGCCTACACGAAAAGAAACCACAGTTCCAGCCTTCAAAATATTTGCATTGGCAGTCCTACTCATTAGAGCAGCGTTAGTTGCGCGTTTGTTAGGCAGTCCAGTTTAGGTCATTTCAAGACATGCTTGGTTGTTAAGCTCTATGCAAACAGCAGTTAGTAGTTAAGCGTAGCAGTAACTTGCAGCAGCTATATAGCCTAGGTATAGTCCGCAGGAGTATACAGCCTCACTCAGGGGGTTGCCATAACCCTGTTTACAAGTTTCCCCTGGGGGTGTGTGCGGTACCTTCAGAGCTCGGGTGGCTCAACTTGCCCAATCCTGTCAGCGGCAGTTGGCGTGGATGATCTACCCGCGTGTGCCTGGCTAGCGGTGCTCCTGCGGGGATCAGTTTCAGAAGCAGCGTGAGTTAGAGCGGTGAGCGAGGCCGGCCTCATGTAGCTCCTCCCACCAACATGTTTCGCCCAATGGGCTTCCTCAGGGTGTGGCTTAAGGTAGGAGAGGGTGGCATCTACTTTTATATTTTCTAATTGTGATCACCTGACAGACCTGCAAGCGCCATCTTGCTTGCTGGAAGCCTTGCCCTAAACCTCAGACGACATTATAGTTTGTTTTCAGTTATTACAACTCCCTATAGCTTGTACATTCTCATATCATTTCAACATGACAGTTTAGGAAATCTTTTACAGCCATTAGGGGGTCTTCATCAACATTTATACCTTCACATGCAAGCGAGCAGGCATTCTACCCATATGCAGCAGCTCTTCTATATAAGGCTGCCTATAGACTTACAGCTCTCACAGATAGAGTTCACATGCAATTCTCGCAGGCAGGTAGTCATAGTAGGCACACCACAGCCGGTGACCAGATAAACAGATAGTGTGAGCCGGCCAGAGGTGGAGCCGTCGCCTCCTGTACACCAGGTGGCGCTGAGAGGCTCAATTATGGCCTATAATCAATGTTAGCTTTGATAAGAATTTAGGTTAAGAGATTATTTCAAAATTACAATTCAAGTTCAATACGAGCACACTTTTAGTGTAACTTCAAATAGTCCAGTGGTACCAGCTGTGGCACAGCCCACACTACCCGTACGGTTCTAAGTATACAGAGAAATCAATTTCAGAGTTGAGACCATGTGGCGATAGGGTCCCCAGTCTATAGATCCACATAGTTTCCAAGCGCAGGAGTTCCCTCTCTATGTTGACTTTTCTCGTTCCCTTTGTTACTGAGGCCACAATTTTAACCAGGCTTCCTTTGAACTTTCCTCCATGACATTGTTGATAGTGGTCCCTAAGAGGGCCCTTACATTCATCATTTTTATTACCTACATTTGATATATGTTCAAGGATTCTAGTTTTAAATGACCTGGTTGTCATGCCGACATAGTGCAGGTCACAGGGGCAGGTCACCATGTATACCACCCCTGTGGTCTCGCAGTTCATAAAAGTTCTAATGTTAAACTGTCTCCTGCGTTTTGAATCCCAGAACGTTTTTGTTTTGTGGACATAGGGGCAGACCTTACATCTCCCGCATCTGTGCATGCCCTTTGGTGGTGGTGTAGCTGCTAGCCATGTTTTCCTTTCTTCACTCTGCTTAGTGTTTTTAAATTCAGAGGTAACAAGTTGGTCTCTTAGATTCCTTGCTCTCCTTGCTGTCAGAGTGGGGGAGGGGCCTACGATTTCTGCAATGTCAGGCGATGCCAAGAGGATAGGCCAAGCTTTTGACAGGGATTCACGCACGGTTTCCCAGTGTGATCCGTATTGTGTAATAATCCTTTCCCTGCTTGGGATATCTGATCCCTCTCTTTTACCCGACACCAGAAGGGTTTCCCGATCTCTATTTCTAGCTTTCCTCAGACTTCTTCTAAGCACCCTATGGGGGTATCCCCGATCTCTTAGACGCATATATAGTTCACGGGATTCTTTATTAAATTCCTCCTCACTGGAGCAGTTCCTCCTTAAACGGAGGAACTGTCCATATGGAATGTTTCTCACCAGGTGGCTGGGATGGTGGCTGGTGGCGTGGAGGATCGTGTTACCTGCAGTTGGCTTTCTGTATGTCGAGCTAGTGAGGGCCCCATCTCTGACCGCAATTTTCAGGTCCAGAAAGGGGATCTCATGCTCCTCGCACACATAGGTCAACTTGATATTTCTATCATTGTTATTAAGCATTTCAACAAATGCATCCAACTCGTCTTTTTTACCTCTCCACACCACCAGCACATCGTCTATAAATCTAATCCATAGAGCGACGTGTCGCCGGAACGCATCAAGTACATACACGTCTTGCCTCTCCCACAGTCCTAGATGAAGGCATGCGTACGCCGGCGCACACGCCGCTCCCATCGATGTTCCAGCCACCTGATGATAAAACCTTCCCCCAAACAGAAAGTAGTTTTCAGTCAATACCAATCGCAGCATATCTAGTACAAAGTAGTTATGGTCTATCATAGTCGGGTGGGTCTCTTCGAGGTAGAAAGCTGCAGCTTCAATGCCCACCTGGTGGGGAATTGACGTGTAGAGAGACTCCACATCGATCCCCACCAGGAGGGCCCCCTCCGGGATCTGCACACCAGAGATAACCTTCAGGACATCCCGAGTGTCCTGAACGTAGGAGGGAAGACTCTGGACCAATTTCTTCAATTTTTGGTCCACATATTGTCCTATTCGTTCGGTTGGGCCTCCAATCCAGCCACCATCCCAGCCACCTGGTGAGAAACATTCCATATGGACAGTTCCTCCGTTTAAGGAGGAACTGCTCCAGTGAGGAGGAATTTAATAAAGAATCCCGTGAACTATATATGCGTCTAAGAGATCGGGGATACCCCCATAGGGTGCTTAGAAGAAGTCTGAGGAAAGCTAGAAATAGAGATCGGGAAACCCTTCTGGTGTCGGGTAAAAGAGAGGGATCAGATATCCCAAGCAGGGAAAGGATTATTACACAATACGGATCACACTGGGAAACCGTGCGTGAATCCCTGTCAAAAGCTTGGCCTATCCTCTTGGCATCGCCTGACATTGCAGAAATCGTAGGCCCCTCCCCCACTCTGACAGCAAGGAGAGCAAGGAATCTAAGAGACCAACTTGTTACCTCTGAATTTAAAAACACTAAGCAGAGTGAAGAAAGGAAAACATGGCTAGCAGCTACACCACCACCAAAGGGCATGCACAGATGCGGGAGATGTAAGGTCTGCCCCTATGTCCACAAAACAAAAACGTTCTGGGATTCAAAACGCAGGAGACAGTTTAACATTAGAACTTTTATGAACTGCGAGACCACAGGGGTGGTATACATGGTGACCTGCCCCTGTGACCTGCACTATGTCGGCATGACAACCAGGTCATTTAAAACTAGAATCCTTGAACATATATCAAATGTAGGTAATAAAAATGATGAATGTAAGGGCCCTCTTAGGGACCACTATCAACAATGTCATGGAGGAAAGTTCAAAGGAAGCCTGGTTAAAATTGTGGCCTCAGTAACAAAGGGAACGAGAAAAGTCAACATAGAGAGGGAACTCCTGCGCTTGGAAACTATGTGGATCTATAGACTGGGGACCCTATCGCCACATGGTCTCAACTCTGAAATTGATTTCTCTGTATACTTAGAACCGTACGGGTAGTGTGGGCTGTGCCACAGCTGGTACCACTGGACTATTTGAAGTTACACTAAAAGTGTGCTCGTATTGAACTTGAATTGTAATTTTGAAATAATCTCTTAACCTAAATTCTTATCAAAGCTAACATTGATTATAGGCCATAATTGAGCCTCTCAGCGCCACCTGGTGTACAGGAGGCGACGGCTCCACCTCTGGCCGGCTCACACTATCTGTTTATCTGGTCACCGGCTGTGGTGTGCCTACTATGACTACCTGCCTGCGAGAATTGCATGTGAACTCTATCTGTGAGAGCTGTAAGTCTATAGGCAGCCTTATATAGAAGAGCTGCTGCATATGGGTAGAATGCCTGCTCGCTTGCATGTGAAGGTATAAATGTTGATGAAGACCCCCTAATGGCTGTAAAAGATTTCCTAAACTGTCATGTTGAAATGATATGAGAATGTACAAGCTATAGGGAGTTGTAATAACTGAAAACAAACTATAATGCCGTCTGAGGTTTAGGGCAAGGCTTCCAGCAAGCAAGATGGCGCTTGCAGGTCTGTCAGGTGATCACAATTAGAAAATATAAAAGTAGATGCCACCCTCTCCTACCTTAAGCCACACCCTGAGGAAGCCCATTGGGCGAAACATGTCGGTGGGAGGAGCTACATGAGGCCGGCCTCGCTCACCGCTCTAACTCACGCTGCTTCTGAAACTGATCCCCGCAGGAGCACCGCTAGCCAGGCACACGCGGGTAGATCATCCACGCCAACTGCCGCTGACAGGATTGGGCAAGTTGAGCCACCCGAGCTCTGAAGGTACCGCACACACCCCCAGGGGAAACTTGTAAACAGGGTTATGGCAACCCCCTGAGTGAGGCTGTATACTCCTGCGGACTATACCTAGGCTATATAGCTGCTGCAAGTTACTGCTACGCTTAACTACTAACTGCTGTTTGCATAGAGCTTAACAACCAAGCATGTCTTGAAATGACCTAAACTGGACTGCCTAACAAACGCGCAACTAACGCTGCTCTAATGAGTAGGACTGCCAATGCAAATATTTTGAAGGCTGGAACTGTGGTTTCTTTTCGTGTAGGCAAACAAGCTTGGTGATGTTCTATAACCCATAACCAGCGTTAATTAGTACCTGCAAGCAAAATTTGAGCTCTGATGGCCATCATGAGTGCACCAACCTGTTTGGCAAGAGAATGAGTGGCATGTATGTATGTACATATGAAGTGGATGTAAAAGGCGGGGGCATGGTATGTCAGCCTTGAAGCTTTTACTGTGTTTTTAATGGTTTTAGTATTGTGGAATTGTTGCACACTCTTTTGATTTGCTCACAATAAAGATGAATTTTGATATTGGCAAGTGAGGCCTAGTCTAGCTTTTTGTGAAGTAGTGGTTTAGTAATTGAGCTTTTTGAGCTTAAAGGCCCACATTTAATTGAGGCGATTACTGAAGGAGTGCATTAGCACGTAGCCAGTTAAATCCCCAATTTTATCGCCATTAGGAGACCGAAAATCTGCACACTTCTGTTTGTTTGTCTGTCTGGATCGCACTCACTCTAACGGTAGAAGCAGTGGTTCCTTTTGAACTATGTCTGGGAGTGTAGGCCAGAGCTGCAGTTGCTGCTGGCTGCTCCTTCTCTCTCTCTTGTCTAATACTAACGCTTGCTGTAGGCTCGGTGGGATAACCGTTAAGAAGCGTTCACGTTTTTTTGTTTCGTGTTTGTGTGGTGTTGGTTAGTTAGGGTGGCGTGCTTGTCTCTGTTGCGCTTATCGTGCGGAGATCGCGCAGTAAACGCATTCGCTGTTGCGAATGAGTGCGGTGTTCGCGTTTAGCTAGCGTTTGTTATTTTCCTTATTTTCTCATTGTTGTTTGCTGTGCCTTTGCTACTCTCGTGCTCTGTCTTGCTCAGTCTTGTGTCACTTCTGGCAATCGCCTCTCTCGCGATTGCATTCCTACTTTGTTTCTGCTGTTGTGTGTTCACCGTCATGGGTTGGCGACTAGATTGGTGCACACACATACATTCTGTCCCTGTGCTCATTCTCTTTAAGGGCTATCTTGCCCTGCATTGCTTCCCCTCAGACACTTCCTATCTGGCATCTGTGGCTGTGCAGAGGATCTGTTCCTCTGCACTCCATGGCTCCATCTGCCGGCAGGAATTCCCCTCTACAGGTGCATTGCACCTTTTGCTGGGTTCTCTCAAATTATACACTTGTGGAGGATTTCCGCAGTGTCAGCACGCATCCTGTGCGCTGACCACGGAGAGAATTCCACAACCGTTACACATGGCTTCTAACCAGAGTATGATACGCTGAGAACAGCTTACTGTGTGACTCATGCAGAGCTTGGAGAGGGTGTGTAAAGCTTCTGCCAATGACAAGCAGTGCTGCACATTCCACACATTCCAGCCTGAGCCCGACAGAGCCGACAGAGGAAAGAAGATAATATTTATTACAGAGACAGTGCAACTAGAAAATGCTGCAGTGAGACCGACCACATTAGAACAGGCATAGGAACTTATAGGATAGAAGAAATAAGGCTCAAAATTTTGTTACAGAGTCTTTTTAAAGAGGAACTTTACTGAATGCAGCGTAATGAGTTTAATTGCTTATTAGTAACAATATAACTTAACAAATGATGTTGTTAATGTTTGCCAATTGTAATATATTTCTAGTACCCATTTTGTATTCTTAAACATATCACAAGTGGCAACATCTTCCAGAACTGCATTGGTGTAATGGTTAAGGGCACTGCCTCTGACACAGGAGACCAGGGTATGAATCTCAGTTCTTCCTGCTCAGTAAGCCAGCACCTATTCAGGAAGGAGTTATTGGGCAAGACTCCCTAACACTGCTACTGCCTACTGAGTGTGCTCTAGTGGTTGCCTCACAAGCACCAGGAAAAAAACATTATACAAATATAGAAATTATTATTATCTTGATCGCTGGTAGGTGCATCACAGTAGAATGTTTGTTTACTGTATGTTCCAAAGCCAGCAGAAACAATACCTAGTCTCCCAAAATGCTCTGGGAGGAGAATTTGGCATAGCTAAAAGTCTAGGCTTTACATAACTGGAAGGGAGTGGTTACATATCAATTTACAGCGATATATAGAAACAGTAGAATCCCTTTATAGTACACTCCAAGGGACCAGGAAACATAGTTTACTATATCAGAATTGGTCATACATTGTATATTTATACAGATTCATCTGCTGAGACCTGAGGACTGAGTTTACTATATTCAGAGGTTTACTATATCAGAGTTAACTATAAGATTTTACTGTATAGAAATTTTCTCTGATGCTAAAAGTTAAGGGGAAAAATTCCCTGGTGATTCACCTTGCCAGCAGTAAAGATGCCAGCATCTCTGCTAAATTTAATAATATAAATCAGGTGGATGTAAATCAGGCAAATATAAACTAAATAATTTATAAACGAATATTGTACAAATAAGCAATTTTATCCGTTAACCAGTTCGGCCTATCTGGACGAGCTTCCTCGTCCAGATAGGCACTGGTGCTGCCGCCGGCTCGTGCGCGCGATCGCCCACTGCCCGCCGCTAGCCCCCCGATCAGTGAATGGGAATATAATTCCCATTCACCGATCTAACTTCCCCGCAGAAATACCGACGCTTTCTCTCCAGAGAGCGCGGTATTTCTGCCCCCAGGAAACAACTCCTCAGCATTTTAGTTCCTAGATGCGAGCTGGTTCGCATCTAGGACTTTTTTCACTGTGGCCATCTTGTGGCCAAATAGTAAACTGCACCCACATACATTTTTGATTAAAAAAAAACATTATTTTACATTTAAAATTAGCAGTTTCCCTCCCACACCAAAAATTACCCACATACACTTTTTTTATTTAAAAAAAAAAAAAAACAATTAAAAAAAAAAACAAAAACAACATAAATAGTTACCCAAGGGTCTGAACTTTTTAAATATGCATGTCAAGAGAATATGTTATTATATTATTTAAAATTATAAGCTTATAAATAGTGATGGACGCAAATTGAAAAAATGCACCTTTATTTCTAAATGAAATATCGGCACCATAAATTGTGATAGGGACATCGTTTAAATGGTATAATAACCGGGACAGATGGGCAAATAAAATACATGCGTTTTAATTACGGTAGCATATATTAATTTCAAACTATAATTGCCAAAAACTGAGAAATAATGAATTTCTTCCGTTTTTTTCTTATTCTTCCTGTTAAAATGCATTTACAGTAAAGTGGCTCTTAGCAAAATGTATCACCCACAGAAAGCCTAATTGGTGGTGGAAAAAACAAGCTATAGATCAATTCATTGTGATAAGTAGCAATAAAGTTATAGGCGAATGAATGGGAGGTGAACGTTGCTCGGATGCATGAGATTTTCGGACCGCGGCGCTGAACCGGTTAATCATACTGTTAAGTTCCTCCATAAGTGTTCAGCTTGCAAAACAAAGATTTAATAAAATAAAGTATATGTTTCTTCAGCTGCACAACTAAGATAGAGAGAGTGGGTGGAGCTGTGTACTGTCACTGATAATATACAGTACATCTCCAAACATGAATCCTGATACTATTTAGCTGGGGAAATTGCTTGATCAGAAGCATAGCCAAATGATTTTTATTTTTTTTTTTGCTATCGGAGATAAGGGAACTGACAAAGGCTAGGTAACAAAATTTCAACCCTTGGGTTTTGGGTTGTTTTAAATAAGGGGCCTATTTATATACTAGATAATATAATTCAGAAAATTACCAGGTAGTGTTATTTTTAGAACATGTATCACAAGGCAGAGGCATGTACATATTAAATACAATTTGAAATGTATATACACAGATAGGAAGATAAACAATTGTATCTATATTCATAAACCTAAGTAGGATCAACTAAAATCCTAGTATTCATTTAGTTTTAAAGGATACAAATTGACATTTAAAGTTTTGACTGAATGTTTATTCAGGTCCCATACAGACAAATCTCAAACTACTCAATCTTTTATCTGCTAGCTGCCCTCATAAGTATATTTTTTCCATCAATGGTTTGATGACCTTTGATCAGTGATAGTTGTACTATTTCAACTTCATTCTGACTGCAGATAAATATTCAAAGCCCTGAATTCTTAATCTTTACGGCAAAAAATGGAACAAAAGTTAGTTCTATGGAGGAGGGATTGTCCATAGATATGTTTATCTCATCATGTAATGTGTCAATTCAGAGCCCATTTCAATACAGTATCACATGGGTAAATTATCTAAGCCTACATTTCTGTGTTATTGTGTGGGGCTGATTCACAAAGCTTTTCTGATGAATCATCTTGCGTTACTTATTAAATAACAGTTTATCTCTCCTTAAATGACTTAACTCATAATTTATCTTTCCTTAACTGACTTAACTCATGGGTTATCCCACCTTAGCCCGTATACAATTAACTTTTTTATCTTGAACTTTCTCCAAGGTGAGGTTTTAACAACTTGTCAATAAAATGCCATTTAAAGGATACTAGAGCCCAACTACTCTGCTTAAAAAAACATGTTGTGCTGGTGGGAGGGGGTCAGTGTTCCCTTACCACTGCCTCTAGTTTCTGTGTGCCTCCGTTCTGCTGATTTCTGCCCCGTTGTGGTCTGCTGACGCCACCATCCAGTATGGAAATTCTTCCCTGTTAACGCACTCCCCATCTTCCCCACACGTGCCCGCTCGCTCCCGGCTTGCAGGCGTCCTGGCGTGCATTTTCCACAGCCCTCAGCAGTTCCTGCTGTGGAGACATGCTTATGTGCCTCTGACGCAGCGGTGCAAAAACAAAAATCCTACAGCCTCCTTTGGCTCCCAGCCAGCGCGTCTCCACAGCGGGCACATGTAGGGAAGACGGGGAGCGTGCTCACAGGGAAGAATTTCCCTACTGGGCGGAGGGGTTGGCAGACACAACGGGGGCAGAAACCAGGAGAACACACAGAAACTAACAGAGGGAGCAGTAAGTGAACACTGACCCCCTCTCACCAGCACAACATGATATTTAAGCAGAGTAGTTGGGCTCTGGTAATCCTTTTAACCACCAGCAAGCAAGAAAACATAAAAAAAAATGTTGGTAATACCTTTTCACCTACTTTTTGGTACTTCTTGAATTGCAGAAGTTATCTGCATATGGGCACTTATCTGTTTATCTCACAAGTTATTTCTCCACTTATTTGTTTGTTTCATGCAATAGCTCTCCTTAAAGAGAAACTCTGACCGAGAACTGAACTTTATCCCAATCAGTAGCTGATGCCCCGTTTCCCATGAGAAATCTATTCCTTTTCACAAACGGATCATCAGGGGGCTCTATATGGCTTATTTTGTAGCGAGACCCCTCCCACAAGAAACTCTGAGGACCATGGTACTCCTGGCAGTTTCCTGT